>NC_089876.1:78509485-79109485 GCF_040182565.1 Anser cygnoides
ATCTAAAATTGAACAAACTTCTCCAAAGCTGTCTCTTCCTAACAACAACCTGTAGTAAATATTGTGGGTTTTCTATTGTTTATTTACTATTAAAGCTTGTATCCAGAGCGAACAATTGAAGTGCACTTCCCCAGTACTCTTTTATATCTATGTCTCCTTCCGTTGCCAGTCAGTTATGTATTTTTTTCCAGTATTGACTGGAAATAGTATTATTCAGTGCGAGTCAACATATGTTTTCTAATACAGCTCAGCTCGCTCGGTCTTTGTGAGGATGGTCTTCACAAGCTGCTTACCTAGAGCAGTACAGTTCATTTTTCAGGTTTTTACATTTTTCTTTATACAGCAAAATTAAGAGAAAAAGAGCTCTAAGTCCCAACAGACTCTCTTCGGATTCCACCACAGCATTAAAAGCTTAAAGCCTACCCCAAAACATCTTGGCCCTGTTACATTCTCACATGGAAATCACAAGACTATCACAGAAATTCTGATGCTGGATGCATGAGGACACAGCTGTACTTTCTTTCTCGTACCAGTATTATTTTGACAAAAAAGATTGTAACTTGCTCACTCTTTCTCCTTAACAAGAAGAAGAAAAAAAAAAAAAAGGCCCTATTAAAAGGAAACCTTACGATGCATTAAAATCTCTCTCATCTTAGGTATTTTGATTTCTATTGGAATTTAAAACAGAAGTTTCCTGTTTAAAACTGGTATCTTCAATGAAAGTACAAAACCTTCACCTAGTATGTTCTGCTAAAGAAAAGAGTTTGGCAAAACTTGGGTGCCACAATCTTGGAGCATGTAAATCAGCACAGCTCCATTCCCAGGGGAGGTAAATTAGGTTACTTTTAACCACGAAGAGTCACGAGTGACAACAGTCAAGGTCTCTTGAGCAGCACGCCACCAGCACCTGCTTTACTTCATGCTGCGAGAAGGCCAGCACAGAACACCAGCGATGACTCCAGCTTCTCTAATACCACACAAGAAGAAACAAGGGCAATTAAACAAGGCGGTCTCATGGCACTTTGGATTTTGAGGAACTAAACCAAGACTTCATTCTCCACCCAGAAGCTAACAAAACACTTAGCTAGTGCAAACGCATCGACAGCACCTCCACACAGTGAATAACACCACTTACGTGGACAGAAATATTGTAAACAAGCTTCACTTGGGTGGCCGACAGAAGGAACAGGCTCTTCTTTGAGAACATTTGCATTTATCCCTTTACGAAGTTACAAAGGCATGAAGTATTAAACAATGTTTTGTTTTTAAATGCAATGCTGCAAACCTCAAACTAAGTAAGAACATCCTTACTGGCATAAATTCACAGAATTTTATCTGCATGCAAGCAGAAAGAAAAAAAGAAAAAGGGTAGTGTTGCTGCAACCAAATCTAACACAGGACTGTGCTTGTCCTTTATTAAGTACTATACAGCAGTCTAGCTTCTAGGCACTCGGACTAGCCAACAGAAAACAACAATGACCATTCTGTGCTTCTGTTCTTCATTCCAATCCGGGAAACAGCACAAGGTGTTTCAGGGGATCCTGGTTCTCAGTAAATAGAGATGCCTCTCCATGTTTTCTAGGATAAATAACTTAATCTAGCAGCCAGCCGTCACCAGAAGAAACAGTTCCACCATAGCTGGCAGATGCTCCTTCTCTCATCTGCTGTGCCAGCCCAGGTGCTCACCCGCCCTCTTGCCAAGCTGGCTCAGACAACTCCGCTGGCAGAAGGCAGTTCAGTTCCGGGACTTGCTCACAGCGGGCAGGAGATGAGTACAAGCATATGGGGTTTGCAGGTGCCCTTTCAGCACAGCTAACTACCAGCTCTTGGGAGCAAGCTGGGCTGCCTGCCTCACATCCCCACACCATTGAGCCAAGACACCCAAGGTGCAGACAGCACTGGGAACCCACTGCTGGGCTCTGTGCTGCTCACCTGCCAGCCGGCTTCCTCTATCAGCTGTGCATTTTTCAGCCACCTTTTTGATACATTACACCCTCCATATTCACAGTCAGAGGAGAATAGCTGCCAGAGCCTAGCCTACATCCCGAGGCCCACGTGCCCAAAGCTGCATTGTCACAGAACATGACCTCTAGGCACCTAAGAGCTCACCAGATTAAGCCCTTGTTATCTTCCTGAGAAAGATCAAAAGACTATTTTGTGAAACAGAAGGTGTTTAAGGGCTTTGAGCTGATAGTGAGTCAAATGTCCCACAGCTCTGAGCCTGCTTAAGAGATGAAGCCCTTTGCTAGGAAGGTAAGACCTGCTCCACCTTTCCTAGACAGTTCAGTTACCAGCTAACAACCCAACACTTCAGCAGTGCTGGGCTATGCAGAGACATACTTAATCCTGGGAAAATCTAGGCATGTTCCTGTTAAACAGCAAGTTTCACAAGCACAACACAGGTGTGAGGCACCTGAGGTCTGCTTATACCCTGCTTCAGATGTGACCCTAACTCACTACGTGTGGGTTATTTGCGAGATTTGGGGTTTGGAACTTAGGTCCAAACTTAGGTCCAGCTTAGGTCTGTGAACGTTTCCCTGAGCAATAAACCCTCTTCTTTTTGTTCCTCCTCTTTATCACAGGATTGCTATATGGAAACAGATTTTTTTTTTCAATCCACGCAAGGAGGAGGTATGCAAAGAATGGGCTGAGACTCTTCCTGCCAACTTGTGCATTGTGTGATAAAACCCATTTCCAAGCAATGTAATGAGGACACAGCTCTAAAGGTGTCCCACCAAGACCACAAGCACATCTGGAACTGCAGCAGACTTCAGACCAGGACTTCTGCTTTACACAGGTCCTCTGTATTTTATTTTTATTATTTAATTATTCAAAAAGAATATATCCTTCTCAAATAGCTTTGGGTTTGGTTCCACAGCTTGGGCTAAGTGCATCACGCGTCTACACCAGAAAAGGCCCAGCAAAAGGCAGACTTCCCATAATCCTGCTCTCATCCCATCGGCCATACAGGGGAACAGCAGGCAGACCATAATCTTTGACAGGAACACACTTTGCCCAAACGGGCCTTCCCATCTGATTTTTGAGGAACAAAAAGGACTGGCTGGAACCAGTCTATGGATGATGCTGCTACAATATCAACACAGTGATATTGGCGGAGATAAAAGTTAACTGAGCTCTCCCTTGGGAAATAATAAATGTGCTACATGTGGTAAAATGTGTAAAACTGAAGTGTTAAAGATTACAAGAAACCCCCTTCCATGTGTGTAACTCCTAGGCCAAAAAACAGCTGCAAAAACTCCTGCGGGAAAAACTGGGTGCATTGAGCACAGCGTGGCCAGCTGGTCAAAAGGAGCGATTCTCCTGCTGTACGTAGTATTAGTGTGGCCTCAAGTTGAGACTGTGTGCAGTTCTGGGCTCCAGAGTATGAAAAGGATGTTAAGATACTTGAACGTGTCCCAGGGGAGGGCAACAAAGCTGGTAAAAGGGCTGGAAGGCATATCCTGGGAGGAGAGGTTCTTGGACGGTGCCCTCCGTAATGGGTGTTACCTTCTGGTTAGCCCCGAAGGGGTCTGGCTGTTGCACTCGAACTATTCCATTCTAACCACAGAAGAACCAAAGAAAGTTTTTATAGCTCAGCGTTATCGGAATGTTGCCAAATGTGATGGCCGAGCGACCTGCAACAGCAGCCATAACCTTTCTACACATTTTTGTCTGCCAGGTATGCAAATCTGCTCTTTGTAATGCAGGGGGGGGACATGGGTTAACAAAGCAATACAGTGTCTCCCACCACCACCCTGAGTTTGTCAGCTTCTCTAACAAGTATATAAAGCACAATAAAGCATTCTAGGTATTGGGGAATGTAAATATTTGTGGTTTAAATGTAGATTGTGCAAGAGGAATGGTGTTCCAATGGTGCTTTGCTTTAAGTCTAGGAATGTGGTTTACACACAATGTAACTGCATCGAATACATTTTTTTAAACTCCTTGAAGAAGTATCAAGGCTCTGGAAGCAGTCCAGTTCTATTTCTGAGAACTGATCATTTCTGTAAGATGAAGTCATTAACAGAGACCAACAACATTACCAAGCCCCTGACTGAGCTGGTTCTTATGAAAAATAACTTACAGCACTTTGCAAGTCATTTTCAGCATATAAGAGAAAACGAGCACCACCTTTATTCATGTAGCAGTACATCGTGCAGCCCTTTCAATTCTGCATTATTGAGTGCATGCTACAGAAAAGCTTACAGACAGACCTCACTTACCCCCTCCGCTTTTCTTAGAAAAGGCAAATGCTAAGAAATATGGTAATAATTCCCCAAAGCAGCATTTCAAATTGGATGCCTTAGTATTCACTACATGAGAAACAGTACTTACTGCTCTCCTCCTACCGCTTATATCTAATAAAGTGGGACATTCTTATAATAAATGATTACAGACTCTAAGAGTGTCTGAACTGGCCCACCCCTCCTAAGGTTTCCTGAACAGAAGCACATGCCAGGTGTTCATTGTTATAAAGGCATCTTTTCCATGGATACCCAGGTCCATAATGGATAAGACAACAACAAAAGCAGAGCCAATTCTTTTCTTAGGTCATCGGTCAAAAGCATCAGCACTCCAGAAATTAGGGCACAGAGTATGCCTCCAGTTATTTCTGTGGCTATGCTCATATATATACTTCAATTCAATCAGGCTTCTGAATATCAAGGAAAAGCAAAATGTACTAATCCAAGACACTTTGTAAAATAATGAATAAAATCCACACCTGTTGATTTTCACAATTCTGCCCCAGGGCATAAAGAAAACAAAAGGCACATTTGTGCTCAGCTGCGAAGGCTGCCAACAATAGCAGTTTTCAGTTGGCTAATGTTCCTGTAGGGCTTTCTTCCACTTCCCACCCACTTTCTATTTTAATATTTTAGCGTTCATAGTGTGTGCAAATTCGATAGGTAGACACAGAGCCTTCATTCCTACCTACAGAGCATGGGCTACACAGCCAGAGATGGTACAAGTGTTTTCAGGCCACTTTATCAAGATACTTTAGCCGCAATATCTATGACAAATATGACCCAAAAAAAGTGTAGGATATTCCTTTGTTTCTCCTGTTTCCAGCACTGCTGCTGAAACCAAGGAGCAGATGATTTTCTGTAAATTGAGACCACAAAAGAAGAGAACATGTAGCAATAACAAAGCACTGAGCTGAAAAGTTTTTTTTTTCCCATATATAATTTTTGTTTAACAATATCTAAAATCATTTAAAAAGCGAAACAGATCAAGAGAAAGGGGTTAGGAATTCAAACTGGATTTTACTCTAATATCTGAAACCTTTAAATGCTTCTTAAAAGCGAGCATTCACACAGTGCTAACTTGAAGCTAGTAAGTCCTAATATTTTTTTTTTTCCCTTTTAAATCCACAGTAAATTACGATATAAACAGCCAGCTGGCGATTTACTCACGCCTCTCCTTCTGAGAGAAGAGACTCAAAAATGCAAGAAGCTTGCAAAAAATCAGCAGAACTTTGAAATGGCTGCAGTATCCCAGCAAGCCGTACTGGCAGAACTGAAAGCACTTTAAACAACAGTTCCTAGAGAACATGCAGTTATCCTCTAAATGTGTTTTGCCTCTCTCTGGGTTAAGTACCTTGTTCATGTCTGAGGAGATAAGTCTTCATGTTTTTTATATATATACATATTTATTGCATAGTTACATACAGTTTTTATATATACTATATAAAACAGTATATCTACTGAAATTGAGTAATATGTTGTAAATCTCTTCAGTGCCAATGTAAACAGAAAGGCACTAAGAGCCAGTAAGTGCACAGTTGATCTCCTGGATACCTACAACTCTTTGTCAACCAATTTTCAACTGACATTTAACCCTTAGTGTGTCCCATCACCTCTGCTCTGTATCACCTCCCTTACTCTGATCTTCTGTTCAGGGCTGCATCCTCTACCACCTCCCTAACGTATCTTCATGTGAGACCTACATTTGCCCTAACAGGAAAACCTGAATGCACCTTTCATCCAAAATCTTCTCCTTACTACCCTTCTGCCCCTACAGCAGTATATTTGCCTTCATGACTCAAACTTGCAAAGTCTTACAACCGATAGTCAGCCAAATCATTTTACCTGTTCCCCTTTAGGACCAAAATTTATTTTTGGCAACAACTCTACATATAGGACCTGCACATTTTTAAAAGTAAAACAATAAGAAACAGAAGAATAAGAAAATAATAAATAATTCTTCTGAGACTTCTGATTCTTCTCTTGCCTTAGCCTCAGATTCCCACTTCTGTCTGGAACATTATTATTTCAAACCGTGGCCTCCCAGAACTCTTCTCTCTGATTATCTGGCAGCTCAAACCAGCTGTTCTCCACATTTTTTGCCACCAGAGTCCTTTCGTTGACTTGTCACTTCCTGTATGAAGTTTATATTCTTGTTTTTGAAAGCTCTTCCAATTTTGTTCTTGTGTCCCTTTGTTCTCTGCATTCTCCTCTTCCATCTCTAAGCAAATGGACATCCTTCAGCTTGCACGATGGGCACTCCTCCTTTACTTCACTGCCCTCCATTCACTTTTGGTTCTCATTTTTACACTGCATTCCCTCTACCTCTAATTTTTGAATTTATGCTGCTAAACGTGTGTGCAGTATTGCTCAATTTGCCCTTTTATTTTACTGCTGGTTTGTTCAGATTTTTTTAAGCTTCCCAATGATGATTCATATCCAAGTAGTTGAGGCATTAAACACAAACTGTATTACAGAATATGCAAGCTTACTTCACTTAGTCTCAGCAGGAGTTAAAGCTGAGCGAGCAGCTAAACAGAGCAAAAGTGCTGAGACTGCTTTAGTGCGATGCATTTCAGCCAAGTGGCATCTTCCATTTTTTCAGATTTTACAGAGGAATATCTAACAGCTCAACAACTGGAGTTTTAGTTTGCTTACGGTGTTTCTGCATCATACAATTTGACAGGTGTGGAAAACTATATTAAAGGAGAGTAATGCAAAGAAAATTCTGAATGCCTCGTAGACTGAGCTTCTAAAACTAATACTGAAATCATTTGTACTTGCAAATGCTGCTGAATCAGCACTTTAGTTCCATGAAGACTGCCTGAAAGCCTTTCTTCATATCCCTTTGTGCTAATAATTGCAAAAGCTAGGTGATGTATTCATAGACGTCACAGTTTGGTTTCCTCATTCAGTCAGAAATGTCTGAACTAAAAGGAGCATATGCAGCACAAATGAGGTGGCATGTATAGTTAGTGGAGATGACAGCTTCATTCCACGCAGAGGATGCTTCAAACCTGGCAAACAGCTTACCAACTGCCTGCTTTTAAAATGCAACTTGGTAAACTTATTAGAAAACTTATAAAATACAGCCGTTTGATGGGGAAGAACTATATTAAGAACAAAAGGTTTTCTTTTCCAGTCCTGTGTTCCAACAAGTCAGTCTACCAAGCACCACAGCATCTGCTTGCCCTCAAATACTTCACTGGAGAGAGATGGGCTTACATACTTAAATGCCTTGCTAAACTCCAGTCCTACAGACCCCATCTTAAAAAGGAATAGTACAACACATCAAATCCACGCTAATGGCATTATAAACTCTGAACAGGTACGTGCTTGATGACTAAAATTTTGAAGGCATCTTCAAGTATCTAGCTTCTATTTCCATACTAGCTTATAGCAGAACATGAAGTAGTGAATCCCAAATTTTCGAGATCCAGATCTTTTACTGTTAACTGCTGCTTATGGTGAATTCTTATGCTTCTGAGCACACCTGTACAATATTTGAAAGTGAGCTAGCATTCTGGATTTTCATCACTGTATACATGCTTCCTATAACTGTTGCCACAAAAATAGTATAGCTAAAACTAAACATTATTCTGATTTAGTTTAGTATGTGAAGGTAAGATAGTTTAAATTTTGCAATGCAAAGAACTAAGTTCCACTCCCTCCAGACCCCAACCAGCATCTCAAGAGCTTGCTTAAAACCGATAAAAATAAAAATATACTGAGGCTCAGATGAATGTATTTGGTTTCTTTTTTGTCACTGGACTTGGATATGTCTTTTGTTGTGTTTTTTTTTTTTTCTTTTTCTCCATTTGCATGAAACACTTAAACGTATCTTCTCATAGAAAAGGCCCAGCTGAAGGAAAAGAAGTTCTAATGTGCAGTAACTCTGAGTACTTCTTCCAGACAGTATTTGAAAAATTAGTAATCCCAAGGGAAGGAAGTTCAGGTGATTTTTTTAATGGTTCTGAACTCTTAAGGGGAGAGAAGTGGGAAGAAAACTCAATAAGAAAAGCAAATTTCCCTTTGCCTATTTTAGGAATGAGAACAATGCGTGTTTGCGATATGCTGCTGCTGAGTAATCACCCAACTGACTCAAAATGCTGTGCCTTCCCAAATTATATACAGAAATAAAGATGAGGTGTGAACATGAATTTGGGATGGGTAGGCTAAATAATTTCAGTCACTGTAAGGGCTGTTCTCAGGCATTACTTCATCCTGGTAACGGAAAGGTGGAAAAAAACCTATGGTTAGCATACTCAGGCTTGTGGGTTTGTTTTATTTTAAGTCTAACATCCTGCTCAAACATATTGCTAATGTTCTACATTAACTTACATTTTGAGTGTCATACAGATATGTAAAATATTGTAGCATTTTATTGGACTGATTTCATCACAGCTGAGAAAAATAGTTGCAATCATTGATCACACAAGCAAAGACTTGCTTTAAGAAGTGAAGATTCAATATACAAACTTACAGACATAAGGTCTTATTACTTCCCAGTGATATGGGATGTAGGATGACTAGTCTCACCACTACTTTCAGAGTCACTTACTCCAAAATTCAGCCAGAAGCTCTGCAAGCATGATGGTATATTGAATTCTCAGTGAAGCACTCACCAACCCAAGAACACAGAAGATGATGTAAGGAGACTATTCATCTTCCTTCTGAATGTTGGTAAAACAATACTGTTTAATAGTAAGAAGTAGTAAGTGCTGCTTTCTATAAGCCCTGTCAACCACAGCAATACATAAACTATGGCAGCAAATGATTTTTTTTTTAAACTTGAAATAAATCATGAGCTACTGACTGATAGTACCTAGTTTTAATATAACTACTACATGTAAGACACTGGGACATGATAACTGCCTAGGATACCCACTTGCCTTGGACAGACATGAGTAAGTTACTGATTTTGAAGCTGCTGCAAAGAACAACTATTGAACTGTAAGTTCCCACTTTTGAAATGTTTATTTTTAGAAAGCGTATCAATGATCATCTTTTGCCTTGACATCATTTCTAGAACAAGATAATTGCACTAATTGTGAGGGAGAAACATTTTTGTTTTTACAGATGAAGAGCAGCGTGGATGTTCAGCTCACCAGTAGCTTATGTATGCCAGAATCCTTGATATTTAATGGAACGGGAAAAAGAATACAGTCAAAAGTAGAAATTCCACTGTGCTGAAAAGGTCAACATCTCCTGTAGTCACTGTTACTTTAAAACTAAACATTACACATGACTTATTCCACCAGAGATTAAGGGCTTCCTTTATGCAAATCCACTTGAAATCACTGACATTTATCTTAATAAAGGCACATGGACTTTAACCCCTTTGAAGGAAACAACTGTAGAACTAGCATGAAGTCCGAAAAGAACAAAAATAATAGTTTGGCAACTATTGCTATGACTCAGAGGAAATTTATTAAGCACATCAAAGCCTCAGCTTTTCATAACAAAAAGAAATGCTACGAATACTTAAACACATGCTTACAGGAAAATGTCTTCAAAAACAAAACAGTAGGCTGTACTAGTATTATAGGGCTGAAGATACTACTGCATTAATAAAAATATCCTAATGACTTAACCTTGGCATTTACTGACTAGTAGGTCATAAGTAAAAAAAGTTATCTATTTCTACGTGGCCCATAAAAAAGCTAAAATAGTAATAACAATCAACTCAACAAATGGCTCCACATTAAATAATAATTTTACTATCTTCCTTCCACTAACTTATTTTATAATAAGTGGCTTAGGACTAACCCACCATATTAATTTTTCTGCTGCTCTGCCAAAACACTGTCTTTGTTCATAGGAATAAAAATTCTTCTCCTCAAATACCATGTGCATGAATAGGTTTTCATCAAGTGAAGCTTTATATTGCAGTAATCTTGGTATCAGGATTCTGATGCCATAACCTCCAAGCTACAAGAGTATGGTCCTAGGTTCAAAGTCAATCACCGTGACACTTTTAAAATCATTTTCTTTTAATTCAATTCACTAAGTTTGTAAAATATATTTTTTTTAATTTTCTTTTTTTTTTTTAAACAAGACTTGGTTTGTGTTCTTTCTCAAACAGAATAAAACTCGGAGGGCTACTGTTATTACTGTTAAAGTATCACCGCAGTAATTTCAGTCAATACTAACCAGTAAACCCTTTATTGAAAGTTAACAGGTTGATTTGTCCTAACCTAGAATTTCATCCCGGAGTTTGAATAGACCTCATATTCTTTCTTTCTCAATTTTAAACAATTCAAATCTACCACAGTTGACTGAACCATAAAAACACAAAAGTCTCTAATACCTAAAACAGAGCATAAAGGTCCAAATCCTCCAAGTGCTTTGCCTCCTAAGTCCCACTGATTTCAGTAAGAAATTCGTACCTAAATTCAACAGTTGCCACGATTTCCACTCTTTCTACAGATAGTTAATTAAGATGCTTCCAGACATGTCTGAGATTTTTTTTAAATAAGCTGAGGATTTAATAAACAGGATTTCAAGAACAACAGTCACAAATAAAGCTAAACTAAAATGTTATCAGGTATTTCAACTTTTGCTTTTGACAAATTTCTCAGGTTTTGTGTGTAAACAAGCTCTCTTAATTTAATGTGTGCTTTCATTAGCTTCTGGATTCTGTGCCATACATTATATCCAAAAGATAATCAAAATAACTGTAAGTATATGGAAATTCTGTATCAGACACAGCCATCTACTGCAGGAAGTCTCATGAGACAAGCTATCCTCTTTAACAGTCATTGGGTGCACAGAACCTGCCTAAAGGGACTGAAGCATTTCCCACTGCTAGGGCAACTAAAACTTGGGTATTTGTACCTGTCGTATTAATCCCCTAAACTGCTAGCCTTCCCCATCTACTGAGCTTCTTGGGAAACACTATAAAAATTGGGTTCTCTCCTCCCTGTTGGCAAAAGGAGCAAGTTAAGTAAATCATTCTTTGCCTCTGGAAAATAAAAAGCTCCTGGACTACAGGGAGCATGAGAGAAACAGAACTGTAAGGAAAAGCAGTCAGAAGAAAAAGTACACCCTACAATATAAAAGATTGCTTGACACATTTCAGTTTCTCACGGTGCCAGATTAATCACTGGTACAACTTCAACATATTAATCATATTAAATGATCATATTAAAGATATGATCAGTCTTATAAAGCTACATGCAGCTTTCTGATATCACAGCTTTCAGGGACAGTAAACTCAGACAACAGGCCATTCTATATCATGAATTTTTATCCCTTGTTCCTGTAAAGAAAGACACTAGGGAAGATATTCTAATGTTCAAGAGAATGAAAATGCTGGCACAGTGACTAATATTAGCTGTCTGAAAGGGCAAAACTGGGATATTTTAAGTGGGAACCATCACACAGTATTTGACTGACATTACAGAAGACAAGAAAGTAATCAATATAATTGGGAAATCATTGGATTAGCCTGCTGATTTAGAGAGAATAAGGATCTAAGAGTATATTTATAGCAATACAAGTTCAAAATATCCATGTCACCACTTTAAGTCAGCAGTGTTATTAATCTGATCAAAGAGGGCGTGTTTGAGGGGTTCTATTGCCAAACCTTGGTCGTGGATGCAAGCATGCCTTTCACTCTTTTGCTAGAGCCCTGTGCTGTGATAGCCAACACCCACGATCCTCAGAAGCCTAAACCCCACCTAAATAACAACAAAATGCAACTCAAAGTCAAATGGAAGATTTTACATTTACTGTGTGAAAAACCATCCTGGATAGAGCTTATTTTCAACAAAAAAATCTGTCAGGTAGTTCAAATTCTGTTCCCTCCAAGGATCAGACTCATTGTCACCTTTTTTTCTAGCATCTGCCACATATCTGAGAAAGTTATTTAGTGGAGATACTTCATAATAAATATTATGTACAACTATTACTAAAAAACAAACTCGGTGTGGTTTCCATGGTATTGCTGAGCATTCTACTTTATCTACATACTTCTCCACTAACTGTATCTACTACAGAGAAAAACCTCTCTCTTGTGAAACCAAGGTAAAGGAACTGGAGGAGGGAAATAACACAGCTTCCAGTTGTGTTATTTAATTAAAACTGCCAGTTCTAATTAAATTGCTGGTGAAGCACTGGGGAGATTTTATAGAACAGAACTTCATTACCCATATACTGTATTAGCTCATAGCCACTTCTGTTAATTCCAAAAGCTCACATCCAGTACATGTACTGAACAGCTCTGTGAGATGGGAAGGCTTTGTTGTTAAGTACAGAAACAGGACCATAGCACTTTCACTTTGCTTTGAAAACGTCCACGAGAACTGACACACACAGTGTTGGTAACGCACAAAGGCAAGTCTCAGCAATTTCTGCTTCTTCCCAATATGGCTCATCAATTTCAAAACCAAGCATGCATTTTAGTGCCTTTCACCACCCGTCACACAGCTGGACTTTTTCCAGTTCTGAGGGCACAGAAACCTGTTGCAGTATTTTTTTCAGCCGCCTTACAGTCTTTGAGAGAACAAGGCTGTGACAGGAAGGTAGCTTATAAAACAATCTTTTTTTTTTTCTTGAAGAGTTTTTAATGGATTTTTTTTTTTCTAATACTTCTAATGAGCACCATGGGGAAGGAGATAAACACTATGATCTGGGCCACAATCTTCAAATGTGCCCTGAAAGACGCATGTTTTCCAAGTTCCCTTACAGACAATCACGTCATAACTCAGAGTGGCAAGATGCTTGTGTTGCTCTCCTCTTTAGAAGAAATACGTTTTACAAATTAGGTTTTCTATCTTTCCTCTTCCCCTTTTCACTCGCATACATCTTTTTATGCTTTATCATCACCACCAACACCCCTAGAATGAGAATAGATAGGCATATTTTAACACTTCTTAACTGGAAAGCATTTGTAACTGCAAACAGCTGAAGATACAGCTAAGGTCAGAGTTGCCACTGAACCAAGATGTACACAAGACCACCAGGATGATACAGAAAGCTCAGTCGATAAGAAAAATTTCATACGGATTTCTTCAAAATCAGTCCTACTCCAAGACAAATTACCACTGGATCACACCAGGAGTTTTGCTGAAGTCAGCTACAAAAATGGATAGCTGCCATTTCATTTAAAATTTGCTTTCTTTATTACTAGAGGTTTTCTCATCAGCTTTTTCCTAAGACGAAATCACTTGCAATGTACCTCTGCTGTCTTCTCACACAGTGGAAAGCACTCAGCAACTTTCCTTCTTACTTAGTTTAAGACACCTAGCTTAAGACACATTGCTTGCCTTCTGAAGAAGTTGCAAACAAGCTCTGTGCAAGACTGCAGCTGCAGGCAGACCACAATGCCAGCTAAACATCACTTTTGGCAGGTCTCTGCCTGTCAGAGTAACACAAGCCATTGAGGTCCAGCCAAGGAAGTTTGGGCCAGAAAGAAAGGTGACTTAATGCATCATTGCTAACTCACAAAAATCACTACATAAGCCACCCCTGAAGAGAGGGACAACCAGGCGCCTCCCTATCTGCACAGTGGCAGAATTTAAAAAGTCCAAGCAAGGACCAAGGCACCAAGCCCTTACCTCTTGCTTAATGCTTGTGGTGCTTTAGAAACTGGCACTGAAGACACCTCATGAATCTGATCTGCCTTTATTTTCAAGAGTATTTTTAACATCTACCAAATTTTAAAAGGTCTTTGTGAATGATTTCACTTTTTTGCTTTGGTATTTCAGCTGTTAACAAGGGCACTCCCAAAGGAAAAGAGGATTTACTGTCCTCTTTAGATCAAATGCATTCACAGCTCTCTACCAATTAGTATAAAGGCACTATTTAAGCTGGACTTTTCCCAGTATTCCACAAAAATAAAAAAAAATCACCATAGGGCTTAAGAGAAACAAAGCAAAAGGCAAAACCATTTTGTTGCTGATGATGACGAACTGAAGTGCTGGAAAAGAGAAGGCCTACAGGGGATCTTATCAAAGCGAACAAACATTGAAAGGGAGGGTGCAAAGACGACAGAGCCCAGATCTTCTCAGTGCTTCCTGGTGACAGGACAAGAGGTTACGGGCACAAACTAAAACACGGGAGGTCCCCTCTGGCCATCAGGAAGCACTTCTTTACTGTGCAGGTGACAGAGCACAGGCTGCCCAGAGGTTGTGGAGTCTCCCTTCTTGAACATGTTCAAAAGCCACCCTGACATGCTACTGGTCAGCCTGCTCTGGGTGGCCCTGCTTGAGCAGGGGCGCTGGAGAAGATGAAGGCACCTCCAGAGCTGCCTTCCAACCTCAACCCTTCTGTGACTTCAGTGTGATTCTGCAAGCCTTCAGTGCAAAGAAAACCTAGATGCTGGGTAGCCTACCAGCTGCTTGTTACAAACATTTGGCTTCAGTGTCTTCAAATGCAAACATTTCAAAAACAATCACGATATTCACTCTGTGAACTGCCATTTTCTAGAGAGGGTTCCAAAGCCTACATTGATATTAAACCAAGCTCTCTTCAACAGCAATTTCAAAAGATAACTACCCACTTAATGGCACCTTGGGACCTAATAAGAACATATGCATACCTAAAGCCCTCTCACCTGCTGATATGTCAAGATTCCAGCTGTGCACCCTAGCAGAAGTTTCCCATGCATCTTTCTGTGCTTAACAATGCAAGGAAGTTTCCTGTTCAAGTAGTTCTTATTTTATTAGTAACCCCCTGATTTACCTGCGATAAATTTACTGCTCTGAGATTCCCAAATTAACTGTAACCACTCCACACCTTTACACATCATACCATTTCCTGCTTGGTTAGGTAACTACATGCAAAAGGCAACTATCTGCTAGCTAAACAGGATGTCCAGCAGGACAAGAGCCTCACTGCCCAGGATTAGGCTGATAGCAGAAAAACTTATAACCCTCTGAAGAACAGCGAGGACAGATACTGATCTCTGGGAACTGTATTGCACCTGCTGAATATAACGCATGACAACATCTACCATGAATATTGCTGACCAGATTTTTCCTCTGGATTTAGGTAACATAAATGGCAGACTGCAAATAAGCAGAAAAATTCCTTTTTAAAAAGAGAGGTCTCTGTTTCCATCTTTGCCCCAAATTTTCCACTTAAATGAATGTATCAATGACGAGAAAGTATTAAACTGAGGGAGCATTAGTATGCTGTGCTGCACTAGTCTTGCATGAATGCACTTTTACTTAGCTGTCTGTCTTTAGAGCACTCTAGAGCTCAAGCAGCTTTCACAATCAGGAAGTGCTAAATAGCTTCCTTGCACCACCCTTTCACTTCTGTACAGAACAAGGAGCGAGACAAACTCCCTTACACTGTGCAGCAGAATCGCCATCATGCCATGGAAAATATTACTCTGAATTGCCTACTTCCACATTCTTAAAGTCTGATTCATAAATTGTATCAATGCTGAATTGTTGGCAAAGTTATTACATATCATGTATGAATACAGTTGTCTCCAGTCTTCAGCCACCCGTTTCTTACAATATTGTAAGTAAAACCTGCACTATGAAAGACAAACACTAGGAATTGAACCATGGCCTGGAGGTATGACAGAGAGCCAAAATCATGACGACTGCAGGAAATACTAGTAACAGTTATCTCTTCCCCAACGCTGTCCACTTGTGTCTTCACATTCCTGAATTTAATCCTGAACAAGGATCAACATTTTTTTTAACATTAAGAATTTAGAGGAGCTCTTCCTCAGAGAAGACCTAACAGGCACCCCGATAAAAATACAAAGGCAGATCATCGCACCCTTCCTTGGCAGAAGGCCAGTCACTTCTGTCGTTATTCTGGGAGAACTCTCACTGATGGAACTGGTCTACAGCATGTAAATTATGAGTCATGCTACAAAAACTTGGCTCCCGTCGTTGTTTCACATCTAATTAAAATTCACTCAAACATCCCACAATCTGGCTTTTACCATAACAATATCAATATCTCTGCCTGCGGCCAGAAGACACAGTTCAGAACCACGGGCTGGCTCCAGAGGTAGCACATACAAATAATACTGAAAGAGACACCGAAAGTTATCTATTCTGTTGCCTCCCTCCTCAAGGGACCTAGTTACGTGCAGCCAGAAATTGAGCTGCTTTTTTTTTTCCTTTTCATAAAGAATCAATTGAAGCAGCAGTAGTACCATGTAAAAGAAACACATATGCACTAAGAAAACTGTTTCCATATATTATAGGGTAGCCTAAAAGATTTATTGAACACAGCATGCCTTTACTTTTTCCTCCCACAGGGTTTGTAAAAACCCTCCTGCTGCCTTTTATTTTTAATTGGATGTTTTGAACCAATGTTTAGTTCAGCTATCTTCATTAGTTTAGTTTCTGCTTTAATTCTCTTGACAATCTTCTCAATTGCTACTTGTTTCTAAAACATAGTCTAAAGATACTAGTGAAGATTTGGTGACCTGTACAATTTGTAGGCATATGGGAACAAGACAACATTCTACCAAGCCCAGAGGAGTCAACATGAAGATTTTTTTCTTGCAAAAAAGATTCCTTGTGTCTGTTGTCTCTATGCAACCTTGTATATCACGTTGTGACCAAATCCGGTGTCGCTGCCACATAAGATTGTCAGATGGCTGCTAAAACAAAAGTTACACCTAAAAGTACTTTGAGGCTTCACATATATGCATACAGTTTCTTCAGCAGGCACTAACCCCTAAGAAAAAAAATACCGGAAAAACAGTACTATCTTCGTCTGTGAAAAGAAAAATATTTAAACATTATCAGTAGGAATACATAAAAAGTTTAAAAAAACATTCTTAATGAGAATAAAAAAAACAATAAACTAAACGCTTTGTCTACAATGCAATCAAAACATGAAAGAATTAAAAGGAAAAAATAAAACAATATTAAATCCGAAATGAACAAAAGTTGTTTTTACAAGGCCATGTGCTAAGGCAGTCTAGACTTTTAAAAAAAAAAAAAAGACCAGGGTTCTGCTAGTTTCAATGTTCTATGCTACCAAAGGATTAATTAATACATTCCAATCCACGGTATATACCTAAACACAGAAGGTGATTTACAGAAACACACAGAAGGCAGTCACACCTTCTGCTCCATGCCCTAGACCATGCTTCCAGTCTTTATACAGGTGAGTGGCAGCTGAAGGATCAGCAAGTCGGCTGAAGCCACTGACATTCAGTCATGCTTTGTTTCACTTGACTTTGAAACACACCATGCTGAGAAGACAGGAAATCTATCTGCTACGTCTTTTCTACTGAAATGTATGACTTGAGAGCTAGCTAAACCACTTTAATGACTGAGGGGGGAAGACTTTTTCCTCACACGTACATCCCTTAACTTCTGCGCTTTGCATGTACATGAACAGTGTTAATGATTGTCACACCTGACATGCAGGGTGATAGTGCACTGGGTTTATACTGCCAGAGCTAGAGGCTGGCAGGAAGATATAAACCGAAGAGGAAAAGAAGTGAATTTTCTGCTAGACCTTCTTTAGACCTCTGCAAATCCAGAGGCAGAAAACTGACTCTCCTCTTGCTAGCAAGTATCTCATTCTGGAACAAAAATATTGGACATCATAGATGATGAGAAATAACAGTACTAATTTCTTTCTAAGGATTAGCCAGTAGCACATTTCATTCAAGGCTTTGGACACAGTCATCCAGTCATGCCCAGAGAAGCTGTGGATGTCCCCTCCCTGGAGGTGTTCAAAGCCAGGTTGGACGAGGCCCTGGGCAACCTGATGTGGTGGGTGGCATCCCTGCCCATGGCAGGGGAGTTGGAACTGGATGGGCTTTGAGGTCCCTTCCAACCCGAGCTATCCTATGATTCTGTGATCCTCATTCCTGACCCCGCTGTCTCCAGCCAAGCCAGCCCCCAACACACAAGCCTGTAAGATTCAAGAGCCCCAGGAAGCAGCTTGGCTAAACGAAGATCAAACTACAGGCAAATCTGCAGATAAGATGACAAACGTGAATTGTGTTTAGCTCAATACCCAATTCAGGTAACATGATGAGAGCAACAGATAAAAGCTTTATCCACTAAAAGCATTGCAAAAGCACTAGATGTTTACACTCCTTTTGCAAGTTACATAACACAAGGAAGCTTATTTTTGAAAAATCAGTATCCAAGAGTTGGCCTTGATCTAGCTGAACAGCCTGTAAGGAGAACCACCTTACTATAGCTACACAACTTTCAGCAACAGGCCAGACTGCATTATAGGAAGACCTGATTGCTATCAATCAAAGGAAGAAATGCACTCACAAAGGCCAACTTCAGCTAAAAAGATCGATCTCAATGAACTCCTACCAAAAATATTGACAGAAGTCAGCATTTCACAGCAGAAAGCTAGTTTTAGATGCTCTGAACTGCTCTCTGTTTGAGACTTCTGCACTGAAGGGAACTCCCCAGTGTTAGTCCTTAACAAATAGATCTCTGTCACATAATTACTCAGGTCAGTCTTCTTTCAGTACCTGTTTAGAGAAGCAAAGTCATGTGGCTAGCGACCAGGATGGGTTGTGTCTTCCCCGTCACTTAAGCAGAACTTTCTACCAAGGCATCACTACACAGGCTTGTCACTTTCTAGATGCATTTGAGAATTTGATGAATAGGACCACAAAGTGCTGGAGGTTGCAACTGAAGCCTTCAATATATAAGATGGGAACTGCAGTTTCAAAGGATTAACTTAGCTGTGGCTCAGACAGAGGTCAAGCAGGCCAGGCAACAAGCTGCCTGCAGAGGTGCTGAGGTCTCCTTCAGACGCTACATTAAGGTTAAAAGAGTAGCACCAGTAGCAACCAATCACACACCCAGCCCATCAAGTTTCCAATCACATTGGGACTGTTTCAACTCGGCTGCACTAGGAACTATGCCAGCATGCAAAATATTTAGGTATTGTCACTAGCAGAAGTTACTTACTAATGGTAAGGCTTCATCTTTGTTAGGGTCATGTAAGAGCAGAAATACTTTTCCCAGGCTTTCAGAGATACTGTTGTGTTTCCTATCACTGTCTATCAATCATTACAGGCCAAGAAAACCACAGTCCATACAGAACACGAAGAACACAAAATCTAGTGAAAAGGTCACTTTGCAGTTTTGCAGCAAATCAGATTTAAGTGTACAGAAGTCAAGCTTCAGTCTGGCGGGTTTCAGTGCAAAATGCATGTGCAACCAAACCGCCTTGCTTTCTGTGTAAAAAGTTTGATGTTCTACATGAGAAAGAAGCCACAATCAATGTAACTCATTTATAATTTATTTACAAAATAAAGTACTGGAAAAAATCTCTCTCAAAAGGAGAAAGATGCTTCTCATTTGGATCCTAGTTTCTCAAGATGATGTGTGAAAATATTACCATAGTATCAGCAAACAGTGAGCAAGACAGACAGCAAAACTCTTATGTGAAGTGACAGGTTTCAGATGCAAGATTTGAATTTTCCTCTTAACCCTCAACATGGAACAGGTTTATAAAAAGCAAAGCACAATTCTGTATCCCATTCCTACGGCCTCCCTCTCCCAAGTGCAGGATTTGGGCATACATCCACTTTTGTGCATTTAGAAATCCCTGTTCTATATTGGTAAACAATCCTACACAAAGGATAAAAAAATACATAAGTACATAGATGAAGCAAATTCAGATCTGACTCAAGAGACACAGTGCTTTAAGATACATTAGAAAAGCTGCATAAAGACAACAGCAAGCGCTTGCTTCAGGCTAGTTAAAAGGCTTGTTCAAATTACAATAATAATATACTTTAAGTAAATATACTCTTCTAGACGCTGATTTTTTAAGTCAATTTTCTATATAGTCACTGAAAGTATTGGTGATAGGAAGCAAAATAACGGATAGGAAATTAGGCAATAAAAAAACTCATGTTAACTTTTGGAAAAACTGCATAACAAGGTAAGTGCGCTCCATTTGCAAAACATACTGGTTCCTTCTTCTTCCTGTACCAATAAAGAGAGGAACTATTTCCTTTATCATTTGAAATCAAAGAAATCAATCCTCCTCTACAGGTCACTGCTATTACTGCCATTTTAACGACAAGAAAAGAAGACATTCAATTTTTCTTATCAATAGTTTTTCAGTAGGCAGAAGATGTGGATGCAAAGAGAACTATAAGTCAACAGCCTAACAGCGCTACAGAACGCTTAATCAAAATTATATATAAATATTTTAAGCCAGAAGCATAATATAGTACTAAGATTTAACTATTAGTAAAATTCCAGTTTGGTAGTATCTCTAATTTCTACAACAGAGTTTCCTTGGTTCACAAATAGTACATTTAGCATTCAGATGACCTCAAAAGAGGCAAGCCGAGTAATATCCTTTCTCTCTTGCTCATTACAATTAAGTATTAATTTACACTTTTCCCTTCCTCAACTCTCCGGGGAAATTAGGGTAACGCAAAACAGAAAGCAAATCCTGTAACTGTTTCAAAGTTTCAGTTCTAAATATAAAACAAACAAAAAACATGAACCATTTTCAACCCAGAAAAAATAAGACTTCTGTTACATAGAGGCAATTACTCTCTCAAGGCAGTAAGAGGCAGAACAAGCAATTTGTCTTTAACATCTTTTCTTACCATATTCAAAGTGGTAAGAAAAGATATTTTTCCCCTGGAGAACAAAAAAAAAAAAAAAAAACACACATAGTAATACAACTTTTAGGTCTGTAGTCTAGTCTCAAAGTAACGGATACCGATATCTAGTAATTTGTACTTGTAATATCAATTGCTGTAGAAAAAAGAAAGAAGTCAACCTTGGAAAGTCTGTCCCATTTAAGTGTATTTTAAAGCAGTACAGTAAGACAGGCATGAAAGAGCTAGAGATGGGGAATGTGCAAAGACAAAATGACTGAACAGAGGTGAAGTGCAAACTTGAATGTCAGAAACAGGATACGGCAAAGAACACCAGAGATATGTGAAGAGCACAGGGAACATGAACAAATCTAAGGAGTGCTTGACTGCAATGCTGAAGTGGTAGCCATTAAATGTCTTGTACTTAACCTGTGCATCTTAAGCTAGACTGGTACAGTCTAAAAAAAAAAAAGTATCTTCAGGCTTTACAGATTCTGCATCAACTGTAAAATTGACTTTTATCTGTGTAAGCTTAAATACTGTAAATTGTCTGCAATGAAAGAGATAAGCTGCGGTTATCTACTGCCAGTCTGACAACTTGTTACTAAACCCATCCTACAACTTAAGGTTCACTGAGAGCAAATTCCACAAATCCACTTAGCTGGACTGAAAGAACAGCATAACTCTGCTTCAACCATCTGGTACAGCAAGTTTCCCTGCTTTATTAAAATTGGTTTTCTTGTCTTCACAGCCACAAGGCTGAACCAGCCCTTTTGGAGTTAGTCATCAGTACTCTAACATGATACACTTGTTACGTATAACCAGGAATGCGCCTCTTCCTCAAATATTGCAGAGACACCTCAAAAATAAATTGTGCATAATAAAGTTCAGACTTTAAGCTGCAAAAGGGAAGGGAAAGGAAAAGGAAAAACCTAGGATTATTTATGTTTATTTTTATATTTATAAAAAAAACTACGCTTAAACATGCATATTCCCCCCACCCTCACAGCAGTGTTTTTGCAGCGTAATAGACATACATAGCACCATATAATCTTATATAAAGACCTGACCATTAGAAATTTAAACATTTTTCCCTTAGGGAAAAGAATCTATAAGAAATTAAGCAAAGAACTTTAAAAAATAGAAAAAGCAATTGCAAGGCTGAACAATTTCAGTGACAAACTACCAAAGACTGCCTATGGCACTGAGTGGTCCTTTACAAAAGGGTCAAAACTAGCACATAGATTCAAGGGCATTTTAAGCAACCCTGGTGTAAATGCAGTTTTGGTAATGCCATGAGGTTTCTTTCCTCCTTGTCTTTCATTGTTTTGCAATAAAATAAGCATCCTTCCCTAAACATGGACTTTTGGTATATGTTTCATGAATTGCAGCACTCCTAAAATTGGAGTTTCCATACTACAAACACCTGACTGCGGTATTCACGAACGTGTGAGCTCTGCAACAAAACGTGCAATTTCTAAATTACAGTGCTCTGTAAGCCTGAATTCAGAAGCAGTGCTCCTGAGAAGAGCTATTTTACAGCTTCAGGTGTAAGCAACAAGTGTTTAAAGAAGCTGCCATCCAGTATGTGCCGTTTTAGCACCTCATCCTTTAAGATTAAGGGAGATGTTTATTTTTATCCACTTAGTATCTTCAATGGATTATGAGAAGTAGCAGCTTGGCTGCAAGTAGTGCATTACTTAAATGTGTGATTGCTTTGTCAAAAAGCAAAGCAAAAAAAGTGTTAATGAAGCCCATGTTTTCAGTAACTATATGCCCACAGGAACATTTTAATACACTAGAAGGCTGAAACAAAAGCACTAAAACATTTCAGCAGGACTAAACACTCGCAGCTTGAAGTGCCAAGCAAATTAAACCAAAAGCGAATCAAGGGAAATCAATGGTCACAGTCCTTGCTGAGTATTCTGATACAGAAAACACATTTGAGTTCCCAGGGCAGAGACCAAGTATCATTTACAGCAAGGGAAGTACCAAAATACAACACTTGAGTCTAATTTCAAGAACCTTGATACATTCTCTGGTTTATCATTTTAGACAAGTTAGTTAGATATTTTGCAAATGGTCTTTGAAACCCCACACCCGCTACTTTAGAAATCAATAAGAGATTTAAGAAAAAATACCAACTGCTCACAAAATTCTCACCAGTTACAGCATCCTTAGGTAGCACTGCTTTCCACTCTTAGGATACCCTTGTTTCCTTCCTCCCGCTCCATCCACCTTTTTGTATCTCAAACTGCTGTTAATGTTTGCTCTCTTGCTGAATAAATTTCCAACTAAGATTAAATATTTTCATTCACAAAATCAAGTTTTTTTCCCAAAAAAGTGTTCTATTCCTTGATACCTACCATCCAAAATTAAGGAAGAAAAAGCGGAGGTGGAAAGGAGGTTGTTTTTTTCTGTTTTTGGGGGGTTCCCCATATTCTTTATCATGTTCACTCGATTCCAGCGCAGAACCGTTCACTCTCTCAGCATTTTCTACGTAATTTGAGCATGCTGCAGAGTTTAGTCCAGGAGGTAATTAAAAACACAGTATGAAAGGCCTATAATATACATTACAGTCAATGGAGGTTCACAAAACAAGTGTAACTTTGTGGCTTCATACAGGCATGCTGACAGTACCTTCACAAGGACACCTGCCTAGGCATGGAAATGCTCGCATACGCTGTCACTCACATAATTCAAGGTTAATTTATAGGTGTTAGTAAATAGAACATATCACTTCAAAACTTGCAATACATCACCTTTTTGTCGTAAGAGTAAGTAGGCATTTAGAGCCTCTTCTCAAGTTAGAGGTCTATAAAGGATGGCACGTAGTTACAGCATTGTACCTTTATGGACAGCAGATTTTTATCTTTAAAGTTCACACTGGTCAGGTGCCTATTCATACATTCCTGTATGCTTTCAATTTGCACCAATACCACAGCCGCATCTTACAGATTTTTCAAGCCTGCTGATAAAAACGTGGAAACTCGGCACCAAAAAAACGAAGTCACATATTTATAAACCTAAATTTGGATTTTAGGTCTGACTTTACAACTCAAAAGTGAAAGGTCCAATTAATACATTCCAGATTTCATCCAGGAAATAAAGCATTCAATGGACTAATTATTTATGGTGGATATAACCAGATAAATGTTGGCTATAACTAGGATACTAATCTACCTGATTATAATTATGGCATATTTTACTTTATTGACTTGATCCTACTTTGAGAAGAACTTTATAAAAAAAATGGAAAGGAAATAACTGGCATTCACTTGACTTCTATATCCATGTGGTCTTTGTATCAGAATTTACGAATTTCTGAAATCCAATCTCATTCTAGAATTTAAAAAATCAAGTTATGAAGATGAAATCATTACCAACAATAGAATTTCAGCAAATAAAAACGAGCCATTACTTATATTTCTGCCTGCAAACTACATTCTGTGTAATTGACTCTTTGCAATGTAAGGAATTAGACCAGTATTTTTATGATAGATGCACGTAAGAAAATAAAAGACAGGAAATTCTGAATATAATTCCCTGCAGTGGAACACAGTAATGAAAAGCATCAAAGAGGTATCATTGCCCCTGTGAAGTAACATGGAGTAACATGCTTTATTCATAGCTAATACTAATCAAATAAATCTCAACTTCAAACACACTCAGAATAAGTTATGAATCCAAGTCTCCATTTCAATAACCTGATCAGTGAGCCACTAAGAATGGCTGTTCTAAAAAAAATAAGAGATGCTAAAAGGTGAGATAAGGTCCAAACAGACACATTACTTTAATGCAGCATCTTTCAAATCCCCAGTTAAAGTATTCCATTTGAAAAATAACTACTCGTAGCTCTTTCTCATTTCTACATAGCTGTTATTCAATAGTGTTTACCATCCTGCTGACCACATTAAGTCACCAAAGAGTGATCGGAGGCACCTCCAGGACAAAGGCACCACATGACCAATTGACTTAGTGCACCAAGCTCGATCACGAGTCCTGATCATATGTTTCTAAGGAACTACATCAGACCTCTGCCTCCTTCCATCTGCGTGCCTTGCAGCTGTTTGACCCAGCCATTCTTCCCTTCCTGAGAATTAACACACCCAACGTGTACAGAGGAAACTTCCGGCACCGCACCATGGCTGATACACAAGTTCTTATCTGGCTGTACTGACAAGGAAAAAGCGAAGGGCATTTGGCCACTCTCTTGCAGACAGTCTTACTCTCCTGCTGCCAGCACCACTTCAGATGTATTACATTTAAAAGCTTCAGCTGACAGCTGTTACATTGACACTTGAAGCTCAGTAAACTTAGGCAGAATTCTCAGGTAATACTTACAGTAGTTACCAGGTCACTAAAGAAAAATAAAGAAATGCACAAAAAAGATTCAGCTAAGAACACAGGCACAGACGCGCAGATAAGAGAGAAGCATGGGCTGGGGAAAAGCTCCCCCCACGCCCCCCCCCCCCCCCCCCTTTTTTTTTTAATGTTAAAGCTGTAAGACATGCCTGCAAAAATATGCCTAGGAGGAACCAGGCTTTTTTGCCAAGGAAAAGGAAGGGGTCCATTCTCGTCACCTCACCCCTACTCCCACACCAGGTACCACAAGACAATGTGAGAAAGACCACTGTCTTTCAGATGTATAGAATGCCTCAGCCATAAACTGCCTCTCGAAAATACAAATTCATTTTAAACCAGAAACTTATCACACTTTCAATAAATAAACACCTCCTCAATAAAAAAAATCATCAGCAAATTGATGACAGGTTGCACCCTCAAGATCTTGAGCTGAAGCAAGAAACTAGTTTATTTATCATGTAAATTTCTCTCCACACCTTGCATGCCATCATCTCACTAGAGCAATAAAACCTCTTCAAGTAATTATAAAATTTAACTGAAGTTAAGAAAGCAGAGGGGAAAAAACCTTCTGGACTGCCTCATGGTTGATGCATCTTGAAACTCAAGTAATTCAACTACTTGACAGGAAAATTGATAGCTTGTCTTAAGAAGGCCCCTTACAAGAGGCAGTTTGACATAAATAAGCTATCCATTCTGATGATCTTCCTAACTATATCGCATATATTTCAAATTAGGTATAAATAAAATGGAACTGTACAGACTTAGAGCTTCAGGAACAAGAAGCATGTCTGTATATATGTGTACAAGTATATTGTTTCTCCAGCCACGATGGCAGGGAAGTTCTCTCTTTCACCTCATTAACGTTCATATACAAAGCCACTCGAGAAAAGTGACAGATTTCCTAGGTTATCCTAAAGGATAACACAGAACACATGAACTGTTACCAACATCTACACATACAGCAGACTTGGTTCAACATAAGCCTTCTCTTTGGAAGACCGTCACATAACTGAAGGGCTTCCTACATTTCAGGAGGGGTGGGAGGTAGATGAAGAGTTCACTGGCTAACTATCAGGTATAAACCATGAACTTAAGTCAGAACTGTCCAGTAACTCTCCTATTAATCCCTAGAAGCGTTAGTATAGCAGATGAGACTCTTACTTGATGCCATAGCATATGTTATTATATAAAACAATCTTAACTGCCACAAATCAATTTTAAACCATTGTATTGAATAATTAAAAAAAATCAGTAGAGCTAACCTTCAATAACTGCTTTAATCCAAACTTTATTACTTAAGGGATTACCACTGTAGAGTAATACAGTAACTTGAACTGTGGTGTCTGATTTCATTTAGAAAGCAGTAAGACGTATATTCAGCTGTAACAAAACATAGTTTTCAGTCATTTGTTTATGGTAAAATAAGGTAATCCAATAAAAATAAAAAAGCCATAAATCCTAGTCAACTGTAATTTGCAGACAGATTTTTACATATGTAATAACCAAACCTATTGAAAAATCACTTTATTCCGGCAGAAGATGAAAATGAACTACTAAACAAGGAGGGGAAAAAGGCAAGCCAACAATCGGGAGCTGAAAAGACAAGTAACTGCAACATAAAATGAACTTCTCTGTTAACAAATGCATGATAGAGCAAAACAGTTGCGCAATGTTGGCAGTGGACCACTTTGCAGACAAGGTCCATGGAAAGTAGTATGTGGAAACAAGTTATTTTGACCTGAACTAGGCCAAAAAGCATTCAACATACTGAAATTTTCCAGACAAAAGCTACAGAGTCATAAAAAAGACTCCTTTCTCAGTGCGTAAAAGACATGGTTCTTCTGTTAGAATGGTTCAATTCTTTGCCTCATGCAGTCACTTTCTGGACTGATCCACATCAGTATCATTCCTTAGAAAAACATGCAGAAAGTTTTGCTCAACTTCTAGAAGTAACATACCACTTCTAAAGACTGATCACTACTATTTAGTTGCTATGTGAAGTAGCTCTTAGTGTAAGATCCTTCCTTTGGGAAGCCTTCAAATCCATATACGGGAAAAAAAAAAAAAACAACCACTGCTGACCTTTTAATTACCTGAAGATACTTTCAGGCTATATGAAAAATTAGTCATTACAACTGCTAACAAACTAAAGGGATGAATCCTTCACAATAACATAAATATATTACTAGGATAAATAGGATATCTATAGGCATTAAACTGCCACTCATCAGTTAAGCTAAATGAATCAGTGTTTCTCAGCATTTCAGAAGAATACTTAATCTGGCTAAAACCTTTCTGAACAATTACGGTATGGATGTACATTTGTATGCCACTACAGAGATTATCTGGAGTGATCTACAACACTACAGTGAATAATGAACTTAAGTTTATGCAGTGCTAAAGCACTTAACTATACTAAGTAAGTAGAACCCAGCAAAGCATTCATTTGGAGACACCGATTCTGTCAAAGTTGCTAGTTTGCAAGTTACATAGATTTTGCTGTCAGGCAAGCCAACCATTTCTTGGTTAACTGACAGATTAGAACTAACATTTAAATTCAGGTCTCCATACTGCCCCTTTTTCATTTTTTATTACAGCAGCAGAAACATTTGTAACGCTGGTGAAGTATCAGAAAACTTCAAAACCAGCCATCTATGTATTGTTTGGATTACAATGCAGTACTTTGTATCAGACTTGATCACTTAAAGACGTACAAAGGACATTCCTCGATAATTAGTTTGTCCAGTACTTGTAATTTTAGAATGGACTTGGATGAATGTTATAAACAGTCCTACTATTCTATTGCCTTGTAGACTTAAAAAGTAAATGAGTAAATACAGATGCGAGTTTATGCACATACTGTCTTAAACATGCTTTGTCAATATTTGATTCTCTGGACTCATTTACTCCGTCTAAACAGCAAATTTAAAATGCTTACTGCTTCCAAAGTCACAAAATTATTTTTGTCAACTATTTTACAATATAGTAAACATCAGAAATTTTTAGGGCTATCATTTCGGAGGTTCATAGTTTTACTTCATCAACAGTTCTGGAAGAGAAAACAGCAACTGGGCACTAATGAGCTGCCTGCAAGCCAGAACACGCCTGAAACTCATTCCAACATAGAACTGGGTGCAAGTTGCTGGCTGGTGCCCAGAGCCATCTAGCTGAAGCATAGTAACTGTATTACTTTGCTGTACTACAGTTCGTAGGTAACGCAAGGCATCAACAAGGGTATACAAATTTCAATTTCTGTCAAAGGTTTCAGCCACACAGGCTCTCTGCTTGCTTTTGCAATTAGTTTCTCTTTTTCCTTTATTTAAAGGGCACATCCAGGTGTCCCAATTAATTTGGATATACCCATCCAAAGCTGTCTGTGACCCACTAATCCCATTGCATTGCCTAATATTTGCCTTATTTGCAAAATTAGCACTTCTAGTTTATTCTAAGCCAAATGATCTTCGATTTGATTACGCAATACTCTGAAGTCTGTATGTAACTAGACATTATTAAACAACTGGTTTTCTTCGTCATTCCCATCCTATTAGGAGATATTCAAAAGCTGACAAGTTCGGGCACCTTTGCCATTGCACCAGCCTTTCAGCTTCTGATCTATTTATTTTCTGTACATAAACAGGAGGCTACCACAAAGAAATACCAGTTCACCTTTTGGTCCCTGTGTAAATGAAACAGCTGTACAAAAAACCAAATTAATAGATTTACACAAATGCAGCGTCATCCAATGAAACAAATGAGTACTTACACTTCAATTTAATTATTTAAGTAGTTTATCTGGACACAGCATTTTATTCATGTCCCCACTTGACATGTTCATGGCTATTTTAAATACAAACAAGCTTAGGGAAAACACATGGCAGTTATTGTTTGCTTTGACGTTGTTAAGCAACTGGAAGTTGATCAGGTTTCCACTGCCAATTAATTGTCCATCCTAACCTAGTGCAAAGCAAGATCAATGGGTCAAATCTTCAAATAGCTTTAAGTTCTGCACGTACGGCTTTGCTTACTACTACCGAAGAGGAATCTAAAATCTCTTTGTGCAAACCTTTATTGAGATTTCCTTCTACACTTTTTTTTTTTTTTCAGTGGAGTAAAATCATTATCCTTCAGGACAATCTAAGCTCTTCTGGTATACGAATCCATATGGTGACATATCCAAGTGGTCATAGCAACAACCTATTCGAATTCACTATGCCCTGCTGTACAACAGCTGGAGCAGCATACATGCAGGAGATCACTTCACTCAGTACCACCAGAGCTTGGGACAGCTTTATGTCAGTGTGTGCTTAAGTGCCAGTAATAAGTGATGGCTTTATTAACGTTGGTTTTACTCCGTTAAACTACAGCGGAAAAAAGAACCATTAGTATATGTAACACATTAGAATAGCTTTGGAAAGCAAAGCAGAGGCTTTTTTTTTTTTTTTAATAGAAACACACTGTACCAAGTTACCAGGAGACACATCAGTCTATAAAGCCAGTCATCACATTTTCTCATGATTTCGATAGAAGACCACAGTAAATTAGATCAACACTTTAAAAACCACAGTAAGTCAACATTATTTTGAATCAGGTACCCCGCTAGGGAAAATAAAAAAACACACAACAAAGCTCCACAAAACTAACCAAACCGAGCTTCTGCACCTAATAGGAGAAAAACCCTTCAACCTGCAGAGTTATACAGGAAATACAGTCTCATCCTGAATACATCTGATTTCACCAGATCCTATGTAGCAATTCAGGTAAAATAACATCCTCCCCCTGCTTCTAATTTCCAAGCGCTCTCTCTGAACCACTGCAACACTACAGAGGATACAGTTATACCTCCCCACTGCTTAGTTAGCTAAGCTACCCAACGTCACGAAACATCCCGAAAACACTACCGAATTTACTGCACAGAAGATGCTAATGCTGCAAATCTGGTGCGGCATGTGAGTAGTGTGAAGTCATTGTTCCTCATTAAACTGGTGTAAAACTAGTAGAAGTTCTCCCTCACCCTTAAGAATTTGTTCAGAGTATAATAACATGAGCTAATGTCAACCATCTCTCACAGGAGATTCTAAATTCAGCCTTTCATTTCTAAATTACTTCAATAAACACGTGAAATTGCATTGATACATGCTTACCTTTTTCAAGCCCATATCTTCCATCCTCCTTATTGCCACTTTATTTTTTTCCCACTATGAAACTCCCTCAATAATTTAAATTTCCAATTTCCCCTCAGCAAAAATAATTCCAGGCTACAGTCTGACAGTTTGCTTAATGGGCTGGGTACTGTACAGATAGCACTTCTATTTAAAGATACATTTTTAATTGCCCACTCATATCTCAGTTTAACTTATCTGCAGTTAACGGTCATGTGTCCATATTTCTCCATATAGATCAAATTTGACAGTTCAAAAGGTCTAATTGGATGCAGAAGATATTTGAAACCGAATAAAATAGTTTACTCATCAGTAACAGTGAGCTTTTACTCCTTTATCTCTTTTCTAATGATTCTAAAAATACAGCGAATTTAACAGATTAAAAACTATTGCATAACGTATATTCTGATAGCAATTAAACATTGCATACCAATGCATTTATAAAACTTTCCATCTATTATCAAAGTATTTGTGAACCAGGCAGGGCTTCAACACAGAGTACTCTGAAATGGATGTTCAGAAAATGGCCACATCTAGTTTTCAGCAGGCTGGGCCACTCTAATTTGGGTTTCAGCAGGCACAAACCCGTCTAACAAGTCTTTGGTACAAACAGTCTGTTTGCTACACTGATTTTGGGGAATGAAAATTCATTTCAGTATGGAGTTCTGAAAACCTGTGTTTCTACAACACGGGCTTTCAGAAACTGTTCTGATACCCCATTAAAATAGAACATACCTTCCTCTCCCAGTCTGGGAGATCTGGGAGAGAGAGAGCATCTACACAGCTAAAGGAAGAGGGTATCTTACTGTCGTGTTCTGTTAAATGATCATCAGAAAAGATTTCACTGGGAAATCTTAAAAGGAAGTTAAGTCACCCAAGGATTCAGATCAAGTTAAAAAATGGAGGATTTTAAGCTAAACAACCAACCAACCAAATAAACAACAAAAACAGCTAACAAACTTACAGCCAAGAGGAGGCCAAGAAAGGGAATCTTAAAAGATGAAGTTAACCACTGATCAGAACAGCAGATCTAACACATTCACTCAGTGTTAGAATTCTTTGGCTCGTTAGAGAACTCTAGAGACTAGCACATCAGTAAACAGCCAGTAAAGGGGGCATGTTCAGAGTATTTCATTAAGTCTAGAAGCCTTGTTAAGGTAGCTTTGTTGAGAAAAATCACATTACGATCATACCCCAAAAGAAAAAAAAAATAATCCTTAAATAAAAAGGTAATTATTGCTTATAAACTATCATGAATAGCTTAATAATTTTGTCTGCATTTGACTAAGCTATTGCAGAGATGGGGGATTTATTTATTTATTTATTTATTTATTAATACTGTTAATGGCATTTATCTTGCCATTCAACCTGAACAGCCACTAGTAGTGAACAGGCATGGTAGCAGTAGCATAGAAAAGCCTGGAAAATATAAAGGTGCAAAATTGGTTTATTCAAATCAAGAAAAAAGGCCTCCAGTAGATAAAAAAAATACAAAGCTACATCAGCCACCTAGCTGCAGTGAATATATTAGATCCTCAGATCACTGGATATCAGAATCACACAGTTCAATAATTATACTGCAAATTCAAAAAATATTTACATTCCTTTCCACATCAATACTTAAAAATGTTACTCCTCTCCTTAAGTTTGCTTTGTATTTGGCTGATGCTTCATTACAATCTATAAGCATAACCTATCCATGGAGTATGAAAAGAAAAGTCAATGGCTTAACTCTAAGTAAAGGACAGACTATGCAGAGATATTATTCAGTTCCTTTGGTCTAAGTAAAATTCTCTCTAACATACAGAAAAAAAATATGAATATAAAAAATAGCCCATGATATTAATCGAAAAATACAGCCGTTTCTCCTACAAGTTTAAAAGGAGTCAGTAACTTATTCTGCCTGAACAGAAATGCATATTGCTCTACAGAAACAACCTCAGTTCCTTCACGGTACATGAGAACTACAGTGTTTCCCACTTATTTGTCTCCAGGTCAGCAACACTTTGGTTCAGAATTTGGGCCAAAGATATCAAAGTCTCTTGAGGAAGTTTCTCAATTGCCCATTTTCTTCTAGAGGAACTGTTATTTTTGGTTTTGTCGCCCACCACTCCCCTGCCCCCAACGAGGAACCCCCCTCTTCCCCTTCCACATCAGAACTCACTCAGAACATTTCACTGTGCTTCACCTAATTCTATTTCACCTAATCACACCCCAAAATAAACTCCTCTGTCTTATCCATATTTAAATTTGTTAAGGTACTGCACAGAATTATTTTTTCCAGACTTGCTAATCATTCTTTGAAATTATTCCATTGCCTGGTGATACTCTGTCATTCTATGATAAGTAACTGAGACCAAGGTCACTTCTGTAACAGGGAAGAGCTGCATAAATAAACTGCATATTGGAAATCTAAAAACTTAGAAAATAATTTACTAGGTAGCATCACTTTCTTACACTACTGTTTTTAAAAATGAGTTAAATGGCAATGATACTTTGCTTTTGGAAAAAAGACAATGCATTTCCTAGCTTTGCCAGAAATGTACAAAGAGCTACGATATATATTTTTAAAATAACCTCATATTAATAGTTCTTTAGGCATTGCTAAGCTGTTTATGCACAGAAATAATAGCTGCAGAACCTTCTCCTCAGATGTGTGCATCTATGCAGTAACTAATGATAGCTTACAGGCATGCTTAAGCGTGGAGGGAACAGTAGGCTGAATATTTAACGTAAAAATGATCATAAGCTACATGGGAGACACTTCTCAATGAAAACTTAAGTGATAATAGTGATAATTTCTGCATTTCAGGTAAGTAGCCTTTTCGGGGCTTATCGTTCTTTTATGTGTGGGTTTTTTTTGTTTGTTTGTTTGTTTACTGTCCATCCAGAAAGCACTATTTCATTTGAATGCAGTCATCTTTTCAGATAGGTTCTTTTTTTTTCCCCTCAAAGAGATGGTACATGTAAACATACACAAGGTAACTATAGCAGAAAAAAGTCCTTTCCGTGTTATAATCTGCCACCTGGAATGAATGTGTGCTTGTGGGTAATTCTGTGCCACACAAGGACACTTTCTATCCCTTGTAGGTTAAGTCCATGTCACGGGAAAGCATTGTAAGGAAACTGAAACAGCTGACAAGCTTTCAGTTTTCCAACACTGTAAGTTTAAAAACAACAACAAAAAGCATAAAACCAAAACAAACGTTCTTCTTCCATCCTCCTCCCTCTAATCGCTCTTCTCTCCTGATGCATGATCTTCACGTTCACAAGCTACTTCTGTCTCAAGAGGAACGCAGAAATGCAGACAAAAACTAGCAGGGCCGCTGCCCACAAACACACACCTCGTTAAGTCTGTATACGGACATCTTGCAAAATGCAAAAACAAACCCAAAAGCTCAATTTCTTTAGCAGCCAAATAAGCCTGTAAAAGCCTACCTAAATATCCATTCCAACCCTCTAAGAAGGCATACGTTGTTAATGCTGTACCTATAAATATCTTGAGGGAATAACTGTGAGGGAAGAGGCCTGTGCAGAGCAACTAAGGAGCTTATCAGACAGAGATAATCCCTTTCAGGAACATGCAAAGACACCGGAAAAGGTGAATATGCATTACGAGATCTGGAGTTCATGGAGAACATGTGGCACCACTGCATCAGCAGATCTGAAAATTCAGAAACATGGCAAGCATCCTATTTCAGACTTTCATTAAGATAAGCTAAATTTGGTAATCTCCTATACATGACACCTTCACCAACAGCAGCTGCGTCACTTCCAGATCTCACTGCGAACAAGAATATGCCATCCCTGACAAGAGGATGGCTCCTTTCTCACAGGAGTACTTTACAGCAGTTAAGATGCATAATATCCTTCCCTGACACTCTCTCGAAAAAGAAAAAAATGTCAGGAACAATGTTGTTTACAGCATACTGTAGTAGTTTTATGATCAGATGATCAATCATTTTAAATATACTGTGCCAAATGTGAACAAAACAAGGACAAAAAGCAAAACAAGCTTTCATCACCATTACCCCCTCCCGCCCATCCCATAAAAAATATTTATTATTTTCAACAGGAATTTCTTTTAATACCATTTCAGACATTCCAACCTCTCGGTCTTAAAATGCTGAATATTGTTCTAGGCTAGTTTTAGTCAACTAGTGGCACAAAAATTATTCTATTTACAGAATGTTTTACTATGGCATGTGAAAACAAGACCAAGAAGTAATGTGTGTACAGATAACATGACACTAACCTCAGAACTAATTCACTCATTCAAATAAACCTCTTAAATCATTTGGTTTAAAAAAAAAACTTACACTGAAAGGTAAGCCTACATTTTCCTTCTGCAGGTCATGAAAACTCAGAGATGCTACATCAAAGCACGACATTCTGTACTATAGCTCAGCGCTTTTAAGTTTTTGATGGATTTTATATAATAGTTTATATGAAAAGCTTATAGAGATCATCGTGTTTGTGCCACATGAAAATTCTTCTGGTCATATCACTGTAGAACATCCTCTGCATGATTACACTTGAAGCTGTAGAAATATTTACAGCCGAAGACAAACAGCAACAACAGACAAACAGTACAACAAGATGCCAAACACATATCTTGCTCATTATTCTGTTAAACAATACACAACTGTTAAAAAATCTTTTAGTCTGCTTTATGAGTGTTGCCTGCAAATTCCCCCCCATCTATCTCCCAAAAGGAGAGGAAAGACAGACCCCTATAATTTTAATGAGAAAATGATTAAAGCAAACCAACATTCGGTTTACAGCTTGCACAAATTGTTCACACAACAGCATGCTGAGATGACAACTAACTGCATTAAGATCCACAGATGGAAATTTCATTTCTTCCTCCCCTCTACACAATAGCAAACGTCCGCGCTGCTTTTCACAAGTACCACATTCTAATGAGATTTGCAGTATAATTTAAAAATATAGAGATGCTCAGTTTTATCATAATAAACTGCACCCTTTCTTTGCTCCTTGTTTTTTATAGCAAATAAAATATCAGTCTAAATTATCTTGGTAATTGTTCCATATATTTAACATGTGAAAATATAAATGAACTTTACATTTCGAGTTAAACAAGCTACAGTCTGGCATTATCTGTCAAATCAATCACGTACACTAATTACCTGTGCTACTAGTATACATTTGTTTTTTTTTTTTTAGAACTAAGCAATCACTGAGCAAACCAAGATGATCACTGTTTCTGGGTTTGAAATGGATTTGAAGTCATGATTTAGCACAGTATGTAAACACAAGCAGACTTCAGCTATGTTTAGTCCCACAGATTATTCACAGGTTTCAAGATATGTAGTTAATTATCATGCTGAACCAGGATCTGAACGTTCCTAAATGACACAGTTTTACCAACTTAGTTTGATTTTCAAAAAATACCATGCAATTTAACATTTCACTAACACTAAAGGCACTATGCCCAAAGTCTGTGGTAAATTGACCATGTGTACCTTCTTCTGAAGCAAGTCTCCTTTCCAAGCTACCACTACAGTAGAAAATAAAATAAATAAATAAAAATAAAGTGCCCCTTTCAGCATGGTAGATTACCATATTGATAGAATTCTAGAAACGGGAAGATATCAGCTCTGCCTCTTCACTTCAAAATTAAAACTCCTCATTGGAAAGCTCTCCAAATTATTAATCAGACAGGCTGGTAGGGAAAAAAAACAGGTAAAACCTAGTGCAGTTCAAGAATTAGAAAGTGTATAGCAATTCTGTGATCTCTAAATAACTGGCTATCTAGATCAGATTTTGGTGAAGAGGTGTCCCTGGGGACAATTACTTCTAATTTGATCACTACATAAAATAAATCAGATGTCTTATTTCTAATCTACCAACATGACCTCAACGAGAACAAAACACACCACCGCAACAATCGTCCATCTGACAGAGCTGTGTGATTTACACTAGAATATAAGACATTGGAGATTTACTCAAAGAACATACCTCATAAAGAGAAAGCTTTATATACTGGCAAATATCTCCACCCTGGGAAGGTGAACCAGCTTCTAAATACATAAATATAGTCTGCAAAAGAACTTTCTCCCTCTTTAGGATAGCAAAAAAGGTGTTGCTGTCCATTTCCAAGTGTAAACGAGATCTAGGTGAAACCTTCATTGCAATTACTAGATCATGGAAGCATATCACAGAGTTTCAAGTGTTATTTTAAATGCATCAAGTTGGTTCTGTAAGAACCAAATGGTTACCTGACAAGGCTACTTGTGGAACTGTTCTCAGAGCCCACATTACCCATGCAAGACAAACTGTACTTAGCACTAGGTGTAAAGGAAAATGACAAAGGAGTTCTGAGTAGACCTTCTGGAAGCTCTTTCCATCATCCACTTACTAGAATCACCGAAGCTCTACTAACCAGAACAACTAACGCTATTTTTATTTGGTTCTACATTGCCTAGATGAGTGGCAGTAATGCTGTTTTCCTATCGGCTCCTATGTTAGCGGGAATAAAACACTAAGACTACTTTTAGTGATCACTGCTAGTGCAACGACATTCCAAATTTGAAAAAAAAACAGCACAATCAATTATTAGATGCACATTTTTAGAAAGGGACAGAAATGGCTATTTTACAGATCGTTGCCTGCCAACATCACTGTACAGATTTCATCCACAAGTCCTGACCAACTCGAACTCTCCCTGAATTTCAGCCTAGGCTGGTTGAAGGTATCGCCCTCAAAATCCCCTGCTTGTTTTGGCCCAGGATGCAGAGTTACAAACATACCAACAGAATTACTGACATTATTTGAATCATTTGCTCATCATAAAGAGACAGAAGACAGTTCTTAAATCAGCCCGCTGTACTTCGAATCTTTGTAGTCTTCCCAGGAACAATTCTCTGACTTAGCTCCCGATGTTTAAGGGGTGGTTATTGTAGAAGCACACAAGACTGAAAAATAAAACATGCTATTTCCTAAAAGAAGCATCAGAAATCAGAAGTTAAAGGAAATATTTGATCTTTCATTGTAATTTCTTTGGCAGAGGGTACAAGACAGCCATCTGCCATTTTAATACCATTGCTTCCCCATCTGTCCTTGGCACTGTGCTACTGCATAAATTGAACAGTTTAACAAGTTATTCTTTAGAGTTAATTCTACTGAGAAAATGAATCAGGAAAATGCAACTCAGAGGAGGAATTATGTATCATTAAGTTTTCATCAAGCAGCCCACCACGAGAGCACAACATCAATGCATTAGCAAGTGTTGGCCGTGACAGCGGTGATCAACGCAGCAAAAAGCTGCCATCGCAGTAAACAACTGCACTGCCCTACCCTGGGCCCTGACAGACTGGGAGATTGTGCTGAAACTTGTAATGCAACCATCAGATAAAGGTGCTGCTCATCAGGGGTTCCTCTCAGATTTCCACCTTGCTCTTCTCCCACAGGTTCACAGGCTTCTGCCACGGATGATTATCAGGACATTAAAAGTTCTTACTAAGCAGCTGCACACCAGCTTTCCAACTACCACCTCTGCAGCAGAGAAAGCCAGGATTTCAAATAACTACAATTTCTGAATTCTTTGATTTTCAAACACACTAAGGCACATTCTTCCCAAAACCTGTTGTCACCAAACTGCTATAAGGATCAGTGCTTGCTATTTGTCAAAACACTAATGTTTGCCATTTTAGACTTCCTTATTCCTGGGGTGTGAGGTTTTTTGTTTTGTTTTGTTTTCCTTTTGAGAAGAAAAACAGTGATTTCCAGGTAATGACAACAGACTGTGACCAAACAAATGGTTGGAAGATTTGTTTTTTTAGTTAAACCTCCAAATACTCTCAAAGGGTTGTAAACTCTTCAGTATTTTTGGTTTGTTTGCTTTTCTTTTTCGGCTAAAACTAAATAAAGTGACAAAGGTTGATGTTTCAATTACACACTGCACTTCAGAGCCCAGTAAAATGCTATAAGCAGGCAACGAATCTGTAACTAATTGCTTAGGCCTTTGCACAGAGCTAAGTTTTTTCACCATCTTTAAAAACGGCTTTTCCCCTTTTATCATCAACCTTTTCAGATTTCCAAGTCAATTAAAGGAAGAACATTACAAGTACCAACTCTGAGAACCTGATGACAGGTTTGACAACATCGCTCACTCCTGCGCAGCCTTTCATTTTTATATTAAGCAAATAAGCTTAGTCATTAAGGAAAACTTCAAGTGCATTTGCAATTCTCAGCACTCAGCAATACACCTCAGAATATTACTTTATTTAACATGAAGTAGTGACAAACCACCTTATTCAGCTGTTTCAGAGGAAGTCTCACAAAAACCTGAAAAGTCTTCCCATTCTAATAAGGTAAAGGTATCGCTGTAAATATACAAGTTATATAATATTACAAAGTCTTATTCTGCTTTATATTTGATGTGAGATCTTTCAAGATAAACCTTCAATAGCTTACTACAGAATACAAGCAGCAGATGTTTTTCTCCTCAGTGCAGTTTTCTTTAGCTCACATGCTAGAATGACCAGATAATGGGATGCTAGAATAATATTTTCTCTTCTTGAAAAAGCAAAATTGCCAAAGAATCAGGTTAAATAACCATCACATTTTCCAGATAAAATGACCTGCTTCCCCCCCCATATTCAATTCCTTAAAAAAAACCCACACACACAAAGATTTCCTCTCTTGGTGATCACTACCCATCATGCCAATGCTCCCTTTTACCAAGGCCTCATCCATCTGAGACGTAGCCCATGCTCACGCACTGTAAAACAGAAGAGCCCTCAGGACACCAACAGATCCCAGCTGGCCACACATACTGTTTTGATGTGATCAGGGATAGGTTAAAACAAATTCAGAAAGAATAATTAAAATTTAAGCAGTATGGGTTTCTGTTAAGAATGGGCAAATGTGACCATGAAAGAAAACTGACCTTCAGAAAACACTGACACATGCTAAGGCTAAGTTTACAGTATTAGCGCAGACTTGAGTTCAAGGAATGAGTGTTAAATAAGAACACAGTAAATCTAAATTCAGAAACACACTTGTAGTTAGTTCTACAACTGTAAGAGTTCTGGTATAAGCATACAATTTGCAGTGTTACTAACTGCACATTTAAGGTGCTTAAATGCTGTACCTGAAATTATTTTAGTCAAAACATATGTGAGAATTGAAATATATCCAAACCTAAGCATGTTAAATTCACGCAAACATTTATTTTAAATAAGGCTTTTCTGACACTAACTACAAGATCTTTTCTAACACAGAAAAGGAAAATACTTCAAGGAAAAACAGGAAAAAGACAGGGTATTAAGTAATCAGATTACCTTGTAATGAGGTTATAAGGCCCCCATCTCATAAAGAGGTTTAGTAACAATTTCAATCCAAAACCAAACAAAAACCGTAACAACAAAACACCAAACCTGGAAATGCCAAGCTCAGAGGACTACTTTATAAGCCTTTTCAAGCATGGGATACCTGCAAACCATGGTTCTCAAACTAGGAGCTATTTAACACCTTAACAAAATTAGTAGAATAAGTTTGCCCGAGAAGGATGTATGAATAGCACAGAATCTGAAACTATCTGTATCCTTCTATTACCTCACCAGAAGTTGCTAAGGATACAGGTACTAGACTAAACATGATCAGGTTACAGCACTTGAAGAAAATTATTGCCCATGAGTGCAATTTCCTGACTGCACGCAGTTAAGGCTGCCACAGTTGCAAAATAAAACACGTTACCTTAAACATCGTCTGCTGAGGTTCTTAGACCAATGCCACATGCCCAGCTTCTTCGGCATTCCTTCATACACTCTCTTCTTGGCACAGAAACAATCATTACATTAAGAACATGGAAAAAAATACCACCAAAGACCTACCTAAAACATCAAATGCAAATGCTTGCATTCTGTGCAAGCAGGCAAGACCAAAAACACGTTTATTCTGCAAATATCTAAAATTCACATGGATAGTTTTATATAGCTACGTATCAGTGGCATGAAAACCTAGTGAACCTTCTGGGTAAAAACTAGCAGTAGAATTCCCAAAGGAGTTGACAATGCCTGCTTAATAAACAATTTCTGCAGGCTGGTTTGTTTTACACACCTCCCTTGATTTGGGGGCGTGTTTTGAGTAAACTGGTAGGTGTTGTATATATTCTTATGCTGAAAATACACTAATATAATACAACCCCAAAAGAAACTTTTTTCCTTCCAGTCACAGCCCAGATTATTCAGTAACTGTGCTATGAAATACTGGATTCAGTTAGGTCAATTTTAGATAACTGACCTTCAGTGAGTTGCTAAGACTTTCATATATAATGAAATTAGGTATATAGCTTTGCTCACATTCCCACAGTCCTGTTTTATACGCAGAATTTGCATGGTCTGCTCAATACTTAAGAGATGTAAAGAATATGGATCTGGTTCAATTCACTGTTTTGCTCTCAAGGTCTGGTAATATTAACAATTACTTGGTTACTAAAGGACTCAGTGCTAATTCTAAATCACCATAGGCTTGTTTCACAGCTCTGTTTTGTATTTCGATACTGCAATCAAGCTATTCTCCCTTTTTCCCCATCCGTAAAACTACATCCTGTAGCTTGTAACATGTCCTACAAGGAAACATTAGTCTTTGTACAGATCTCTTTCCCTTCCTCCTCCTCTATAAGGATCATCTGGGACAGTGAGAATCTCAACAGACTAATCAAAACATTTTACCGAAAATAATGGGAGTTGGTTGTTTTGCTTTTTAATGTCTAGCATCATTATTATTAGATTTATTAGACAACACACCCAATGTCAAGGGAATCACTCTTCTACTACTAGAAACTGAAATCAATTGACCTATAAATATTTACAAAAGCAAGTAAGCTTCATACTCCATCCATTTAAATACATACATCCCATATTAAAAGTTATTCAAGCTTAAAAAAAAAAGCAAGCAGCGTATCACTTTAATATCACTTTATGTGAAGCCTTCAAGTTTGTTATTACTAAATATTTTTTTGTTTGAAAACTTGTTTCATAGCTTTTAATAACCAGACTATTTTTCTGTATAGGAAAGTAAATGTGACATACGCAACCCAAGCACCGATGTCATGAATGCTTACACGTTAACAATATTATGTTAGTTGTCACGCTGATCTCTATTGCTAAACAAACACCCTGGTTCATTTACATAAAACTACCTTACTTACAAGATCAAATTGCAGAGCCTTGATACAATTACAATAAACATTTCTGTTCAAAAAAAAAAACCAAAAAAACACCACAGTTCAAACTTTTATAACCAGCTAACTAGCCCACTTGCCAGAAGCTCTAGGTATATTTTATGCTAGAGCTGGAAGTAACACTGAGCGGCCAGCTCCCATGGGAAGTAGAGGGCAGTGAGGTGCCTCACTCGACCCAGTCCCTGCCAGCCCCGCTCTGAGCGAACACTCCAGCAGGGTTACTTCTAAGAAAATAATGGACTTGCAATGCACTCAAAAAAAAAAAAAAAGGAAAAAATCCCACCAAAACCCCACACCTTAAAATCCACACTGGGCTAATTAGGCATTTTTTACACACTACATTTTATTGACTGAACCATTCAACAATTAGCAACACTTTGAAATTAAGTTTCAATTTAGGGTGTGATTCAAGACAACTTTTTTCTTTAAAAAATAAAAACTATGCTGTTTTAAGTACACTTACAGAGTTTGTCTTCATGTTCTTCAGCTGCTATGTTAAATAGATGAGCATCTGTGGTTGCAGAAACAAAAGTCAACGCTCAACAAAAACTATTCCCAATTTAGCTTCATTTCATGTAGCTATTTTCACAGCAGTTTCCACTCGACCTTGCACAGAGGTGAAAGTAATGGCAGGCTGTAGAAAGCTATTATGTCAGAAACTGAATAACATTCCTGTGATGGAAAGAACTAGTTTTTGACCTAGCTCTCAAATACTCATGATCTTGAGAAATAGCATTTTTTTTTTTTTAAAAAGCATCTACCTACATCAATGCATATCAGTTACCTGTTGTGTACAGGAAGACATTTAAAACATTCTGTGGATTTTCCAAGCAAGAATCAATGACTCCTGCAAGGGTCAAATCCTTAAAATGTAGAAAAAAGAAAATGTGAAATCTAGGGATTAGTGAAAAAGGAGATTTCCTACCAATTTCAAAGCAACTCTTGGTAACTGGTAAAAGGGGTGACAGAAAGCATGGTGATGAAAGGGAACACTGAAGTGAAATTGCTAAAAAAGTTCCTACAAATACAAATCTCTGAATTCACCTTAACATTCTGTATGCTCCATTACTAAGGTGAACATGCACAACAACTGCAGAAAGAAGTACTATATTAACACACAGTAGGAACTGGATTAGTCCAAAGACTGAAATCATAAGAAGTGGGAGAAAATTCAATAGCAAGAAGCTCAGACCGTCAGTTCGTACTCCGGGGACTAAACATTGTGCTATTACGGGGAGTGCTCATCAGCTTCAGGGAAAAAGAGATGAACAACAAGGGATCCCTACACCAGGAGACCGACACAAAGCACCACCAAGGTACATCTGCCAAATGCATCTGTGAACACAAGTCCTGGCGTTTACCAGACAAGATTCTCCCATGGAGATACAGGCGATTACTCAAGCCACTCATGAGACCTCACCTGAATACACACACGAAGTCAACTCCAACCCCCTGTTCCAAATATCCGTACACAGAAGTTAGCGTAGAACAGAGCACATGTAAAAAGAATGGCTCCGGAAATGGCAAGTCTATCCTACAGCAGGAAGCTAAAGCAAAGTGGCTGTTAAGGAAAGAAAGAATGGAAACAAGAGAGCCCTTCAGAAATACACAGATGAAAGATGAAGAATTCTCTGAAGGACAATATAGGCACAGACAACAAACACCATCACGAATACATTTGAGCTATAGAAGACTTCTAACTGAAAGTTAGAAGTACTAAATTATCTCTTCAGTAAAGCAAAAAGGAATAAGCCCCTCAGCTCCCCAGTTGAGACAGAGCTTGATTACTTAATGAGATGGTTTACTCTGCTGAAGGACTCAACTTCACTTCAGATATCACTTCAATTCTATTCCTTGTTTTTTTTCCAGCCCCATGTGGTCTGATGCTCATGTTTTCTCATCCTGTAGAAGTCTGTGGAAAAAAGTGCTTTGAAAGTACAAGGTATCTGTTTTAGCTAGACTCGATCTGTCACTTGGAACAGGGAAAACAAAAACAGACCACCGATAAAAAAAATCTGAAAAAAAAAAGTGGGACTTTCATTTGGAGTATTGCTAAATGACCAATTCCTACCATTCGAAACTTTCTTCCAGCCTCATTCAGTTTAAGCAAAAAGACAGTTGGGGATGGAGAAAAATCAATCATATTTATAGTGGATAAAATAGATGTTTCTTCCACTATTCTGTACTTGAAGGAGTGTGAAAGCTGTTGAGATCTAACAACTAAAAAGCCTCCCTCCGCCTGTTACAGATTAGAAACACACTCATTTTGTAGGTCCTTGTCCATCTTCCCCAAACCATCTCTGATACCTATTGAGCTTACCACTATTTGTGCACAAGGCTAGCTGGGTTACCCACCTGACCCCCCAAAGATGTGAAAGGTTAATGCACATCTCCTATGAAGATGGATGGAACACACATAAGCAGCTTCTACTCTGGGAAAATGAATCTCATTAGTATACATGTTTTGATTAACATGACATTGAAAGCAATTTATTACTTAATTTAGATAGATAAATCATATTAGCCACAAATAAACAAAAATTTGAAGACATCTATTCTTACCCTCATTACAAGTGAAATTACATTAGTTAATAAGTCTTTTAGCATGAAACATTTTCCTACAGCAAACAAGCTGCCTGGGTACACATAAGGTCTGCCAAGCCCTGCTGGATCTTTCCCTGCATCTAAAGTACACACCCCTGTACCACTGGCTTTTTTTTTTTTTCCGTCCTTTTCCCTTCCTTCTGGAGTGAGCAACAAGAAATGTTCTTAATGTGTTAAAATTTACTAATTATAAGTGAGGAGTATCAGCAAGAGCACTGTGGAAAGATGCAGAAATTTAACAGAAAAAACTTTTTTTTCCCCCTTCCCTTTTGGGATAGTGATACTAAAAACAGCCTTGGAAAAAATGCTTTCTTATGTCATGATCGGAAGGACATCGAATCCCACGTGCATACATCAATGCAATCCTAATCACTATTTCATAGCCGTCCATGCTGCATAAAGAAGGCATGTACTAATCAATCTACCTTACACCTGAGTTTCAGTTTTTAATTTTAAAAGCAGTATACGCTGTACAAAAAGCACCAAGAATATGATATTTACATTTTCTAGGCTCTAGCGTTTCATAAATAACCGGAGCATATAGTTTTGGGGGCTGTTTTCTGCAATCTCTTTGCATCTTGGAAGCGCTTAATATTTTTGACATCTTTCTATAAAAGAAGGTGGGAAAAAAAGTCTTTAACCCAGTTTTAAAAACCAACATTCAGCAGCACCCGGAGCTGCCCCAAGAGAAAAGGAAGGTCATCTGCCCTGTAGTTCAAAGTCTTCCCTGCAATGCAGCACCACAGCAACAGAACTCTGACAACGCTGCTTGATGTTTTAATTGAATATAAAATCTGTCTTCACATACTGAAGGATATGAATATAATCAGCCAAATGAATATGGCTTTGCAAGAAACCTCTGAATTTGGTGACTATTTATTCTAGTGAGCAACAGCCTGTTAAAACGATTCTTACAGAGAGTCTCCCAAACCAAAACCATACCTAATCCCTGGCTTGAAATCTGCTACGCAATACAAATAACTTCAAGGCCTCCCTTGACTGATTAAATCACAAACCTATCTCTTCAAGAGGTTAAAATTTAAATGAAAGCTTAGGCTTGGCAAATCCCATCAGAATGTCAAATATGGATATTATGTAGGAACCCCATCTGTTCGTGCAGCTACATGAATATGCAACGTGACTGTTGCTGCAACACTTGCATTCACATTGCGGAAAATTTACAAGTAAGCAGAAGCAGTTCCTGACTATAATTAAATCAGGAACAAAGTTCTGAAAACACATGCAATAGATTTCTTGCTACAAACACGAGCTTTGAACACTGCGGGTTTATGTTTCTCTTCCTCTCACGTGTTGAGATGATGAAACTTTACAGCAGAGGTGTGTTATCCTTTCCACTTACACTGAGGGCTGTTAATCTTCCTCCCTGGACAAGGTACACTGTTCTTTGCAGCACAGGGACAGGAAAACAAGGGGAAAACCACCCTCTGCCACATGACACTGCCCCTAATGCTGTACAAATCCATGTGCGTGTCTTTAATGGTCTCCAAGGTAAGGAGAGCTGCTGGCCACCGGGCTGGATGAGTTGTTCTGAGCACTGCCTGCAGGCAACACACAAAACAACCCTGAACCAACTTTCCTATCAGGGTTTGATATATTCTTCAGTCTATCTCGCACCTGCCAAAATTCACACACGTGCTTTCTCAATCCAGCAAGTATTCAGTTCACCCCATTTATTTTTTTTGCTTATAGATCAGGTGCTGAAATTTTCAGTTTTGCACATAAAAATCTCTGACTAAGGATGTCTAGTTCTACATTTATTTGCTTGTACGTAACTGCAGCCATTCTTTCAACTGCCCTGCCAACCATGTGTTGGCAGAATAAAAAGTGACACGAAGAGAGCATTTGGGATGAAGGGAAGGCTGTCCTCCTGACAACCCAATTGACTGATTTGGCTGTAACTGATCAAAAGAAACCACATGGCAATTAACTTTTTCAACAAGCGTGCTCTACATTCAAGGTGAAAGAGACTGCCAAAACATCAATTAATTCTGTTTTTATGGATGCCAGACATTTCTCTTGGAAAGCATCGCCAAGATGTTAGCTTCTTGTAGCAGTATATAAACTCTTGGGTAGTTGTAAAAATAAAGAGTTGTAAGCGTAAAAAGACGCCTCCTATCACAAGATGAAATGTTTCATCTTGACCAGCAAATATCCACAGCAGCACGTTCCCATTATTAAATAAAGTATATTGTTACTTTTTAATTTATTTTTTTTTAAGCCTGCATACCTTACTCTCCCAGTTTCCTGTGAAATACTTGCTACTTACAGCAGGTCGGGAATTCATGTAATAAACCCTACGTGAAATCACTAGATAGGAAAAGTTACTTTCTATTAAATACAACCAACCTAAACAAACAGCTGCACGGACTGATCTGCGATAGCTTGTTCGGCATATTAACTGCCATTCTCCAGACTTTAAAAACCTAATTACAAAAAACAAATACATGCTGTAGCACAATTTATGCTTCTCAAATTCCACTAAAGAGGCCCTGGATCAGGATAAAAGCTAAATCAGGTATAAGATATATTTGCAAATTTGATTAAATTCCTTCTCTTCCTGCGGTGTATTACTCTTGGCTATAGCTCATGTTTTTAACCTGTGGCATGTATAGAAGCAACAGATTCAAAAGAAATTGAGTAAATTCTCACTTGAGCAGCATAAATCCAGCAGCTTCCAATCAAGTGCAACAGAAATTAATGGGGCTGCAAAACTTTAAGAGAAGTTTTACAACCCAAACAACCGAAACTCAGTGAATTTTACATGCTGATAACGTAGAGAACTATACTGGATAACAGCACAACTCTCTCTCCTGGAAGAAAATATCAAAACCACGTCACACAGATTCTCCACTCTCTCCAATAACCGAGTTTGCACAAACATGCACGCAAAGACATACACAGAACTCTACACATAGAGGAATAAACAGACAGATTGGATTCCTGTGTCTCTCCAAGACATAGCAGATGTTTCTTCAAATTCAAGGCATAATTATTTTTAATAAAGAATTAAACAAAAGGAGCTCCTGTCTTTAAGTTTGGTTTTTGTTCTCTATTAAATTTTTCAATCAACAGGTAAGTTATGCTTTTCAGACAATCTTTTAAAATCCCCACATTATCCTTACAAAGCGTTTGATAAATGTGCAGTAAACTTATCTGAAGGAGGAAGCTGGACCCTGACATAGATAAACCCCCTGAAACACTGTGGCCTACATTTCTCAAGAGGTCAAATGAAGGACACTGACATGAAAAGCAGTATCTTGGCAGTATTTACATTTCTAAAGCAAAATATTTGAAATTCTGTCTCAGATCTTCCAGAAACCAGCATATTTCTAAGTTGCTGTCAATAACGACAGATGTAAGTCACTTAAATACCTCAGCTGACCTGTGGTTTCCAATTGCAGTACACATAAACCAACGTTTTCTATGTACAATCCTATTTGCAAACAAACAGAACAATAACAGTGAAGTGTTTACCATTCTGCTTATTTCCTTGTTTTCACCTTTGACCAAAATATTTAATTTGGAAGTACAATTTGGAGAAAAGTCACAAAACACTTCCAGAGAATACAGTTTCTCTCAGACCAGGAGAAAGGAAAACAAACAAAAAAAAAGATGAAAAAACCCCACACCCCAAAACTACTCAGGTTCAAAACCTGAATGGAGGTACGGTAGCTGAGCGAAGGCATTCAGTCCATATTTTCCCCCTATGTCTAGCTCTCCTCCCTCTCCTAATAGAAGGAATGAGAAGCAGTTCTGGAAATGCTGCTATTCAGACATGCAGTTAAATCTTCAGTTTGCAGTAAATGAACATACAAAGTAGAGGCACGTGTCAGTACCAGAATTGACAACTTTTAACAGAAAATGGGATGAAAGAGGTAGCCAAATAAATTCCAGAGAAATCCTTCATTATTAACATTTCAGTGGAAAAGATCTAAAAGCAGAGAAGGGGTCCAGGCCAAAGCAGTGATGAAACACAATGAAAGAAAATGGGAAGCTCCCAAGAGAGGCAGATGCATTCAGCTGATTCATAATTATAGGCATGCTTAATAATCTTGTGAGTTGGAACAGAAAAAACTCTCCCTTTTTTCTTCCCTACTGAGCTTGGTCAAACTCTGATAGATGATGCCAATGCCTTTAACTCCCTCTTTTTCCCCCTGAGTTATTTTACATATTGGATTTGTGTCATGTTTCCTTTGCAGTCAATAGCTAACCTAAAAATTGAAGAGTGTGAAAGTGATCTGTAAACATTGTTTTTAGAGTTTCACTTCAAATTGCGAAGCTGCATGTCGAGGACATTTCTGTAACGTGTGCGAGGAGAACAGCACTGTAGTGTACTAGAACTCCCCACCACCACCACCTCCCCACACCTGGGAGTCTTTTAAAGTACACACTGCAGTTTTCACCTTTTTGAGTACATACCTCCCAGTATGAACAGCAGCAACAAGCTGTAAGGATAACAAGAGTGATACATGCATCTTTAAGTTCTAATGCAATTTATTTAAAGCCCATCAGTGTATGAGCTATAAAAAGAATCTCCTTTCCTGAGAGAGAGAAAAAGAATGTTTTGCAAAAAAAAAAAAAGAGAATTGATATTATAGAAATTATATAATATTTGCTATGGTAATTTATGTATCAACTACCAGAAAAAATTAATTTGAAATCTAGTGTAAACTGTTAGAATATTTTTCTACCAACTAACACTCATCACAATTAATTCCAAGTCCTCATTTGTATCAGTATTTGAAAGCTCTTCAGATTTCCACTAAAAGCAAGAAATAGCAAAAGCTCCAGACCTTTAAAACAGAATACCTGTTCAACAAGGAGTGCGCCACTAGATTGTTACATTACTGTAATCCACAATTGAAACATATACTTGCAGGTAAACACATAAATGTATCCACGTTAAGTCAGCAGATCTATGTCAGACTGAAAAGAACGGGGTGACTAAGCTGAAAGGACGGACAGAGCACCAGCATTAACACAGGGCAACCGCATCAGTAGGTAAGACTTAGATACTATGGAAAAGCATTGTAAAACGTACTTTTAATACGTGGAGGAAAGCGACCATACCGCTACTTGACATGTAATTAACCTGACAGACTGGAATTCTTGCTCTCACAAAGCTGAAATGTGCTTCACAGGCAACTAAATGCCCTCAAGGAGCGTACTGCATTTGTGGGAATAACTTCAAGTGTACTTCAGAACAGAAATTAGCATTAAAAAAATACATGCGTTATAATAAACTTGCACAGGTAAATGCTTCAGAGATTAAGATCTTTAGCTGGATTAGGAATCTTTGCAGGCTTATGCAAAACTACCTTCTTCCGCTGTAGAGTACGGGCAGCCTTAATACATCTTGCCTTCTGTAAAACATCTGGCACTGCCTAACACAGTACCTGACTGACTCCATGAAATGTTACTCTACTGACTCAACAAAAACGTTTTTCTCTCTGTATCACAAAAAAACATGCTGAAAAATACTACCCTGTATATTTCATATGCCATTCACTTCCCCCGTGTATTTTAAATCACTTTAGGGATCATGAGGTGCTCTACTTGGACTGCTATAGACACCGAAATACTCTTCCTACAGCAAAAATAGTCAGTACTGCCACTAAAATACTGTTCCGAAACAAAGGGGACTGTGTGTGTGTGGTCTTCAGCCTCCTCACCCATGAGAGCTTGTTGCAAGGAAGTGCAATTGTCACTGTTTTTCTTTTTTTGGTCACAAATTGTCACAAAGGAGGTCACCTTTGGCTATGCCTTGCATACGCAGCCACCAGCTTAAAGGAAACACTCTCTTCTTTGACTAACAAGAAGATGCTGAAACAATTTGGGAAGTTTCCTACCGAGAAGGAATAACCATAAATAACCAGCAAAGCCTCCAAGGCTTATAGCTCAAAAGCTCACTGGAGCTAATGGAAAGACTGCTCCCTGAAAGATCAGGAGAGCAGCGGACAAAAAGGGATAACCTCCGGCTGATTCCTACATTGCTCTTACTAATGCGTGTGTCCATCAACAAAGTGGCTCACATTGCTGCTGCAGCCGTCCAAGGGCTGCGAGAGGGGTGTCTAAGCAGTATTTACAGAAGCACCCTAGAAAAGAAAATCACCCACTTCTCACAGATGCCATCAGATTGCCATCAAAGGCACGGGGCTTTTGGCCGCTACAAAGCAAATCTGAAGACGAGCAGTGGCAAAATTACAGCCACTCAAAATACATTAGTAACTGACCTTTTCAAGTCTGATTAGAGAAACAAACACTTTGGGATTTTTTTTTCCAGTCAGAAGAAGAGATTCAAACATGTTAAGAAAATGGGTCTGTTCATGAAATTTATTTGGATCAAAGCCAAAAGGCTCTCTCTCAAAAAAAAGATAAAAGGTGTACAGATAATAACAAAAAATAAGAGCATTATTTTGCATTTTGCCCACACAGGGAAAAAGTCACCTCGCAGTTCACTTTTATCTACATTGCTTTCTACACAAGAAAAACAGCAAAAAGAAGCCTAAAACAATACAATTAAGAAACTGAGTCATAAGATAATTCCCATGACTTCATCAGCCAAAACGATAACAAACCCAGAACCGGCATACATTCTTCACCCTATTCCAAGTTTTCTGTGTGCTTGCTCACTACTGCACTTAATTTTACAAGGGTATGCTATGTAACTTCCCCAAACACACTTTTTAAAATCAGCAGCATAATTAAATCACGCGATCTTGTCTTGAACATACCCTATTGATACAAAACTAGCTGTTAAGTATTAAATTCACGTTAGAATATCAAGTTGACTCGGTAAATGTAAAGAACAACTCAGAACACAGCAGGTGTAAGTAACCGATCATCAATTTAAAGGCACAGAAGTTACTTCTGCAAAAACAGGGGGCATAGCTTCCTTTTCCCTTCAAATTAAAACGAGAGCCTGCACCTCTGCATGCAATTACTCTGAAGTTTCCCTGTAGCTATGCAAGGAAACAGAAGAGAACACACCTTCACTGGCGTAAGTCTACGATGAGCTCAGTTCCTGTGTAGGAGGACTACTAGTGGAAGGATACAACTAGATCTCTAAGAACATTTGTGGCTGGGGTGAAAGAGTATTAGGGAAAAATATATTTTTATGACTGGGCTTTTTCCCATTAAATCATTTTTAATCTCAAAAGCACATGAAGTTTTCCTTAGTCTTGACTCCCCCGTATCACACATTGAAATGGCTTTTCTTCAATCTTGCAAGCAAGAAGGCTCAAACTTTGCATTGTGCTCCGAGGAGTTTCACAGAACCAGGCCTGTACACGGGATGCACATTTTCAAGCTAAGAACCTCTAACTCCGTTCACAGATGAAGCTCACCCAATGAACTGTTTAGATTTACATTATAATCTGTATTTTGACTAAGAAGTATGAAATGAAAATGAACTGCTACCTCATCATAAAGCAATTCAGATGGGAACAGAATGAAACTTACAATTTAGATAGTAGGTGAAATGTAACGTAAGTTGTAAGCTGCATAGCTGTTACCAGCCGTGGCAAGGTATCACAGTTAGAGGCTTGTTAACGTTGGGAGTTTTTGCACTGTAAGTGATCACCTTCTGCAACTGAAGAACTGCCTACTAGGAATCTGAAGACTTCTGCACCAAGCTTGTTCTTCAAAAGGTGCTTAGCAGATGTCTCAACAAAGTTAATGAATAATTATATTAAAAAAAAAAAAAAACAAATATGTGAAACAAAGATGTGAATGGATTCACTGTATTCATGGACTTGGCATCACATGTGTTCAGAGAGGAAAGGATATTTCACAGTCCAGTTATCAGTCTTTAAAGTATAACCCCTTGCTTTACAGGCTTACATGTTAAACCTGTAGAAAAATCTCTGCTTGAGTTGTGACTCATTCCATCTTATCGGCTAAATTCTCACCAACTTGCTTACACTCATGAATGGATTACACCAAGGACCAACTTCGTCCTGCCTGAACAGTCAGAGAAGTACAAAAATTGAAACTTGAGAAGTAGTACGTTCCAACTGATGAATTCAAAGGTAGACTTAACATTTATATTAATTTGGCCTAGCTTTCAAGATTTTATCCCATTAGACATAAAAACTATGGCACATGAGTAATCTGGGGCTTATCTTGCTACAGCTTCTCATATTGAAAGAGACCTTGATCTATAAAATCATATAGACCACAGAGATATATTTTAAGCGTCAAAATTCAACAAATCATGTTATTGTTCTGACAAAAGAAAAAGGTTAACTTGTTTCAAGCAAAACTCTGAAAATACCTGATCTCAAATATCAGTACTTTCTTAACCTCTCTCCTTTTAAATCTGTAACTCTACAAAGAAGTATTCTCAATTTAAGTTTGAAAAATAACAGAAAACAAATCTGAAGACTAACATTCAGCAAAAGGTAAAAAGCAAGTTTTCTCATCCCTTTCATCAGCTGAAAATAAGAGCATTAACGTGATGCTGAAAGATCCCCTGTGCATGCTGTTACCAGCACATGCCACAGTGTCATAGGTGGTACTTTATGTGTAAATCTAATGAATTAATTCAGGCTGCTCTTTACCTGCAGTGACTCCTTTGTGTCAAAAGCAAACCAGACCATAAACATAGGTTTACACGGTGCCATTGCTTGCTTATTCACCTCCATGTTCTTTACCACACCACAAATTCATATCAAAACATAGATAACGTTAACAGAGAATAATCCATAATCCCTGACATCCTGGTACAATCACTTTGATGTGGATTTAACAAGGAATTGACATATCACCACTGAGGCTTGCCTTCAACAGCAACAACCCACAGTACACATGTAATTCCCCAAGTATATCACAAAGACTTACGCACTGACACTGAAAATATACAAGAAACATACACGTTATGGGGAAAGTACAAACATGTGGTGTAGCAGGCATTACTGTTGGGCTGTAACAGAAAAACACTGTATCACTTAATCAGAATGAGTCGGGTTCACAAAGGGTTATTTCATAAAACGGTGATTTCCTTCCTATAGCATCTCATCACGAAGTTTATTACAGGGTAGCAGATTACACTTTTCCTCCTGGATTCAGATAGGCCTCGATTTTCATGTTTAAATGCAATGGAAGCACTGAATTCCGTAGAGCTTTGACATACATTTAAAATAAAAGCTGTCATGGAAACTTATTATTCCCCCCCCCCCCCCCCCCCCCCCCCCAAAAAAATCAGTCTGCAAAATGCTTCCAGACTGATGTTCAAGCTATTTACATATAAGAAAAAAGGAAGGAGTGCATTACTTTCAATTGCTTGAGAATTTGTACAGCTTTCCATTAAACACTTTACAGCAACAACCGGACATCTCCAGCGTCAATCCACAAAACGTTTAATATTAAAAGCCAACCCACAGTCTTACAAGGGATGAAAAAGGGCATGTTATGAAAATTAATAACTTTAATTATCATGATTCGGTTCGGTTTTAGCGCTTCCCACAAGAATGCACAAAACTGGGAGGAGGCACCATAAACGCTCGGTTAAAATATACCCACCCCTAGCCGAGAGCTTTTTGGTGTTGATGATTTTGGCAGCATACTCTTGTCCTGTCGTAATTTTCATACATCTCCTCACGACCGAGAACGCCCCTCTGCAAACCAAGAAGCGGACAAAGTGTCAGCGGCACCGAAAAGGGGGGCTCCCTGCGGATACGATGGCAGAAACGTTCTCACGAATTTCAGCGACCGGCGTGACGCCGAAAATTAGAAAAATAATAAGAAATAAATGAGAAAAGACGGAGAAGGGAGGCGTTTTGGGGCGTCGCTTGATACCGATTTTATTCACCACAACGGCAAACTCGGGTCGGAGAGGCGCGGCGGGGCGGCAGCCACGTCCACAGCCGGCGGGGCCGCCACACAGCGGGGGCTGCCCGGTGCCGGTCCCCGTCCCCATCCCGGTGCCGGTCCCGGTCCCCCCCCTCACGGTCTTCCCCCGCCTCCCCCCCTCCCCAGCCGGCCGCCAACATGGCGCTGGCGGCCCCCCGCCGCCCGTTAATGGCCCCCGCAGCCCTCCACCGACGGCCGAGGAGGAGCGGGGCGTACCCCGAGGCACCCCCCGGGGCCCCCGGCCGCCTTACCCGCCGTGCCCCCCGTTTCCCCGTGCTTACTTCCCGAGCTCCTCGAAGAGCTGGTACTCGTCGGTGAACCTGGTGCAGGTGGCGGTTGAGGCCATCATGAGGGCGGGCGGCCGGCCGCCGGTGCCTCCGGCGGCCAGGGGCGGCGGAGGGGCTGCGCGCTGGGGCAGGGCTGGGCTGGGCGAGGCGAGGCGAGGCTCCGCCGGCTTCTCCTCCTCCTCCTCCCCGTGACGGGGCTGCCTCGGCGCTCTCCCCGCCGCCCGCCGGCTCGTCCTCCCGCCGCGGCTCTCCCCTCCCCTCTCTCCCACCCCCTAGGAAAAGAATAAATAAATAAAAAATATACCCGCGCAGAGGCGGCACCCCGAAACGGAAAGCAAAACCGGGGCTGGGGGAAGCGGCGGCGCCGCCGTCCCGCTCTCCCGGTGCCGTGCCTCCCCCTAGCGACCCGATCCCGCCGCCTGCGCCCGCCCCGTCGCGGCTCTCTGCTGCCGCCTCGCCGCCGATTCTCCCCCCCCCCGTGAGCCGCGGTCCCGTCGGGGACGCTGTGGCGATGGCGAAGCGGGGAAGGGAGGTGGGGGGGGGGGGGGGCTGCTGCACAGCGGCGGGCGGCGCCGCGCGCCCTGAGGAAACGGATGCACCTGCGGCCCGCTCCGCCTGACGTCAAGCACCGCCCCGCCTCACGGCCGCCGCACCGGCAGGGCGGGGGAGGCGGCGGTTGGGGCGGGGAGGGCGGCGCGCGGCACGTGCGGTGCGGCGCCGCTCAACGGCCGCCAACGGCCGCCAACGGTCGCCAACGGCCGCCAACGGTCGCCGCCTCGCGTCGCCTCAGGGGCGCCACAGGGGAGCCGTGACGAGAGCGAGCCCCCGGGGCGTCCCCGGTGTGCGGCCTTTCGAAGCCCGGGGGTGTAATTCTCCTCGCGTTCCCGAAGTACATGCTGGGGAATATAGCTTTTACACGCGAGGTGGTTTTTTTGAAGTGAAACGTGTGCATGTTGGCGTTCATCTTACCCTGACGGTTTCCTTTTTCTAAAATATTTAATGCTGAAGTAATGACGGCGGGTGAAGAAACGCCTCTTCGAACTACAGCTTTCTAGCCCCAAATCCCATCTCCCGACTTTGCAATTTTTACCACTTTAACAAAACACCCTCCAAATATAGCTACTTTTGCACGTGCCACCAATGCAGAAATTAATAACCCTGATTGCGTCTCTGGTCTAGCCTCTGCCAGTGATTATTTCTCCCGTTTTGCACAACTCATACCATTTTGTGGGCATTCCTTTCCGATATCCTCAGCGGTGGCAAGTTAAGTAACGAGTTAAATTAACATCTGCACAGCGCTTTAAACATTCAAAGCACCGAATATGTCAGCTTGCATTACAGCCAGAGCTGCGCTATGAAACGCAGCCTGTAGCATGTGTCTAGAGCACCGAAATCCTTGTGTTGATGCGCGAGAAGCCCCACATCGGAAACAGAGCCACGAAATAAATCCACGCAGGTCTCTCCCAAGTTCCCGAGATCCCAGAACAGAGACCTCATCGGAAGCGTTAAAAATCTGCCAGCTCTTCCCTGAGCTAACGTGCACGCAACGTGAGCGCGTGAGCCTGCGCGTGAGGGCGGTTTTCCTCCCAGCGAGGCAGCCGTACCTTGCAGAAATAGCCGGCTTTCGTGGCGTAAAGGGGGCCATGGAGGGAGGCTTTGAGACGTTTGAGCACGCACAAAGCATTTACTGCCCGGTTCCTCTCCATGGGACCGTTATGTGCAGCAATGTGAGAGCAAAAAGACCAGAGGATGTTTCCATTCAGACCAGCAATTTACATTGGAGCAAGAATGAAACTACTCTCCCATCAGTGAAAGGAATGTGCATCAAAAAAGCATACAGAACAGTAGACTATTTCCTAGTCTCCTCTAACAAAATTATAACACGAGTTGTGCATAATTTTGTATAAATCTGCATAAATAACACAATCAGCAGTACTTAAACCCCTGAGTTGTCTGACGATTGTAAGTATTTACATTACAGGGGCATGTCTGGCAGGTTGCTTATCTCTGTATTTGTAGACATGCAAAAATTAAACATATTCCCCTGTCCTATCTCGTTTTTTTGTAATAGTGCATTCTGACAACAAGCATTTGGTCAAGGTATTTCTTATGACTGTGCCATACATTTAATTTATCAAAAAACATTCAGTAGAAATTATTAGTCCATTCACTTTCTTTTCTTGCCACTGTTTTGTTTAGCAATGACATTACAAGAATGCATGGTCCCAAGTGAGATTCAAACAAAAATTCCATTTATATTTTTCCCCACCTTCCCAGTCTGGGAAAAAAAGAAAAGAAAAAAAAAGAAGTCAGGAGGAGGCCAAGGAGTCCTAACAGAAATATCAAGCATGAAATGTATTATAGGAATTCAGGAAAGAAAATAATTGTTTACAGGATCAGTATCATAGGACTTGGAGATTTTCCATAGGGACAGATACTAGGGAAATGATGAATAGCTTGGAAACACTCCGTGGGGAGGCTTTCTTCTTGTTGCAACAATCCTCTCTCAAATGCAGCTCACTCTTGAGCTGAGGCAGAACTGGAGCTTGCAGCTGCCATTTAAGTACTCCATAAATTCTCCAAATTGTTCGTGAGCAGGCCAAAGCCTCCACAATGGCAGCCAAGGACCTGGCCCTCTAGGTTAACTTCCAAACCCTGGTTCAAGGTTGAGGTTTCCATTGAGACCACAGAAACAGTTAATCTGTGGTTAATCTCATGGATGCAGAAAGTTAGATCTCAATAATGAACCAAAAAAGGCTTTAAAAAATCCCAGAGTGTGTTTCTCTTCTCCAGAAAAAAAAAAAAAAAGAGAGAGAGAGAACTGTAAATAGCTGAAGTCTATAAGAAACTGAATAGCTGTTCCTCTAAAGTTTCTGAAGTTTAACAAAATGTTATAGCTTCAGTTAAATGTTATTTAACTTCAGAATCTGAAACAACATTTATCGTAGCAAAGGAAATTGTATTTATTTTTAAAGTATGCTATTCAGTAAGGTCTTTCCTTTATATGGCTTCATTTTTAGCCAGCCAAAGTGAGGTTTTCATTTTATTTCTGATCTTGCAAATACAGATTTTCAATTTGCTTATGTTTTGAAGGAGTCAGAGAGCTTTTGAAAGGTCATTTGTGTAGCCAGCTCATTATGAGCAGCGTTAGGAGTATTGTATATATAGTTCGTGAACAAATTCAGCAGCCATTTACAGCAGAGATCTAGACAGAAAATGGGCTCAAAACCTCACGAATCTTAGGTTTAGAGAAATACCTGTTTTATGACCGGATGGTTGTGAACTGCTAGCAGCCCTTGGTCCTTCCCAAGGTGTTATGTATTCTTGTGGCAAGGCTTTACTTTACTTTACTGCCTTGGGCAACAGACTGCAAACGCTGAAGCAGTTACAGGTACATCACTGCAGTAAAGCTGAAGAACTGTAATTTGATCAATAGAGTATCTGTATCTTGTTGAACTGAAGCGCGATCCAGACTGACAGAAGTCGCTGATTAGTGAGCAATCACCTCCTTACTAGCACATGAAAAGTGTCGTTGCTTTGCACCATTCTGGAGAGGCTTGCGTTGATAACGTGTGACACCCGTCTGAGAGGACCAAGAAGGTGCTTGTGGGCTGCATCTCACGAGGGAGGAGGAGGTGAAGGAAGCTGAGATCTGTGGAACAAAGCAGCAAAGTTAAACATTTCTGCTAACGTGATCAGCAGGGAGAGGCAGTGGGTAGGAGCACAGTGGGAAAGTCAGAGGAGAGGTACTGAACTAGAAACAAAAAAGGAAGAGAAAGTGCTGCTTGTGAGAGAGAGGAAGGGAAAGATGTTAGACAGCAGAGAGAAAGGGGAAATCAGACCAAGGGAGCTGAGGCTGATGGAGTTACGTTGCTTGTGTAGTGAGAGATGAGAAGAAAGAAAGTAAATGAGTTTTATAATAGGAGTGGAGAATCACAGAAACATAACAAAAGGAAGAAGACAGGGAACAGAGAGAAAAGGTTGGGTTTCCTTTTGTTTGCTTGTTTTCTTAAGGAAGGGCTAAGTAAAAGGAAATTGAAAGAAAGTAAAACAGTTGTTAGAGTCAGGAACTAAAATAATCCATGTGAAAGTGGACAGGAAAATGAATATGCAAAGACAGTGGGAAAAATGGAGAGAGGTTAATCAAAAGGTCACACAAATGCACGTAAACAGGTGTAAGAACAGAAGAAAGGATCTATAGTAAAAAATCACACAGGGTGAGGTACTTGGGTTTGCAGCTCATTGCAATAGTTTTGTATTCCATTAGCTATTGAAGAACCATTTCTACCGACTCTGAAAAGGGTGCACTGCTGCCTTTCACCTTTGCATCTGGGTATGAAATCATCCTGCTTTCCCCCCATGACTAATTGCAGGCAATGCTGGGAGATGTGCTCTGAGGCAGCTGAAGGGGAGAGAGAGCTCCCCATCAGAAGAAAATGCAGTTTCTTCCCAAAGAGCTCTGCTCTGGGGTTTCAGCTCAAAGCCAAGGCTCAGCTTTCCATAACGACCCTTTAATAAGAGATTGCACATTAAGCCGTTTTGTAATCATGGACCTCAGTGCTTTTATATGCTGCAGAAAGACTGATTTAGAACAGGAGGCACGCAGCAACTGGGACATTCAGTTGCTCTTTCTGCCGTGAGACTGGCCTCAAGTCCAGTAGACCGGAGTGAACCAGAGGCAACAGATGTCAGGTCAGCACTAAATTATGTCGTGCCACATGCTGTACCTCCCTTGTTTCCTCTTTGGAGCTGTTGCACTTTCCTAAATAATGTTTTCAGCGGGCAGTACCACTGGTAACGTCACCTGGTCGGTATGGCAAGCTCACTCATTGCAGCCTACACGCTATCATTTCCATGCACTGATGAGGGTCCAAGCTGTGTCCTCATGTATTCACCTAGTGGGTTCACCTAGGAGCAGCTCCCACCCAAATGCCTGCTGGTCAAAAGCCCCAGGCGCTGAGTCCAGAAGCTGAGGGCCAGTCCTACACATCCCAGGTCTCCAGCAAGTTGTAAAGAGCCGAGATGGAGCCACTGAGAGACCTGATCTTTCTTGCTTTCTTTCCAGGGGAAGCTCTCTTGCTCAACCCCTTGCTGCTGCTGTTCCACCATGTGTGCGCAAGCACTCAGAGAAGTAGATCCTTAAAGGTTCCCCAAAGAAAATTAATTATTTCCCCATTATTTACACTCCTGGCAAGTACCTTACTACCTGACTATGGCAGCGTGCGTGCTCTCTCTTATTCTCCTGCTGGAGTGTTCCTGCATAGGATTAATTTACTCTTCAGTGAACCAGAAAGATGTTGGCAGAATAACTGATTTGATAGCTCAGTGATTCTGTCACGCTCTTGGTATGCAGGGGACCAAGACTTTTCTCTGGCCTAAAAAAGCATTACTTCTGAGAGATTAGGAGACATTGCTGGCCATTTACCTTCTACCCCTAGAAGCACTAAAGGGAGAACTAGGTGAAAAATTAATGTTTTTTTCTTCCTCCTCCTCTTCTTCTCCTTCTTCTTCTCCTTCTTTCTCTGTCAAGGACAAAAAGCACAGGCCTAGCAAAAATGAAATGTTTTAATTTATTTCCATCAGAAAAGGAAAAAAATGCTCTAATAAGATATGTTTCATCTCAGAATTTTAAATAATGTTTTTCTTTTTTTGAGGGTATTTTTAATTAAAAATGTTCCTTTAAAATAATGCTTTCAAAGAGGGTTGTTTCTCTTTAATTCACTTCCATTTTGAGCTGAGTATTTTTTACGAACAGCTAGCAAATAAAATATTATTTATACAGCTTTTCTTACAAGCAAACAGCAGACAGCAATGCTCCAAGAATTATACCTTTTGCCACTGAATTGCATGGCATTGATTTGAATGATAAATACTGGGGGAAAAAAAAAAAAAAAAAAAAGGATGCTACAATCTGTGGATGAATTAGTCAACAGAGCAAGGACTGGAAGGTGAGAGGGAAGAGCAGAACACAGGAGAGCATGCAGAAGGTTGTTTTATCATACACTTAATGACTGAGACCGTGTCAACAGGATGCCAAGTCAGGAATTCAGATCAAGTGACAAAGTCAGCAAACGCCACTGCTCTAAGCAGGAACATTTTGAATCCTCAGATCTAACTAGAAAAGACCAGTGATTTATAGACAGGTTCCAGAATGCTTCAGTAAAGGTGTTCTAAGCTGTAACGCTCATGAACATTGCTGCATAGTTACAATATATTTTTGAAAAAGAGGAAGGGATACATCTCAGAACTGAGCCATTTAGCAGCTGGATTATTATTTTCATCATCAGTTACATTCCTCTGTAGGCAAATCACCTTTCCCTTCTGAATTGAATAAGGACTTAGCCTAATACCTACTAAATTTAATAGGTTTCTTTTCCCTGTTTTCAGTGGATCACCTGGTGAGCATGTTTAAGATAACAGCCTGGACATGTTGAACTATAAATACTCTTAAGCAGCCAGGCTAACTTCCAGTCTGCCAAGATTACTGCTGAATCTCAAAAGTCATTTAGTAGCAGAAGACAGAAAGGATTTCTCCAGACCGCACTTCTCTTCTGGGCACGAGAGCCACAAAAGCACCCGGACCGACTTATGCGAGACCTCACTAGATTGCAGACTGCTTACACATATGTGCTACATACAAGATCTAGGAGCTGATATCCCAATAAGGATATATCAGGGTGTGTGCGCACACATATGCACACTATTATGGTGTTGTTAGAGGGTACAGTGAGGAATGGATAAGCACAAAAAAAGAAATAAAATTAATAATTTTTTTCAGACATCAAAAATAGCTTTGATGTTAATTTCAAGAATTAAATTTGAATGATTCCAAGATGCTGCTTAAGTGGCCTGGATTTTTGTCCCGATCAGCTGGCTAACATATAGTTTATATATAATAACTTTCAGACTTTGTTGAGAGCTTCCAACATTAGCAAAAAAATGCTCTGGTCTGAAACATACATGTGACAAATACAGAAGTATCTGCTACAAATTTCCCTGAAACAAAGATAAACCCGGACCTTATTAAATTTCTCCCCACTCCTCTTTGAGAAGGAGTGGTAAAGAGGTCTACCGTGTAGAAGAGCCAGCTCTGGGAAGATGTCAGGGAGATCCATCAGGTTGACTAAGCACCTCCAAGGAAAGGTAAAGAACAAGAAACAACAAAACGCATCTGGTCAGAGCGTGTAACCTCCCTACACTTATTTTTGGAAAATGGCTCATGAAATCCTGCCTGTATAAGACTCTAGATTGTCTGTATAAAGCTTCTGCTGACAATGCCCATTTCACGTGTACAAATAATTAAACCACTTTGGGGAATACAGAGATGACCAAGACTAGTAGATCAATCATTTCAGTGAGACACTGCTGCAGGGTCATTGCAATCTACCTTGCAGAGTTGCAGGAGGCTTCAGGCCTCCGAAGTGTGAACAAAATGCCCAGCAATTTTGGACGTGCTGTGCTAGAGAACGCAGCACATCCAGTGGAAGCTTGAAAGGGAGCAGAAAAGCCATGCTGACAAGTGAGTGCTGGCTTAGATGTGCTTCTGTAGCTTCCTGTTACTGCTCTTCGAGGGTTCAGTTTGTTTGATTTCTGTGTTTGCTTTCCAAATGTTTCTGGAAATTTTAGCATCAGCCTTGAGGCCTGTGTGATCAGTTGTTGGCAGGACTAAGGGTAAATGTATCTGCCTCCAGAGTTCCCAGGGGCTTCTTACTTTTGGTTCAATGGTAATAGACTCTGAGAAATACATGCATTTTTTTTTCTGGTGTGGTAAGAGGTCTTATTTTCATGTTATCTTGTCATATAAGTTCAAAAGAAATATATGCATCTGGAAAAGCAGACTGTGACAACCTCAGTATCTCCAAGATTATGAATTAATTGCACTCTGTTGATCCACAAGATGCTGCAGCTCCACAAGATGTTGAATGGGAGGAGAGTGAAAAGGAATGGTAAGAAGATGATGCTCTTCAGTTATTCCTAAGTCACCCAAATAAATGCCCGTTGGTATTACTGCCAGTTATCACAACGGAGGGCAACCCTTAGGCTGGGCTAACCAGGAACAGAGGTTCAAGGACGTAGAATATAGTTCAAGACATTTCATTTGGTAGAAATTGTGTGCAGTCATTTAAGTAGTGCTGAATCTTCACTCTGAATGCTTTTTGGTGATTGTTCTGTAAATACTTCCAGGCACTTTCAAAACAAATGAGGGAGGTGGCTGAAAGTAATTTCATCTACAGTACGTTTAGATTCAGAGCACCCTGTTAATGAAGAAAGTTAAAGAAGGAAATTAATTATAACAGCCCCTGCTCCCCACCACAGACACTCCCAACATCAGAGACTAAATGGCTTTCCAAGAGGAAATGAGGTCAGATCCAAGTAGCAATGAAGTCATTCAGAGCTGAGAAAAGAAACATGTTTGAATTTTAGGGTGAAAATAGGTCAATGTTGAGATTTTAGAAGCAGGACAACATTCTCAGAGAGGTGAGAAATGGAAAATATTTTGATGGCAATAGTTTGGACAGACTGAATGGAAGAGGGGAGAAAAGATTTGGTCAGAATAGCGGGGCATCTTGAAACAACCAGTGCATAGGCTAGTGTTGAGACAACGTTGACTGGAAAGGCTGACTTTTGAGAAGAACACAGTTCAAAGTCTTGTGGGGGGGTTAAATATAAGTGGAGAAGGAATGGAGTAACTGGTTTAGTGACCTAGACAGCAGGGAGTGCTAACAGTAAGAGAAAAATGAATAAGAATAATGGTACATACAAGTTCCAAACAGCTAGCCATCAGACCAATTTAACTTTGTCAGAATGCTATTTCTTATGTCTTTGCACATTGCACTCAGCATGCTTAAGAATACTCAGAGCAACAAATATACACTTATTTAATGGCCAGAAAATATCAAGTAAAAGTGATTCCTTGAATTAAGTGCAAATTGTCTGTGGCAGTTCACTGGAACAAAACTATTTGAATAAGGGAAGTTTGGGTTTCCTTTCCAAGTAGAGTTACTTTGCAAAATGTAAATCAGTAGTACAAGAAACTCTTTCTTCTTTCCTTTTGGTTTTGTTATAATCATTTGCAAGAGTGCCAGCATTTCCCAACATTTCCTTACTGTGTTATCTCCAGCTCCACAGAACATCTATTGTCGTAGCCATCTTGATAAGGGCGCAGCTGGGAATGCGACCACTACGTATCAGCTGTATGTAACATGATATTTGTTCTCGCTGTTTATATGGCACAAAAGGCTACTGTAACGACCTTTATTGTTCTCTGTTTACAGAGCAAATTAAAGATGATCCCATCAGTCCTTTAACTTAGCTGCCTGCATTCTCTCCAGCCACACGTTTGCCCTAGTGTGCCAAGAGGCTGCATATTGCTCCCATTTGGGACACTCGAGGGCAAGTGCGTCCAGCAGCCCAGCCTGCAGCGTTTCCTTGCTTGCATGGGAGAGAGGAATTTCACAGCGAGACATTTGACCAAATGAGTGCATTTTCAGGCACGGGGCAAACCCAGCAATTTCAGTAATTATTCTGCTCATCATCATTATTCAGAATAAGCACGGATGAGCAACTGGATGGCTTACAGAGCGAGTGAAGGAAGACAGGCCTTTGGGTTACAGTCGTCCAAATATAGTCTGTGCTGACAGTGACTGAAGCAACTCTTATGTAATGGCCCTTCACCGACTGGAACAAAACAAGCTGTGACCTTCGCATCGCTCCTGTCAGACGGAAGGGAATGGCATACATAAGCCTCCATCACAATTAGGATTAATAGGCAGCTTTATTGGATGCCCACTTGGAAAGAACAAATAATAAATAATTAGCTCCTACAGCCACTCTTTGAGGGCGCACACATGCAGAGCGCGATCTGAGAAGCTGAGTCTAGAGCTCACTGGGTCTGGCTGGGATCGACATCCCTTGTTTCAGAGATTCCAGCACACAAAGTTGTTGCAAACAGCTTTGGAAAATACTGTTTTACAGGAAGGATCTTTAACTTAGCCTGGGTCTTTATCAGCGTTACAGCATTATCTCTCTTTCAGTATATTAGCACCAACTATATTGCACAAACCAGCAGGAACTTTTCACACTTGGAGCAGTTTTTTCTCTTGGAACTGTGAAAAATGATGTATGGGCTGCTATCATTTTATATATTTCAAGCAAAACTGACGGCCAATTGAGGGCATAGAAACCTGCTGAATTAGATTCATCCCCTTAATGATATTTAAGCTTTGGCTCAAGTAAATATTTTTCTAGCAATTATTATGAAATATAGAGTGATTCATACCCCAACTAATGATTAGACATCTGCAATATTTTTGCATAGGCTTTACGTATATCTTTACTAGTCATTTTGTCTGTAAATACAGATTTTATGCATTGATCACCAGAATTAATCAGCTGTCTTTTTTTTTTTTGTCTGCTTCTTTTTTCTTCTCAATGTGTTAAACACAGCTCCTAGTGCTACTTGACCCTGTGCTACTTTTGACAAAGCTGTAGCTATCTGCTTCCCTATCCCGACTTCTATCCGACAAACCTTTCTGATTCAGAATTGCAGGGAAGTCTTTCCATTTATTTAAAAAAAATCACTAAAGGAAAACAAAAAATGGTATTTCCTGGATGATATCCTACAGAGAAGTAGCTTCTCAATTTCTCCATTGGAAAATGTTCTTTCTTTCAGCTCTTTATTTTTCCTCTGTGGTTCCTCCTTCCAAGCCCAAGCACCACAAAGGAGAAAAGAGCTTAATCACCCTGGAAAGCTTTTCCCTTCCAGCCTTAGTTGCTCTGTATTCACGACCTTGCTAAGTGTTTCTTCCTTTTCCTGGCAATACCAGAAGGCCTAGGAGCAGGGTGGGTTTTAGTTTGTTTGTTTGTTTTAACTCTGTAAAACGGGTTCCCAAAATATCATCAAAATGATCTCACAAACACATAACCTATTTCTCCATGCAAACAAGTAGTCTGGCTCCAAAATTATCAGTGAAAATTACTCCTCCAAAGGTTCTAGCTGTCAATTCTCTTTTCTCACATGAATTTGGTCATTGGCATAACATTCCAGGAATCGCTTAAAATATGGTCCAGCACATGAAATAAAGTATGTAAACCAAGCAGGAAGTGGCAATAGACATCAATAGATGACAGATAGGCAGTAATTATATGCACTTACCAATGAGAGAGCTCGGTTTGTCATACACCAGGAAAAAACATCGATCAGCTGTATATACAGAGAGCTGTTTGTAGCTAGACGTACTATCATCATTGCTCAATGCAGGTGGCATTAATCTTGGAGAAAGATAAGCAATGCAAATGGTGGAAAACCACTATTTCAGAGGGAAAAAATGCATGTCAGATGTAGGAATTTTTTAAACATCATTTAAAGGTAACGTGCAAATATTTTAAGATATTTAAAATGTAAATAGCATGTAAAGATTTACACAGTATTTAAATTATTTTTAAAGTTTTTGAAGCATTTTTAAAGCATTAATTTATACCAGTATAAATTCAGGATTATCAAGAATTGAGAAGTTATAGGATTGTGAATTAATTTTGTATCTCTGACGAACTCTGTTCTATAGTGAATGGGTGACAAAGAAAGTTTGCATTCTGTTTGAGCCCTTTGGTACTACCACAACAGAAATATGAGCATTGCTGCTCTGAGGAACTGCTACATACCTCTTCCTTCTCACACAAGCAAAATCATGAAAGAGCAGTAACAACATAGACAAACTATACTATCACTGAAAAAAGTGCATCTAAGAGGAAATTTAATTCATCTGATGCATAGGAGTGAGAAAGCAAGCTGATACAAGATTATAGGAGAAGATTCTGGTACTATTTGCCACACTGTGACTCAAATATTCTACTGAAATTAATACTCTGTATTTACATGCACGTAATGGATAAGAGATTCTAGTTCTTGATAATTAACAGGATACATGTGGAAGACATCTGGACCACCCAAATTCCTGTTTGGTTTCTATAATGTCTTGTTCCTTTCAACAGCTCCTGATTCCTAAGTTATCACAGCTTTTTAGGCACGCTTGCCATAATTACAGTGGTGCTGGTACACTGTGCATCAAATAGGATCTCTGTAAGCCCTTTGGCTGCTTCCTCTGTGTGCTTTAACAATGCAAGAATAGAAATAATGTTTTCCTTTATATATGTAAACCCTTCCTCATATATTCTGGATAAATCAGGGTTTATATCATCATCCAGGCAATGCAAAATGACGCAGAGCTGACAATAACATGGAGTCAGCATGGCTGAGTAGAGCCTCGCTTGCCAGATAAAAAGCAATAAAAAAGAGCACAACCCAAAATATCCTACCAGTCGTAGAACGGCTGCAGATGACAGAGGTGAACTGATTGATGGTACATAGATATCTACCTCTATGTCAGCTGTGCCTGGTCTCCTGCAGCATAAGGTATGCTCCTGTACCCACTGCCTCTTTCAGGGGCTAAAGTCCTTTACGTGCAGGTCACGTTGCCACCACTACACCCATCTTTCCTCCTGCACTGCTACTACCGCTCTTTTAACTTCCTGAAGTTGAAGAGGTGACTCAATAGGAAGCAACCCATTGCATTTCTCTGCAAAAAAATGAGGACATGTGTATGTAGACAGACACGTGAAATGTTCATTTGATTGCTTGTGCAAGAATCCTGAGCTGATTGATTCATTAAGGAAGCGGTTCTGGCGTGACAGCCTTGCTTTACCTCAGGAACAAAAGGTTGTAGGTAACAGTGATCAGCTAACAATAGCTGCCACAGCGCATGCTGAGAGGTAATTTCACGGTCAAAAATTAAACTAAAAAACATTAGAGCTGTGAAGGGTTGACCAGAATTTTTCATCTCTTTCAATATAATTATATACATACAACTATGAGCCTTCGCAGAGATTCTTCTTATGGGCTCTGGTATGCTGCCATGTTTGATGTATCAAAAGGAAAATATCCTCACAAGAGGCCAGTAGTTGGGTTTCATCATCAGAAGTTCCTGGTGCTGCACATTGCATTAGTGATGCTCCAGCCTTCAGAACAACCAAGAATAGAAGGACTGCAAAGTGCCACCCTGGATAAAAGCTTCTCTCCTAATGGACTGCAATTTTCTGTCCCTCCATGAGCAGGGAAGAAAATGCCATCCCCATTTGTTTCTCTCTCCCTTTTTTTATAAGTTACTTTAAAACTGTCAGACTGTATAGGTACATCAGTATTAAAAAAAATAATAATAATGTACGGATCCATGCCTAATACTAGTACATTATTTTTATCAGTGTGTGTCACAGAGATACTTTCTGGTAGTTCTTTCTCCTTAAATCACATGCTGTACTTACTAGATCTTATTCAAAGGCCATTTTTCAACAGAAAAAACTTCCTGAGATTTCACAAGTCACAGAAACAGGCCCACTTTGAATTCTTTGTCAGGATTTGCAGGGCAGGTATTACAGAAAGTTACTTTAAAGTATCCCTTTGAACAGCAGATCAGTTGAGTGATTCACTTCCAGCTCATTTCTACTAGAATTCAGATAAGTGAATTGATTTCCTTTTTTTTCCTTTTTAATCCCATTTGATTTTTGAAAGACTGGTAATTATTTAGTCTTTGTTTTGTGTTATGTACTGCTAACCATGGATTTGTTTGGGTTTTTAATGTTGTTTTTAGAAAACAGAAGGTGTCAAACCCAAACTAGGTTTTATAACAATGCCGTTACATAACCATCCAATTAGTAGCTCATTCAATGCTATTAATAGCAGCTTCCACATCTAAATCATTTTGTGTAGCATGACAATAACTGGCAAGAGGAGGCTTCATATTAGTTATTCATTCTCTGAAGAGAATAAATGAACTTCATGGAGATTTATGAGATGCAGAATAATGCACTGTTTATTAGCTGCCAGGCTGCTGTGTATTAAAAAGCTGTTTACCTTTCCGGATTCCCAGGAGATTTTCAGAACCAGTGCAATTTGTCTGTTGAAGTACTAGTACTTTAGGAGTTTTAGTCCCAACTGTTTTATGTGACAGGCCAGGAGAACAACTGGGAGTGGGGAGGCTGGGTTTGTTTGTAAACCGAATGCAACCTTGAGCATTGATTAGCCATTAAGCACTGGTCTAACATTCATGTCCCCAGGATCTTTTAATCGGGGCTTGAAGCATGCGAGCCTAATATGTATATATATTTTATGTACATCTCATGCAGAAGGATACCAAAGACAGAGCTAAGACTGAGGTGGTCTGAAGCCAGGAATTCTCTCAAGTGTTTTTCCTAGTAATAGCATCTATAATTTGGTATTACATTTTATGTTTACATTAACTGGCAGAACGTACCTAATTCTCCAGTGATGAGGATGTTTTACAGTGGTTCAACCAGAATCCTGCCCCATAATATAAAGTTTGTTTTCATTGTCTTCTTTTTCAGCTACTTTATAGCGTCAGCTATTTCTGGGCGGACGTTTGTCATGCTGCATCCACTTGAGCACAGACACATATAGAGCGGAATCTGAACTCCTTTGAAAAAAATAGGCTGGATTTTTGATCTTAAGAAGCTGCTTGAGCTTCAGACCACAGAATCTGAACCAGAATGTTTTGTATAAAAGATATTCTGAGAGTTCAAAAATGATTTCTATTTTAAAAAAAAAAAAAAAGCTACTTTAAGAGTTGCAGCATGTGAGCTGGTTTGATCTTAAATTCCTCAGTTCCCGAATTCCAACATGGAAGCACTGAATTTATGAAGAGGTTTTTCCATGCCTTGACAACCTTTCACTCTACATCACAGAAATTTCCTCTTATACCAGATGCCCCCATCTAATATAAAGATGGGGCAGATTTAGCTCATTACATGCTTGTAAAATTATTTCTTCTCCTGAGGTTTGTATTATCTTCTCCTTGGGTATCTTCCCTGCTCCTGAATTTCAGACTGTTTGAGGTTTTGTGTCTCTCAGTCACGCTCTCCAGCTTTCTATTGTATCACACTCCCCATCAGATGCTGCCTATGGGTACAGAACAGTCTCTTCCGTACCTTCTTCCTATGCACAAGTTGTTTAAAAATTAAGGATCTACTTACACTAGTACAAAATGAGTGCATAATTAATGGGCATGAGTGAATACTGATTCAGGTTTTCGTTTATGCGTTTCTTGTTAGTGGAGTCCTTTAGTCCCTCTTTACTTATCCTATATGTATTCTCACTGAAGGAAAAAAAAAAAAAGAGAATTCTCCTGTCACCCATGTGAGTTAGTCAAAACACAATGCACACACAGATTCTTTCACGGGAATATTAAACCATATACTGTAAATTGCTAACAATGTTTTTTCCTTGGTCTTTCATTTTATTTCTTACTCCAATCTATATATTATTGCTTTCCTCTCTCTCTTACTGTCAACTACTTAAAGTTAATATGCAATATAAAATGTAAAACTGAAACATGAAAATGTAAAATGCCTTACATCATCTCTTTAGTGTTCTGCACAAGTGTAATAATAAATACTCTATTTTTATTGTATTTCTCTTGCTGTCATGACAACGTATTAATTTTATATGTTCACATATCGAACATCTATTTCAGTGAAATTCACAACATATTTATACACTTACAGAATACATGAGATTCCCAAGTGACTTACCTACAATGATGGTGAATATGTGGCCTATTCACATTTATGGCTAACTCTTCATGGAGCAAGTTGCGGATCTTTTGTATGTCTGGTGGGAAAGTGGAAAAAAATGGTAAGAATTTAAAACCTACAGCACTTTTTGTACCTTCAGACTGAAGGTACAACAACTCGAATGTATTAAAAATGAATTCTGTACAAATGGCAATCTGACAATCTGATATTGCCATTACTGCAATGGTGTTTGTTGGTATCTAATGGAGGCAAAACTTCCTTGTGGCATGAAATTACTTCCCTGACCGCTTACAGAAAAGAACTAAACAGTGCTGCAGTGCATGACTTCTTGCATGCTGTACATATTTATGTCTCCTTGACTTCAGAACTGGGAAGAAAACTGCTGTCAAGGTTTCTTTCTGAAAATACCACCCTGGCTGAGATACTCTAAAAGATACTGCCATGTTTTTGATGAATTTCATTTAAGGGGAGGGGGATGAAACTAATCTAAGTGAAAACAAAGATTTGAATAATAGATTTTCAAAACTCAGCCAGCCATTCAGAACTGGAACAATCTGAACAACTCTGACTCCTGTCTGAGTTTCAAGAGATAATTAAATTAGGCTGCCATTTTCCCCCATTTTGTTGAACAAGAAGAGTCATTTTTGTGTAGAATGCCTTGGTAGGATATGCTTTAAAAATGCCTGGCAAAGCACTTGGCTCAGAAAAGCAGGCTTCCCAGTTAAAGCCCGTGAAGCAGATTCACCTTCAGTGTAGATCTGTCAAATGAAAGACTTACAGAAAAATGACTGTGACCCATTTTGTTTTATCAAAAGCATGTCTGTGATGCTCAGATAAAGAACCATATATTGCCTGAGTGCTCAAAGCTATTTATATGAGATAAGATTGCTTTATAAGTAAGGATTTGTAGGATCAAACTAGCATAAGAACATCAGAAAAGCCCTGCGGCATCACACCAATGCTCCGTCCAGCCCAGCGGTTTGTCTCTCTCAGTGGCAGAAGGAAATGCCAGGCGGGTCTGGGAGCACAGAGCCTGGCTGCTTTCTCGATTCACGTGCCACCCCCTAACCACATGCACAGCTGACTTTTATATCAGTACACATTATATATTGCACATATAAATCGCCAAGAGGGAATGGGAAGAAAGAAGAGGGATCAGTCTGTGACATTTTCGCATTCACCATGAGCTATACTGTATCTTAGAAGATGTCTCTTTAAAGGAAAGCATTGAAAGCACTCACAAATAGTTCATTAGATAGTTTACCAACCTCTTGATATGCAGGTAACTTTAGTCGGTGTTATAGCTGCCAGTTTGGTAAAACACACTAATTTACGTATCCTGTAGTAGCCATCATATATGTGCACCTAATTGTCTGGCACACCCTCCTAGACAAGCTTCTTATTTCCAGAACAAGTGGTCTTGTTTGCCAGTCATCATGAATGGGCTTGTTCGTGGAAACTGCAAGCGATGGGCTGTTCCTCAGTTTCAAACAGCACTTCTCTGAGCAGTAGCAGCTCAACTCGGTATCTTGCAAATGAAAGATGTACCATGTAAGCTTTTTGGTGCCTTGAAGCTGGCTTTATTTGCTATGTGTACAGCACTGATAGTATTTCAGAGACAATTAAAAAATATCAAACTATTCAAGCAGCTTTTCATCTGACAAACCTGCAAGTGAAGGATTAATATGCCCCACGAGACTCTGAAATATAAAAGCTTTGTATTTATTTCAACAGCCCTGCCAAAGTGTTTAGAAAGGCTGCTTCCTGAGCATTGAAGTACACCTCTCATCTGCATTTATAATTTAAAATCTCTGTAAGTATAAACAACAATAGCTTGTGAAAAAACTCACCCACAATCTGTAAAAGAATAAGTTCATCCATGATGTAAAGATTGCCAGAATGTGGAAAGAGGACTCCAGTTGTATTGCTGCTTTCACCTTCTCAATCTCAGCTGAAAAATAATAAGATATTATTTGACCCTGAAACCTCTGATATAAGGAAAAAACATTTTCTAGATGATTAAAGCAAAATAGTTCTACACAGTTCTCTGCTCTTCTTGCAGTCATTTTCAAGGTTTCCTCATTTTTTCTCAAAGAAAAAAAAAGATTAGAAATACCACGTATCAGTAATGGTGCTGGCTTTACCAATTACAGACATTTTTGGAAGCTCACAGAAACACAAGTTTCTGATGTGAAAAAGACACATGCTAATAATAAGAAGGGGAGGGCCTCAATTAAGACTTCGGTGCTTTGTCTCGGTGTGTTTTCTTAACAAGTAGGGTTGAACATTAGTCCCTATTATTTCCCAATACGTTTGCTTTACCTTTCAGATTTTTCTAAGGTGGATGAATACATTTTATAACTGAACTGCTCCAATGCCAATTATCCATCTCATATTTCTATAGAAGGAAGGGATATGCCTTACGTAAATAATTTACGAGCAAATGCTGTAGTTGAAGTTATGGGCATTATAGCTCTGTGCGTGTCTGTTAAAATCTTAGATCAAATTGAATATATAGATTAACATAAGACAGTGAATGGAATATCAAGAACCAGGGAGATTCAAGGCAGCAGTACTGCCCAGTTTTTCTAACGATCAACCTGCTCAAGAACTGACTGTTTACCTTTTGATGCTTCTAAGACAACACTGAATGCCCTTCTCAAGGGTACGTTTCCTGCATTTAGAAGTTGTGAGGCCTAGTTCAGAGGTAACTGCGCGACATGCAGTGGTCTGCTTTGCGGAGGGAGTCAGGCACAGGGACCTAATGATCTCTTCTGGATTTAATAGCTGTGACCAGAGAATTTAAACGTTACCAGCAGGTAATGCCTTTGCCACAGAGAAGCTAGCTTTTTAGGGGAACCTGGGTTGAGTCCTGCCTGTGATTAATTGCTGGCTTTCCAGCCAAGCCTTCCGGAGACATTATCTGCTGATAGCTCGAAAACTACCTGCTCATCATTAAAACTGAAAGAGCTCATTTAGAAAGATAGCTGCGGGGAATGAATGGGCTCCTGTTGGAAATCCTGGATCAGAGAAAAACAATCCAGTTAATATGCAATCCTGTGGTATATAACCTGCAAGGTTAATCATGTAGGAAACAGATAACCTCTGCAACAGATCCACAGCCAAAACATGATTGGCATGTTAAGCTTCTGGCCAACAATTTTAGTTTAAAAAATAAAACCTGAACAGTGTAAAAAAACCCTGGGCTCTGTTTCCCAATGAGTCAGGAAAAGGTTTAGTCTTTTTTGATGATAAATATCTGAAATAATTGAAAAAATACTGTAGGTATTGCTGTAAAGAAAAACACGTTTATGAGACCACTATACATTTTCATAAAGGACTATTTTCAGATTGTGAGTTTTATGTTCATTGCAAAGATTCAGAAAAGCTTTCTCAGCAGAGAATCATCCAAGTAGGCTTGACAGAATTTTTAAAACGCTTTTTTTGGCGAGTAAAAAATTGGTCATCTCTAACACATTTGAATCTGAAAAAGCATAAATAAATTGATTATGATAATATATAGTGGACTAAAACAAAAAGATGGCTTGCCATCTAAAAGGCACAGATGAACCAGCTTAGTTATGCCTCCAAATTAATGGTCTCTGAGAGAGCAAATGGGAAACAGGCTGGTGAGAGCACATACCATGCAGAGTAAAAGTGGTTCTATTTCCTGCTATCAACAACAGTCTCTACTTGCTTACTATCCCATTTTTCATTAAGTTAGAAAGACACTTTCTTAACTGAATAATAGCTAGTTTGTTTCTTTTTGATCAGGTTCATAAAAACACACAGAATGGACTGAATCTGAAATTGTACCACGGATGACAACATCTGAGCAAACTGGAAATCTCTGCAAGAAATTTATGAGCTACTTACTATTCTTTCCAGTTTTTTATCTGATTCTTCTGCAGGTAAGTATATCTACAGGCCTTGTATTTCAACAAGGCATGCAACACATGGAAATTTAACGTAGGACCAGAAGGCTCCTTTTATCATATGGCCAGTCCTCACCTTTCCTCCTTTGCTAATTAGATTGAAATTCTACTGCCAATACAACATTAATGGTTAGAAACCTTTGCTTAATATCCAGCCTATATGTATTCATTTTCACCTTGGAGCCATTTGTTCTGTTCCTCTGTTGTCCTTTAATTTCCATTATGCTTGTCCTTAAATGCTGTTTAACATCACTGCTGCGTTGAGAGTGCAGTTGCGTTCTTTTTCAGTCTTTGTCTTTAGTCTCTGGTCAGAAAATAGCTTTCCATTTCCCTGTTGTCCTCAAATCTGGCCTGACAGCTGCTTGGATTTGATTTTCTCTTTTTCAAGTATGGTTAAATCAGATTCTACATATTATTTATAATTACATAAATAAAATCTAAGTGGTATGGCGTGGTTTTTTTTTTTTTTTTTTTATTTAGGCATGAACTATCAGATCACTTCACTGAGTGAAATTGGAAAGAGTACATTATATATACTGATATGTATTGGACTGATATATTTTCTAACTAATCATTTCTTAAAAATAGGGTCTCAAGTTTCCACTGTACAGCTCGTAATAAAATACTATGGCCCCAAATCCTATTTTTTTTCTGATTTTAACAGCATATTACTGTATTTCCAGGGGAGATACATATGAGTTACGAAGTTTGATTGCACAATAATAGCCGCTTGGGGATTTACAGCCCTTGCTATCTTCTTGTTACAAAGCTAACTGCCAAACATGTGAGAGTATCTTTCAGGAAAAACAATTAGCCATGCACAATGAAATCATGGATTATTGCTGTTTTGGAACTTTTCCGAACTTTTGGCAGGATTGCTCTGGAGACCCATATAACCTCTAGCTGTAAGCCCCTTGATGGTTGGGACCCTATAAATATCAAGCTCAAGAGCAATCTCTGCATCTAATTGTCCAAAGAAATAAGTTTCTGGCTTTTTTTGTGATGTCATTGACCTTCAGAAAAATAATTGCTAAGGTTAAAACGTCTCTTGGTGATCTGTTGAGCACTAAAATTCCTTACTCGCAGTCATGACAACCCCCACCCCCGAGCTGGTATTTGTGACCTGCCAACTACCTGATTGTGACTCTCCATTAAGTTTTAGAGGTTGGATGGCTTAGGGAAGACTAAGATAAAGTCTGTGCACTGATCTAAGACAGCGAGGAGAAATGCCACCTTTATATTTGGATATGGATCAGTGGAAATAGTTTTCAAATACTACTCATGAGCTGAAAACAATCGCTAATTCCTTGCAGCAGCAGAATTTCCGTATTTAAAATGAACATCATTGTTCAGACGTGACTCTCAATTTACCATCTCATTTGCTTTCCTCAAAAGGTATTTAATGTGATCAATGTACTCATGTAGGGAATCAACCAAATTACAAAAAAAAAAAAAAATCAGCACATAGCAAACTGACTGACTAATAGGGTTTTTGAAGGGAATGAAAAAATGCACAGGGCAAGTCTGTTGTCTTGACTGGGCTCTAGGCTGTGCACAAAGTGTCTCTGAAGGCTGAGCTGGTGGACCAGATTTATATGGGCAGCCCCAGGCCAGCCTGAGAGCTAAGCACATCTTACAATAACCTGAGGTTAATTTTAGATTCCAAAGTAGAAAATAGACCAGCAGGACTATGAATAGTCTCCACTGAACTAGGACTTGATGGGGGTATATTAGGAGTGCTTTGTTTCTGGAGCTAAGAGGCAAATCTCTATTGCTAACAGTGCCTGAAAAATAGCATCAGAAAAATAAAAAACAATCAGAATTTTGTGTTGATTAACATGCACCCAGATTAGCTAGTATCACATCTGGTGTAAAGTTATTTGTTGTTGTTGTTTGGTTGGTTTTTTTGAAGTGAACTGGTTATCAGTAGTTGGATGAAGAATCAAGATGATAAAAGGGAAGTTCAGTACACTATGAAAAAAATGCAGCTAATCCCTTTCTGAGGAGCTGACAAACTAGACGCTTACTGTCTTGACCAAAGCTCTAGAAATGGAAGTACAAAGAGGAATTCATCACTAGTTTCCGCTACAAGTACATCCTTGAGCACTAAGATCAGGAGTAAGTACCCACCTATAAACTGAATGGTAACCTCAGACCTCTAGTACTGAAATAGCCGTGGAATTTCTACAAATTATAGAAGAGCCCCCTAACTCAAAAATCCATTTATAATACTGAAAGATGGTATGTCTTAGTTGGTGTTGAAGAGACAGTTTTAGAATCCCAAACCAGTTTTATGCAAAAGGAGATGTAAGAATTAAAATGAATAAAGAGACTGATAATTGAGAACTTAATAAAAAACCTTCTATTATATGCACCCAAAACCACAAGCTTTGGCTGAAAAAGAAAACTGCGGGTTAAAAAGAGGTCTGGCTTTGAAAGAAATGAAAGCGATGATAAAGCAATATAAATATTGCCACTTTCAGTTCCGTGAAAGTAAGGCTGCTTCTGTAAATAATATATCCTTCTTTCCCTTTCAGGGTTGATGTAAGGGTCTGTCCTGCTGACAATGGGAAATTTTACATTGATGCCATGGGGTGACCTTTAAAGCTGGTCCCTTCCCAAATGAACTGTAAAGGATCTTCTGTTATACCAGAGTCTTAAGTACAAGGTTAGCAAGTAAGTGATGCACGCAGTGTTTGGCCCAAGCTCCTTCCTCTTGCCTGAGTCAGTCATGTATAAATTAAATAGGACTCATATATTCTCCATGTCGCCTCTCACAGCCTTTCATCAAAATTATTTAAAAATTTATTTCCTTCCTCCATCACCTGTTAATGTTTTTCAGCATTAGCTGAAGTTGCGAGCCCAAGGTGAGAGACAGCTAGAGGAAAGAAAATCACAGAGCAGGATCACAAGGCTGCCCGCTTCTTCTGAACTTGACACTTTATTTCAGCAACTCCACTGGATCCCACTCTTTCAAACCTTTACATTTTTTGCCAGCTCAGAGGCTCCAATTTCAACATTTTCTTTACAGTAACTCCTAGTTGCGGCAAGCCAAATGGACATATTTTTCAACATAGATAAACCCCCTTCACTCTCATCTGAGAATAAGACCAATATGTGGAGTGTTCAATGCATTTTACTATTAACATAAATACAAACAAGGAAGCCAAGTCTGTAAATTACATGAGATAGGCTTCTCCCAGAAGACAAGAAGGAAGTATATGAATAAAAGAGCATATGTAAGGCAAGGCTGAGCCCCTAATAAGACATCTGTGGAAAGGAAGGAGAGAATAAATCTTTTCCTTAGTCTCCCTGTGGAACTGCATTAATCTGGCCTCAATTAGGCTTTTCTTACCTATTGCCTTTCCCCCCGTGAGCAAGCAAATAAAATCTGTAGTGAGGAAGGAAAGAGGACAGCCACAGCCAAGAACGAATGAAAAAAAAAAAAAAGGAAAAAAATGTAGAAAATTATCCTTTCAGAGCAAGAGAGTTAAAATACAGTGATTAAGCAAAGCACAGCTCTTCTCTGAGCCATTTATAAATTTACACAGCTTATGCACTACATTTTCTCTGCCCAGAGCCAAACAACTAAGACTCCCCCTTTACAGAATATTCTATCAGACGTGGAGAATGAGGTGATGGTCTTGAAGAAGGGATCCCCCCTTGTACAGCCGTTTCTGTCAGTCACTGAATCCTGCTCCCTTCTTAACACAGCCTTGAGGGCGAAGTTTTCTCTTTTTCTCCCTCCCACTTTATCAGCTTTGAATGTCTAAAGAACAACCACATTCCTTTTGGGCTCATGTACTGTACAGACTATCGCATTTTCAATAACAGAAAGACAGTCACTTCTTATGTTCAGGTGCCTATTTAACTCTTACACGTGTAAAAAATGTTGTGGTCTGTGTAATATAAAAGTGTCTTTATTGTGAAAGCCTATTTATAAGGTGCTGACAATTAGTGAACTACTGATCCAGTAAAGAGGGTATGTTTGCACACCCACAGCACATAAGAGAAAGACACCAAGGTGCATTCACATGTGGCTTAGGTATGTGGAAAGTATGGACTTAGAAGCAAGCTTCACAGACTTCAAAGTGTTATCTTCAGAGTATGTACTCGGACTCTAAATCAACTACTTTGAGGCATATCGTTAAGCTCTTAAAAACAGCAAATGAAGCAGAAACATCAACAGAAATTATTCAAAGATTTCCTATCCAAATGTTGTTTACATTTGTTGAAGTCACAGACAACAAGATTACCGCTTCTATTTCTGCTAAAAAAGAATACGTATACGCATCTATCCATCCATTTACCTGTCCATCCAGCCATCGTTTTCTGATATATCATAGCACTGCAAAACCCTCTAAACATCATCTGATTAACACACCATTCACACCACGTAGGACCCAGATAGCATCTTCCTTCTTCATCATCACGCAGCCTCTGTAAAAACCTGACTGTGAGTGCGGCCGGTCAGAGGGCCCAGCCCCTGGAGCAGCCACGCGCTTGGAAAAGCCAGGACTTGGGGACGCTGAGTGCACTTGTGTAGCCCTGACTGAACTCTCTCCACCTTGGGGAGATCAGCTTCCTTCAGCCTTGCTCTGCAGCTCCCGCAGTCCCTTCTCATCACTCCTACTCCACGCATACCATCATTCCTCTGTGGCGATCCCAGGCTGTTCAGACTTTCTCATTTTGTTCTGTTTCGCTGCATAACCCCCTCCCAGGTAAACCACCTTGCAGCAAAGGAAGTAATCAGGACTGCCCATTGATTTTACTGCTACAACACGGTTCTCGACTTGGCACTCTGCCACCTTCCCCACCTAATTTCTATTTACAGCTTAAACTCTTTGAGGCAGGAGCTGTTTAATACCCGAGGTTTTCACAATGCCTAGCCCGCTTGTGATCTCTCTCTTGGCCTTTTATTTTTATTTTTTAACCTTTTCCTATATAATGCATATGATTCATTAATATGAAGTCTCCCGTAATATAGAACATCTGTTTTTTTTGTAAGTATGTGTTTATTTTTTCATTTTAGTTACTCTGTGAAATTGTCAAGCCAGCTGCAGGGTATTTTTTCTTAACGGGATCCTTAGCAAGTTGATGCAACTAGGATGGGAAATCCTTTCAAATTTCATCTCCCAGGGATAATCCCATGTTGGTAAATGCTATTTCCTGTTTAGATACTTGTGTTAGGAGAACATCCTTCTTCATAGCTGCATCTTTTATTTAGTTTTGAAAAAGATAATCCTTGGGTTATTAATGCTTTCTATAGTCCTGTTGAGCTTGGCAGAGTTTTCTTTCCTTATATTTCACAACACTCCCCCCCCCCCCCCCCCCCCCCCCCCCCCCCCCCCCCATATATTCCCTTGAAATGTTTCCTCCATCTGTTTTGTATTTTAATGCTTGGATGATGTTCTGTATTTTGGGTGATGTGGCCATTTCTATATAGGGCATTATCTACTATGCCTTTAAAAATGTACCAGCTTTGCAAATTAGGGACGCAAATGCTGCTAACCATCTCATTACTGGTCAAACAATGATTTTTTTTTTTTTTCCAAATGTCAGATAACAGATGGTGAACACAATTTTATTTCCCCTCCTTTAAAATCTACCATTTGAGCTAGCAGGAAAAAAAATAGAAAAGGGGAGGACTGGACACATGCTTCAGTTTTTAAACATATTTGGTTTTAGTCAGTATTTGACAATTAAAACCTGACCAGTTCTATAGTTAACAGCATTTTTTCCCCCCTATTTTGGTTAAAATTTCATACTCTGAAATCTATTCAAAATTGACAAACTGTTTACTGTTTTATAAAGTTAATCCGCTTTTGCCTTTAAGACAGTGATGTCAAAATAAAATTGGTAGGTTCTTCTAAGTTTTTAAGCATGAAAAATAAATTAAGCTACATTGTAAAAAATGCATTTAGATTATTTTTAAGCAAGGAATTACTATTGTTATGATTTTCTTGTAGCAAACTGTTCTGTTCTAGGAAGATGGTGTAAACTGATGAAAAAAGATCCATGGAATACACTTCATAATGCAGAATTTTATGTATGGTCTAGAAACATTACCTACTATTTAAACATTGCATCATTTGATAGATACTTAGTACTTATATTGCATTTCTATTAACGGATACATATATTTTCATCTTTCTGTTTTTGTTAAATTAATACATTACAGGTGATAGAAGGTATCCCAAGGATAACACGCTTGAAAAATACCGTCTATTGCAGACATGAAACGATAGATTTGAGGATGAAATTTAGCTCAGAAGAAGCCCTGTATAATTTGGAAATGGGTGACAATTCTGAGGGACTGGAACTCGGAAAGATGTTACAATAACCTTCACTTCAACCTCTGATTTGGTATTTGTGTCTTCCTCTGTGAATTCATGCAAGGAGTACACTGTGTGAAATACAGTGTATTCAGCTGGACTCAGAGTCTGTAGGGTGGCTGACACTACGGTCTGTTTTATTCCGAGTGTGTCTGATGAGGCCTCCAATTTGGTCTAACTGGATGATGGGGTTAAATGTGTATTTCTTCTCATTGAAACTGTTATCCATCATAAAACCCTTAGGATAAACTTTGCAATCTTGTCTCTATCAACATCTCTAATGACATTATTAGGACTTTTCCTTGAATACATATCGAATAACTACTAAATATTGGACATTTAAAAGTAGTCTTGACTTTGAAAGTAACTATTTTATTGGGGAAAAAAGTAATTGATTATGATGTCTTCCACTGTATATAATCATTTACATATTTATTACTGTTTGTTATCCTAATGTGTATTACTTGCTACCACAAAAAGGCTGTTTGTACACAAGAGAAGAAAATGATAGAAAGCTCCTATCTAATAAATGCACAGTATTATATGCTAAGATCCGCAAGATTCAAAGAGTAATTGAAATTCCCTGGAGAGGTGAGAGCCAACACTGAATATATTTTTCTTTATTTATTTACCTCTTCTGATGTATTTTCTCAGTTGTTTTGTTCAGAGAACAAGGAAAATGTTTGTTTTATTATTAAACTTAGTGTTGGAGATTTTAGAGTACTTTCTTACTTTTATAAGAAAACTATATTGTCACTTTAAATACACCTACCTTTTGCATGGTCTGAATAAAAGTCCCAGAGGAATAATGAAAATGTTCTGTCTCATTTTTGAGCAAACTATGGCAATATTTCCCATTCACTTCTGTTCCAAAATTTTCCATTAGCAGAATCTGAATCTCTTCTTTGCCACCTTGATGGAAAAGGACAGGAGACGATTTAAATTTCTTTAAGTAATTTAAATAACAGCAGCAATATTTCATCTTTCTTAGCTGCCTCGGCCAAAACTCATCCTAATGCTCCTCCAAATACTTTTATTCTCCCCTGCATATTTAGCTGATGCCAGCAGATGCTTAGCCTGCATGTCAGCCCTCCAGGGATGGAACCATAAATGTCTTCCTCAAAACTGCATTGAGTACCATTCCCCTTGCAGCAAAACTTAATGACTTCAGATTGGAATCAAAAAACAAATGAGGCCCCTCACTAAGAGGAACTCAAGTTATAGTTTGCTTTCTTATCATTGCTTGAACTCAGCCTTCTGCAACCCTTGAAAGGCTTTCTCTCTTTAAAACTCATGTATTCCGTGGATGGTGCTCCTAGCATCATCCTGACAGGGATGAAAGGCAACGGGGCAAAAACAAGCACTGAACAACCATTTTATTTGATCACCCTGCACTGAGTAGATCTGTGTCTAAAGAAGGGAATACTTTTCCATTAAACTGAAAGCAGACAAAAATAAGAAGATCACATAAAATAAGTCTAACCTTTGCAAAATTAATTGCCTGACTGAATTATGCATTATATTGGTGAGACTGGACAGTTAAGTTTATAACAGTTTGTGTATGATTGTATAAGAATGGTTGTGTTAAGTATTCTATCAGCGTTTCTGAGTTGGGACAAAGCTTAAAAATGTACTAAAAAGCAGAGGCTAAATGAAAAGACTTCTTTTTTCATTTTTTTCCTGAAAACATGGTTTTCAAGCTAATCATATGCTTTTGAGATCCTAATTCACGATTTCTGCATGACTGGGCTTGGCAGTACTCAATGTTTGTTACCAGCTCAGTGTTGCTGTGAACACTGTGAACAGTACCCCAAGTGAAAAAACAAAGAAGATGAATATGTTCTGAAGACTGAAAACTTACTAAGGAAAATTGACTTGATAAGAACATTTTCTATTCATTTTGGTGATACAGAGAGATAGGAAAACTCAGAGAAAACAAGTTTGTTTTGCAAGATTGGATACACTGCTATTAAAACAAAAGAAGAGATAAATATCAGATTATAAACACCAGTTCCTAATGTAATTCAGTTTCCTTCTGTTGGTTTAAACAGGTATTAAACTGACTTTAAGGCAGCTGTGTCAACTCCCGTCACAGAGGGGTTGAGTCCTGAATATGTACGAACTTGATTTCTTACAGCTCCCATGTTGTGTAGAGGCTGATCATATCTCATATCTGCCAAACAAAGGAACAAAACCCAAATCCCTCACCACATGAACTCAGTTTAGTACATTTTGTGTTGCTACACATGTATATACAAGTATATTGTCTCTCTCTATATATACATACACATTTGTATATAGAGATAATGAGTATATAAATAAACAAAATGGTATGTGTGTACACATACGTATAAATTAAAAAAATGCATTCACATGAAAATTATAAAGACATTAAAATGACCTGATCATGTGCTTTGTCTTTACTCCTTCCATCCATTCACTCTTCACACTAGCTTGCCCCCAGAGTAACAAGGACTGCAACTAGAGGGAGAGTAACTTCTCTAAATCTCCCAGTACTGTAATCCCGGATTTGAAAAGTAAAGTGGTACCATTACAGCAAATAATTGTACTGCTGGAGAAATAGGTCAGAGCTGCAGTCCATCTCGACAGTGCTGCCAACAAACGAGGTCAGGTTTTGCTTTCTTTTATCATGCTGTTGCTTTGAAAGAAAAGACATTTTTTCTATATTGGTAAGGGTACCACATACCCAAGCAGCAACCCTAGAAAAGATAATAGGAGAAACTAAATCTCTGGTCTCTCTAGTCTTAGGTATCCAGTCCCTCCTCACGGAACAAGCTCTTGCTTGTACTGAAGGCTTCCAGTGTTTCCCTTTGTGCATTCCACCAAACACATGCACAAATTAAATCAATCTGATGATGCTCTTCTTAGGACTTTTCATAAAAATCACATACATTCTTGCAACTAAGTAGCATACAGCATGCATCCTCAGTGTAAAGAATAAATATGCAGACACATTCACATCATTTTCTGTCGTTACATGTGCAGTGGTTGGTCACTTATTAAAGAAAAGTTGTCTCTACAGAACTACTAAAGGAAATGAAAATACGAATCTGAGAATTTTCTGCAATTACTTCTTTGGAATGTAGTCATTCAAGAAGGAATTTTGTGCAGCTGGTATAGGCAGTACAGCTACAAGAAACACAACTTTTGTATAAACTCTTTCTGATCCCTAAGGAAACCTCAGGAAAGAGGCTATTGCAATGCAGATTTGTATGGTTCCCTGAAGAATACCGCACTTGCACAAATCCTTCCCCGAAGAGATTTAGCTTTTCAACAGCATACACTCAAGAACAGTTAATTTTGATGGCTTCTGCATACTTCACTGATGCTTACAAGTCTAATGTTTAGTTTTCATATCAATTACTACATGAGACTATTCTGAGTCAATACCTTGTGAGCTGCTATAGCTACACTTACTTTGTCAGATGTATCCATCCTCTGTGCAAACAGTAAGTTTGAAGCAGGCTGGTCTCTGAACAAGCTAAAGTGTAAAGAAACAACCAAGATGTAGTCAGTTAAGTTTTCTGCTGTCAAGCATTAGAAGCATGGAAGAAATACACACGCACATTCTCTGTTCTATATAACACAATGCAAATTCTATTCTGATTCACATCAGAGAACTTGTGCATTATACCGTTGATTTGAATAGGAAGACTCACTTGCAAGAACACAAGTGAATCCACTGCTACAATCTTGTTTTCAAGCATTTCCAAATACTTGCTTTTTGTTAACAGATGTTAGCTTTTATGCAATTACTCATGATTTGTAAAAATCTGATCAGCTTGTGCTAAGAGTGAGCTGTTAATTCCTTTCTGATTAAAGCAGTTTATCTGAAACTAAAAGTTTGCAGTCAACATTTTTCAAGTTTTCTATTTCAATAATGCTCTAGATATATACATTATATATTAAATAGGTACAGAGGAAACCTCTTAAAACAATGAAATATAAATGAGTCATTTGGTAAAGGCAATGCATTTTTCTACCAGACTGATACTTTTTTTTTTTTTTTTCTTTATGGAGGGATAGCATAATCTAATGAACCTGGCAAAGGGGAATTGCTATTAAAATAATTAACTACTACTTCTTATTTTTCAAAGTAACAGATGAAAGAAATGTTAAGTATCACCACTTTTCCTGTGCTGTAGGCAGATTAGGTAGATAAAGTAGATAAATGGTAGATAAATGGTCTGTAGCCATTCCCTATTTGTCAGGGGGATCTTTCTACAGAATTGTTACATGGGCTTCTGGATAAAAATAATGATGATATTTAAGAGAATTTACATCTCATTAATGCATATATTTGAAAGTAGAAAATATGAATGAGTCAATACTCCATTGTCTCTAAAGATTTCACAAACTGTGTCTGAATTTCCTAATCTAATACTTGAGTGTGTTGGTCAGAGATGGGAGTTCTGACAAAAAGAAAAACACACAACAGAACAAGTAATAACTGGTAAGAGTAGGCAAGCAAGCTTGTTTATCTGATCGCCTTGAGCGATTTGGGAAGAACTACCAACAAAATGACAGCTGTCACTAGTAATAACCATCGCTTATGGGGTACTTCCCAGAAAAAGCCAGATGGATTAAACCATAAAATTACAGAACAAGAAGTGCACATCTTATTTGGATTTATTTTTTTTAAATATAGTGTTATTTGACCCTGTTTATGATACATTTAAATTGCTGTACTCAGAAATGTATAATTATTTCCTCTATGGCTTCAAAGTTATTTTTCTTTTTCTTTTTTTCCTCAGACATTCCCTCCTCCCTTCTCTCCTTTCTTTTTAATGTGAATAATAGAAGGACTGTAACAGCCATACCAGCTGCTGAAATTCGCTGCCTGTTTGTAGAAGTGATAAAGTAAAAGCATAAGAAATGCGAATCATCTTGTCAGCCTCTGGTAGAAAGAATGAAACTGACTCTCTGCCTGGGACAGGGATAAATTGAACACTGAGCCATAAAACATAGATTAGTGGTATTTCAGGTAGGATAGCATTTCCATAGCCACCACCCGACAGAATGGATGTTCTTTCTTGTCATTTGTCCTGTCTTGTTCAGAAGATAAACATCATTCCCATGTTTCTTATTACAAGAATCAAAAGAAAACTTCAGCTGTGGTAAAATTGGAACAAGTAAATCTCCAGGCTCACTCTGTGCTGGAAGCAAAAGCATTATGTTTTGTAGTGCTGAATGCGGCACACTCATACTGTGGCTCTAGACAACATTCTTGGCCTCTAACTCTACTGAAAATGCCCATATGTTTAAGTCTCAGGAAAAGCAGTATGTAAATACATGTTTCATTTTACATGTAGAAATCAAAGCAATACATCATTCAACTCACCTCATCTCCTCTCAAAGATTGTAATGTATGACATTCTGGGTATTATGTAATCTCTTTCATTTACTCTCTTTTTGCATTATTTTTGACCATTGTCTGTCAAGCTACATGCATAAGTTCCCTTTAGCTTTAGGCTTCAACAACTCAGCTTCCAATACTATGAAAACCAGAAAGCCTAATAACCCTTGACAGTTTGCATAAACTCAATGGCTGTTCCACTGAAACTTGATAGGAAATCCTGCACCCCTTATATTCAAATCACGACATGAACTAAACAAGGCTTTGATGTACTCTCTAGAAGTGAATTGTTTCAGGTTCATTGAAAATGTACAATAATCAATTTCCTAAAAAACCCTGGAACTACAGTAAACTAATTTTTTAATACATTTGTTTAATAATAATTTCCCTCCCTCCTTGATCAAATTAAGGGAAATATTAAAGCTTGTGAACAACTATGATAGTTTCAAGATAGATCACTTTGTTTTCATGAACTCTTTCAGTTTCAATACATGCTCAGATAATTTCACTTGACCAAATGCAAAATACTTTCCTTTACAGCTGCCCAAAATAATACAGGATTTGAGCTCTCTTAACTCTTACTCTCCAAACTCCACGGGGAAAATAGGTTTGCATACTGACAGTCACTACAGCGATTACAGCCAAGGTATGAAAGAAAAAACCACACTTGTTTTATTAGTCCATACTGGCACTTTCTGAGCAATAATGGAGATTTTTGGAGCTTTTTATAGATAAGAGTTTCTCAGTGAAGCTGAAGAGAACTCTTTGCCGTCTGTGTTTAAGTGTACGGATAACCATTGAAAACTGCAGCATTTTGTACCTAATCCAAAGTCTGCAGAACTCATTTATAGTTCTGTTTATTGTGAATGGTTTTCATGTTTGCAGCAGGTAAAATGTCTTTCAGAGCCGGCAGGAAGAACCTGCTCTTGTGTAATGCTGAGGTCTTGCTGTAGGAAAGCATAATGGAATCTTTCGAAGATGTAAAACTACATTTTGACCCTGCTGTACCTATTAACCAGAAGCCTTGCCACCTTTTAGTAATGTAGGAAAAGGAAAAATTTCTGGATGTCTCTACATCTCTTACTTGCCTACCAATTTCTCAGCATTTCAACTGGATAGGCCAACTTGTTCACATACTTCTTACACTATGAATTAATGACTCCTTTGAAAACCATCACCACTCCCAACATAAATTCCTATACCTTCCAGAAAACAAACAAACAAACAAACACACTCTTGATTAGATGAAATATATGCAACAATATTAGAATATGTTTTCCATATGCAGTGGATATAAATATTTGGTAACTTTCACCTATTACAACTCATTCCCTTGGACATGGCACATAGTAACGCCAGTCTTCTACTGGAGCTTAGGTGGAAAAAGAAAGTGTATGGCTACTAGAAGGAGGGCCAGGTGACGAGGAAGGAATACAGGGATGCTGTTTGTGTTTGTAGGAAGAAAATTCGTGGGGCCAAAGCCCAACTAGAGTTGAAGCTGGCCATGTCTGTGAGAGACAATAAAAAAGGTTTTTTTAGATATGTGAACAGAAAAAGGAGAACCAAAGAAAACATAGGTCCGCTACTTGACGGGGAGGGTCTCCTCACAGACAATGACATAGGCAAAGCAGAGACGTTTAATGCCTTCTTCGCCTCTGTCTTCAATGTTGATGATGGGCTTCGGGACCCTGGGTGCCCTGAGCTGGAGGACCATGACGGTGGGAATGACAAACTCCCAACCGACCCTGAACGTGTGCGGGATTTGCTGCTCCACCTGGATCCATACAAGTCCATGGGTCCGGATGGGATCCATCCCAGGGTGCTTAAAGAGCTGGCTGATGTCATCGCGGGACCTCTCTCAATTATTTTTCAATGATCTTGGGAATCTGGAGAGGTCCCAGTAGACTGGAAGCTGGCAAATGTTGTGCCAATTTTCAAGAAGGGTAAGAAAGAAGACCCTAGAAATTACAGGCCTGTCAGTCTCACGTCAGTGCCTGGTAAAATTACGGAGAAGATGATTCTTGAAGTTATTGAGGCGCACCTGGGGGACAATGCAGTCATTGGTCCCAGCCAACATGGGTTCATGAGGGGTAGGGCCTGCCTAACAAATTTGATTTTATGATAAGATCACCCATCTAGTCGATCAAGGGAAACCAGCTGATGTGATCTTTTTGGACTTCAGCAAAGCTTTTGACACGGTTTCCCGTAGGATCCTACTGGACAAAATGTCCAGCATACAGCTAAACAAAACCATCATGCGATGGGTGAGCAATTGGCTGACGGGCAGGGCTCAAAGGGTTGTGGTTAATGGGGCCACATCTGGCTGGCGGATGGTCACTAGTGGGGTCCCTCAAATGATTTTCAATGTCTTTATAAATGATGTAGGACTAGAAGGTGTTTTGTGCAAATTTGCCGACAACACCAAACTTGGAGTTGTGGACTCGGATGAGGGTGGAAAGGCCTTGCAGAGAGATCTGGACAGATTGGAGAGCTGGGCGATCACCAGCCACATGAGGTTTAACAAAAGCAAGTGCCGGGTCCTGCACCTGGGACGGGGCAACCCTGGCTATACGTACAGACTGGGCCACAAGACGCTGGAGAGCAGCCCCGCAGAGAGGGATCTGGGGGTTGTGGTTGACAGCAAGTTGAACATGAGCCAGCAGTGTGCCCTGGCAGCCAGGAGGGACAACGGTATCCTGGGGTGCATCAAGCACGGCATCGCTAGTCGGTTGAGGGAAGTGATTGTCCTGCTCTACTCTGCGCTGGTGCGGCCTCACCTCGAGTACTGCGTGCAGTTCTGGGCACCACAGTACAAAAAGGACATTAAACTGTTGGAGAGTGTCCAGAGGAGGGCGACGAAGATGGTGAAGGGCCTAGAGGGGAAGACATATGAGGAGCGGCTGAGGGCACTTGGCCTGTTCAGCCTGGAGAAGAGAAGGCTGAGGGGGGACCTCATCGCGGTCTACAACTTCCTCGCGAGGGGGAGTGGAGAGGCAGGGGACCTATTCTCCATAATCACCAGTGACAGGACCCATGGGAACGGTGTCAAGCTGAGGCAGGGGAAGTTTAGGCTGGACATCAGGAAGAGGTTCTTCACCGAGAGGGTAGTTGCCCACTGGAACAGGCGCCCCAGGGACGTAGTCACTGCACCAAGCCTGTCTGAATTTAAGAAGTGATTGGACTGTGCACTCAGTCACATGGTCTAAACTTTTGGGTAGACCTGTGCGGTGCCAGAAGCTGGACTTGACGATCCTTATGGGTCCCTTCCAACTCGGGATATTCTATGATTCTATGAGTATCATAGAATCATAGAATAAATTCTATGATCTATGAATCATAGAATAAATTCTATGATTCTATGATATTCTGTGAAACTAAAGGGGCGAAAATCAAAACCGACACAAAAATACCTCTCCATAGTAACTAAACTGTGAAACTCGATGTTACCAGAAATCACTAAATCCAGCAACAAAACTTACAAGGAGGGACATGATATTTATAAAGACACCAAGATTACTGAGTTCTTATCAATTAAGTGCCATGTACAGTGATTTAGGCCAATATGTAACTGTTGGAAACTATGGCAAGAAACAGCATAAAAGTTATAGGTACGTTCTTGCATCTTGTTTTGAAGCACCTGGCACAGATGTACACAAAGAGTAGAATTGAATTTTGAATTTAAATATGAGAAGGGCATGAAACATCGCATATATTCCTTTTTCCCCCTAACACATACCTCTACTTATTTTCCTTACTGTATCAGCCCAGTTATGTAAAATATAACTGCACAGAATACTACTTTCTAACCGTTTGACCAATATGGCATAATTCAAAGATTTCATACTTATGTTTGCATCAAAAAAACAAACAAACAAACAGAAAATGTAAGGAAAACTACTATTAACAACAAACGTTGACTGTTAGTGATTTGTGTGTATGCATGCAGTGTCCAAGAAATGATTTTCTTTGAACACGGACATTTTTACAGGGTCCTTTTTTTTTCATGAGTCAACTTTACTGCAAACATGTGTGACTGTGTGAAGATAATGTAACAACTGGAAAAAATGTATACTCCCTCTTCCTGTTTTCCCCAGTGCCCTATATAGCTTGCTATATAAAATTTCTTTAATCACGAGTATTGTTTTCTCTAGCGTAGCTGTCTTCTGTCATCTGTTTTCACTCTTAAGCCATTCTGAAAGATTTGGGCTGTTTTTTCTCTTTTTTTTTTGTTGGTTGTTTAATTAATTAATTTATTTATTTTTTTTTAAACACCCAATTCAACTAGTAACTCATCACACACAGATCAGCTAAGTGAGAAAAAGAAAAGGTCATGATAATCAGGAAAATTCTTAAAGAGGATTATTTAGTGCAATCAAGAATTTAGTATCTCCCCCTTTTACATGATTACCATTTTCTGTTTGAAAGTCATTCTTTGCAAGAAAATTGTATCTCCTATTCTTGTAACACCTCAAGAACACATTTATACTTTTTCTTAGGTTTAAAATATTTGCACACGCTGTCTTAGAAGCATATTAGTTCACTTTTCTTCCATTTATACTTACTACAGAGTTTGACACAATCCTTTGACCTAGCTTAGTTAGATCCATTGCTATTAGTTAACTTCCCTCTGAACCAAACTGGAGCAGAGGCATCACAAAGCAAAGGCAGGCTCCAGGATGCCTTGTTGGAGTCAGTGCTTTATTCTCAAAAGTTGGAACAGAGCTGTACCAAAATCATATTTCTATACTTTTTTATACTACTGTTAACGCTGAGGCCAGCTTTTTGTTTCTGAACACTGTGCCAGTTAGACTCTAGCCCATCAGCAGTCACTCTTACTTAGAAATTACATTTTACTTACAGTGAATTCACCAGCCTAGAATTTGTCCATTTACAGCTTTTTTTTTTTTTCTTGTTAGTACTAAAGCAATCTAATTTATTGAGCCAGATCTGCACATTTTCACAGAAGTTTTACTCAGCACTTAATTTGACTGGTGACATCGGTCCCAAATAATTATTCCAGTATTATATTTTACAAAATACTAAGTTGGAGTTCTACCTAAAAATGACTGATAAAATATTTCCTGATATGTCTCATTGTTCACACAAATACACATTCATGATGCTATATAGATTTTTTTTAACTGTAGCAGACCATTTGGATAATTTTCCCTAAATGAACACAAGTGGGTTGAATAGCAAATTCAGGGTAACGTGGTTATTACATTTGCCAGGACTAGAAACAAAGATTTGTCAATTCCAGTAAATAACTGAGAAAAATTCAGTAATATCAAGAAATAAGTAAGACATCTACTGCCTAAAAGCAAAATAATTCTAAAAATAATTAACTTAAAAGTGTTAGTTACACAGCAAGATTGAAGCAAAACTTTACATTAAAAACAAACAGAAAAGCAAGTATATCAATGTATTTCTCCATATATCTTTGGCAGTACTATCTTTCCTTTAGGGAAAGCCTGAGGAGCATATTGAAAACTAGCACACTACATAAAAGCCAAAGCTGAGTTCCTGTGTCATTCAAGGAAGACAGCAGTTAAACACAAGGTAAAATCAGCTAATGAAACTCTGAATCACATTTATTCCCTTTAAACTCTTACTGTTTCAGCACTGAAGGTTTCTGTATTTTAATGGCAGAATCAACATGGCTTGGCCTGCTCAAGAGGGCTTGAAGCCAGGTCTTCACAATACAGTCTTACAAGTCCTCGGTGGTGTCTTCTCTGGAATATTCCCCAGGTCAAGATGGGGTGTCAGGACCCCTTCTGTCTCCCAGATGTTTTAGATGGGACATAGAGCTTAAGCTGATAGTTAAGATCTTGAACCAGAGACAGACTTCATTTACTGCCTGTCGAATCCAATATACCTGTGCAGTAACACTTAGCAGCTAACTGATGCCTCCTGTAAGAGTATTGAAGGGTTAACCACCCCATAAACATATACCCTCTGTTTCTTCACTTATATACGCTTTCAGAAAGTTACCCCATGATCAGTTATAAACAGCGCATCCTAAAAAACATCACTGACACAACAGAACTGAAGTGGTGGTATGAAACAGCGCTTGAGGCCAATGAGAGACAATGCTGCCTTCCTCTTTCCAACAGTCATTACTGCACCGGCTCTTCTTCACTTACTGATATTTGCCAAAAGTGGCTACAAGAAATGGCAGAGAAATGTGTGCCTATAAAAATCTTTCCCCTTTGCTTTCCTGCTTTGCCTGCTGGCCAGCGTGACATGCAGTAACTGGGTTATACTATCTTGGCCCCAGTTTAGTTTGTGAAAGTTTTTTCATGGATGACTTTTTTCCCCCTTTTATTTCAGCAGATTGTGATTGTGCCATAGCTAATTAAACTTTTCTGGTCCTAGGTACTTTTACTTCAGCAAGATTTTGTGTAAGGGAAAGGAAGGTGTTTAGATTTACATTGAATGTCCTTGCAGCTGTGAAACGTGGATGGCAGTGTTGCTGGAACAAACTCTCTTGTGAGGTTTCCTGTACTTTCTGCTTGCAGTATTGCCAAGAATATTCCTAGGGCAGCTTTTTCACAGTAACTTGGAATTTCGCACTCAAGATGAAAGCAATGCAAAAGCAAATGAGAAGCAGAGTTTAAAAAATATATATTTCAGGTTAGCTGTGTTAAATTCAAGAAACAAGCAAGCTTAAAGGAAATGAAAAGATTCCTTCTTTTTTCCCACCCTTCACCAACTAATAATTTCTTACTTAATATTTCCTTCTGCTTTTCCCTGCCACCAATCAACAGTGGCACAGAAGTTGCTTCTACTTTATCTACTATTTACTGGCACTTGCAACTTGACTTCTCTGAAAAAAGGTTCATAAGCATCTGGTTCATGAATTTCAAACAGCCTCTGGATTTCTGCTTCTAGTTGGAAGCAACTGAAGTGGCGCAGTAGCATAGCTGACTTATGCGTGTTCATAAAAGGACAGTCCCCTCTTGGCCTAGAGAAATTTAACCCATAGGACTTCATCCTCTATGTGTTTAAACATTCAGCATCAAGCCCTGTATCATGTTTTACCCACATAACTCAGGGCAGAAAATAGCAAGGCAGCTCTGCACCCCATGACCTGTAGAAAAGTTGCTGGTCACTCAAGAAACCTACTAAAGCGGTCTCCATGTTGCAAGTGAAATTGCTCACTTGAGAAATATTTCCATCTTCAGCTTCTCTGAGGACATCTGTTTAGCTTCTGACTTTTCTAAAAAGCACCTTTTTGTCAGCAGCTGAGAAACAGGAGATGTGTTAGAGTCATTTCTGGGACTGCTGCTAAATTCTTGCATGCACTGTGCCTCATGCCAAAGTGTTACAGCACTTGGGTCTCGCATGCAATATTGTCTGTGGTGTAACCACAAGGACAGCTTCCAAGCCCTGCAGATTTAATGAGTCTGAGCACACTTTTCACAACAAAAAGTGGAGCAGCTGGAACCTGAAACAAATACTCAGAGCTTCATTTTCTAAGGACCATATGTATAGAGAGGACCTAATGCGAGTGATAAACACTCGGAGGCCTTAGAAGACTTAGTAGATTTATGAATGGAAAAGTAAAGATGCCCAAATTCCAGGACCAGTTTGCTTAAAAAAGTGATTCTCGTATCATATGATAATGCTTGCAAGTCTCTCAGCTTATCTTTTATTGCCTAGTACTAAATACACACATAGAGAGTGACAGAGAATACGTGTTCAACAGTCATCTACTGGTGTAAAAGTCCAGATGAATGCTTTTGTTGCTTGGAGGTCTTCCTTCAAACACAAACGAAAAACTGGATGAAGCATCAACGTTTCTCTTGCTTCACACTAAGCAATTAATCTGTCCAGCAACTGACATATACTTTTCAGAGGCCAAGTGTGTAAAGCCATAGCCTTTGCTTGCAAGGAAACAAAGAAAATTCTGTAGATAGCCTCCATCTCTTGCTTCTCTTATCCTATTCTGCATTTCATATCCTAGAAACACTAAGGTCCAGATGAACAATTTTAGGAACATGCCTGCTTTTGCCAAGAGCTGACATTATTCTCCCAGAGGTACACAAGAGCTGGTTCCAGATATAATACCAGCTTTTCTCTCATGCTCCTCAGGTGCCTCTTCTTTACAGGAGCTACTGCTAAACTTCTGAGAAACACAAGAGAAAGAAGTCACAGCCTCAGTATTCATAGAGAATATGAAAAGAAATACTGTACTTTTCAGGGAAGAACACGGTTTGGGAGGGAATGAGAATGAATCATAGTGAATCATTTTCACTCACTGAATATAGTACAGAAATGGTAGGGGGAGGAGAAGGGAGGAGTGTGAAGACATTTGCCTCTGTCATTTTGTAAAGTAACAGCTAAACCTTCTCAGGACTCCTTTAAAAGCTGTGGGAAACATTTAGTGCGGATTTACTTTCTGTGCAAACACTTAGTAAAAGGACAGCATACGAGAAAAATAAAACCACGCTAATTTAACAGCGGCAGTGGGCGTTACGATGACACACTTCGAGGCCATGGCATCCAAGGTCTGGGTGCTCTGCTGAGAGAGAAGGTGTATACAGATCACCTTGTGAAATCACACAGCAGGCAGAAGAAGTGTTATGGTCAAGCACTTCCAAAGTGTGCAGGAAGGATTCTCTACCTTCTGCCAAGCATAACATAAAGTAAGACAATTCTCCCTATGAGGGCGACCAAATGAACCCATGTTAGTATATACGTTTATATCCTGCATGGAATAGCAATGATCATGGAGATGTATTGGTTTAAATACATTGGTGCAAAATCCCATCAACAAATTACAGTGGTACAAAATGTACATTTAGAATGGGCCTAACAACTACAGGCTAACTGACCACAGGGTAAGAGTGGAGAAATTTCTCTCCTAAAAAGCAAATGTATTTATTTAAAGCAAGTATCCTGTGTATGCTTTGTCTGGATCAGTTTCTGTAGAGTGAAAGCTAGCTATACAAAACAAGAAATATTTCTCTTTTTTTTTTTTAAATCTTTATTTTCAAAAAATGTTGTATTTAATGTGAGAATTCTGGACCATAAGAATAAAGTATGTTTTGGTAAAAGTTACCCAGGTCATTCTGGAGAGAAAATGCCTTCAAGAAGATAAAAAGGGAACCTGTCACTTTCTAAATTAGAATTTCTTTGAAGAGAATGAACTACTTATTTATATTTTTTCCATAAGCAGTGCTATGTGTAGGCCTGTGTTGTGATGACATGCACAAATAGCTGATGATGAAGATGGACAAGAACTGAAATCTGAAGGGGTAAAAGTTACAAGAAGACCTAGGATATGTCATAGCCTAGGATTTCAATTAGGAGTGTTCATACACCTCCCCACTTCTGTGGTTCTTGTATGAAGAAATAAATGCAGCTGTCTCTGGAGAGACTGCAGAAATTTCTGTAACATCAGTTAACAGTGTTTACCTAAGTCCATTTTTCACTGACTCATCTGCACACTGAGTTGCTACAAGTTGGCCTCTGCTCAGGAAGACAGCTTGGCAGGAAAACGATTCTTCTGCTTGCTCAAGGTCTTCTTACTGACTAGCTGGGGCCAAATTCTCAAGCGAAGCTGGAAGATGTGCCAAGAAGTGTAACTCGGCTTGTTTTTCTTTTCTGTCTTGGTCATAAAAAGGAGTTGCTACCCTGCACCATGGAAGATGCAAGTTAGGGCAGTATTATGATTCAGCCTGGGTAGGCGGAAGGGAATAGTATGTGCTGGATGTGACAGGCATGTTGGCCAACCCAGCTAGGAGAAACTAACTGGAGAATGGTTAGCTGACAATGTGAATGAAAGGGAAGCCTCTCTACCCAGAGGAAGGGAAAGGAGAGCTCCCCTTACTGCTCCTTACAAGATCGAGGCAAAGAGTAAGGACTCTCCCTGACACCCCTGCCCAGAGTCCTCCATTTCCTCCTCCACCTACGCACTCATTTAATTTAAAATAAAAGCATGACTTCAGTTTTTCTTCGAAAAAATACCTACAACACACATTAACAACAGATCCTTACTGAGACCCTTACACACTTACTGAGATCCTTACACACTTTAACAACTGAGATCCTTTTCATTGGAGAACAGCACCTGAAGTAGGAGCTCTTTGTGTTCAGTCTCAACCTACACACACCTTAATGGGGAACGTGTTAAAAAATATAGTATGATATGAGGACCGGACAGTGAAGTTAGAAAAACAGATTAGAAAGAGGGTGCACACTTTTAATGATCTGGGTGATTAAACATTGGAACAATTTAGCAAGATTGTGGGGGATTTTCCATATGGTTTAACACGTTTATACTTAGGCTGCTTCATAACATGGTATCTTGTAACAAATTTGTAAACACAGTTTGGTAACACGGATTTTTGCTTCAACTTGCAGCAAGTGCATAAATAGATTTAAAGTTATTAACAGGAAGGCTAATAAAAAAAAATAATAATATGAAAACACACTTTCAGCCACTCGGGCAATCCCAAACCACCTTTCATACAATGCAGGGAGATTTCAAGCAATCTCCAAAAGGGCAGACTGGGTTAGAAAAGAAGAAAAATAATATTCATAAGAGATTTATAATTAAAGCCAAAGATTCATTTCCGTTTGAAACAGATGGTCAGGCAAAGGCATTCTGGATAATTTAGCAAAAGCCTGTGCTTCAACTAGCTAACAAAAGCACTGATTTAATCTTCCATCTAGTTGCACAGGGTAACCTGTTTATTGCGTATTACAGATCAGGAAATAACTGCATTGCTTTAAAAGAGAAACATGCTTACAGGACCAGTGCAGATTGGAATTACAAACAGCATTGCTGTTTTTAATGGAAATACTGAAAATAATTTAAGATTGTGAGTGAAGAGAAAGACAGATAAGACACATACAATAATAGAAAAGAATGAGAGCTTAAGGGTTGAGGGAATCAGGAAAAACCTACCGTGACTATAATAAATAGTAGATAGCTAAAGTAATGTTGAATAATGCAGTACATTTAATAAACATTAAAAAGTACGATTTTCTTTGTTTCTTTAAAGTAAATTAAGGAGTCATAATATCATGACACAGTTACAGTACTGGATTGATAAATCTCAACAGCTGTACTAGAAACATGCTTTCATACCTGGGGAAGGTTTCTATCTCAGGAGAGAATTCAGAAGAGAGTCATCAACGCGTCTTTATCTCTGGGAATAAGAGAGATTGTTGGCAACATTACACCAACAGTGTTTTTCTTCCAGCTGCACTCCCTAAACAAATAAATAGTAATTTTGGTTTAATGCTGTCTCATCAACCTCCATAATTTATGAAATGCCCATTTAAGCCAGTAAGCATCTCACCTAGACCTACAAACAACAGAACTGCAACCTCTCAGACCCGCCCTATGTTCATTATTAAAGCTGTTTGCTTTCTGTCAGTATTGATGCCCTTGCAACTGTACTTTTGTTTATGTTTTCAGAACATACTTGGTGAACAAATAATAAAATTAATGGTTTGGGGTGAATAATATCACAAGGCAATTACAGGCTGAATAAGTTATGGAATTAGAAGACAGTTCTATAAATATATTTGATATTATCCAAGGGAAAATATTACTCATCTTGTTGTATGGAATTAGAAGATTTTAGGATGCAAATTATTAAGTGAACCTCCATATTCCTCTACCCCTGGCTCCTCCCAGTTAAACAGAAAGCAAAGGTAGAAGCAGCTTTTAGAATGTAACCCTCACCTCCCCAGACTGTTGGGCTAATGATGAGAGCATTAGCTAGTGCTCTTCATCTCCAAATTCAATATATAGCAGCTGACTTAGGCAATCAAGAGGCTACCATGGTACTGCTGCACTCTGATTTAACTACTGCTGCTACCAAATTCCAGCAGAGCACACCTGATAAGTGTGTGAGGAATGCTGACCTTATGGTTTAAACATTAGGCTCCGATTCAGGACATCTGGGCTTTTGCCAGACCTTGCCAATGACTTCCTCTGTCACCTTGAAACAATCTATGTCTCATTTTCTGTATGTGAAACAGGGACAAAAATAATGCCCACCACTGCAAATGATGAGGGCAGATTTAGTAAACATACAGAAACTGCTCAAAACCAAGAATACACACAGTGAAGGAAAACAGTGGAAGAAATAACTAGGTATGTGTATCACAGTAGTGTTTCAGTGAGATGAAGCAAGTTTCACTATCCAGCAATGATAAACCAGCACGTCATACTCAGGATCAGGAAAATCAGAACAAATATTTGTCCACAGTGATGGGAAGTAGCTATTTTGTTGCACTGATTACTCACCTACATTATCTTCAACACATTCAGTTTGGAGAACACAACTGCTAAAACATTCATTATGCATGTTACCCTGAAGGGTATATCTGAGTAAATATAATATATCTGATCTAAATAAGTGTGAGTTAAACAGTGAGTACCCCATTTCACAGAATCGTGAAATACGAAGAAGTGACTTCTGAAAATTTACTCCTTAGAGTAGGGTCTCCATATCCTTCCTGAATTACAGGCATGGCTGCTGGTAGGGTACTCTGGGATATAAAATATAAAGAGATAGCTTATTTTATATCCTCTTTATTTAATACAGTTTCACCTTCTGTTTTGCACAGTGGGCTTTTAGAAAACAGCTACAGAAGCTGAAAAAAAGAATGAAATTGGGAGAAAACATCACAATCCCCTTTTTTCAGAACAGTTTCAAACAGGCTTTTGTTTTTTTCAGTGTAAGAATAAACACCACCTAATGAGTAAGAGATTGCTTCACGGTGAACGAGAAAAGTAAACACCAAGTATGCAGCCCGTTCCGGGCAGGCTGGGAGTGCCATCCCGAGACTAAAGCAGCAGGGGATGCTCTAGGCTCAGTGCTGCCTGCAGGGCAGAGTTTGAACATTGCTGCTACCGTCCATCACAGAAGATTTGGGCTTTCCAAACTCCTAGATGCCAAACTATTTTGCTACTTGAACCAAGCAATCAACAGGTTAAAATAAGTTTGATGGTGCAAACAGAGCATACACCAAACTGCACTAGCAATGGCTACCTGGTAGGCCTCCAAAGTAGCAGACAGTGAGAAATCATCATTAGAAGGAGAAGAGTGATGCTTTCACAGGAAGCTGTATTGGGTCCAGCCCATGCAAGGTGACTGCAGACAAGATTTGCAGGTGACACGAAGGCTGGTAGAATGGTCGGTATACAACAAGGGGGACAAGGCGACCACAAAATGCTGCACATTACTTGATAAATTCAGCTTCTTCAACAAAATGTGTTTTACTGAACCCCCTGGACTGATGCACAGAATGTATGTAACGAGAAATGAAGGCGTACCAGGAAGGATGGCTGGGGTGGTAACAACCGTCAAATCAGTTTGAGAGTCACAGAGGACATGTACTTTGTCAGAGGCAGAGTACTCCTTACTTCTGAGGAGGTGGTATTTCTTCCTTCATATCACTTGAATGAAATTAGTACTGGAATACTGTATCCACTTCTGATGTCCACATTTTTCCTAGTCCACTGAAAAACTGGACAAGCTGTGTAAAAAAAGCCTCGGTTTCTATTCAGGAACTGGAGAAAGTGCTACACAATGTGTAATCTCTAAGGACCCCATCTGTTCAGCTTTTAAAAAAAAATAAAGACTGGAATACAGATGTACAATAATAAAACACCAGGTGCCAAAGGACTACTTAGTCTTGGGGATAAAGGCATCAAAAGGCAGGAATCTGTAGCCAGACAAAAAAAATGAAATTAGGAAGAAGGTATACATATTTTTAACTCGGATATTAAATATTGCAAGAGATTTACAACGGGAATTAATAGATTAGTCATGTTTTTCTGCTTTAAGTCAGAACTGGATGCTTTTTTTGAAGTTTAGCCAAGTAACCGTTATCTTCTAGTTAAACAGAATTTACTAGGTTTGAGTAATGAAATGGGAATTAAAGTATAGGAAATGGCTACCCAGCATGCTCGTGTCTTTAGCAAGACGCTGTATGTAATAAGTCTACTATATAAGCCTGAGTACTTCTGAGGAACAACCATGACATATCTGAGAAAGACATGATTTTATCTGGACTTTAAGGACTGTCTTCAAGTACAAGTCCTCATGCTGGTCTTTGTAGGCATGGAGGAGAAGGAAACAGACGTCAGTGGGATCTCATCCAGTTGGATCTGCAATAGAGAAAATCTTCCATTGATTTTGATGTAACCATCCCACAAGTTTAGTCAGCATGTAGAAGAAAGGGATTGGAAAGAAAGTACAGGAACCAGAACATCTACTGCTTATAGAATCACAGAATCATAGAACATCCCGAGTTGGAAAGGACCCATAAGGATCATCAAGTCCAGCTTCTGGCACCACACAGGTCTACCCAAAAGTTTAGACCATGTGACTAAGTGCACAGTCCAAACGCTTCTTAAATTCAGACAGGCTTGGTGCAGTGACTACTTCGCTGGGGAGCCTGTTCCAGTGTGCGACCACCCTCTCGGTGAAGAACCTCTTCCTGATGTCCAGCATAAACTTCCCCCGCCTCAGCTTGACACTGTTCCCACGGGTCCTGTCACTGGTGATAACGGAGAATAGGTCCCCTGCCTCTCCACTCCCCCTCAGGAAGTTGTAGACCGCGATGAGGTCCCCCCTCAGCCTCCTCTTCTCCAGGCTGAACAGGCCCAGTGACCTCAGCCGCTCCTCATATGTCTTCCCCTCTAGGCCCTTCACCATCTTCGTCGCCCTCCTCTGGACACTCTCCAACAGTTTTACATCCTTTTTGTACTGTGGTGCCCAGAACTGCACGCAGTACTCGAGGTGAGGCCGCACCAGCGCAGAGTAGAGCGGGACAATCACTTCCCTCAACCGACTAGCGATGCCGTGCTTGATGCACCCCAGGATACCGTTGTCCCTCCTGGCTGCCAGGGCACACTGCTGGCTCATGTTCAACTTGCTGTCAACCACAACCCCCAGATCCCTCTCTGCGGGGCTGCTCTCCAGAGTCTCATCGCCCAGTCTGTACGTATAGCCAGGGTTGCCCCGTCCCAGGTGCAGGACCCAGCACTTGCTTTTGTTAAACCTCATGTGGTTGGTGATTGCTCCGCTCTCCAATCTGTCCAGATCTCTCTGCAAGGCCTTTCCACCCTCAGCAGAGTCTACAACTCCTCCAAGTTTGGTGTCGACAGCAAATTTGCACAAAACACCTTCTAGTCCTACATCCAAATCATTTATAAAGACATTGAAGAGGACTGGCCCTAAAATGGAGCCTTGAGGGACCCCACTAGTGACCATCCGCCAGCCTGATGTGGCCCCATTAACCACAACCCTTTGAGCCCTGCCCGTCAGCCAATTGCTCACCCATCGCATGATGGTTTTGTTTAGCTGTATGCTGGACATTTTGTCAAGTAGGATCCTACGGGAAACTGTGTCAAAAGCTTTGCTGAAGTCCGAAAAGATCACATCAGCTGGTTTCCCTTGATCGACTAGATGGGTGATCTTATCGTAAAAGTAAATCAAATTTGTTAGGCAGGACCTACCCCTCATGAACCCATGTTGGCTGGGACCAATGACTGCATTGTCCCCCAGGTGCGCCTCAATAACTTCAAGAATCATCTTCTCCGTAATTTTACCAGGCACTGACGTGAGACTGACAGGCCTGTAATTTCTAGGGTCTTCTTTCTTACGCTTCTTGAAAATTGGCACAACATTTGCCAGCTTCCAGTCTATCAGGACCTCTCCAGATTCCCAAGATCATTGAAAAATAATTGAGAGAGGTCCCGCGATGACATCAGCCAGCTCTTTAAGCACCCTGGGATGGATCCCATCCGGACCCATGGACTTGTATGGATCCAGGTGGAGCAGCAAATCCCGCACACGTTCAGGGTCGGTTGGGAGTTTGTCATTCCCACCATCATGGTCCTCCAGCTCAGGGCACCCAGGGTCCCGAAGCCCATCTTCAGTATTGAAGACAGAGGTGAAGAACGCATTAAACGTCTCTGCTTCGCCTATGTCATTGTCTGTGAGGAGACCTGCCCCATCAAGTAGCGGACCTATGTTTTCTTTGGTTCTCCTTTTTCTGTTCACATATGTAAAAAAAACTTTTTTATTGTCTCTCACAGACATGGCCAGCTTCAACTCTAGTTGGGCTTTGGCCGTCGCAAATTTTCTTCCTACAAACACGAACAGCATCCCTGTATTCCTTCCTCGTCGCCCGACCCTCCTTCCAGCAGCAGTACACTTTCTTTTTTCGCCTAAGCTCCAGTAGAAGTTCCCTGGTCAGCCAGGCCGGCCTTCTGCCCCGCCTGCCTGACTTCTGATATTTTGGAATCGCCTGATCTTGTGCTTTTAGGAGGCAGTGCTTAAAGACTGACCAGCAATCATTGCTTCATTTAGACTTGCTTGTTATCTGGGGATAATTATTGGAGCTTGGCATACTCACACACTAAAAAGCTTCATGACTTTAATGTTAATGACTCGGTAGCATGACCTGAGGCTGAGGAGAGTGGTGGGAGTGGAAGCAGCATGGCATGTTCCTCCTTCACAGAAGAACTGAGGGAGCTGATGCAAACCAGGCACTTCTTGTTCTTCCTGTGCTGCCGTTTGACACAGGAGGGTGCCAAGCTGACTTTCACATCTGATGTTGAAAGCAAAATTAATCATTTAGCCTTTTCCTTTTCAAAGGGAACACAAAAAATCTAGAGGCAGTTAAAATCTCAAAGAAATCACAGAGAGAAAAATGTCAAAGAGAGCAGCTGTAAGGCTGTGTGTTGCTGAAGTCATGATGCTGAAGGCTGGGGCTGTGTGCTCCTTCCATACCCCTGCAAACCCTTCTTTTTGGAGGTTTACATTTATTTTATCCCCATGCCTGTGAGGGATAACTACCTCTGCTACCAGAACAGAATGGAGATGATGTAAATGTAATTTTCAAATCCTCAGTAGCTACCCACATAATAATAAGAGATCAATTATTTGAGTATACTAGAAATCAGTCTGGGTAAGAGATTGCTTAGTGATTACTTGACAGCCTAAGAAATCTGGTAAGGACAAACCGTACCAACAAAAAAGCTCCAATATTCTCTTTATCAAAACTAATTCTATTCAATCCATCCAAATTGATAAAATGTAATGAAATCTGCTAATGAAAACCGAAATAAAACTGGAACCCATCAATAAGAAAAGGTATGCTGTCATGGAACGACTTAAGAAGGTTGCCCAAAGATACGAGATCACTAGTTACACCCTTGGCCTTAAAGTTTTGCCAGTACTCAGAGCTCTGAAAGTTGTTTGTTTTAGGAAAACACGCACACACACACATACACACACACACATGAACGGATGATGATAGATTAAGTGTTTCTATAATGACATTCAGTTTGCCCTCCCAGAATGATCCTTTTAAGCAACTTGCAATTTCTTCATTCTATGTACCATACTAGTCACAGCTAGGTATCTTCATTTTCTCACAGGGCCATGTTTTCCCTTCTTCTCTAACCACCTTAGAAAATAAAAACATATCTTTGTTATCCAAAATGAATGAATTACTCTATTGCATTGGATTTCGGCAAATACTAGATTCTGATACTAGTTATGTCCTTTTCCAAACTGCATGCTAGATACTTTTCCTACTTTTAGGGCCCTTTGATTTTCTCTTGCATGCAGCTCTGTGGTAGATAATCTTAATTAGCAGAAGCAAAGCTGCATTTAAAAGAGGAATAATTGTGGCCTTGTCAAGTAACTCTCAAAAGTGATTTTTTTAGGCAAATCTTGGGAATGGCAACAAACATCACGGCCTGCAGTAATTTTAGGTGATTAAATACTTGACTTTTACTGAGACTGATGTTTATTAGGAATTTTAAAAACATATTTCTCAAGCTGTGTTGGTATGACATTTCAGGACCCTATTCTCATTTTGGAAACTCACAATTAACAGTCATTAATCAGTTATTCTACTGTGGTCACAAGCTAAACTTTAGCATCATTGCTCTGATTATAGTCCAAACACATGGAATTTACAAAATAGCTCCTAACTGCATTGTGGAATATACCTTTGCTGCAACTCCAATTCAAATCTAGGCACTTAATTCGATCTTCTTTCATGCTCTAAACTACATTTGTATCTACTATTAACTTGTTTGGCAGAGGCAAAAACAAGCATAATTCAGAGAAAGGGAACATTTTTCTCTTTTCACACCGACCTGTCTTTTACATGACTCCTTCACTTCATCAAGACCTTGAAATACGTTCCTCAGAAATGAAATGATGTACTTTATTGAGTACTTTGCTGAACAGAAATGGAACACTGCACTGAAGCTTGTGTTATCTAACTGCCAAATTAAATCTTATGCTCTTTTTTTTGTGGGAATGTGCATTCTCTGCCTTTTCTTGGAAACTAGAAAATAAGTGATTGAGAGCAGAAAGAGCAAAATTACTGCTGTCCTGGGAGTACAGTTCATTAAGCCAGTAGTCAACAGACGAAGAAGTGTGTATTTCAGTGTCCTTCTCTGAGTTAACGCTATTTTTTGGACCTAACACTGATAGCATAATTTCTGATTTATGCATCATGAAGTAAGCTTTATTTTATTTACTTTGTTTTAACATCACTGATGAATATTCACTGGATTTAAAGCAAGATGGCCAAAAGAGCATGTTGTTAGACTGTGAATGGTACACATTGAATATTACCATCTATTTTTCCCAGGACTCAGGTATAATGCACAACGATAGTCAGCAAAGGTATAGTCCTTTGGTCACAGATCTCCATATCTGGAAGAATATCCTACAGAGCATACCATACGTTATTATTATTATTATTCTTTATTCAGAGACATTCAGAATGACCTTTGGAGTGAAAGCTGGCAGATCCAGCACCCCCATTTGTACTCAAGAATACTACTGGAAGAAATTCAGTATCTCCTTATAATTAAAGAATTCAGACATAACCATGTCTTTTGTCTAATTGCATTGTAGAAGCTACTTATTCTTTGCCATCAACCAAATCTGAAGCTATTTCAATTGAAATAAAATTTAACAGCATGTCAGTTCCTAGTTTAACCCGCAAGTGCTGCTGCCCAGTATCTTACCTCGTAAGTTCTAACTTTTGTTGCTGTCTCACTTTCTGATGCAAAAAGCTAATACTATTTGCAAAAGGCAACTCTCAAATGTGGATGGCTGCATAAAAGTGTGAGTGTTGGCTGCCGACTGTGCAGTGCATGAAACATGGTGAGAGAAAAAGAAAGAAGCTTATTCTGTGCAGTGAGACCACAAAAAAACGAAGTTTCAATGTTGTCTAGACAATACCTCAAATAACCCACGATGCATAATCCTGTACAGACAGGAACGTGAGTGCTCTTTCATCAGCTTGAAATCCAATCAGCATCCATTACTTGCAGGGGAGAGACAGAAATTTGCTGGGTTTAATGGCCTAATTCACTTTCCAAAACAGCCACGTCTCAGCAGATACAGGAACCTATAGGGTGGCTCCAGACAATAATGACTCCCTTAGTTATGATAACTCATCTCCCATGCCTGAGCTTCACAACCTCAAGGATATCTTACAACATGATCCATATAGAAGGACTGCCATTATAGATTTACTTACTGTTCCTGGCACTTCCTTCCTCTGGTCTTTATCTGTAGTCAGGATAGTCTTTTCTCTCCAACTTTATGTCAAACTGAATAACAACAATAATGATAAAAAGCTAACTCGTAACAGTGGATGATAAAATTATTTAAGCATTTGAAAAATAATTCAAAGAGCTTTAGAATAAGATTGAGAAATCCTGACAAGGATAACACAAATACTTTTCACACTTACAGGACTTCAAAAAGAAATTCAGCATGATATACTATGTTCAGGGTGCACGGATCACAAGGAAAGGCTTTCGTTCTTCTGTTTTGTTTTGTTTCAAGTTTTTGTTTCTTCCTCTCTGCCCTGCAGTTATGCTTCTCACTCTTCAGGCTGCTTTGGTGTAGAAATGATTATCCAGGATCACAGCTATCAACAACACATGGAAAAGCAAGTAATATTGTCTCCCTGCTCAGGTGGGTCCTTCCAAAGGTGTAACTGTCACTAAGATCAGAACAGAGAGCTACTTTCAGTGCTGCCTTTTTCTTGTATCCATAATAGCATTTGTTAAATAGAAGAGTCAAGACAATTTAAAAATAATAAAAGATCCTCCCTGCCCTTCCTCCCCCCCCCTTCCCCCAAGACTTTTTCTACATCTCTTCAAAACGTGGGTAGAGAGACCAGCTACTGTGACTTACACCAAATATCAGGTTGTTTTCAAGATACCTTGCACAATAAATCATCCTGAGCAAATGGTTAAATGCCTCAGTATATCTGTCCAGCAATCAGGAGGACCGATGGTTATAAGTATATATATTCAGAGTATAGGACTGTGGTTTCAGTAAGTCTGGTGGCCTTCTTTGAACTCAGACCTTCTTACGAGTTACCTGTCCTGCCTTCCCAGGGATTGGACAGTAACACATCCTGAAGTGTAAATAGCCTGTGAAATACTGCTGTGGGTGCATGAACTACTCTGCAAACAGAAAGCTGGGTTTGAGAGCTCTGTAGTATCACCAAAAACTCAAGACCATTGTACTGCTGGAGTGCAAAGAGAACTAATGAGTGAAAGTAGACAGGAAAATGGCAATGTGGTATTTTCACATCAGGATCTTTTCAGCAAAAGATTCAGGAAGGCTTCCATACTGTGCATATTTTCTATCCCACTGTAAATACAACCGTTGCCCTATACCAGATCAGAGAATTTATTTTAAGGGAATCAACCTAACTGACAGCCACTGCAGCCTTAGAAAATGTACTCCCACTGTGTGCTCTACAAACACTTACACTTGTGGCACATATATTTAATATATAGTCATGCAAGATCTGATCCACTGTTCTGCTTCGCAGTAATTGCTTTCAAGGACTCACATTTTGCCTGAGGGGAAAAAAAAAAACAAAAAATCACACATGAAATTTTTACAGAATAAAACATTGTCAGAGAATAATGCTCTCTGGTTGCTTCAGACCAATAGAAGAACCATGAAACATTCCATGGAAAAAGGTGATCATAGATTCTGTGAGCACAACACTTCATTACAATGCCTTTATTTCTATTATGCCAAAATATATCAAAATATCTCAGTCCTTTTTTATATATAATTTAGCTTACACATCTAATTTCATCCCTTTCCAAATGACCTCAGAAAGTCAGAAGCGTTACTATTTCTTTCTGATTCTGAACTCAGTGTTCAACACAGGCATATTTCAAACATAAACATAATGACTTGTGTGTTAAAATGTAAACCGGACAGCATAGTGTTTCAAAACCAGTTCCTGCTTCCTTGACTTCTCTGCTAATGTTTATTACGGAAGCGTAGATTCTTTCCCAAACTAGAAAGGTACATCATAAAAAGTGTCTCTACATTTGTCCAACTGGTATATATATTTGTGTACTGATAACTGATCCAGACTACTTGTTAAAGTCTTAGTCTTTTTTCAAAGACAAAAAAAAAAAAAAAAAAAAGTTTTCTCTCAAAGACATGTATTTTATACGTGCCACTTTGGAATACAGTATCTCGGTATGTTTTTATCATTTCTTTTAAAGACATTAATGGTACATTTAAAAGAAGTGACAAATTAGAGAACAGTTGAGTTCCTGCTCACTCATTGAATATTCTGGATCTCAAGTAAAGCTAGACAGATTTCTCAGAAAATTAATTATTCCTCTTATGACCACACAGTATGAAAAAGAGTAGTGACAATATTAAACACTTCTGCAGATACACATTATCCTTTTACGATTATTTACAGGTAACTACTCAAGAAGCCCATTCTTATTACCTTCTGAGTGTATTCATTATAAAAATAACTCTAAAATCTGACTAACTTGTTTCTAAGTGTTTGCAAATGACAGCTTTATTCTGCTTAGTAGCTGCAAATTTGCAATCTACCAGTTTTTGGTAATGTCTGCAGTTAGTTTCTTTTCAAAAAAGTCTGTTGTTTTTTTTTGAGTGTTGGACATGATTTAGATTTTAGTGTGCAATTATTTTAGAAATGTTTTAATTTTTCAACCATAATCAATCTGTATAAATGTGATTCCTGATTCAAATGAGATATAGTTGGGAAGCATGCTTATTTTAAATTTACCAAACTATGTTCTAGCTAGTTAGCAAATGAATCATCAAATTTATTTAATGTAATTCATTTTGAAACTTGAATGTGCCTATGTATTGTACCAATTATCACAGATTATCAAGAATATGAAATTGGTATATCCATTAACCATCCACGCAGACACCTTGGGAAAGACTAAAGGTGAACAAGGCCTCTAATTATATACATAGTGGAAGGAAAAATGCTGTTTCAGAAAGGAAATGTCACAAAATCAGCCCTGCAGCAATAATAATAATAAAAAAGCTTATTGAGTTAATTTAAAATAAACAAGAACAGAATTGCTATCTCTTCCATGAAAAAAAAAAAGACAGACTACTTTTCTGAATGCCATAAAAATAAACTATTTTAATAGATATATAAATAAGAAGTTTAAAGTAGAATTCTCCCCAAAAACATACAGATGGCCTAGCTTCTGTACAGAAACTGAACAATATTCACGTGACTACTTAATCAAATAATCACTTTGTTACATTCAAAGTAATTGGAGGCAAATACATACTGAAATGATGTACCCGAATCATTCTCCTTTCTCATCCTAGCAGTGTCTACAGTATTTTCTTGTTTTACAGTACTCTGAGGATGTGGATCTGTTAAATAAAACTCTGAATGATAGAGTGAAAATAAAATTAAAAATCAAAGGAAACAAACAAACAAACAAACAACCCTAGCACCCAGAGGGCTACCTTGCATCACCCACTAATTAAAGTTGCAATGGAAGACAAAAAAGTATTGTGCTGTAAAATAAATTATGTCTTTTATGTACTGTAGTATAGCTATCTTAAAGTGTTTAAATATTACATTCACTTTGGTGATTTTTTTGGTGCTTTTGCCTATGCCTATAATAAATTATACACGGCATGTGCTAGCTGCTCATGTGTGCTGAATAACAGCCTTCTGGTTTTACTACAAATGGGGTGAGCTTAGCACATTTAGGGAATTTAAAAAGTATTTCTGGTTTATCTATGACAGACACAGTCTAATCTAAAGCAGCTTTCCTCCCATCAGGCTCCTCTTCCCAACCCCCCCCACCCCCCCAAAGTTATTCGGATGGCTTCATGTTTTTGCTGTGCTGTACCAAAAAATGTCATAGGTTGGTGACTAACACTCTCTGACCTACAGAGGTTCTCAAGTTTTGTTTCTCCTTTCTCCCTATGAATCATCCGTCAGTTTGAAATCATCTGCCATTTTAACCTCTCCATAGTCTCCAAAAGTTCCGACTAATTTATGCAAGGAACCACCATTTGTCCATCAAAAATGTGATTTCTGAAGTTATCTGTGCTGTTATCTGGAATGTAGCTGTGATGGGTGAGCACCATTCTTCCTGTAGAGGAGAAAGTTTGTCGTGTGGATGTTCATGAATACTCAAGGCACAGTGTCAAGGTATCTTGTGCTGGTGAAATTTGAGAACAAACAAAAAGATGACAGCTTCCATCCATAGTGCAGAGCTGGCATTTCTGGATACTCTGTGAGAAGTTCAAGAAAGTTGGGCCAAGCTGACTTAGACTTGGCAAAAGACCATGTGCTTGAGTCTATCCACCAGCAAGACGTGAACGGCAATGTAATGATTGCCCTTTTTTCCGATTTGCTTTTTTCTTGTTCTTATTCTTCTTCTGCTTGTTCGCACCTTTACTTTTATCTGACTTCTTTTTCTTTTCGTCCTCCTTAAACCATGGACCCCAGACTCCTCCATTCAGCTTTGGGTTACTCCGAGGGTCCTTAGGTGGGTATCGAACAGGAACTGCAGTCTTATTAAACTGTGAAAGCCTCCGCAACAACTGCTTCACTACATCTGGATAGCGTGCAGAGAGGTCCACCCGTTCATACGGATCAGCGGTTATGTTGAAAAGCCACACGGTTTTGCCAGCTGACCAAGAGACGCGTTCGTTATGCCAGCGGTTGGGGCCCACGTTACTGAAGGCCTGTGGAGGTACCCAGTCGCTATATCCAGGATTTCCTGTCAGTAGTTTCCAGTGATTCACTCGGATGGCGGACTGAATCGCGGTGTTCCAGATCCCATAGCCAGCTGCCCAGGACCCGTTTTTGGCTTTGGTGTAAATTGGGTCGATGTTGTGTAAGATGTCTACCCGTGGAGAACGTCTGCCTTCGCTAATGGTTTCCCATATATCATAGCCATCCAGCTGGATGTCTTCATCGATCTGTCCTTCTGCCAGTGTGATCAAAGTGGGGAACCAGTCTGTGATGTGCACCAGCTCCTTACACACGGACCCTTTGTTTTTCAGAAGGGGGCTATGGACAAAGCCAACAGCACGGATGCCTCCTTCCCAGTAGGTCCCTTTGCTCCCTCGCAGAGGCCAGTTACTTCCTCCCGCCATTGGCTGCCCACCATTATCTGAGGAATATATGATAATGCTATTGTCATAGTAACCATACTTCTTTAAAGCAAGAGTTACATTGTTTATGGCTTCATCCAAACAAGCTAGCATCGCAGCATATCTTCTCCTGTTTATGTTATTTATTGATCGATAATGCTCAAAATACTTGCCTGGTGCCTGAAGAGGCGAATGAACGGCTTGATAAGCAATATATAAGAATATAGGTTTCCTGGGATTATGAGACGCCAAGATTTGTTGTACTTTTTGTGTGTACATCTGCGTTGAGTAGATGCCATTGTCATGATCCCAAGCTGCATTATCATTCTCGTACAGGTCATAGCCACATATCCCAGGGCTGTCACATTTGAAGTGAGTGTAATAGTCACCACTGCCTAAGAGCGAGCCAAAGAAGGTGTCAAATCCTCTCTGTGTGGGCATGCATTCTCTGCGGTAAAACCCCAGGTGCCACTTGCCAACCATGTGCGTTGAATAACCAACCTCCTTCAGCTTCTGAGGTAGCGTGACGTTATCCAGAGGCAAGCAGTTGGGCTGCGTTGGCCGGATGATGGAGTGCTGAAGGCCGGTGTGTATCTGGTACCTGCGGGCAGGCAGGAGACAGACACATGCATCAGGCAGGGGGAAAAAGGAAACTCTCAGGCTTTTACCCATGGACACCCATGCGCGTAACTAACAGAAGAAAACTCCTGAACATGAAGCAACTTTCATTTGAAATATTTCAAAGTGCATCTATCAAAAACTCACAAGGCTGTACTGTTAAATCTGTCGAAACAGGAGAACGGCATCGGTACTACTTCACAAAGAGTGGCTCCCCTCCTTCTCTGGCCACTGGGCAACAATACCGAAGGAGTAACATGACACAGCAGCATCACATACTCCCCTCCCTTCTGGCCTCATTTTTAGCACTTTATTTTCCTTGTAGCGTGAGCAATGTCAGGGGATCTCAGATGCAACGTGCTGCCTGCGAGCCATTAGTTAGGCATTACTATTTTAAAGCTAGCAGTCAAACTCACCGACATTTCCAGTATTCCTTATGCATAATACAAAACCTAGAAAGCAGAATGATTGCATGACTTTTTCTGGGCACGAACAAGTAGTGCGGCCCTGACTCGGGACCAGCTCTCACAGCATGCGCAGCACTGAGACCCTGACGATCTGATTTCTGATCATCCATCATGCAAAACGCATATGGGCTATGACTTAGCAGAGATATTACTAATATAACAAGGGAGCCAGCCATCAGCATGTACATTATGGGGCCTGGCTCTGCTCCCACGGCGTGTGGAACACCGACAGTCCCATGCGCGGGCATTTATCTCCTGAGTGAGAGGCCTAAGTACACGTGTAGGGCAAGCACTGTAGCCAAAACTAAAGGTGCATGTGCACTGAAAGATGTTCATGAGCATTCAGAAGAAAGCGTAATTTTGCTCAGAACTCATTTTCTGTCTCTGCTTAACTAACATGTCTCTGAAACGTTCCCCTTCGTGAACTGAATTAGTCAAAATATATAAACAGGATATATTTTGAGGTACCATTTTTTTGAGGTACCATTTTTCCCAACAGAAAGCTCTCTCATGTCACCATTTCATAATGATTATAGGAAATTATGTGGATATATACAATTTTTACAACACCTCCTAATTTGCTAGTGGTAAACATATCTGCAGCATGTAAATACACTGGACTTTGAACATGCAACAGCAGTATATTTAAAGGATAGGATAATAAATCCCGCAGTACAGTCTATGTGTAAAGAATACATATGGCATCCATATGATTAGAAAATGAATTCAGCATGGGCAGTAGCAAGTATCAAAAATCAAGCACAAATCAGTTTATACCACTTTGTCACTAAAAATCAAATGTAACAGCACACTGTAAACCAAAGAAGGCTTCTCCCTGAGTGTAGAACAGACTCAATTCTCAGCCATGAGTCGAACGGCTAGGTGCCTCATTACTGGGAATCTTCCTGAAAAATACTTTTTTATTATTTTGTAGTCGGGACTTCCTGACACATTTTGCTTGTATTCCCAATCTGACTGGCCTCCTGAGCTGTCTAGAAAATTAAAAACATTAGGCTCTGCCTGTCCATAAATAACTTAAAGTCTGCTTTCCTACGATGTCTTCCTGGACAAAATCTTAGTAGGCAACATAGACGTCTTTAATGCCTGCCCATCTGTAATAATTGTGTAACTTCCATTTTATTCTTGGACTTTATTTTCACAGACCCAGAAGCTCCAGTCTAACTAATTAATCGCAGAAGCTCTGGGTGCTGCACTCCTGCTTTAAGCTAGCCTGTACTCAGCACATTGCAGCACTGCTTCCCTTTGTCTCCCTGGCACTTTTTCAGGGCATTGTTTCTATCTGTGGCCAGTTTGGGGATCTGAAGCCCCACCATCCAATTGTCCCAGAACTCAAGGGCTGGTGCTGACACAGGAGAGACTGCAATAGTTACAGTGTACTCCCAAAATTATGGGTTTCTGAGCTCTATTCTTTGCTTTCATAAAAGAAATGTCACGCACACACAAATATCCACATCTTTCCCACGATTCAAGTGTAACGTTACTCTTTAGAACAGGTAAATTACAATAAGGAAACCACACTGACTAATGGCAGTGCCCCATCATTCAGTTCACTCCTTTTGAGAGTCTTCAGGGGACTGTGCTCAGAAGACATTTAATTTCCTTCCCTTTGTCTTTCCCCCTGCCTTGTCACACTCCTTCAGTAAATTCCCCTGATCTGATCTGACTGAAGAAGTCCTTGCTCGCAGCCTGCTGTTCTAGTGAACAGCTCCTGCCTTCCTGAACCTTGACAGCCTCTTCTGCCTTGAGATCAGCACCCAGTCCCTGTAGGGCAGTTTCTATCCAGCTGAACTAATTTTGCTGGAAGTCGGAATTCTCTCTGCAGTGATGCTGAGGTAATGGAGACCCCTCCATCCTCCTCCTTGACGCAGAAGCTGAACTTGGAGGGAATGGACAACGGAACAACACGTTGCAGACCAAGCTGCTTCTTGACAAAGCTTACACAGCAAATAGGGTATTCATGCAAAGTTAATTCTCATAAAGAATTCATAACCCACACGTGGATTCCCCAGCTAAGGCTTTTCAATTATGTATCCAAGCAGGAAATTCCTACACTGGCAATCTGACCAATACTGAACCAAAAAATATCAGAGATTAGCCTCAGTTTATACATATTCTTCTCAGTAAAATACCTGAAATACAGCAGTGCATCTTGTTGCAGCAGTCCCTTCAGTAAGTCATTCAATATGCTGGCTACATCACACATACACAGCCCTGCTCAAATTCTGTTCTGTCTGATTTCGTGTGCCTTTCGTATCTTTCCCACATGTGTATGTGGCTGCTATTTATGGCAGAGCTATGCTCCTGAACATACATACATGCACTCATACATATAGATTGTATATGTATATTCACACATGTAAAAAGGGATCTGCAAAATAATCAATTTTAAGCCAAAATATTCCAACTGCAGAAATGTTTCAAAGAAATAGCAACCTGTAATTATCAGGATATTCTTCCCTATCACAAAAATGGCCAGGATTTGCTTACTTTTCTGTGCCACATGCCGTCGTAATTGATCCATGATGTGCTGATATTGCTTTTTTTCAGTGAAAGTATTTTATTTTCAAAGGACTTTCAGATGTTTCGTGGGAAAACAAAGCAATCCGAGCAAAAGACTGTGATTGTATGGAAGTAAATGCCATTAACAGCAATAGGAAAAGTCTCTCAACATTACTGCTTTGAAACTGTATTTAGACTATGTAAGAGAAAAAAATGATCACAGCAAAACATAAAGGAAATAAGAGGCAGATGCTGATTTGGGGGGAGTTCTCTGAGAAGATGAAAGTATGAGCTCACCAACTGCCACCAAATTGCTGTGAAATACATTTTAGAGATTCCGTGGCTTTCCACGCCAAACCAGCTAATTCTTCAGAATACAGATTTAATCCCAAATGCAGAAAGCGAATTCTGGTAATGAATTTTCTGGAGCTCATCACTGTAATTACAACACTAGTAAGCAGGTCACTATAAACAAATGCTGACAGACCGGCAAATCCAATTGTATAGCTTTCCAGACTTTGACCTTCATGGACAGTATTTATTGTCCATATACCTTTATAGGTAAAAGGATGCGAGTATTCTGTATAAAGGATAGGTGTTCAGGGCTTGTGAATACCTGATGCACATATACTGTTCTCCCTTTCTCCTTACCCTTCCACGATCTAGATTATGGTTGTCTCTATCAGATGGCTCTTCAATGCACATTTTGTCCTCTCGTTTCTATTCTATTAGTGTGGAAGCTGTTTACAGGAAAAACACTGTTTTAACTGTTCCAGCTAAGGCAGCTGCTTTTTGCTAGCTGAATGTTACACCGCTCTGTTTACTTGTTTGTAGTGGAAACTTTAAAGCAACAGATTCCCAGAGAGAGTGTTACGGTGACTTCATGGGTCCTTTTGGCTCTTGGATGCCGAAAGAAATATTTTGGAGGTTTCTTAAAATAAATGAACAAATAAATCCTCCATCCTCAGTTCAATGTTGTTTTTCAACATGATTTCCCTTCCTGTTTCAGCCTACAAGGACACAAACTCGGCCAGAGGCTTTGACGTTACTCCTACCCCCAGTCTCAAGGTGCACTGGCCACTAAGTTGTTAAAGGTCAACTGGGCATTCGGGTGTCAGAGCCTTTGTGGATGCAAATCACCATGGGGACACTAAAGTCAATTTGACCTGAGGTTGAGGAACACGTTAACGTTTGGAGACCTAATTTCCCACTTCCGACGTCCTTCGTAAAGCTAAATTACTTTCCCAGTTCTCATCTGAAGAGCAAACTGAAGAAGCGGATCAATGACACTGATCTTTGCACATTTTCACGACTACTCCCCGAAGCAGCAAGCAAGACCTAAAGTCTGTATAGGAAAAAGATTCTCCTGGCATGCCTCATCCCCATGGTGCTTATGCAGTCTTAAACATGCGTAAGCCAAACTAGTTTTCCTTAAAGACATCTCCCTAAGGAGTTTTCTATTCAATACTTTCCCCTTAACTTCAGGGTGGGTTCTCCTCTGAGAAAGAAGCTCAGATGTTTCTAATCTTGTAATGTGCATGCACAAAACCATTAATTTGAAGCTTTCATAATTTTAAAATACTGGATTAATTGTCTTCAAACCAAGATTCTTTTAAGGCTCACTGAAGATTGACAAAGCACAGTGTGAAGTCGCTAATTTCAGGAACTTTTGCTAGCACAATTCTAGTTACAACATGTGGGAAATGTATTTTTAGTGTGCTTGCATATCTTGGGAAATGTTGAACAAATTTTATCAATTTTTAAAATAACAAATTCTAGGCTAGGATTTAGAAAATATTTTTTTTAAAAAAAAAAGGGAGAGGGATAGTGCTGAGGTATGCATGCTACGTTAATTAATTAATTATTCATCATTATGCATTTCCTTGCATGGCAGAGATGTGCACAGTTGCTGACCAGACACAGACCAACATGAAAGAACCACACAAAAATATGACTTTGCATCAGAAATGTTTGCCATTAAAAAAAAAAATTGTTTATGTTGAACCCGCTCGGGTTTTTGAGAGTTAAACCAGAGAGCAAAGTTGGAAAAGGGGCAGGTTGATACAGGAGATACCGGGGCAGAGAGAAAGAGCTAAGCTGATTTAAATGAGATGCACATAAACCTATGACAGCCTGCCACAAATTGCTGCAAAGCCGTCAGTAGCACTTCATAGTCCCTTCAGACTGACGAAGATGAAAGCCATAGCCTGTAGCCACAGTGCTTCTTTCTCATTTGGTATTAAGTATAATTAGTTACAAACAAAATGGTTTCTAAATTTTCATGATTTCTATTTCCAGTCTTTTCCTAACGTGGAGGTGGGCAACAAGTCTTGCCTTTGCTGATTTCCACTTATCGTGCTCTCATGAGAGAAAAAGCAGGCAGCAGGCATCTCAGCATTTTTCACGGTAGCAAGTTTGAATATCTGTGTTAGATGAGACCAGGTTAACTAAAATCTGTCAGTCACATCCTCCCTCTCTTCAGTACGGATGGGCCATGTGTCCTAATCCATGTTATACCTTTTGTAAATGCTAGCATAAAAGCTTTGGTTTTCGTGCAAGACAGTCTTCTCAGAAACAATCTTGAGGACCCTTGAGCCTGTACCATAGAAGTTAGTTTGTCTTTCAATAACAGCAGCTACTGCAGCAGTGCAGGAAAAAGTGAGGGATTTTACTGCAACAGGTTCTGGGTACTTCCTTCCAAGGTAAAGCTACAGCTAAGGCTTCAGTTCAACGTAGAGTTTAAATCTGAGTGTGATTTCAGTCAGGTAGTTGGCTGAAACAGGACCAAAGTAAGCAATCAAAGTTTGTGCCGTGAACATGAGTGATGCTATAGGTATGGAAATAACTCACAAATCAGCCGTGCAGCATTTTGTCCTGCTTAAAACTGTGAACAACACTAAGGAGTGAAGGAAACGCCTTATATCTGAGAACATGATCTGTCATAAAATGTACCCTTGTGATGAACAATACAAATTAAGGATAGAAAGGATGTGGTGGCTTATGTTGCCTATTTTTCTATCTGCTCACAAGTGTGGCTAAGACATTCTGCATATCTACAGTATCTTCCCAGGAGCTTGAATTTGGTATTAATTACTTGTATGGATACAGGGAAATGGTAGGATAGCTAAAGGGTTACTGTTCTGAGATGGTGGGTGTGTGACTTTATGGCAGAAGTAGGAACAAAGACTTACTTCTAGAGTATGGAGACAGTTCTTCACTAGGACGATGAGTTATGGTTGGAGGGTTCAGAGGAGCTCTGTGGCAGCAAGCTACATGCTGAGTACCGTGCCCACAGCCTGCCAATGCTGTTTAATTTTCTAGAAATTTGAGGGAGGCAAAGACCGTCCATTTTCCAAAGTAAACATCTGCATAAATGCATCTACCTGCCGTTTAACCATTTTTATCTTCTAGCTTATAGCTTCAAGATTTTTAGAATTTCTCTGGGGGTAGAGAGCTGTGAATGTAGAGGGATCAGAGATGCAAATGCAAAATCTAGACACTTGCAGACTTCCACTCTATTGGCCCACAGAATACAAAACCGAAGTTTTCACACGCAGACGTATGCACAAGTTCATTTCATATTCGGCTGTATTCCTTGAATTTTTGTGCTTATAAATCAGAGCAGAAAAATATCCACTTCTAAACCAAGTGTTTACATAAAGAGTCTAACTGAAATTATTTACTGTTTTATCACCCTGGCAGGGTTACTGCAAATATTTCACTTGAAAGATTCTGAATCTTGCTCTACTTTCAAGCTTTTTTTTTTTTTTTAAACAAAACAAAACAAAACTGCTAGGGCTTTTCCATCAAATATATGAAAAATAAAACTATTGATTTATTCATGGACTATTGATTTTACAGTTTTTGCTCCCCCCAGTTACCTTTTTTCAGGGACCTACATACAGGTTGTTTAACCAAACGGCATTTGGAACCTGACGCATTAACTCCACCTCAGCATCATCTGGAAATTCTGAGCTCACGCAAGCCCTGGCATTCGGTCATCTGAATAACGTCCTTACACAACTACACCGCTTACACTGTGAACATATTTTTATCATCCGGCACCTAGAAATGCCACCCAGAGCTACATTAACAAAAATAAACATTTATCGAGAGCAAGAATCGGAGGGGCTTGGAGTGGGCCCAGGGCTCCTTGTGGGCCCAGGACAGCAGCTGACCCTGCTGCTCGAAAGCTAGGGAACCAAGCCCGAAAACTGTGCTCTTTGTGGCTCTCTGCTCCGACCAATTGTGCATCTCGAGGATATGCACCGGCTTCTTCATCTTCCCCACCTCCTGCTGACGCAACTGTCACCCCAGGAGGGAGGCAGAGCTTGGGAACAGCAGGAAAGAAACTGTTGTCTCCAGGGATGCTAAGGGAAAAACAGCTGACTACAGAACTAAGCCGGGAGGGAAAAGGAACAGAGACCTTTCTGCATTTCCTTGGGGTTACTCTCCCTGCTTGGAAGGGGCATTTCGTGCAGGGAAAAAATAAAAAGGGTACAATGAAACTCAAGCAGAAGCTTCAACTTGAAATCACCCCATGTAATTAGTATTTTCATACACTAATTCCTATTTTTTACAAAACGTTATTAAACTCGCAGCATATCCGCTACTAACCTTTCCTGTCATTGAGACAATTTATCTGTTCGAATGGGAGGACAAAAAGGATAAAGGAGAATGTGGGAGTAAGAAGCAGCTGGAATGCATATGTGTGTGTGCAGCTATTGTTTTCTTTGCTCGGCGTCTGCTGCAGCTGTGGAAACAGAGCACAATGTTTCCAACTTTATCACTGAACGTTATTCATCTAGAGAAAAGGAAAAAATGTGCGATAGCATACTCAACGCTCTTGGTTTCATGTCTACATGCAAGTGACATGAAAAGAAAACAATCTGACTAAATGCTTTGCATGCCAGCCACAAATCCAGACATTTCCACCAAATTCTGGGCTCTTAGCAAAAATAGACCCGTTTGGATTTTACAGCTAATCGGCACGTTACGTGGGAAAGAAACGCAATGCTTTGAATCCTGGAGCACACTGGACCTGCTGTCACGAGAACAGAAATTCACATCAACAGGCTGTCCCCGCGTATTTCTCTGAAGTTAAGGCAAGCAAGTATGAAGGGAAAACCAATTCCATAGCCTAAGACGAAATCCTCAGACTTGCTCCAGTCATTTTTCCAGGAGGGAAAGCAGAAAAATATGACATAAATGGAGTCTAAAAGCCATAAACTGGAGGGCAGAAGAATCCCCCCCTCGGGTACTTAAATAAAATGGTCTCCAGAGCTTGTTGCAAGCACCGCATGAGGCTGGAGCAAGACCAGCATGTCAGAACAGGGACATGGCACACAGCAGCTGGAAAAGGCTGGTCTGGGCTACAGCCCCCATCCTCCTGAGCATGTGAAGTGGCCTTTATTTTAACCCGCATGTTCACCACTGTGCTTCTGAGACAATGCCATCGTGGATACTATTAATATCCTGGACTAGTCATTCCTGCAGGTAGGGTAATTTTCAGCATTTCAGTGTCTCCTTGAAGCATTCTGCCTAAAAGAATACATTAATTATCGTAGGCCTCTTTCCACGTCTAGAACAAAAATAATTGCCACATACCTGTGTGAAATATTTTTAAGCTAAAAATGCCAAGGTTGAAACTTAACAATTCTGTGACAGTTCAGGAAAATTAGTTCATCTTTTTATACGAAGAATTTATTCGGTGAATGCACCTAAGGAACATGAAAGGTATCCATTATATACTCGCCTTTCGTCAGAACCACTGTTTGATAAAAATGGCATATTGACAGCGTTACTTAAGGTAGCAGCCAGTTATTTTCTTAAACATAATTAAAGTACACATTTTGAGCATTTATTACTATTTCTGAACTAATATTGTCCTTATTATTCATATATCCCTTAGAGTCTGTATCAATCTAAGTGCTGTAAAATGACCTTGAATTGATAGAAAGTATGACTGAGAACAAAATGACAAGATATAAAATAGAGCTTAATAGCGACCGTATCATTTTTATATGATAGCGTTTGAGAGAAATGATTGCTCTATAATTAAAGGACATTATGACACTGCAAAAATCAGGATTATTTTCAAAGATTCAGAGACATCTCAAGTACTTTACATACCTTCAAACTATATCCAATCTGCGTGGAAATATCGTTTCTATTAACCATTGAACAACTACATAAACTTGCCATTTCTGAGCGTGACATTGGACAATGTCACAGTTTCATTGCTTTAGTGAGCTTAAGTACAACATAGGCCATTAAGTTTCTTCCAAAACTTTAGTCTTTAAGACTTTAAATTAGAGATGAATTATTATTGAGAGTATACTAATCAAGCAGTAATGCCACAATCTCTTTTTAGCATTTAGAATATTCTTATCCTGCTCTATGAAATGTCTCAAGGCACCTATTATGGGAAATAAAGATCAGATTCTAGCCCCCTGTATCAATATGTAGCTACTGAAACAGAAAGATCAGTTTCATTAATTTCAATTGAAATTTTTTTTTTTGCTCAGTGTCATCAAGATATCAAAATGAGTCCCTGAATTAATGAATGAAACCCCTTTTCTATTGCATATTCATTGTGAATGCTGATTAAGAAATACTCTTAGATGATTGCTTGTGTCATCCCAACTTTACTATCTTGTGTTCTGCCTAACGCAGCCTATCATATAACATTATCACAAAACATGTACGTTTGCATCAAAAGAAAATGGCAATCTTCTCCTTCACCTCCCACATATCACAGCATTCAGCATAGCAGGATATCCACCTAGAGCAATGTGATAGAGCTGAGCATTTATATCTGAGGCTTAACTACACGCTTCTAAACATTTGTAATTAATACTGCTGAATACATTAGGAAATGATAAATCGTTATCCAAAACTGGACATTAAAAAAATTTAAAAAAGGAGCATGCAATCCACTTATTCCACTTGAGTAACATTAAGTTTTACACAGCCTGCAGTGCCCACCCAGACACCTCCCATTCAAGATCTTTAACACCAGCCACATTCTTGTCAGCAAGACAGAGATGCCATCTGATGTTGTCTCTGCAGGTATCCTGGGACAGATGCACGCCAGCAATCGTTTCATGCCAAGCCAGAACTTCTGCTAGAACTGAACTCATTTCCCAAGAAAAGCTACAGCCCTGACGGCACGAAGTACAGTTTTATCTGGATTGAACAAAAATGCATTTTGACTTTTCAACAACATAGATAGTTTGCTGTAGTGACATTCACTGGCAACAGCAGGGGCACTGAATCATTAGCAAAAGGAATAACCTCGACTTGCAAGAGAGGGCCGGGAGCCAAGAGACACATGCCTTCTTCTGGGTTCTGCCTAGTTTTTAGCCTGAGCATTGCAAATGAATTCTAATTCTTCTGTCCTCCTGCCACCCTCATGTTAGTTTCTTAGTCTTTTGTGTTTCTCATCTCTTTAAGCAGGGATGGTACCGTGCACCTTGTACAATGCAGCAGCGGGACAATCGCTGACTTTCAAGATGGGCTTTTTAGTCTTCAGCGGAAAGCATGCCTATGGCAGTGGGACTGGAACTAGATGATCCTTAAGGTCGCTTCCAACCCAAGCCACTCTGAGATTTGATGGAAAGATGCGAAGGAGCATCACCCTGATGCTAAAATTAACGGGATTTGTCAAAACACGGCACTTCCAAGCATCTACTTATTTAAAATGATTACTGGTAGTTACCTACACACACTGCCATGTATTGCTGGCTACTGAACCAGATCCTACCTCCTCATGCAATTCAGACTCTTGTCATTGCTACTGGACTTTCTTTCCTACTTTCTGATTCACTTGAGAAATATTGCATTAAAATCCATTTTTTAGAGCTGACCGCAACATGCAAGTCCATTTTTGCTTAAGACAATGGCTGGTATTGAAGGCAGCATGTGCAGTTCTCTAAGAAATAATGTGTTAAGATAATGAAGTATTTTATCAACCTGGGTCCCAGATGAAAAGCTCCTGATTGACAACACTGGGAAATGAAACATCTTTGTTTATTCACAGGGGAGACAGAACATGGAAATCAAATGCTTCTGCTGCCATTATCTGAACGAATGGATGTAGATGTAGGTGTGCTTCTGTAACAAGAAGGAAGGAGTGGGGAGCAGTGTTACAGTGCTGTCAGTCATTTACATGACAATTTTTAACTAACAGATATTTCATACTGTATAATATGGCATATAAAGCAAAGTCAAATGTCTGTATTCAAACACAGTGTCTTTCTAACTTCAGGGATTTTCAGATTTCTGGGAAGCAATGGAAGCGTGAAGGCAGACTGAACTCTTCCTCCACATATTCTTAAATGTGGTCACCAGTTTCTTTCTCTCTTTAGAGCTCCAAAACAGCTCTGAACAGCTCTGTTGGGACTGAGAAGGAGCAGCACAACTTCAGCAAGTACCATCCAGCTCACGGCAACCCACCCCTTACAACAGAAGAAAACATAAAAACACCCCTAACAGTCAGCTCGCCCAGTTGCCTCAGATCATGACAATACAGTGTAAAGCCTGGAGCTTGGCACTTCATCGGGCTGCTTTCCGCTTTTGTACTCAACAGATTCCAGTTTCTATCTTCGCACTTCTGCCCAGCTTTGTCAAAGGCTAGGAAAACATAAGGCAGAGCAGGAGCTGCAGTGAAACCAGGGATCGCTGGCAGCCTACACACGTGATGGCTGCAAGGTGCCAGGGCATGGGGTGCCACGAAATTCTCTCCCATCATCCTGCTACACCACGGGACAGAACAAGCTGCAGTTAACAGGGGGCTGAGGTTAACAGCAGAGCTGTGGGGTAAGCCTCCCTGCGGCTGCTTAATGAAGTGCTGCGGACAAATACGTCTTTCCTTCCCTCCTGTACTCACTGAGCGGGAGAAGTAGCACCGTCTTGAATGTCACTGCTGCACTCTCTCGTCTTTTCTAACAGTCAGCAACTTCTCACTTAGGTGCCTCCTCCGTAACATCCTGCTTTCCTTTCTGTGTTGTGCAAGTGTCCAACAGCCTAACAGAAACCGAGGCTGCTTGTGCTAGGCCAGGAAATAAGTGGAGCATCGGACTGGGCGGGAGTGGAGGCAGGTACCCACGCGGTGCTAGTCCAACAGCGATGAGAAACCACGTCTCTACACCGAGAGCAACTGTGGCTAAAAACAGGCAAAGCAGGCATAAAATAATTGCTATGCAACATTAATATTTTTATGAAACCATGCCTTATTTAAGATGATAGTAGGTGATTTTGATCCCAGACAAAATTACTTCAAGAATGACTCGTGTAATGGAGTGACAGGAGCACAAACGAGGTGGAAATGGGATGTGTACAAAGTTTTGGCAGTATGCTTTCAATACATTAAACAATCAAATCCTAGTACGTTCATGGAAGCCGGGTATCAATGCTGTCCGTGTTGTATGCCTGCCTTCCGAGGAGCTTTCGTCCCCCCATATGAAAACACTTGTTTCACAGAGCGATATTAGCGCCTGTTTCATTAGCAATATTAGTGGAACATTACTCAACCAGAGGCAGTAACTTGTCACTGATATCCTGCCAAACTTTTGAAGCCATGGGTTTCAGTGGCTTACAGTCATGGCAATAGCGTCAAGATTAACAAAATACTGCAATGCCAAACATGAAGCATCATCACTTCGAGTCTGTTCTTAGCATTCACCACCCTGTAGGGAAAGGAATATGGGAATTGGAAAGGGAAGAGAAGAAAGAAAAACAAGGTCTCCTTCGTATCTGCCATGTAAAAGAAGACAAAACATTTCTTTTTTCTCCCGAAGCCAAGGATGTTAAAGGAGGAGAAAGTGAGCAAACTGAACGTGTGCACAGTGACTTGCTGTCAGTGTATAGTATTGTCTGCATTACAAGTGTGTAATACCACACAGAGCTGAGGAGCTGTGGCAATACTGCAGAGCTATCTTTGTTTCAGAAGAACGTGAAGATACTGGTAAAGCAGTGTAATAACAGAAGAGCACATCTGTTCAGTTCCATTTGTCTACATCAATACGTCATTGCCAACTTTGCAAATAGTAAAGATTACCAAGGAGCACTTAGCTAGGTTTCTCACAAGAGTGGGTGCTTACTATTAAACACATTTTCAATTTGTTCTGCGAATCTGCCCCTGCCACTTAACCATGCTGCCTAAAAGCACCAGCTCTTCATTAGCTGTCCCAGTTGACTTGTTCAATATTCAGCACATAATATATTTCAAATGCTGGCAATCTGATGTAAAATTCCTGAACAGTTTTGCAATCTGCCCGGTTTTTCTTGAGCAGTGCTCTATAAATTGTAGGACCAACCTCTTAGCTAGTATTGGTGTTAAAACCAAACAACTGCTTTTCAAAACCACATTCATTTATGCAAGCTCAAAATCAAAACGCAAGAGATGTGGCTAAAGAGTCAGAAGCAACAAAAAAGGACAGCAACAAAAGGTCTGGAAAGCTTTAGCTCACTCCTAGCTTACCGAAGTGTGTGGGCTAAACACTTATTTTGACAGTAACTCTGGGAAAATGAAGTTTCTCCTATCTTTCTGATGCAACACAGAGCAGTGACACTGATGCTCATCTGAGGGCTCCACATGGTACCGCTGTTGGTTGTAAGAATGACAACTGCTGCACTTCAAGGGGAGGAAAGGAGTTGACAGAAAAAAGGTAGAGATGAGAAATCCATGGAAACTACATTAGAATCAGAGCGGACCTCTGATTTCAGGGCATATTTCCTGGAAGTTAAGTTTTGTTGCAGTTTTGTTTTTGTTTTGTTTTGTTTTCTGGATGGGATTTCTGTTGCTTCCCTTCTGCCCCCTTTCCATTTGCAGACTGCCTATTAGAATGATAAATACAGAAAAAAAATCTTGTGGCAAACTAGTTTTCTGCACTTAGTCACATTGAGTATGGCTTGGAAAGGATGCATCAGCCTAGGAACAAAAGAATAGCAAAGAAGTGAATTACATTCAGAAAAGGTACACACCCTGGGATGGTTGCAGAATAGCCACTTTCACTTGGATTATTTAAGTTAGGTTTGGTTATGTACTGTGAAAGAAAGTTTTATGCTGGCTCTTCAGTTCTTTGGTACGTATTTGGCTCCCTTTCCCCCTTTATTTTCATAGCAGTATCTAAATACTTATGCACTAATGGTCTTTGAACTGTGTTTCTCTGACCCACTGACTGATTCTCATTTGTCTCTCTCAAGTTGCATCACAAGTGCTATGAGAAATTCATCATCCTTGTCTATCAAACAAACAAAAAACAACTCATTCTCTTTGTTGCCAATGCTACAGGTCAACTGGAAGGACAATACATTTTCACTTAATATCAAGAAGTTGCACAAATTGAACTCATTCTTCGTATTAAGTTAGCCACTCCCAAAGATACAAATAGTAAAGGAGTAAGGGAAGGGTATCTTCTCTTCCAGTGTGGATTAATGTAAATCCTGATTTCCACCATACAAATAAAAACATGGCTGTATATGTCCACACATCTTATTGCACACCTGGAATTATTGGTGCCAGTGATACACAGGCTGTTCTGAGGCTATTCCAGGCTAGAATTCAGTGCTTCACAAAGTGCACAAGGTTTTGTAGCATGATGAAAAAAAAAAATATCTAATGCAGGGCATTTTATACAGTCTATCAAAGTACCTCAGTCCAACTTAGTTAAGTAAGTCTGCATTAACTACACTTTCTAGAATATCTCAAACTTTTCAGATTCATAAAAAATAGGTATTTTTTCTCTGCTTTTTCCCATCTGTCTTCATTCTTATTCCCATTAGATGAATAAAAAAGCCTATGCTTGAAATTACAGTCAATTACAATTCTAGAATCTAAGCTACTGTGATTGGTTTGACAAGGAAATATCTGCTTTTCTTCTGAGATTACCTGCATTCCTTATATGAGATCTTAAATTGTACGGTTCAAACTGTTTTGCAGTTGGACTCAAAATTAAGACTGTAGCTTCACTACAATTTAAAGTACTTTGTTATGATGAAACCTACTTTTTATTTCATTTGCTCCAGAAAATCTCTCATCAGTATTCCTGCTGAGCATATACATATTCTTTGCATCAGCTACATTTAGAAATGTTGGAATCAAAGCTTTGCCTTTTTTTTTTTTTTTCCTGCATAGATGTCACTGCTTTGCCTGAGTTCACCTATTTAGCTCTCTTGCCAGGTTTCAGGAATTCAGTGCATCCTTCACAGATGTCATTATTCCGACAGCTGCAGGACTTACAAGGGACATCAGACAGACACAGTGATGTTCCTGCATTCAAGCTCCTGATTCTGAGCACAGTCTCAAAACTAGGTCCTTTATCATTGGAAGTTAAGGGTTTGTTATGCCTTTTGCCTTAAGGAAAAAAGAAAAGAAAAGAAAAAAAGGAAAAAACACCATCACCTGAAACTTGTTTTTCTCTTGGTCTCATGCACCAGTGTGAGATGGGACACTTTGGAAATCTCAGAGAAAGGAAGATGAGAAAAATACCTCCAGCTAAACTACAACGGAAGGACATAAACAGAAATGGCAAAATAGCAGTTTGACTAACTAAGGCACAGTTCAGACACTCACGCAACCTCTAATATAGATGCAGATATTCTAGTAGTCAGAATCCTGAAAATAACAAAGCAAAAAGTACTGCATTTTGCTACTCTACCTGTTTTTCTTTTGCTTTTCTTGTTGATTTTTTTTTTCTGTATCCCCTTGGGATGAAAAAATAAATGAAAATGCTCATTCTCCCTTCAATCTGTAATTTCCAAGGTGTGTTACTGAGGCAGGAAAAACAAAACAACAAACTAACAACATTAAAAATTCTATGTGCGTGACTATTAAGGAGCTCTTGATTAGCTTAGGAATGGAAAAGTAAGATTTAAATGAGCTTGCTGTACAAGTGGAAACATGCGATGCATACTGTACCTTTTAATAAAACCCAAAAATGCATATACGGTCTTTCACCCTCTCACCAGAAAAAATGATTTCTCCCACTCACTCCCTCAGGAATGTGCTTACAGAATTCCACTTCCCCTGACTCAATAACTCCTACTTCAAAATTCTTCCCAATTATGGCCATGTTTTCAGCTGCTTGTTCAAATAGCGTTTGATGGCCTTTTATTACCTGCAGATAGTTTATTTTCTAGAGAAGAAACAAAAAAATGTAGCACTATGTCTGCACATTGCACTTTTCCATCGTCAAGCAAACCGGCAGCTAAAGAAGCAAAATATGGACTTGGGGAATATGGAGTCTACTGATTCGTCTCAAACTTCCTACGAAGTTCAGGCTGGCACTCTGTAGGACTTTGTACCCAGGACTCTGACTGTTTAACAAACAGTGGTGTCCTCTTGAGATGTTACTCCGAGCGGCTGCCCTCTCAGAGATTGCCACCCTACAGAAGATTTGCCTTGGTCCTGGCAGAAACCTCTTTCAACAACAGCTTAAGCGAAAAGCCCAGGCCGCGGTCTGATCTTGCAAAGACAAAATTGGGCTCCCTTTCGCTCCCTCTAGCACCGGTGCAGTGACCTCTGACTTCAGAGAGGGGACAAAAACTTCAGCAAGACCAAAGTATCTTGCCCAGGCGTCCCGCTGGCCATCCTGCCGGCTGCCCCGGTGCCTTCGGCCTGCGCAGGCTGCGGGCGGCACCATGCTGCCGCCGGGTGCCCAGCTGACAGAGTCGCTTTGCTCTGGCCTTGCTGGCTCCTCCATCGTCATCCACCTACGTGGATTAGGACATGGTTTCTTTCCTCCCACACTTCCCTCAACAATGCCTTGATGAGGTGCAGACTCAGAAGCAAGTGGTATCGGCGAACACACACAGGCTGTGAACATTTCTTTCTCAAGCCGTAACGGAGCACGTCATACATCGCAAATAGGTTAAATTATCTGTTTTGGTGAAGGAAAGCAGTTTGTTCTCTCTCTATCATGTTTTCTGGTACGCCAACCACATGAACCCGTAACACTCCATTTTTTCACCAGGCCCTTCGGTCCCAACAGGGGACACAAGCCGGGCAGGCACACACAGCGAAGCTACGTTCACCTTTTGTGCCTGCGCCCCTTTCTCTGGTTTTGGCCTATTCCCTGCCTTCAAGTGCCTACCACTTACTTCAGTGGGCTGTCTGGGTTTATTTAGATTCCCGTACCTAAACAACTAATTTAAGGAAATCCACACTGTTTTTGCCAAATGGTGTATCAAATTATGGCTTTCATAGAATGACATTTTGAACGAATTACTTCCATTTTACCAAGTCATACCTTCTTCATTAACCACAGCAAAATCACGCGTCTGTATTAAACTTTTGATTTAGGTTCATCTATCTAACAAAACAGAGACAAATTAGCAATACACTAATTGGTAGATGACATTTCCGAATTGCACCCCAATTAGTATGAAGAGCGCAGCTACCAACCATTCAGAAAATTAGCAGATCAGATCATCGGGATTTCACCTCTGGAGATGGATGAAGTTTTACCTCTGGCTAAGGTCATTTGCATTCTTTGCTTCCTGCGTGTGCCACGCAAGAGATGGACCCACACTTGACATTATCAACATATTGCACTGTATCTCTGGCTCTTTACCAGCTTCTTAAGTCTGTCGTGAGCATCTGAGGAGTTATGATGAGCGTAGAAAATGTAATTGCCTCCTCAATGTCTTTATATCGCCTTTTTATCCTTCTACTTGCATGGAGAGGACGTTGCCATGACAGGAGGCAGCATGGGCTGAGCATGTTGCATTCCTAGTCCCTGACACTGGCTGAGCTTCACCTCAACGGAACGAGAACGTAGAGGAAAACACGAAGCTCGTGTTCCTATTTGACTGACAAGCATCGACGCAGTGTGACCCATACACCCAACACGGGCTGGGGGGATGAACTGCAGTCATTGGTTGTTTTTGGCTGAGAAAATATCAGACATATTTTCGTTTATTTTTTTTAATATTACATTTAAGAAACGCAAGAACCACTAAAATAAGTCCTTGTTTACACTGATTTATATTTATGGTAAACTCCTCTGGAGTTCCTTTCCATGTGATCTCTTTCCTTCGGTAATGGTTCCTAAAATAACTGAAAATTATGATATGAAGTCTGCAGTGTTTGGGCCACTTGCATAAAATATTTTAGCATGTTTTTAACGGATGTGTAGTTAAATTTACGCTCTGTGTCTAGTTCATTTAGACTCAAAGTTTGAATACTTCCCAATATGAAGTCACCAGCTACTCTACACTGGGCTGTTGTAAACCCAGAGTATTTCCATTCCTGTCAAGGCAATTGACGCTAAATTATTAATTTCAAAGGGCAGGAGATTTGGATGCATTGGAGGTTTTGGGGTGAGACAAGCTGACCACAATTCAAGCCCGGTTGTTAAAGCCCAAACTGGTGAAAAGTTCCTTTGAGAAGAAAACTGTTTATACAGGAGTGTATTTTTAGTTCGGATCAGCGCACTATAGGCAGACCCAGTTTTCTGTATGACACCAGCAGCTGATAAGCCTAGAGCAGACGGCTGAGGGGAAATATTTTAATTCCACGCCTGCCTGGCCAGTGTTGTATCAGCACCAACTGTTTCAGATGCTGTTGTGGCATGGTAATATTTGCAAGCGTTTCCTTCAGAAACATGCAGAATTTAATTCCAAGTATGCAGGACTGTTTTGACACCAGTTATCAACTGCTACCAAACACAGCAGATTCAGGACACACTTGTTCCATTTGCTAAATTCAAAATTTCCCGCATGAAAGCCAAGGGAATTAGGCTAGACAAGGGTGTGTTTTTTTGGTACATTTTTTTTTTTTTTTTTACTGTGGCCATTTACCTTTGATGCCAGCAGATTGAAAGTTCCAGTGAGACAGCAAATTTATTTTCCATAAAAGAATGGTGGCAGAGAAAAACGCAAACTTCTATGTCTCCCTTGCTAATCTTTTTCTAGATACCAAAACTACTTTACTTGGCTTTCAGTATGCCATTATTTTCCTTTTTAAATTGGACACAAGATAGCTCTTTTAAAAACTACTTCCAATTACATACACAATCATTTGATATAAATCATTTTAAAACTAGAACTCTTCTGCCATCATTTTCATTTGGATGATGATTCCTAATACAGTAGTAGCACTTTACAAAAATTAGGTCAGGCAATACATTAGGAATGCCAAGCGACATTTACTCTACAGACTGCTCTAACATCACAGAAGGAAAATGACAGTATTTCTTCTTAAGAGTAATATATTTTTTAGCATAGTGCATTTTCTTCTAGGAAGCCTTCTTAAAAGTCTGCATACTTTTATAGCACTTGTTTTTAATACTGAAGTTTTAAAATCTTCAGTACTCTCTTCTGAGAATAACAAGTAATACTCACTGAATTTTACTGAAGTACAGTACTGTGCACAGAATCTGGCCGATTCACAAGGCTGTTTGTTACTAACGAGAAAAAGACAAACACTGATATGCAAACACCAGGAAATACTGTCTGAGCAACAGTTGTAGCCCTCTTCCAGAAATGCTAGTTTAAATGAAGAAACTGCCAATTTCAATTTTAATGAATTAATCTTGATGGTTCCAACCTAGTAAGGCATCGCTTTTCCTGCCTTCTTCATCATAATTCATGTTCTTGGGAGGAAGAGGACAATTAAGAAGATGTATGGTTGAAAGCAAAAATCCTGAAGCGAAAATCCAATTCCTTGATAATAGGTGACAATTCCATTTTGCTGAACGTGATTCAAATGAAAATAAAGGTCATATGCTACCAAAAGCAGGTATTAGCCATAGCAGAGGAAACACCTGGAGCAGGCCTGATTGGCCACCTCTGATTTTTAATACCTAATGAGGCCCCAGCAGTCATTTTGTAGGAAAAAAAAAAATCCTTGCTGTTAAACACCATATGTCTACTTCAAAAGAACCAAAAGTTTCTGGAGGTCTTTTAAGAAAGTGTTGTCATATGGCGATGAGGAGAAACTCCTCTTTCCATTAATTCATGAAATTGTTCTTTCCACAGCAGAGCAACTGAAGTAATGAGAATATTAAAGAGTAAAGAGTACAAGTGTACTTGTATTGTTGAACATTGTCAGGAGCTGTGTCTGCGTATCAGCTCTGTGGCCTTGCGTATGATTTATGATCACCTTGATCTGCAATACAAACAATTACATCCAGTAATACCCTAGTATATCAGGATACATTTACATGGTTCTTCTGGCACTGTCCTGCCAAAATCATTGGGTTTGTTATGAACCAGAAAGAGGAGGAAGGGAGAGCAGAAAAAAAAAAAAGAATCAAATCTAAAACAAACACACAAGACTTGAAAAACCTGTGGCTGAAAAGATGACATAAAATGCCAATACAATGTCCTTAACTAATCCAAAAAATATATTCAGGAAATTTAGTTTCAAGTTCTGAGATGAAAAATTTGGAATAAATATGTTTAAGCTACAGGCTTTTTCATTCTTAAACTACATCCTTGAGGAGTAAGCAAAAGAAATTAGGTTTGTTACTTGTACATTGTTTATTTTCATGTGGGATATGAACACCTTTTTAAGGTGAAATTTATACATAGTAAATTTCATTAGCCATGCAGACTGCTAATTTGTGCCAGTAGAGCTGCCGCATTGCCCTTTGGAGAGGAGAGTCAAAATTCAAAATGAATGCAAATCGGAGGAATAGCCTGAACTAAAACTGATGGCAATTCAAAGACAACTGCAAAGCAGTGCTTTTATACAGAAATAACCAACTGCACAAACAGAAGAACATTTTTTCTTGCAAAAAAAGATCTGGGGCTTACTGATAACCCCATCTGAAGATGAGTCAGCAAAGATCTGATGTTGTAGGAAAAAGGAAGAAAAAAGCATCCTCTTATTAGGATGCATAAAAGTGACTGGTGAAGTAAAACACGACACCCTGTTCAAAGTCAGGAAATACAACAGCTGACAAAGGTTTTTCGGGTCTGCTAGAGGAAAAGGAAATTAACTTGCTTCATATCCAAACATTCGGGCCAGAAAGGGGATATGCCTCAAACCTGGCTGTTTTCCTCTTATGGCTTGGGGTGGCTTGAGAGCACTGTGCTCAGCACTGTACCAGGGTGTGGGTGTTCTTCTGGGAACAAACCCATGGGGATACTCATCATCTTTTAATTCACAGATCGCAGCTGAACTCGTAGAAATAGCACAGGATCTGTTGTTCTTGTGACATTTTCTACCCATCAGCAGTGGAAGAAGAGTCATACACTCTTTGATACACAGATGCTTTGGCCAGGTTTTCTGATGAGGTAAACTCATGCCAGTAAGGGAGTTGATGTACTGCCTCCAATTACTCAACAGTGAAAATATTTTAGAAACTTTGGGATTTAGAACAAAATATTCTAACCAGAGGCAGTGCTGGTCAAACTTCAACTGGAACACTGTGTCCTGGTCTGGGTGTCACTTTTGATGAATGGGCCCAAAGATAAAGAGTTCAGAAGAGAACACTAAGAGTCTTCGGCAGTATACAAACCAAGATCTATGCCGAAAGATGGCAAGAACTGATTTTACTCAGGCTAGAGAAGGGCTGAGCAGAAATATGAGACAGACTTTGGACTTACAGGAGATTCACCACCTTTTTGTAGCAAAGGATGTTCTTCACCTGGGGATCAGCAAGAGATCACAGGCTTAAACTGCAGAAAGATAGAAGCGAGGCAACAGAAAAACTATATAACCGAAATTATAATTAAGTCTGCCTGGGGAAACTTCAACTTTGCTGAAGGTTTTTAGGGACAAGATATTTCCACGCATTTCAGTAACATCTTTGTTACATTTTCCTAAAGGAGGATGGGCTAGGTAATTTATTAACATTTTTTAAATCCCTGTTTTTTAGAGGTATCCGTATGGATAAGAAGAAGCAAAAGCCAGTTTGCTCTCTCCATTCCCAGCTGGCTAGAAGCAATCCTGCTTCAGTTCAGGAGCCATACAGAAGTACCAAGAGCTGTGCCTACGCCAGCCAGTCCAGCTGAGACTCTCTCAGAGTTAGTTCGCTTTGCTGTACACCAAAAGCAACCGGATCCGCTGAGCACAGCTGAGAAAAACAGTCTGTGCAGCACGATGTTTCATCTGTTCCTTTAGCACAAAGAGGGCAGGTTCCTCCCCGCTGCTGGAACGCTGGCAGCACCTCCAGCATCCCGGTCCAGCGAAGCCAGCCGTCGCCAAGAGGGGCTCAATCCGGGACGCTGCAGATGTACGCTCAACTTCTGCGTTGCTGGAAACACCTTGTTCTCATATCAGATCGCAAACCAAAGCGCAACACAGTTCCCTACACTGCTAAGACGAACAGCAGGCAGTAGCACAGAACTAAATCCCAGGGTTTGCTGGAAATCAGTGAGGCACATTTGATTTGAAAAAAAGAAGGGTGAACTTAAAAGGTGAATAAACTTGCCTATATTTCATATCACACATATCGTGTCATATCTAATTAGAAATCCCTGAACCGTTTCCAAGTGCCTTAGGTTTGTTTTCTTTTTAAAACATTTGTAGGATTAGCACAACCTTTGTGAAGTTCCCTCTCCTCCCTGTTAGGATCACCTTTTTTCTTCCAGTTTTAAAATACCACACTGAAAGAAGGGTACACAGGCTAAATATCAATAATTTGTTAGAAAATCTCCTTTGACAGAAGGCTTTTAAATTGTTTCAAAAATGTTTTCAGAACTGTGCAAGGACTATTATCTATGCTACTCCCTAATGCATATTTACTGCTGTCATCAACGAGAATAAATCCAACCTCAAAATACTCTGATAAGGCAAATATAAATATTCTTGCCCTGCAGATACAAAAGCTGTATGCTTTTGTAGAGGTGGTTTGGCTTCCCCTTAGCCTGGTGCTGGAGGCAGGATAAGGGGGAAATGAAGAAAATGGATTAAGTCTGGGCAGCTGAATTGATTGGCCTTGGAAGCAGACAGAAGACTCCAAAAGTACAACCTGGTGGGCCCGTGTCCAGGAAAGTCTGGAAGATGTTTGGGAGGCTGCAGAGGTTGAAAGCTGATTCTGAGACAACCTGAAGGGCTCAAGTTGTGGTGTTATGGTTGTGTGTTTTTTTTTCCTTTTCAAATATTTTTGGGGGATAGTGTGAAAAAGGTCAAAGAGGCATCCTGGAGGATGGGAGGAAAATGTTGCAGAGAGCCAGTACTACCACGGATGTGCTCTTCCCCTACAAAGACGGGAGACTGCAGAAGGAACTGGCAACTGGGTCAAGTTAACAGAAGTTGACTAAATTTTAGAAACCTCCCCCGCTCCAAACCTGTAACAGCAATGTCCTAAGAAGGTTCACTGATGCAGATGTGCAAATTGAAGCTTGGACAAGTTGTGCTGTCTGCCTGTTGGCAAAAAGGCAATTCAAGAGAAGATTTAGAGCAGAACAGATGTGGTAATCCTTATAGTATGCTCTAACCACTATTCCACTTCTCCCCTAGCCCCAGTAAATAAACTTGCTATTGCCCTTCTTGGAAGCATTTTATCCAGCCTAACTTTGTAATATGGCTTTTCATTTGTTACTTCTTTCTCTAGCTATCAGAAAGCGTGCATGGCAAAGCTCAGAAAATTTAATTCAGCACATCTACACGCTGGGGGAGCAGTCATATACTTTAAGCATTTAACTAAGGTGTTTTTAATCACCTCCTCAGAGATGTCCGTTTAACTCCACTGACTACATAGATATATCGGGCTACACAGCGTCCCAACTTTGGTGTTTTTATATACATGTAAGATGCCTGAAGTATTTGCAATGGCTTGATTACTCCCTGTGGGGTGAACTTGAACAAAAAAAAAAAATGCTTTTCATAGTGCCAGCCATATTATCTTCAACTATCACTGTTTTTCTCACACTAAGCATTGCATTATGAATACGAAAATTAATGCTTGGCATGAAAACCTGAATTTGAAAACATTCAAAATGTTTGTTATTTTTTTGCCCACTTATATGCTCCATATAATGGTTTAAATCAATTATTTCAATGCAGAAATGCAGATACTTGTTCTTAATTTACAATTGCCATCAACCTAGCTGCATTCACTGTTAATCAGAAAAAATATCCCTTCACCCACGAGCATCCCTACCATCATGCCTATGCTACTCTCACCTTATTTTCTTAAACATATGCACACATCCTGAGAAAAACACAAACCAGTTAGCAGCTTTTTCCTAGTTAACAGGGCAGCAAGAGGCACTGTGCACTGTTTTTCCCCTTACATGAGCAGCACCCTCACCTCACAGGGAGGGCTTCCCAGCACAGAAACCCAGGCAGCAGATCCAAGGCCACCAAGTAAGACTCATCCTGACGAATGGCTTACGTCTTTTCCCCCTGTATCCGGTTCTGACCCTAAATACATTTATTATGAAGACCAATACCTTTCTAAGAACCTAAAATGCCGTAATAATAATAAAACCCCCTATGACGTGAAATTATTTCACACAGAAATGCACTACTCTGTTGTTTTTTGTTTTTTTTTTTTTTTTAAGATGCCTCAGACTGTGACTTGGACTTGAATAAAAACAAAACAAAATAACCCACAAACTTAGTTTTGCCTTAGCTACATTGACTCACCATGGTTAATGGTAGCAAACCATATATTTCTGCTACTGAAGTGAGCAGATATGACTCAGTTACACAGAGAATACTTGTTGAATGATGAAGTGCCATCTTCATATGACAGCTTTTCAGAGTCAAAAGCACTATACGGACTCGCACAGAAAGGCTACATCTTGACAAACAAAACCTTTAAATCAACTTATTGCCAAAGATCATGTCTAGTTAACAAAAGCAGTACAGGAGACAACAGTTGGCATGGATTCAGACCATTTAAACCCTGGTACACTTCAAGGTCACATTTAACAGCAGCAGGCAGAGCATCAAAAGGATGCTAAAGAAAGCCACTTGCCTTCTTATGGCAACGCAGATAAGAGCCTTGGGGTTAGCACATAAGCCATTAACACGCTACTTGAGCTACATTTTCTGGGCTGAAAAAAGCCAGCGTTTTGCATGGTAGAAATACAACGTACTGTGCAGAAAGATCTGAGCCCAAAGTCAGTGGAAGCATTTCTACTGCGAGCATCTATGGCAAGACGGGAGCCCTCCACATGGAGGCTGAAGAGGCACTGCTGGGCCTGAGACCAACTGAGCCCCACACAGCCTCACCACCACCAGGTAAAGCAGTGCCCACATCTCACACTGAGACAGAGAACAAGGAAACAGAAGTTGCTAACAATGGAAACCCCAAACATAAGCCAGGTAATTGTCTCAGATGGCAAAAACATACAAAATATTGAAAGCAACTGCGAACCTTAAAACCCTGAGAGATGCTACGAGACGTTTCACTGTTGGAAACGTATTACTGCCAAAGGTTGTAAAATGTAATTTGTGACACAGTAAAGACTCAACAAGGCTATAACAGTGCCAAACAGTATTACCTAAGCTCTTAATCTTTCCATCAGACCGCATCATTTACAGCATATACACATCGTATGACCAAGATGGCCATATAGTCACGAGTTTATCACAGAGGCCCATTCTTCTTCATCTTAAATGAGGCCTTGTATGTTCGGCAATGTAAAAGGGCCACAACTGTTCAGCTGCAAAATTAAGAATGAACAAAATGTTATCTTCGTGTTCCCTTTGAAATGCATTCCATATTGTAACAGCAACAACGAGGTTAAGAAGAAAGATGACAGAAATAAATCTCACAAATTGTGAAGCAGCTCCAATGAAATATATACCTGACACATGCAAGCCTCTCTGGGTTTTATAATGTATATACTTCCTGCATAGGTCTGGTAAAAGTACGGGCAACTGTTCAGACTTCCAGATATAATGCTAAATTTAGTGCTATTATATCCTTACCGGTATGCTGTGTTCTTAAACAAGACTTTAACAGGGCTATGATAATGCTGACTCAGGACAGAGAGGGCTCAGGCTGGTTATGAGAGCCACAGACCAAACACTCCAGACAACTTTTTTTTCACCAGGAGCGCTTCTGTAAAGGTAGAAGTAACACTGAAGTAGGTCCTTTTTCTTTCTCTCCCTCCACACTACCCCCAGGGGATGTTTGCTGTGATATATCAGAGCCATAAAATCCTTTAGATTGGAAGTAACTTGTGGAGGTCATTTGCTCCACCCAAACTTTAGTATGAAACATCAAGTATTTTTAAATATTAGAACAAGTATGTTGATTCTTTTCAGTATTTGTATGTTTGAAAATGAAAAATTTCTATTTTCCACTAAGCACCATGGAAACTGCGCACATGCCATCGCACTGTGCCATAATGCAACTAATACTTGAGGAACAGAACCTGATGGCATTAATCAATCACATTTTGAAGTATCTTACCATCTTCATCTCTGCACAAAATGATAATCCGAACATGCCATGTGTACAAAAGAAGCTGGAAACTGATAACCTAACAAGATGCATTGCAAAGATTGTCTTTCACATAGTGCCATGAGCAAACCGAGGCAGAAGGGAGTTCGGCTGTGATTCTCTGGTATCTGCGGAGGTTTGTGACTTTAAGCAAGTTAAGATTTGTGGGACCTTCTTTTATACTGCTTTTAATGTCTTTTAAAGCTTCCACATATTGGAATGAACACTTCTATATTTACCTTGTAAATCTTAACAACCAAATACATTTCTCTTACTTACTAATGCCTTTTAAAGCAGGTACTGTGTTGCTTTTTCCTCCACCATGTGGGGTGGGAATGCACTTCTGGCGCCTCAGATAACAACTATGATGATCTCTGAGCACTTTCTCCCATTTCCCCCTCCTCTGCAGGCAAGGACCCTCCAGGCCACACTTGCTGGTGCCATCAGCTCAGCAGCCTCCCCGCTTCCTTTGACACCCCTACGCAGGCGTGAGATGCACTTGATCTGTGGATCAGGAGCAACCACCTACAAATTTCACATGCCATGGCAGTGAGAATGATGCCATGCACGGAAGGAAGTCTTATTTAATCAGGTGTTCAAGTGCAAGAAAAATCAGACACAGGTTTGGCTACAGCCCACTGTTGATGTTAATAACGTCTACTTTCATGCTTATTATCTAATACAGTCTCTTCATATATGCATTTGGGAACACAATCTCATATTAAAAAGCATTTAATTATCCCAGATTTGTTTACTAACTCTAGCAGTGCTTTTTTTTTTCCCCCCCAACCTAGTGCTTGATAGCGTGGTGACAAGAGCCTGAATCAATGCGCAGGTGATAGCTGACACAGTTCATTAACGTGTTACAAGTGCAGCTGAACTGGAATCATGAAACATGTTTCACTTATTTCTTATTATGCGCCAGCAGGTAAAATAAGGTTCCCTATTTAAAACTTTTCTACTTCATCACAGACCACAAAAAGTCAAAAGCCATTTTAGTCAAATCTCAATGGTTAAAACATCTTCTATATTAATATTTCAACTTTGTTAACCGTTAGTGTTATCTTGATTTCTTTCTTAACTGTTCAAATTGCATTTCAGTCTACCAATTCAGATTTACAGAGACAAGCTGAGGTCACCAAATAGATATTCTGGGTTTCCAGTACGAAAACTAATAAATTGGGTAGCCATTATAAAAAGACTACTGACAGAAAAAATAAACACATCCCACACAAGATCCCCTACAATCACAATATTTATCTTGTACTATTTATATTAATCTAATAATGTAAGGTTGGTGAAGTTACCTCATTCCTTCTCAAACATGCATTCTAGAACTAAGCAAACTCACCCCATGGCAGAAAACCTGACTATGGAGCAATACAAATCGAGGCAAAAACTACAGGGGAGCACTGGCAAGTCTCACAGAATTACAATGAGGGGTTAATGAGAAGCGCTACCTACCCACACCACAAGAAACTGTACTGGTCTGGAGTAAAAGATGAAAAAAGCAGGGTGCTGTATCATGCAATTAACAGCCAATTGCTTGGCTCAAGCTGTATCCACTATGAAACATCGTATTTTAGCTTCTTCTGGAAATTACCGGATTCCACAACAAATTATAAACTTCTCATATAAAAATGAATTCACACCAATTGCTACAGCACATGAAAAAAAAACAACTCCCCGAAGTATGAACTAGATTACTACATTAATTTTTCAAATGGAAAAAAAAGAATTCAAAAGGTAACCACAAGTTCCATAAATCTGGCGGCTTAGTTTTCAACTACTCATCTTCCTTGACATGTGGTAACACAAAACAAATGTTTATATTTTTCATTGATCGCATTTCTGTATGTATTTTATGTGCTTGTGCACATATTAATGAAATATTACTCTAAGGATATGAGATATTGCTACAAGAATGTGCTCAGTTTTATAAGGACTGCTTTGCTAGACGTATCATAGAACAAAAATTAGAGGCACATTTGAAAGAGTCAGAAATGATCAAACATTTTATAAGATTAAATATCTCCACTACCTTAAAACAATATTGTTTTAACGTGAAACAATATTGTTTTAATGTGTTCAGAGACTCTGATACAACAAATGAAATAGAAAATTGATTAAAATCCAGAAGTGCAGAAAAACTCAAAACCAGAACTAAGATGCACACAATTACAAAAGCAACCCGCTGGGTCTGACATTACCACCCGGAAAGTGTCACAAAGACAAAAAGTAGGCAGATATTTCTCTTCTTTAGCTCATAAGTCTGGCAAAGCTTTCTATCAAACAGAAAGCATTTTAATTAAAAATTGGAATTTAATTTGTTGAAATTTTCAGTCCCACCTGGTAGTGGGAGTCTTGGAAATATTATTTGGGTATTATGATGAAGTCTAAACCCTTTAACCTGAAAGTAAACCCATTTTTTTATGACGCAGCTTTATTCCAAGAAATCCAGCTCAGTTTCCCATATTGATTTATTTAACCAGTCTCATAAAGGAAATGTAACATTCAGAAGTGAGAGCTGATATAACAGCAGTCCACCACTGCCATTCAACCAACTTATAATTAACGGCAACAATATGCACCATCAATTACAAAACAAACTATCAGGAACAACGCTGAATGAGCAAAAATCCCTAATTATTGTAAGCCTAAATTTTCCTTTCAATATTTCTCTTTTCCAGTAAAAAAAAAAAAAAGTTAAAACTTCAATTCAACCTTCTCAGAGTTCTGCTAACTGACAATCAAAGGTTTTGTAGATTTATTTCCAACTATGTTTCTTTAACTTACTGCACTATGCATATATTGGACAATGAAAAATGTTGCTCTATCGTCATTATCTAGTTAATGATACACGTCAGATAACGAACACTATGTTTGTCGTACACACAGCGGACCAAAACTAGCAAGCATTACTCTGAAAAGAAATGTAAGAGATGTTGCCAGAAAGTGATGCAAGGTGAAGTTACCACAACCTGTACTAAACTTTGTTACTCCCTCCATGTTATTTTTTTTTTATCTTTACTGTTTGTAAGTAGTTTCCTTTCCAACTCTTTCCTCCATATGTTCCTTTTTATAGCACATTAGTAATTAAACTGATATGAACAGCCTTATAGTTTAACTTACAGTTTCAGACTACAGAGCATTTCACTAACTGGATCTAATTTTCTGCAGAAATATCTCAGGAGAACACAGAGGCGGAATGAAACAAGAAAAGGAAGTCCTCACATTTAATTATTTACTCAGTCTCTGTGTATGCTGCATATATATGGACGATGTCATCCTAAGTGCAAGATGTATAACAAGAACATGGAAAAAGATACCTCAACATCTTTGGCAGCAGTCCCACAAATTGTCCTGTAAGAAGTTAGCAGAAATAAGTAACTGCATACCAAGAGAGTTATGAAGGCCTAGGGGGAAAAAGTCTTGAAAATTTTCAGAGAAAAAGAGAATAGGAAAAAAAGGAATTTCTGGGAGAAAAATGAACCAAAACTTTCACAAAGACTACTTTCTCTCAGAACAAACACTGAAATAATTTGTAGTGTAAATGTTTAAAAGTATTTTATGAACACTCTCCTTCAGAACGCCTTCTGTAGTTAATATGTTCTTCAAAGGAGCCACAGAAGAATATGAGCTGGAAGAGAAGCCTTCCAGTTCAACCCTTTCCTCAAGACAAATTCAACTACATTATGTCATTCCTGACATATTTGTCTTGTCTGTTCTTAATGACTGCCAATGAAGAAACTCAGCAATTTCCCAAAGCAAGCTATTCAGGGTTTCACAATCATTACCATTTGAAAGTTTCCCCTATTATCTAACCTGATTTTTTTCCTTCCTCAGGAAAGCCCCTTATTTCTTGTACCATCCACCATGACACTGAAAACACATTATCCCGTTTCTCTTTGCCTTCAAGTCTTGATCTTAAATCACTAAAGACTTATCCCATCCCTTCTCATTCTTCCCTTCTTTAGACTAAACAACTCCACTTCTGATCTTTTCTCCACAGTTATCTTTTTGACATATCTGATCGCCCATCCATGGCCTCGATCCACTTACGCGCACTGCTCTAGGAGAGCAATGCCCAAGTTTGGGCACGAGCTATGGAGCAGAAGGGCTGCTTCACAGACCCACCAGACTCCCCTGTTTATACAAACTGATATGATGCCTGCCTTTTTTGTAACCGCACAACATTGCTGACTTTATATTCAGTGCATGATTCCCCATAATCCCAACTACTCTCCTAAAGTACTGCTATCAGCACAGTTGTTGACCATCCTCTGCTTTTGAAGTTATTATTCCTGCTCCAACACAGCATCTTCCATTTATCACTCCTGAATTTAATTCCACTTTTTTTTTCAGATTATTTCTCTAATTTGTCAAGATGATTTTCAGTATTATTGCAGTCTCTTAATGTTGGCATTTCCTTCTTAGCTGCATATTTAATCAGCACATTTTATTTTATCATCTAGGTTCCTAATGAAAACACTAATCATAATTAAACCGAGGACCAAAGACTGCCAAATCTCCTTACTTCAGAGAAGACTCAGTACCAGGCCATCTCTTGATGCTTACGACTGGTCCTAAGGACTGCAGTCCTTCATACCTTGTTAGCTACAAAGATAATGGAGTACCACTCCCAGTATTTTTTCCTCTAGAACAACAAACTTCTTCTGAATGTGCTTGTAACATTAGATTTCTCTCTGCACAACCAGATTGTCAGCTAAATGCATGTGTTGGGAGGTGGAGGGAAGGTGGCCTGCAAGTGTCAGAGAGCCCTTCTCCTTCCCCACCACTAGAGGCCTTGGCCTTCTCTGGAGGAGAGGTGGTGGGCCACCAGAGGAACCAGCTTCCCCAGGGGGCTGCTGTCAGGCTCCCCCTAGACAGCACAGGAGGCAGAAACCACCAGGAACTCTGTGATGGGACCACGCCACCGTGCCATGGCCATGGGCCCAAGGATGGAAGTACCTGGTCCTTCCTCTGCTTGACAAGTCAGCAATGCCCTGCTGGTTTAGGGTTTACAGAGGGCACCAAAGGGGACCAGAATGCAGGTCTCTGAGACCCTCCATTTCACCTCAGAGCACAGAAGAGAACTTCCCAGTCACCCATCACTGTACGGGATCTTTCTCAGAGCAGCCAAACAGCTGAGAAGACCCCTGTGCACCCAGGAGGCAAGGGAAGAGAAGGCTTACCAAAAAGCTGAACCCTCAGGACACAGTATTTCTGTCTGCTGCAAGTCAGCTGCACTGCGTTTGATTCAAAATGTTTTAAACTTTCCTCTATTCTATTTCTGTCTGTCAAAATAACTCTGAGTTTGCAGAGACATTGTCCTTTTCAATGGTGAACTACGTATAGCTACACAGGCATGCCTACAAGAGTATGCATACTAACAAACCATATATATTTATAAATGTGTAATATTCATGTAGTTCTCTAACTTACATAAAATTATTACAATCTATTTGTGTTGGCTTTGGATGTGCAAATTCTCAATATTTCACTTTATCCCAAGGGGAAAAAGGATTTCTTTCTCCAGACCTTCCACAGATCTCAACATCTTCCATCCCCACATTCCATCCATCCTGCAGAGCTCATTCTTGAAACTAGCGTAGGGCTTCCATGATTCATAAATACTCATGGAAGGGAGTAAAAGGGAGTTAAGATTCCTTAGCGATCTGTAACCCTGGCTGTGCATCAGTTTCTAACAACACAGATCCCTGCTCTTGGGTATGTCAGGAGCCTTCCTGTGGCCCAAAAGGATTCCAGTGCATATAATGGTCCTAAGGTTACAAGCCTGATGGTCACCAGAAAGCCAGGGACCCAGAAGACAAAGTAGTTGTCTGCTGCCTATATAATGCTAAAAAAATAACGTATAGCATATTATGACTAGATTCCTTCTTTTCTCATCTGTCTTGTTTTTCAAATTCCTTTGCTAAATTAAGTATCATTCCATGAATACAACTACATTGTATAATACCCTCCACAGAACTGGGTCAGCTACCTCAACAGATATTCACCTAAGCTTATGGCCTTTTTGTTTCACCTACTCAAAAGAGAACTTCTTTTGGTTATAATCTTTCAAAATTTCTTTAAAAGCTCTGGGAAACTGTCCACACTGACTGTGTTTTAGTAATCTTTCATTTAAAAAGGAGATGACTGTTCATGATAATATAACTTAACAAATTCTCTAAATAAGCAATACCACATCTGATCGTAACAAATTGATCTTATGCTTTCTATCTCATCTCAGTCAACTCCCTAACACATGCATACAAAAAACTTCACTCATAATCTTAAATTTTCTTAAATTTTCTTTCTACGTTATATAATCCTTTAGTGCTCAATAAATCAAGATCACCTTAAACTCTATGGCCAAACATAGACTACAGCAGTGAAAAGTCACCAAGGCCATAAAGCACAGAGAGACGGCGGCTAACTCAAGACGTGCTTCACCAGCAGACTGCTGGGCACAGACCAAATATCCTTGTGCATTCTTGCACCTTTTTGCTCCCATCCGACTGGAACTGAGCTTGGTAGACTCGAAGTCTGAGTTATTACCTTTTGTGTTCTTCTATGTAAATTCCAAAAAATAATATTAATGGACATGTATTTCTTTTTCATTTCTTTTGAAAGACAAGGATGAGTTAATAAGAAGTCTTTCAGTTTAGCTGTCTTCTGTACCTGACTCCTGTCCCTGTGGATCATATTGATACTCCATCAGAGCTGATGTACGCGCACACACACACACGGATTTCTTCATGCCTAACTCAGCGCACTCAGTGCATCTCAGCACTAGTTTAAAGCTAGGCATCCTGAGATATTCTGCTGGAATTACTGTCTTTACTGAGTCATGTCTATTACTTTTGGGGAGGAAACAAAAAAGAATACTGTATCATGTAACTGAACTGGTCTGGAGGACTTACGTTCACTCACAGCCTTTGAGAGGAAAACAAAGCCAGACTTGCCTTCAGTTTATCGGCTGGTCAATAACCTCTGGAGCATACGCAGCCCACTGCCCTGCTCACACCAGCACCAAGCGACGACAGCGAGAAGCGCTCAGGATGCACTGGTCACCAAATTCTCAAGCCAGCAGCAGGGCTCAGGGACAAGGAGAAGCGCATGCCGGAGCAGCCTCTCGCCCAGGTCACGCTGCAGCTGCCGAGCAAGGGCTGAGCTGCTTCCCGAGAGCCTCCCTCCCTCACCTCCCTGCCTTGGCCCCAGCGCAGCCTGCTGGGAGTGCACATCACACGTGGCACTCGGCCCGCTGGCTTGCGCCTTTCTTCTCTGCTCCCAAGACACGGCTCAGCTGCAACCCCCTCCCCACGCCGTAAAGACGGCCCAAAATAAAAAGCTGTGCAAGTTAGTCCTGCTGATAACCTAAACGCTTTTGATGGGGTGGGGGGATACTGGTGGGAAGCAAGAAATTAAATTAGGCCATGGCCTCAAGGCCTGGATATGAGGAAACAGAGAGAAGCAGAAATGGGCAGCAAGACAGACTCTCCAGCTGCGGTGCTGTGCTATGGCACGAAAGGAAACAATAAAGAGCTAACTCTGCCTCTTTAACCTTCTTCCCATGCTTGCTCACTAGCATAGCAAAGCTACCAGAAGAAGGGTCTCTTTCCTAGCAAAAGCCTTAGAGGGACTGCTGGAGACCTACAAAGAATTTGGAGCACTCAAAGTCTCTTTGCCTGATGTCTGACTTCCACTTAGCAAGCTGCGTCAGTGCTCCCCAATGACTCTGGTTTACACAAGTCCCTCTGTTTTTTACAGATCAGTCGGGTAACGTTTGGAACACACCAGACACCATGTGTGTATTGGGAGGCCTACAGCATCCAGGTGGGCCTCCAGTGGACTTCAGCCTTGAACTAACACATTCTGGAATTTAAGAAATAACAGCACTTCTCCTGGATTACAGATTTCTGGGTCCTGGCATTTTAATTAAGGTACCTCTACTAAGAAAGCATTCAGAGTCGCTATCACCAGCATTTATCTTCAGCAAGAAGAGATAACAGCATCCTTCTGAACCTGCCTTGTTAATGCTCTGCCCAAACCTATTAACCCCTCGCCATTTCCTCCCTTATTTCTCAGTCGTGCAAGGCTGTCCTTTCTCTCCGCTGCTCCTTTTTCCACAAAGTAGAACAAGATGAAAAAAGTGTTCTCAGGGTTTCAGATCAGCAGACGAAGAAAATAAAAATGAAGTATAAGCAAATTTCTTTTTTCCTATAAAAGGTTCCAAAACCAAAGCAGGCAGATTTTCAGAATTATTTCCGCCTGACGAGCTGATGAAAAGAGACGGGTTCCTACCGACTGTTAGCATATATTTACACACTAAATTCTATTTAATGAAGGATTAAAATAATTATACTGAATTACTGTTATTCCATACTCTGCTTTTATTCTTTTTAGCCCTTAGACAACCTCTGCAGCCTCCAAGAGCCAACACAGTACCCTGGCTGCCCTGGAACCCGGTCGTCCCATTCCTCTGACCGCCGAGTGAGTCATTGTTGTGCAGCACGACATTCCCTTCCTAACGCACTGGTTCCCAAACCGCGGTCCTCAGAAAGCTGGCTGACTACATGCTGCTGGCGCTGGTCCTCGCTTCCAACTGCTGCATGGCTTTAAAGACAACCAAGATGCATTAAACAGTATCCTGACATTAATTTCCCCCATAAGACGTTATTTTAGTTGCTGCAGGGCAAGTATGTTCTTGTGAATGAGCGAATAGGTATCTAACTTCTCTTCTAAGGTACAGTCCACGTAATGGGGGTAAAAAAAAAAGCATGGAAGTCTTGCTCTAGATAACGTGTCAGCCCTCAGTGCAAATCTCCCTGGTTCAGCAAGTCTGGGAACTAGACTGAGACCAGGAATTATCTCCAGCTCTACCATATGGAGATGCAAGACACCAGGCCAGTTGCTTGTTTTATTTAAACATGTGTTTCTGTTACCAGCACTATTAACATCGCTTTGTTCCTGTTTATATTTAAAGAAATGAGAAAATAAACTAAATAACTTTTTTCCTCTCATTTTGTTTTTGTTCTTTTAAGAGTTCCCTGTTCCTGTCAAAGTGAGTTAGGCTGAACAGAAACAAGGCTTTCTTCTTCCACAGCAAACGTGTCCACATTTGGAGTTATTTGGGAACCATTCCTACAGCTCAAATGCATGTCAAATGCATGCCCGCTCCTTAATTCTGATTAATGTCCACATGTAAAAAGTCCCTTAGCTTAGATGACTGGTTGTCTACTTAACAGATCACAGTAACACACAATTTACCTGAGATGGCAAACCGCACAACACCCACCCGCTGCTTTTACCACTTTAGTGAGGCACCTAATTCAGTGGCTTAAGAGAAAAGTTTCTAATTGTCTGCAAAGCGGCAACCGCATCATGACAAGAGCGATAGGGCAGCTCAGAGGACCCCAAGGAAGAATTTGGATTCCCTGCCCTCATCCACACCTGAGGGGCTGAGGAACCATCCCATGAATTCAATAAAACCCCCCGAGGGAACTCGTGTTAAGGCGAGGTTCAGCGTGCCCAGCGACCCAGCGTGCAGGCTGCGATGTGCAGGAGAAAGCGTAGCGCTTTCCCTAGCACGGATCCCTCCTGTAAGTCACGCTGGAATCGCACAGAAAAGCCCGAGATGATCACTTCCCGGTAAGAGCAACATTACTTGACAACAAGCACGTATGCTAGCAATGCAGTAAATGTAAATGTCCTATAACACTCTGCAGGGGTAGCTCACAGTGCTGAACTCTTATTGGCTCGCAGAGTGCGAGTTTCTATTTCGCTACTTCAAACACATTAGAAAGTCCGTTTTGCTGGAGGTTTTTAAGTGAATCGGGAAGGCACCCTTCTGCCTACGGGGTAAAAGAGAGGAGTACCTGACCGGGTGCGACCCCAGTGCTCTGTTCACCAGGGTTGGCATTTGAGCCGGTGAGCTGAACGACGAAGTAGTAAACTTACTTTCCAGTGATAAATTGGCTTCTGGACGGTGTGCACATAGGCTGAACATAATAGTTCTCCAGCTTAACCCCTTCGGCAGCTAGCTTGTCCAGAGTGGGCGTCCTGATCTCGGATCCGTGGTACCCCACGTCTCTGAATCCCTGATCGTCAGCCAGGATGAAGACGATGTGGGGCTGCGAGCTGGGGGCTCCGGCCCCCGGCTCCTCTCCCGGCCGGCTCCCCGCTGCCTCCGTCCCTCCGGGGCCGAGTCCGAGGCTGTCCCAGGCCAGGTAGCCGTAGGTGAGCAGGCTGAGCACCGACAGCCCGGCCAGCACCCCCACGGCCAGCATCTTCCCCCTGCACAGCCGCCCGGCACCGCCGCGCCCACCGCGGGCCATTCACCTCGGCTGAAGCGAGAGCGAGAGACGGAAGCGAAAAATAATAATTAAAAAAAAAAAAAAAAGAGAAAACCCAGCAGCCTCTCTCCGAGGCGGGGGAGCGGAGGGGAGCCGGGCTCAGCGCGGCCGCCGCCAACTTCGCCAAGTCCGGCCGCCCTGCCCGCTGCCGGTGGCGGCCGGGTGGGCAGGGCCGCGCCGGGGGTCACAGCACCCTCGGCCCGCCTCCGGCCCCGTGCCGGTGCCCATGTCGGGCCGAGCCGAGCCGGGCCGGGCCGGGCCGGGCCCCGCGGCCTCACGGCGCCCTCCGCCCGCCCCCTCCGGCGCTGCCGGGCCGTTCCCTCCCCTGCCCGCCTCTCCCCTGGTCCCCCCCGCAGTCCCATCGCCTGCCCGGCCTTCCCTCGGCCGGCCCCCTCGGCGGCTTCGTCCTGCCTCCCCTCCTTCCTTAACCCCTCTCCCCGCCGCCGCCATCGGCCCCCGGCCCCCTGCCGCTTCCCGAAGCTGCCGCTTTGCGCGCCCCCCCCCCCCCCCCCCCCCAAAAAAAATAAAAAAAATTGTTTAAAGCGTTTCTGAAATCGCCACAAACATCTGGAAGGTATGAAGGTACCGGGTTTGTTTTCAGCCGCAAACCGGTCCCAAATCCCAAGCCCTCCAGTTCTGGTAAGGCTGTGGCAAACGCGAGGAATGTGCCTTCTCAAAGTGCTATCGTGTTTTTTTTTTTTTTTTTTTTTTTTTTTAATTTGGGTTGAAGTATGAATGTGCTTCAGTTGCAAAATACAACTTCACCCTAGTCCCGAAAGACACTGAAGCAAGCAGAAACTACATTCATGCATGATTACGCTAAACTGAAGTAAATGTGCAGGTCTGACCTGTCTAACATGAGTCATCGTGACAGGAACAACTTTCACTCAAACTGGATTTTATGAAGCTTTAACTCTTAAGCAGCCACTTAGACCAAAGCCTGCCACTGCTGCACCTGGGGAGCTCCGGCTCGTCCCTGCTGGCACACAAGCTGGCTGCCCTTCCTCCCAGAGAAACGCTTCCACCTTTCATTTCTCAAAACTGACCGATTCTGGCAGGGAAACTTTGGTATGCCCTTAAAAGTTCACTCTGCTCCCCACAGCTCAAAGCAATGTCTCCTCAAACAGTCCTCTGCAGAGTACAGGAGCGTCCCAAAACTCATACTTTGGAATATGAGTGAGGTGCTCGCTTGGGCAACAGCTGAAATAGCTTCTCAAATGAAGAATACCTAAATCAGCGTTACCATATCCTAAGGGGCAGCATGACATTGTGATGAGGTGTCGAACGTTGGCGTATATTCTTTAATTACCTTTAATAACATCGTCTAATGCAAGTGTCTGGATTTTGCCTGCCTAGATGTCTCCACAAATGAAGTGCAGTTCATAACTGCACTTGTTGCCCTTGTTCTGGAGAGAAAAAAGAAGTCTGTCTTCAGGGAACTCTAATTGAGGGTGAATCTAACCAGTTTTGTGCAACCTAATGTGAACGTAAACGTCCCCACTCTAAAAGTCCTGGTGCAAAAGAGTTATCCAGAAGGAACTGAGCGTCCTGCTGCACTCAACAACTCTGCAGCAGGGAGAACGTGGAAGTAAAAGTGGTGATCTTAATGTGCTGTTCAAGGTCTTGTCTACACTGGGAAGGGGTACTGATAAATCTACATCTGCATTGTAAAGCCTACCAAGTTTAAGTCCTGAGGTGGAATGCTTTCTTCTGAAATCAAAGTAACTTTACAGCATGTTAACTCAAGCTCCAAAAAAATAGCCCCCAAAACCTTAAACTGAAGAAAGCTTAAAACTTTCAATATACTCCAAGGAAATTCCCTTTAAAAGAATTCTCTGTTCATTTTTTTTAAAACTCCTGCTTTTCCCCACATATGCAAGACCAAAAGAATGCATATAGAAACCTAAAACTATAAATGGTAAAACGCAAATTGGATTAGCAATGCTGTTTTGACTTTAACCAGTCCACTGCCAAATGGCAAACAAAATACGACGTCCTCTTTATAAAAGCCATAATAGCGCCATGGATGCCGATAGACGTATGAGCATCACACTAAATATCTGATAAAGCGTTCATATTTTCTCTTAATTAAAGATACTTTGTGTTAATTTTTAATTTTTGTGTTTTTGAAATTATTAAACACTAGATATAACAGCACACTTATTAACAAGATATTATATAATCCATACATTATGCCATCCATATAATTATTTGTAACTATCCATATACGATTTCCTCACAGAATCAAACATTTCTGACACATCCAAAATAAAAGATTGGCAGGCGGCTGGCTAAAGAGGACCACTCCTGACCAGGTGAGCATCAGTGGGCAGAACTACAGAAGCAAATAAAAGAGTTTGGCATTCTGACTGCTTCTATGGTAGGAAAAAAAAAAAAAAAGATCATTATGCAGACGCAACAGAGTTTATCTCCCTAAAGACACGGGTATGAGAAGACAGCTTCAATTTTCCAGTCCTGCCTTATGGCAGTGCCTGTTAGCCATACCAAACCCTGTTAGTCATCACCCAAGTGCAGATGAAAACATGCGAGGACAACCTCCGTCAGACATCCCTAAGCTCGGCCTTCTTTTCTTTACCAGCCTGACAACTCACCCCCTCCTTTTGCAAAAACAAAAGTGGGGTTATGCCAGCAAAATACTTCGCTGACCTTGAAGTAAAGAGGCCTTGGAAGATAATGTGCTATTAATATTCCACTTAAGAAAATATTTGTAGACACTCAGGAGCTGCAAGCGTGGTTTATACAGCCCATTCAGGATGCCCAGTGAAAGGAACAGGCGAGTTGTGAAAGCTGTAGGAAGTGTTTTTCCCTCAGGGAAAAAACACAGAAGCTTCATAGATATTTAAACTTGAGCGCAGTGAATACATTAATCCAAATATACAGCAGTTAAAATTGAATTTATTATACCATTAGGAAATGATATATTTTTAGCACTTGTTATGCAGTCCCTGTGTGTATTGAGACCATAAAATTAACTCAATTAAACATGCACAGGGAGGATGACTTTAGCTGAAGGCTCGTCTGCCGTTATCTTCAGTCAAGGTCAGGGCTGTTAAGCATGCCCTTTTCTGCTTCTTTCAGATCAGGCTGCCATCTAACCTTTCCAAGCCATATATATTTGACACACAAGTATAAGCCGAAGAAGATAGCGGCTTTATAAAGTTAACTGCAGCTGAAAATTAAAGGAGACTGTTCCTTCAAAGGCAATCATGACAGAGAGTGGAGGTGGCACTAGTGGGGACAGCAAAGGATTAGTCCGGGTGTGGGCTCTGCGTAATGTCCCCGTGGGGCTGTGACTCAGAGGGACATCTGTGAGTCACAGCTCCCCGCCTTTCCCTCCTCTCTCTCCATGCTGTGGAGCTGCTCGCTGTAGGACCAGGTCACGTGCAGGGAACAGGGCACCTAAGCGTTTTTTGGGAAATGAAAAAAGTCTGTCTTAAAATGAGATATGCCTTGGACAATGCAGATAAAGATGTTCTCCAGAAGAGAAGATAAGCCACGTTGTATTCTCTTTCCCTGCCATACCTAGCCCTGTCTGCCAGCTGGTACAAGAGGCGGCCAGCACGTAGCTCCAGTGAGAGCAGCACGCCGAGCCCGAAGGATGCGATCCCTCAGTCCTCAGGCCCAAACACATCCTCAGAGGGAATCTCGCTCAGAGCTCAAGAGATGCAGGAATAACGGCAAATCAGGTCTTGGGAGGACAGTTTGTAGGAAAAAATAGATCCAAGTGCTGACGCTTCTATTTAGATAATGTTCTAACTGCTCTTTCAACGCTTGGTTCAACCTTAGAAGAGTAATCCTTACCCGTCGGAGGCTACGTGTTTCTTCTTACCTTCCAGCCAAAGCTGTCAGTAACAAGACAGGCTGCAGTTCAGGATGTGCATTCCACTGCTCTTCCTGGTTATGCCTGAGGCCAGAAAACTTTGTCTGTTTAAAGAACAGCTTTCTGAACTGTTATTTTTAGCTTAACAACTACAACTATAGTAAGAGCAAAGCAGACTTTGGCCTACACGCAGACAATATTCCTCCTATTTGCCAGAGCAGGAACTGTAACCATGCATTTCCTTTTACCCTGTTTTTTCCTGATAATTCATTTTTTTCGTACACCACGTCCTCAGCATACCTGGCTAAGATAAAAGGAGAAAAGCAAGACTTCACTGTGTGCTGCTTCCCAGGTGGATGCTGTGCTTCTGCCAGGGCTCATCGCTGGAAACAGCATGTTATAAACAGGAGTAAAAACTTGGTGAGTCACGGCACTTAGATCGTTCCCTTTGCCTTCATTGGTGGAACCTGGTAATTAATTCACAGATGTGCTACTTGTGAATTATCAGATTCCACCGTGGCTCACTCCCTGGTTTATGATGACATAACCAGAACTTTGCTGTTAACTTTGTCTATATTTAACACAGATTTTCCTCAATTCCCTGCCGCATTTCATAGGCAGAGGTCCGGATTCTGATCTCAGCTGCCTTCAGTGATGTAAATGTGCAGTTACTCAGCTGATCCCAATGAAGTTTCTCTGGAAATTTAGGACCTGACCTTAGATATACCTCTCACAGCAGTCCCCGTAATGACTGAAACAACAACACTTGAGATCTGGTAGTTGCCTTCCTGGAGATCCCTATTTCCTAGTTACGCAGGGCTCATTATACCAAATGAAACAGAACCAAACTCTTTAAATTCATACAGCCCTACTGAAACAACTGCTTCTGGAAACAGCAACCAGATGATACGTTGCCTAGAGTACTTCTTTAGGAAAAGGTATAGTTTAGAGGCAGATGCCAGGAAAAGTCCTCACGGAAAAGTGTCACACAGTTCTCAAAGACATTAGAGATGATGCAGGGCCTCTCAGCTGGAAGGGGCTATGCACCACTGCTTGGTAGTTACATTTTCTTACCAGTTATGAAGCCTGGTCTGCAAAGGAACAGCATTTGTTGCATTTATGCATTTACACCATCCTTTCACAGCGAGGGCTTCTTGGTTGCAAGAGCAAAATGTAGTTTTTCTGCCCCAAAATACTTTATTTTGGACAGGCAGTGGAGGAGCATGTTTTTCTGAGTCCCACCCCAGGCACCCCTCAGGACGAAAAAGCAAGTGAGCTTTACAGACCCAGTTTGGTGTCTGTCACAGCTGTGTGTGGCCATGAAGCCTGCTGGTCTGGGCCTGCAGACATCCTGATCTCATCCCCTGGCCCTGCTGTTGGCCCGTCTGGCCATCCTGGGTCCATATCCGACCCCAGTTCCCCTCACTGGACCTGCTCCCGACTCCCACCTGCGGGCCAGCGTCTTGCCCTCTGCTGTCCCCATCCCCACAGTGGCGCCTGGGCCCGAGGTTGTCCCTGGCCTGCCCTGTTCCCTGGCTGGGGTGATGCGACAGGACATGGTGGCAAGATCCTCCCCTGCTGGATCCCTTGGGGAGGCCCCAAGGGGACTGCTGCCCCAGTGCCATGTCACTGTGCTGCCCCTACATCCCCCTTCCCTACTCTCTCATCTGCAGAGGGGCTGTAGGGAAGGGGCCAGCTTTGGTAGCAGAGTTGTGGCTGCCTTGGAGCACTGGCTGCATCAAAACATCATTACCCTCTAGCTCCAGGCCTTTTAGCACCTTTAAATCCAGAGGCTTTTCCTTGTGACACAACCCCCTTCCCAGCAGACCGCGTCCTTCTCTTGTGTTCTAGCTTTTTGGCCTGTTTTCTCTTCATGACGGCCCTAACACGACTTGCCTTTTGTCACCTCTGGAGCTTTGTGGTAATGCCTGTTACCTGCCATGGGGCTTCCTTCAGACTTCCTGAGACTATATTTGAAAGATTAATGTGGCATCTCTCTGCTTTGGCCTTGGATACTGTCATCATCGTGCTGAAGTCCATGGGAAGTGTCCTTGGACAGGGCAAGGCTTCGGGTTACCACTAGATGTAAGCGGTGTTGAGGGGCTTCTGCTGCTACAGTGCCAGTCCTCAGTTAAGCCCCCCCCCCCTTAGTCTCAGATACAAATGTGGACCTAAACTCTCTTTTAATAATTTTGATTATTTTTAAAGGCTAGTCTGGATGTTAGCAAGTGAGGGGCGTGGACATTTTTCTGGCTTTAGTGAGTTTCTGAAGAGCAAATGATCTAAATAGGTCACGGTGCACATTTCAAGGCCATAGCCATCAGCGTGTTACTGCTTTGAAGCTTTGGCCCGCTGTTTTTAAAATCTCTTTCTCAGAGAGCAGCTGTAGTCTTCAGTAAGGTTTCCTTGCCACAAATGCTACAGCAGGAGCAGTCTCATTTGTTCCCAGATCATGCGTTTTTATACACAAGATCACCTGTCTTGTTTAAAACTTGTCTTAATATTTGAGCAATTAAAAAGGCCAGAACAAGAGAACTGGGACTAGGCAACATAAATCTAGAAAATTCAAATAGGAGGATCTTTTCAAAATAACTACAGTTTTGCAGTGGAAGAGAAATCTTCCTCTTTGTAAATTAAATATTTTATAGTTTATGGGGAGTAATGGCATAACCTGCTGCAAGTACTTTACCAACTGCCTGCCATTCACAAAACAGTCCTTTTTTTTTTTTCTTTTTTTTTCTTTTTTCTTTTTTTTTTCTCCAGACAACAGTAAAGCTAAAAATACAGGTTGGTCAGAAGCATACAACTGTAGCAAAACATAATTCTAAGTATTGCTTTTGGCCTCACGTGAAGTATCTGATTTCAAGGTTATGGGTGCACAGCTGCAAAAAAGCTGTCCCTTTCTAAGGCGAGCTTTAAGGGGGAGGGATGCTTTTAACTTGGAATGGTGCATGGGCTGCAGAAGGAAGAATGCTAATGAAGTGCTTGTGAGGCTTGGGATGTTTTAAATAGTCGTTAAATACTAGAAATTGCATTTGGATGACTCACTACTATATAAAATACAAGCTTCAGGTCAAATAAAATAAATTTTCAGGTCCCATAGTTCGACCAGCTGTATCTACCCACAAGGGAGGTTACAACATAGTTTTCACAAATATATGTGCATACACTTGTTAAGTGCTTCCTGTAGCTAGTGTCCTGTTCTCACCTGGAGGTCAGTTGGAAAGATTTATCAAAGATAAAAAAGATCAAAGATAAGTCTGTCACCATCATAGTGTCCAATTTGGCCAATATTCGTCGCAATTTCTGATTTCCAAGTGCATGCTATTGCAGTGTGTTTTCTTCTGGTGTTCTTTCGTACTAGGCAGAGTGATGCTCATTGAACCAACCGGATCATTTTGTTTGCACAGTGCTGGTATAACCTTTCGTCTTCGGTTTCTTCTTTTTCCTTTCTCTTTCTTCTCCAGCTTCATCTCTGCAGTCTTTGATATGCCCATGGGGCAGCATTTACTGTGGTGAGCCTGGAATTTTGTGCACGCTGATTGACACACCAGCGTGCAAGTATCGCTTGTCCACCAGCTGCTGCTGTGGGAATGGCTCTCCCCACTTCCCTTCCTTCCCGTACCTGGGTGCCCCCCAAACTCACAGAACTTAAGGCGTTCTTTCCCTCTTTCCCAGTTAGCTCAAATTGATGAACCAGTCAAAAAAGTCACAGGAGGGGCATGCACAAATGGAATGGTATCGGAGGAAAGGAGCACATTGTGCTTTGTATTGCTGAAGCCTGGGAAGGTGCACCATGGTCAGAATATGCGAAGTCAGAGGCTGCAATTTTTTAGCACAACTAGAGCAGGGAAATGGCAGTGGAAACCGTATTTCACAGATAATGCTTTTAAAGTTTCATAAGTGATGCAGAATGATGCAGAATGATGGGGTTGGTCAATTGAATTCTAATATTCAAGCAAAGCTCATAAACTTACAGACGGCTCTTGGTTACAGATCACCTACTGGAAAAGTTGGCTTAGAGCAAAACATGCACATGTTTAAGTTTTATTTCTCTTATGCCTTTACCACTCCCACTATCCCTACATAATTATCCTTCTTATGCCTTGCAAAACCCCTAAAGAGCATTTCTAATAAAAATCTGATTGAATATAATAGCGCTGTATCTCACAAAAGCCCCAGTGCAACACAAATTGCCCAGCACTAACATCTTATTCAGTGACAATTAAAACAATTGGACCTGAACTGAAACATACACTGTTAGAAACTTATTCTGGTGTCACTGAAGAAGTGTGGATGCTTAAAAACTAATCACAGGGACAAACAAAAAAGCTAGGAATGGCAGGAGATTCAGGATCTGCAAATAAATATTTCGTGAGAAGGACACTTCACAGGAAGGGATTGCAGAGTGCAGTTTTACACCGAGAAATGGGCGGTCTTCTCAAAATACCATAAGAAAGGTAACATGCACTAAATTGTCACGAATGTGTCCAAGACAGTCGTCATCAATAGACATGGCAGAGCATTACCTAGTTGCCTGACAAGGTCTGACAACAGTTATGCAGATGTCTTGGAAGATCCTGAAGCTCCATATGGCAGAGCAAGGAACTTGAGACACTGGTATTACATATATGTGTGCTTGAAAGTTTGTATTTCATACATTTAATTTTTGGTGTGTTCCCCCACACACACTCCCTGACTGTGAGAAAATAATGTGGAAAACTAGATTTTAAAGATCCAGTTGGAACTATCAGGGTTGTGCTGGGCCTCATTTTGTACTGTGAAAAAAAAAAAAAAAGCCCAAAGTAGTTGGGTTGATTCATGCTGAATTCCTTGATTCTAGGAGGGTAAGACTGGAAAATGAATTGACTGACAAAACAAAATCAAACAGCAGACCAAAGCATAAGCAGTTGCCTCTGTTTACATTCATTTAGTGCTAACAGAATGTATTGTCAACCAGTAATACCTGCCTGGAATGTACAGTATGCCACTTTGAAAAGCTTAAAGCAATAGTAACTCTTCTTTTCTTTAGGCTTGCGTTCTCATAACCATAGCTCTCACAGCTTCACACCAGTGAAATCACCTGCCTTCCTATTTCATAATACTGACACTCCAGTTGCTCTCATGGGCTTTTTGGTCTGGCAAACTGCTCTGCAGAACAGCAGACTGGTTCTTGGTTTCCCATGCAAATCCAAAAAATTCAGAGTCAATTTGGCATATATATATATATTTTTTTTAATCAGTACACCTGTTTCCATACTTATAGTAGGGTGAGTATATACGGGGGGAATGTCTTTTAAACAATAGTATTGAAGTATTTTTATTTTATGTACATGGCATGGACGATTAAGCAAAAAAACCCCTCAGTATGCTAACAAAGCATGACAGAACAGTTTCTGGGCTCCTGCTCTTACGATGTACTACTTGCATGAGCAATACTTGACCAAGTGCTTCCTTTCATCCAATTCTCAATTCTTTTAATAGAGTTGTTACAAGTGGAGAAAACACAAGCAAGCAAGCAAACACCTCTTTCGCTCTTGGCAGCAGTGTCCCAGCTTAGGATTCATATGGATCATCAGGACAATGTTATCTAAACTCGCTAGGTCTTGCAGTCCTTCAGAGTATTATCTTTGGGATACACAAGATTGATTACAGGCCACAGCGACTTCTCAAATGAAAACATCTATCCGGCATTTTGACCATCAGTTGAGTGTACAAAGGTAGAGAGCTAAAACCAACAATATACTTCTCATTCAGATTTTTCAGATTTTTTCCCTAAGCCGCAGGTTTTTTTTTGTTTTGTTTTGTGGTCTATTTGTTTGGTTTGGTTTTGGCTCAGTATTGACACTTCTGTTTGATATAATTAAATTGCTGGTAATGGATAAGAAAAAGCAAGGAAGTTGTGTGCAGTGCTTAACTTTCTTGTCACTTCTTATCTCGTCGCTTTTCATCAGCTGTAGGTAGAGCAATCAGCTCGCCACATTCTTGCCAAAGAGTTGTGTCTCAGTAGGATTGTGGGGGCATGCATTAAGCCACTGAATGAAATTAAGATAAACGGGCAACTGATGCATTTTTTCTGGGATTTTGCTTACTTATTTCAACATCATTATACTGACATCACTAACTATAAATTTAGGGAGGAAAGTCAATGCAGAAATCATAAAAAGATCATAGATTTTACAGGAAAATGCTCTTGGGTTGCTAATATCCTTTTTTTTTTTTCCTCAAAAAAAAAAAGATAGAAAACCCAACAACAGCAGAAAACAGATACCCCAACACCTTACTCCTGTGGCTTTAAGCAGGCCACTTAGTTCATCTGGTTTCTAGTTCAGAATTATTAGCTGCTAGAATGTCAGTACTGTTGGAAAGCGTTAGGAAATAAATCATAAACGTCACCTACATATTTCAGCAATTGGAGCTATTCACACAGCAAACAATAGGGCTACATTTGAAAGCAGAACTAACCAGTCCTATCAGAAAACTGCTAACTGCATTCCTTCTGTATGTACTGGAAAAAACAATGAAGCTAAAATATACAAAATATATATAGAATATAATATATACAAAATATAATGCAAAACAAGGAATCTGGCATATTCCTCCTCTACCCAGAGTCAGTACGAAATGTCTCTTGCCTAGCAAGCGGGTTTGTTCTAGCAACCAGCAGTTTGGGGATTTCCTGAGCTAGAAGTTGCATCACAACCAATGACCAAATTGGAAATAATATAGTTTTGCATCAAACCTGCTCATAGACTTGATCTTACAGCCACTCTTGGCATGCGTGTCATGGTTTGGTTAATGTACTGTGAGAAATGTCCCCTTCTATTTACTTTAAAACCACCACCTGCTGGACTGCAAAGCGTCCCTTTTTCTTGTATTGCTTGAAAGAATGAGTGACAGTTCAGTATACATCTTTCCCACAAGATTCAGGATTATATAAATAAACAATGATACTTTCCAGTCTTGAAGAGGAGACTATTGAAAAGTCCAAGTTTATTTAGTCTCTCCTCATACTGAAATCATTCCATATTCTAAGTTCTATTAAACAGTCTGCTAATAATTTTTTTTTTTCTGAACACGTCCCCAATATAACAAATATTGCTAAGATGTGAATACACGATTAATACTGTTTATTTGATAGCAAAAGAGATATAGTACATTCTAGTGATACTCCTTGGCTATATACAAGTACATACTGTAAGAACTTTCATATTTGCTTACCGTGAGTTTAAGCAGTGGGATTTTCAAAGCACGCATAGTTTGACTTAACAAAGTTATTTGTAGACTCTAAAGCTAGAAGACCCCACCATGATCTTCTACATAGGCGCTCATGTAACAGACTATAGAACTTTCCTGACTTTATGCCCTTACAACCATCTGAGCGCATGCTTTAGAAAGGGGCTCAGACTTAATTTAAAAACTAAAGTATCCATTACAAGCCTGGTGCACTATTCCAGTTGTCAATCAGTGTCACTCATACACTTCTCTATGTTATTTCTTTTCTGAATTTGATGCTGCCCCACCCATGAAGCAACTATTTGTATTCACTGTCTGCTTATACATATATGCAAAAAACACCGTAAGAGACAACATGACAGAAGAAAAAATATCATTAATGATATCCTGGTGGGAAAGGACGCCTAGCTGGACAGAAAAGTCATTTCCAAAATTACTCTTTTATCTGGCCTGGTGTTGCTGAGTACATCACTTGTTGTGAATAATGGTTGCGTGAACCTTCTTTTATGCAGGCACCTTTTCCACCAGGAGTTAGGATGAAACCACCAATACTCCAACATTAATTACAGCAGCTGTACTTGTAAGCGATATCTAACAACTTTTGGATTGATTTAGATCCAAGTCTGGAACTCTTAAAACCTGTATACAACACTACAAATCGATTAAGGCATTCAGCAGAACTCCTGTATATTTTATGTCACAGAACATCAAGAAATAACTAATTTGGTAGAAATAAGTGTTGTTTAGGAACCAAAAGATAACACAGAAAAAGAACTCATTAATCATATTTTAAACTTGCTCATATTTAGAAAATTCACTCTAAGATCACACAGAAAGGTAAGGTCTGGAGGAAGCAGTGTTCTCAACACTAGGACAACCAAAAATCGCTGATTAATTTCCACTCGTAATTAAAAAGCATAAAATGTGACCTCATAGATTCTACAGAGGGCAATAAGTTCCAGCTGAAATGCTGTATAGGAGCACGTCGTGCAAATTAGAGCCTCAAGGCACTATTGCAGTGCAAGTAATAACAATGAGCTTAAATTTCACAGGTCGGGGGTTTCTATAACATCCTCTGGGAATCCGTGGGCATTCTGAAAGTTACCAACAGCTCCAGATATTAAACAGGATTTCAGCTGGGCCTGGATGATTGCCAGAATTGACGAAAACATACCACCCCGCCATCCCCTGCTTTCCCAAACCGGACATGTCATAACCTAAGAACTTCCTAAGAACACTTCTTCAGTATTCAGCATTGGTAATAGTACACACAGCCCTGCTTGGATTAATTACGTCTAACCCCAGCATTGTCCCATGCTCGTGGATGAAACCACTCTCATAGGTTCTCTCTTCCAGGCAGCTCCCCCACTCCCAATCCCTGCCAAGCATGCGCAATGAGCCCCATCAGGCTGTCTTTCCAATTACACTCAAGCATTTGGAAATGTCTCCACAAGCGATCAAACACTGGGGGGAAAGAGGAAGCTTAAATCCTGTTTCAGGAAGATCACACTGAAAGAAAGATTTCCTTTACTATAAAAACAGAGTTAAGGTTTGTCAATAGGGTCTGTTACCTTGCCCTGTAACCTCATCACAGATCAGCTCTTATCTGCCCCCATTAACCGCTCCTTCCTTCATCCTCTTTCCGAGCAAGCAGCACCGCACAAGGCTCATTTATACACAGGCCGGCTTCTGGGAGAGGACTTTAGATAGACACAGTCCTGCAATAAAATCAAGTTGCTCTCCCAGGTGGGTTAGCATTTCCTCCACCAACAGATAGGGAGTAATTGAAATGAAAGCCTCATGTCTCCTTGCCTTCCCATTTAGGATGAATTACCCGTGCAGATACTTCATTGCCAGCTCTGTGCTACTGACAGTGTCATTAAGCTTAGCTCCACCAGGGACAAATCTTTTCATACGCTGAACAGTAATACTTTTATGCTACCTAATGAGTTTTGCGGTGCTGCATGTTATGTAGGGAAGCAAATATCTATCCTGTGCAGAAAAGTAATGGGCAGAGCACTCAAAGCACACATTGTTGTTAGAAGTCTGTATACGTTTCTAACAGAAAAAAGAAATGGTTGCTCTGTAGAAGTCCTCACAAGATAGAACAGGTATCTCTTATTGCTTTGCCATTCCCTTAGAGTTCACAACAAATATTTGGCTTTGTGCCACGGATTGGAGACGAGTTGAAATTTTGTGCCAACATCTTTGTGTGAGCAGATGCAGGCACGCGGACAGCTGCAGGTAGCTTCCCGGATGCAGTCCCAGAAAAATATTGTTTCCTTCGCAGTGTGCAACTGAAGACACTCTGCTGCACAGTCCTGCAGATACTAGGAACGTATTTTGGCTAAGGAGTGGTTGATTAGCCTAGCCTAGAAAAAGTCTGAAGCAGAACCCAGTGAGGTCTGTGGAAATGGTTCCCTCTCTGGTGAGCTGTGGATAAAGCCCCTGGAATAACACAAGCCACTGTAGTGTCGTGATCCTGAAGTTGTTAAAACCATCGCCACTACTTGCAGTGAATTTTACCCGTTTGTTTATTTTCTCAGTTCCCCAGCGACAGGCCTCATAAATGCTGTGAAATGGAAACCATCACTGCATGCATCAGAGGAAAAGACCTGAGGAACTGTCATTTCCTCAGCTGAGCATCAGCAGTTTCAGCATCAGCCGAAAAAAGTCCTAAGCTATTTCATCCGCAAATTACATTTCTTCCCTGGGAATATGCCTTAACTACGTATTTTTGTTAAAATTTAGTCTTAAGTCTTAAATATTTTCCAGCTGATGGTAGGTCAATGTTTGTGTAGGTACACACACAATATATACGCTATATGTATTCGCACATACAAAAATATATGGGTAACAACAGTGGCTTCCATTGATTTTTGATGCTTGTTATTCCACAGGTTCTTTCATCCACTCTTTAAGACCAGTAACTCATACTACCATAAAAACTGAGATGTGTGGACATAGGAATGGCAGGTGCTGTCTAAACTTCCAGTACGGAACCTTCACAAATTAAAAACATAAATTGTATTTTTGGCAGTAGAATTGTGTGAAATATCAAGAAATATCAAGAATCAGGAAGGAACAGGGAGCCTTTTTGTCTGACAAGTAGAAATGTACACTTATAATCGCATTAAAGCTGTATCCCTCTTGGCTTTAGAAAAAGAGAGATTAATCTACGAGCTCTCCAAGGCTATGGGAAATTCCATCTAATATTATCATCAATGTAAACAATAATATATGTATTCATGGACATTTATAATACCACCAAAGCTCTGTGCCTTCAGATCATGGGTCAGGCATCTGATTTTAATGGAATTTTAAAATATATTTATCTAATGTGTTTTGGATCCTATCTGCTTTCTGATTTTTGAGTTATTTTTTAAATGCATTTTTTTTAACTTTTTCTTTTTTAGAAAAAAAAAAGAAAAAAAATATTGTTTTACCATGAATAACCTCTATTCATTTTTCCTTCTCTCACAATCGGTTTTAAGTCCATAAGCAAGTTTTCAGATTGTGATAAAATTATAAGAGCTAGGAGCACAGCACTTAGCTGTATTTCACTTTCTGTTTGCATTCCCATCTGTGGAGTTTTGTTAATAGAGATGCTTATCAGAAGCAAAATCCAAAGTACTGGATCCAAAGCCAGTATTAATGATAAAAACAGATAAAAACATCTCTTTTACACAGAAGCAAGATCTTAGGTTTAGAACAATCAACGAATAAACAGAAGAAATGCTGTATGATTTGCCAGGTGACCTGTCGCTGAGCTAAACAAGGTAAAGCATAAACATAGATAATTGAACATATACTTGCCCCAAAATATTTTTTGATTTTACTAGCAGAATGCATAGATCAAAACCTGTGTTAAATTACATCTTAAAAAATATTTATTTGGATACTCAAAGCCATCTGTTAAAATCACGGTCTGTACTTAGGCAAAACACACAACTTGCTTACTGAAAAGCAAAGAGCCCTGCGTTTGCTTACTGTGCTGACTGCTACGGATTTAAGATTGACTTGGCAACTGCATAAATGTGACTTGAAAACGCAATTGCTTGTTATGGCAGAAACCTGGATCTGAAAACCTAGGGGGTCTCTTCCAGAACAGCACGTCTTGCAACCAACGTCATTGTCCTATTGCTCTCTTGTCTAGTTTTAACCATCCTGCTGGAGACATTCATTTCAATGTTTTGGTTTACAGAGAACCAGACTAATCTCTTGGTTAGAGCAGACCCCTCAGACTTATTAACAATATGTACCAAACCCTCACTTCTGTTCTTAGATGGCTCATTTCAAATACACCAAACAAATAACCCTTTGTTACAGGCCTTAATTCCATGGATACTGTAACTTGAATATGCTCGGTGGCATGAAATAGGAAATTTGAGTTACTTTCCATATTGTATGACTAATACTGTGGACATATTAATTCTCAAGTGGAAGGTATTGTACTGATCAAACTTTGATCTGGAGCCTTGATCCAAGTCTCCTGTTTCCAATGTACAGCATAATACTCAGAAAAAGACTCCCTTGGGTAAAATATTGGGGGTAAAAACATTTAAGTGTGCAACGTTGGGTCTAACTCATGGTAACATGTAATACACGGTCAGTGGAGACTCTTATATCACTTAACATAGAGTTGCTGAAGGTTTGCATGTGTAACTCCCGTGATTTCTGAACTACAAGGCTTTCTATTCACCTGCTTGTTGCCAATGGTTTCCACAGATCATTGAACCGCGGAATTCCAATATATCACACAGAGGGCTGCCTGCTTAGAGATACACAAGAAAATTCAATCAGAGGTCGCTGCAGTGGGAATGTTAAAATAGATTAGCTAAATTCCTTGTGAGGTTACGTGTAGGCCAAGTTGAAATGACCTTATTTTGATTAAGATTGCTCCAAGACTGTTTAGACGTATACTGACATCTGAATACTGCCAAGGTACCCTGGTGTAACCCATTCCTAATTGTCTGCAGTAGAGACACCATCTCTGCTTTTCCTCCTATGCAGTCAGTTTACATCAAACAGGTTGTGCCGACATGGCTGGTTGGACTAGTTTAGCAAGGAAACAATCCTAGATAGGTTTGGAAATTAGACGTGATGGGACCTCAAACATTTCATGCCACAAATTCTCTTTGAGTCGCTTCTACACCCTGTAGAGAGCCATTAATCACTAATTAGGCTCCCGGAAACCTGTAATTTGCCCAACGTAATTAAGAAGAGCAAATCTAAAATAGCTATGATGTGTAAAGCTGTGTATTATGGATACAGAGTGATGGATTTGATGAAGGCTTTGTCAGGCAACAACATTTTGGACAATTTTATGAACAGTCTGTCTTCCTGATGCACAGAAACAGCAGTAAGAATTCTTAAGTTTGGGGAAAAATGCCTACCGCCACCACCACAACCCAATTTATCATTGGCTGTAGCGCAGTATCAGCTAGGAAGATGACTTTCCCAGTGGGATTTCACCAAGACTGATGTTACTCTGCTTGCTTTCAGAACTGTTAAGGTAGTCTCACAGATTCAGATTATTTTGCCTTTTGGAGAGTTCAGTGAGGTCACTGCCAAATATGTTTCATATTTATGATATTTTCCCCATATTTTGCATTTTAAATGTAGTGGTTTTTTGTTTGCTTGTTTTTGCCACCTGTTCACCTGTAAGAAGGGTGACCCATAAACGCAGTTTCAAACTGTAGATGGTTCTGTAATCAGACAAAGTTAAGGACAGCAGGAAGGTACAGTAGCACTCAGTAAAACTTAACTAGTTAAAGTAAAACTGGTACCAGTATTTTCTCTGTTAAGATGGTTAGCTCTTTGGAAATTACTGCATGACACATTGTGCTTCCAGCAATCTGCCTGCTTTTTTTGTTATTGCACTGATAAGAGATTTGCTCAAGGACATATTTCTTTTGTTATAGCAATTCTTCAAAAAGAAAATGTAATTGAACACTGATGCAAATTGCTCTAATATCATGTACCGAAGTGATTTTAGTATATGTATGAACATTGCTGTTTCTATGGTAATTGAGCACCAGTTTATGGATATGAAAACTAAATTCACATAGGCAAAAAACAAGCACAAACACACACACATACACACTTGCTAAATGCTTTTGGAATCAGTTCAGGATGATTTATTTTCCAACAGTTAATTTCCTATGCACGTAAGATTCACTAAACACTGTGAGCACTATGTACAACCCTGTACAGGCTGAACAACACCCTAGGAAGTTTTTTTATGCCAGGACAGAAGAAAGTCAGCCAAAAGGTAAAACTGGGGGAAAAAAACCACCCACGTTCCTGCTTTTAAGCATAGATACTCATTTTTGTAAAGAGAGGAAAATAAGTATGCACATAAATAACTGCTTATTAGAAACAAATAAGCACTTTGAAATGAAAAACTAGGAAATCTACTTAAGCAAGGTCTGATAGAAATGTGTTGGCAAAACAACATAGTTAACAACAGCCAGGTAGCTTTTCTTTTATGATATCTCTGGAGAAGCAAAAACTCTATGAGGGGGGTACGATTATATACAAAACATCATGATTTTGCTAATATTTTTTTTTTTCACTGAACTCTATATGGCTAAATAATGAGGCTGCACTAAAGAGAGGCCTTCTAGATTACCAAGTAAAACTTTTAAGAACTAGATTTTCCTAGAAAATGGAATTAAAACTCCATAGCACGATATGAAAAAAAAGGGTAAGTTTGCAGCTAACTGCTTGCTGAACTTGGACAGTTTGATTTGTGCTTTTGCATTTCTCAAGCAACAGTGTTTTATGTTCTTATGATGGATTATGTGGTTTATGACTGAGATACGTCACAGATCCATCAGTTAAGTATGGCAAACTAATTATTTGGGAATTACTGCAGCGAGTAATGTCAGGAGAATTGGCTTTACTGTTTCATCATATTTGGCCTGGCAAAGGTACTATGGATATGTCTAACTCAGTGAAGAAAAGCAACTTTAGAATCATCATTAACATAGGCTGTGAATGCTACACATGCAAATCTGTGGAAATTCTTGCCAGTACAGAAGAAACCTTACATGCAATATAATACACAAATGCAACCTCTTCAGTGCCCCTTTTACAAAGAGTGGGAATGCAGAAATACTGATGTAATCAGAAAACACGTTTCTGATTTGCAGGAACCTAGCAAGGTCACGTAATTCGGTACATCAGTAGCCCTAGGATAAGTCTGTCGGCATGGTAAGGATTTTCACAGTGTACAAGAGCTGCCACGAGGCATGTGGGAGCACCCTCTCCCCACTGGCTCCTAACGGGAGCTGGGAGCATCACAAAATGGAGCCTATGTTCTGTGTGATTTCCTTTGTCCTACACCGACTGTTCTATGAAGGTGTACACACGTGTTCAAAATTGCTACCATAAAGAGTCCCACGGCTTGTGGGAAGCACGTAAAAGATGCACGCAGCTGTTGGCAGAAGCAGAGACCGTGACTTTTAGGGTTCCCACCTAATTGCTGACGGGTTAGAAATGGGTCAGGTCCTTGGACATTTTACAATATAGAAGAGGATGAGGTAAAAGAGAATTGAGAATCTACATCTGAATCACGAAAATTAATACCAGCCCTCACTAAGCAACAAAGATCTCTCAGAAAAAAAAAAATAAAAAGGAAAACAAGTAATAGGAGAAAAGATCCAACCGGTGCTGCCTAATTAAAACAGATCATGTCACACTTTCCTCTGCTTCCTTACAGATGTGAAGTTGTATAACACAGTCAGAAGTAAATACTGGATAGTCGCTGGCTTCATTCTTAGTTCTCTTTTCTGGCAGGCCCAGATCATTTCAGCATGATCTCTTTCTGCTTTCCCAAACACAGTCATGGGCTTGGAGACCATACTTGGCAAAGGTGAGAAAGAAAGGAATGTTAAAAAAAAAAAAAAAAAAAAAAGGAAAAGGGAGTCGTGTCCTTTAAAAAGCAGTCATGTTTTCCCCTCTTTCTCTTCTCCTTTTACAGTTTCTCCAGCCAATGCTACTGGAAGAAAGGATGCAACTGAAGGACTGGGTTGGGATTTAGGAGCTTGCTTCTGAGCTCTGATACAGACTTCTTGTTTGGTGGCGAGCCATGAGATATTACAACTGTACGAGCTAGGAAGTGTTGCTATTAGCCTGGGTGAACCATTTTGTTCATCACAGATACCATAAAAAAAATCAAATCAAATCAAAACAAAACCCAACCACATGTGGGAGCAATCCTAGGTATTTCCTAGTCTCTAAATATTTTAAGACTAAAATAATGATTGGAAGTAATTGGCAGCATCGTGAAAAAAGAGCCAATTTGGCACACGTCCTGATGCTCAAACATGAGAGAAGGAGAACAGGTGTGCAAACCAAAAAGAAGAAAAAAATGGCAGTTTCTCCAGTGGGAAGTTATATTCATAGACTAAGAGAATAGCTTGGGACCCAGACAGAATTTATGGAAAATTTGTGGCTAATGAGAGAAAAGAACCATAAGAATGCTCGGATGCTAAGGAAGTACTAAGGCAAAGGTAAAAACCAGGCTTAATGGCTACGTAGGGAGAAAAAGCAGATCAATTATAAAGGAAAGGGATTTCTGAGCTGATACAGTTCATTTTATGGAAACAATGAGAGCTTTTTACTTTGCCAGATGAATTAGTAAATGAATACAGAATTGCAAAGTTTTCTGGGCCTCTAGAGGAGAATTAGTGGTACTGGCTGGTACTGACATTTGTTAAAAACTGTTTGGGGATTCTGCTAGAAACGCAAGTAATTGCTTTCCATTTTCAAGGGGAAGCAAAAGCAAGTGGAAGAGACTGAATTCATAGATGTCAAGCATTCCCCCCACCGTGTCACTCTTTTATGGATATTTAATACACTGCATGAGACCCAGTGGGTTCCAATGAGCCTTACAAACTTGCAATTTGTCATGGGTGGGCTACGCTATGGGAATCACTGACCTGGAAGAGATTTTTTTGAAGAAGGCTCATTCCTTTTTTTATTTTATTAGGGTTGCCATACTGCTCTGGAACAACCATAAAGTCGTTGCATCGCTCTGAGCTGGCAAGGCATGTCCTGAGCCGTGGTTTTGGAAGCCCTCTGTTCCATTTGGGAAAAGGGGTCCCGGCCACTTAAGACCCAATTGCCCTTTCCTTTTAACAAACTTACCAGCAATCGGATCTTTTTGGAAAAAAGGCTGAGGTAGTCCTGCCAGTTCTGTACATTTAAAACCACGACTGGGCCCAAGTTAAAGCTTCAAAGCACACATAAGGAAGGGGACCGAGGTAACTGCTGGAAAGGGAACCTCAACAGGAGCGATGAGATCTCCAGAAACAAGTAGAGAGAGAAGCTGGAAGGTTCCTTGGGCACCATCCAGAAACAGCAAATTCTCCTTTCAACTGCAATAACTCCCATGTACTTTGTAGGGTTAGCCCTCCTGACATAATTTCTTCCCATAGACTTCAAATTTCCTTCTTACTTCACTCTGCAAAGGCCCTCGTACTGAACAGCTCCATCACCAAGCTTTCAAAAAGTCTCTCCTCCTAGGTAGCATTAACAACCCCTATTTCTCTGTAGGAGAGAAATCACAAATCTACCCCTGCTCCTGAGAGCTCCTGGTTCATTGAAACTATTAAATATATGACACAAAGTGCAGAGATGAATGCCGCATGTATTCTGTTATGCAAAATCTTATTAAACTGAGGATACGAAGGGTCTACCTCACTTTGCAAACACCATTTGAGGAGCTCCTACACAGATTTCTTTCATTCCAGACCCCTGGTAAAAGTGAGTGAAAAGTGTGCAGGAGTGAGAACACAGATGCAGATAGTGTACTACTACGGTGCTTTAACGTGACCTGCCAGTGCTAAGGAAATATTTGTTTGATTGTTTGTTTTGTTTCTTTAAACCCAGGACTGAGAAGAGCATTGTCAGCAAGAGAGTCCAAAGGGCAGATCTGGCTGCTTATCCTGTTTGATACAACATGTTAGAGGAATATTTTATGCAAGAAAAACAACAAAGCACAACAATATATTTTGTTCTCTGAGGGAAGAAGAATGAAAATAATCCTATTAAAATCGAAGATGCTATTGTTTTTAAAATTAATGAATTAGGTTTTCATTGTATCTTTCTTGTTTCAAAACAAGATGTAAAATGAGTTAATTTTATAAAATGAAATACCACTACTATTAAAAAAACCACCACCAACACAACACACAAAACCCAACAAACATCATCAACAAAATCAATATCTTTCCTAAATGAGAATACACAGACGTTAGCATAGGAAACAAACAAGCCAAAAGTACCGTAACCTAACTTTGCAGCCCGCAAGCCTTATTTAAGCTCAGGTCCCCGAGGTGCCTGCGACTCCTTTGCAAAGCAGGAGGACTCGGGCACTCAGAAAGGACCTGGAGAAAACGATCGGCTTCGTGGTGAGGGCATGAGACCCTCTCCTTCCTCCTGAGCTCACTTTTGTCACTTGCCTTTAAATTACACCAAGGCTTAGCTGTCCTCAGGCAGAGGAGGGAGTGCAATCCATGTCCTGCTCCAGCCCCGAGCTCCTGGATTGCATTCGGATAAGCACATCTCTTCCTCCATTTTCAGCAGCAATACTGTAAGACAGGAGGCCTAACCTACGGCATTTACCTGACAGCATGATCGTGACAGCCTGCTCCAAGATGACCACAACAGAAATATGTCCTTTTTTAACTCCACCAGCCCCTTCTGTGCTCACATCTGAAAATCTGATTTATCAACAGATTCTGAAGCTCTCCCCAACTAGGACGGCATAAAGCTGGAACAACAGAACTACAGTCTCTCCTTACTGCCTTTTGTATCATAGGAGAAAAGCTTACTGCGGTTCTATAAGCCAGCAACCCTTGGGTATTGGGGCATCCTGCAAAGGCTGTTTCAGTCAAGAGGATCCGCTGAGGTCTGACACTGCTCTGAATTGTACTGTGGCCCACACTGGTGTCAGTACTGAAGCGTTAGGTGGCATTGTCCCATCACGTGCCCAGAAGTCTAAACTGGACACATCTGTGGATTTTTCTCAGGGTTATCTTTGATCACAAAGTTGAAAATCTTGAATTATTTCATCTCTACTTACAAACCACCTCCCCAAACCTAAAATCTTTGGAAAAAAAAAAAAATCCCAAACAGTTTTATCATCACTCCTGTATCAACCGACATGAGGGAAGGAAATGAAGCAGTGAATTCAAAGGAAACTATTCATCTACTACAGTAAAACAAGCCTTGGAACATCCTAAGATTAAGTAAAGAAAATGGTGTTTCTATTGTGTGGGGTGTTTTTTGTTTTTTTTTTTTTTGGCTTTTTTTAGAGGAACAAGGACAGCTAGGTTCCATGATAGAACAGGGCATAGAAAGTCCCCCGATGACCTAGCAGGCAACTTCGAGCACGATCTCATTTGGAAAGCAAATCGATATTTGCAGTCCCAGGTTGCATTCTCACGTTACAATTAGCTTGGCGATTGTTCCCAGCTTTCCCCCAGCACTTGTTTTTTGACTCCAGGTTCTAGCGCAGCTTTCCTCTGACGGTTCAAAAGGTTGTGCTGCGAATTGTCTTAGAGAAGTTTTGGGGAAGGAAATACAGATTTAAAATCAGCTCAGCTCATCTGTATCATGAAAAGAGCCTGCAGACAAATTAGATTGTGTTGGCAGAAGCTGGGAGTAGTGAACCACGGTGTGAGGGCACGATGCCACGAAGCCCAATCGCTGCCAAACTCTGGGCATTGTGAAACCATGGCCTCAGCTAATAGAAATCAATGTGTGTAAATTCAGCTGTCAGCCACTGAAATCGCTGCACCTCTTTTCTCAGATAGCACCACAATTTAATTAAGTGTTGATGTGTTTTGGGTGGAAGCCCCTCAGCTGCACCGCTTTTGAATAAGCCATTTCAATTTTAAAAGGGTATGAGAACAGGGGCCTCTCCCATATGAGAGAAATACTCTGGGACTCAATTTGCATTCCACTTATCATTGTTTTCATAGTAGCTGGATTTAAACTGAAACAAAAATTAATTACATCACAAGTGACAGTCCTATAGCTCATTAATGGTGATCACAAAAGCAGTGGAAAAACTATTACCTAATCTACTATTTGGGGATCATTAAATTGTTTTGCCCCTGCTTTCCAGGTTTATAAAAGGGCATATATGCCTTGGTCTTTGTTTGCTAGATATTAAATAGTGTCAGGTTGGCAGAGGGGAAACAGTAAGCTGTTCCTGTAGGACGTCTATTTTTCATGTTAAAATTACTGCGTTTTACATCTCGGCAAGCCTCTGGAGCAGATTAAAAGTCAGCATAAACAAAACAAGATGCAAATTGACAGCTATTTCATCATACTTCTTTCTCTAAAAAGGAGAAACCACCCTCTCTCCTCCTCGTATGTATCTTAGTGTCTTTATGGCGCTGAGTGCAGGCCAAGTGGACATATGGCAGTTGGATTTCTTCTGGGTGAGGTCATTTTGAAGGGCTTTTTTTCCTCCCTCTACAGACATTTACATGCTGTCCTCAGAATTTGGCCATGACATTCCAGATAAAATTATCACTTTCCCAGTCCTTAGTATCTTTTCCATTTCCTTTTTTAAGTCAGCTCTGGGATAATAGCCGTATCACTGCAGAATAGCTAACAGATTTTATGGATTCTAGCCAAAATGCTGTTTTGTAATTGCTTTTTGCTATGTTTTGGATTCATATTTCACCCGTATTTCACCCGTTGTGCTGCTACATAGCTGGAGTTTTGGGAGTGTTTTCAGGAGTCATTTTCCTAAGAGTGTTAAGTGGCTTCTGTAGCACAGCTATTCCTGTTTTTGAGAAAATTCAGGCAGCTCTTTCTGGAAACAAGAATTAAGGTAGTATTGCAAGAACTTGTTTTGAAAATGAGGTATATTCCCTAATAATAGAAGAAATAGCATCAGAACAAGTTTCTCAGTCACAGATCAGCTAAGCCTTGCTTTGGATAGACTGTTCACAAATAAGAAAATAGGTTAGTCCACGTGAGCTGCTGCAACTGGTGACAAAATTGCACATTAACAGTGATTGTACTGGTGTGTGTTTTGTGGTGCACCCTAGCTGTACCAAGAATACCAGTCATTGTATAGAGGGAACTGAAAAAACATATTTTTTTTTTCTGCAAGCACTTATTACATAGGTTGGACTAGAAGTAGAAAGAAAAAAGAGACTATCAACAAAAGTGAAGCTATTCTGATTAAGAAAATGGAAGAAGGATAGCAGACCAATCCACTAATAACATACCTTAAATGATTTCTTTTCTTTCATTAGAAGACATCCTCTGTTTTCACATTTCTGTAAACAGAAGCAAATAGTCAATGCAGACCGACACAAAAAAAAATCATTTAACATACCTAAAAATACTTTTAATAAAATAACTGAAGTAATTCGAAATAAAATGCATTATTACTTAAATCCAGTTTATCTTTTTAGCTCATGAAATCTTCTACTGAATTGTACATTAGCTCACATTCATGGAGCAAAAAGTGCTCCACAAGGGCAGTTAGAGCAAAGGATGAAGCCAAGAGATATGAACCCCACTCCGAGTGGAGTGTTATCTGTGGCTTAGAGCAGTCATTTAGCTTTCGCTGCCTTATCACTCCCACTCGTGGAGCACTGACCTGCCCCACAGGTGCTGTGCAGCTCAGTCAGCGTTCGTTAGAAATACGGAGATTTTCAGCTGAAAGGCACTACTAAAAATATTTTTGTTTCCATAGTAACAGACTGTGAAATACAATAGTATGGCTCTTTGCAGGATATTGCCAGAAGATCACAGATGAGAAACTCTTACTTGAAGCGGTGTAACTGCAGTAGAGGAAAGGACTGACAAAAGCCATTGCTATTTATGTAATTGTACCTTGCTCTGCTTTGCACCACTGTGCAAATCTCTTTTTCTTTCACCAGAATTATAAAGACAAACTTCCCATGACTGAAGAATAACAGTAACAATAATATCTAACACAGTACATAAAATCTTCAGGCTTCCTTAGTTTTCATACTAGTTACCAAAATGCTTTCTAATTCATTAATTTCAATAAGCCTCCAACCACCTTTATGGCCCTATCAATAATTAAACTTGAACTATATCAATATAGTGAAACTATGGAGAGGCTGCCCTGACTTACTTCAATAACAGCGCCATTATCATTGCTTGGGGCAGAAGATTTCATAAATATGCGCCTACAGAGAGGTTTGGAAATTCATGCCCAGGGTCCTAAATGAAAGTTGAATTTTAAAACTGTTGAACACTCTCTAGACCTTTGGGCTATAGAGTTGGGGGTTTGCAATGTACTGGGAATTACTAGGAGAAAAGCCGTTATTGCAATCACAGCATTATCATTTGACAGCCTGGATGGAGGTTAGACCTCACTTTCAATCCTATTCTTGAAATTCTTTGCATAAAAAGTAGAAATTGACTAGAAAGTCTATCTTTTTGGCTTTCATGAGAACTGTGCTTGCTCATTATCTCTGTCTAACTTGGATAAACACAGTTTGTGATATATTATTTCTGAGTGAATAGCTTAGCTGGAAAAGAATTCAAGGAGCCTGGCTCCCAGTTCCTTGCTCCAAGTTATCCAATTTTCATCTTCAAAATCGGTCAGTCTGCCAAGGCTTCATATAAAAATGAATCAAGGCAAAGTACAACCAAATGAGAACATTTCTTGAGAGCTTATCTTATTTTAATGATTAAAACAAGAGACCATTTGAATTAAAGTGAATCAACTGTTTATTCTTGGTGCAGCGTGACTCCATGCAGAAAGAGATTCAGTTTACATTATTGTTAGTCTGGCTGGGATTGAATAACTGCGGGCCAGTGTGCCTCATTCAGCTATTCAAGAAATAGCATTCAGCAAAGTCTTTCTACAAACATCTAATTGGCATCTTATGCTAATGGAATTAAATCAGCCTCAAACACTCATTTAGTTGCCAAATTGTTTGAAGTACAGTAGAACACAGAGAGACTGCCAGGGAGAAAATGTGGGTTAGCAAAAGAAAGAAAGAAAGAGAGAACTTTGAGCCTAAAAATAGCAGAAGCATTGTACTGGAAAAAATTATAGTTTACAATTAAGAAGTGAAGCTTTATCACAGCCGAGATTTATAATAAAATGAAAGAAAGCTCCCTGGTTATATTGACACAAAAGGAGGTTAATATGTCTGTTTCTCCTGATGAAAAATCTAAGTCCAATTATTTTGGCTATTTTGTCAGGTCAAAAGTTCTGGAATCCAGTATCTGAAGATCAAAGCCAACGTGTTCACAGCCAAGTTCTCCGCTAAAAATGGAAGGGAGGGAGGAAAGGAGGAAGGAAGGAAAATCCGGCTTTGAAATATGAAAGGAAGTGAGGAAAGACCTGAAATCAATGGGTGCTTGAAGAATGTAGGGTTTTGTCATTAAAACCAGTTACAGTATAAAGGCATACAACAGAGGAATTCTATTGGGCCAGCAAGTATTTGCCTGTAATCTACTATTAATACACATCTTCTGCTCTTCCAAAATATTATCTCTATTAGTTGTCCTGCTATGATTTCGAGTAATTTACATGCACCAAAGCACTTAATCATGTGATTTCAATGGGATGTAAGCACATACTTAAAGTTAAGCCTATATAAGTCCTTTGGTGGAAAGGGATAAACTTAAGCATATGCTTAAATGCTTACTGAATTGCGACCTAGCCTCCTTTGGCACTTCGCCCATTCCGCCGGGTTAATTTCACAGTTTGTTTCCTTCGTCTACAAGGGTGCTTACCCTTACAGTGCTTACCTGTGGTAAAATACCTCTCCCTTAACATGGATATACCAACAGAAGGTATTAAATAATGAGGAAAATAATAAAGGTTGTGTTTTAAGAACTTTTTTCAAATTTGACATCATCTAACTGACACAGAAGTCCAACACGGAAGAATAGATATATTTTCTCCTGTAACTCTGAAAACAAGGATTATCAATAATCACATTTTGCCAGGAAGTACACCTTCCCTTTTCTTCTATTTCCTTCCAAAGTAATCACCCCTGTTATTCTTCTGTCAGAGAACAGGAAAGATTGCCCTCAGTGTCTGACCTGAACTGAGTTTTGATCTACCAGAACAACTGGACCATATCCTATTGATTCTGATGAAGGAACTTATAGGTAAAATTTGGCAGTAGAATAGGGTGCAATAAGAGCTCTTGGCCATAAAAACAATGGAGTCAGTTAAATGTTTGTCCCCCTTCTCTGTGGCAATTAGCTATCAAAGCAAGAACTGTACTACTTATGATTCAATACAAAGAATCTTGAACTGTTGTATTAAAAAATAGCATGGAAATAGAAGGGAATAGGAATGCACATTCCTAATGTGCACGTGCTACTGAAAGGAAAGAAAGCATTCTTAGTAATGTTATAGGAGTGTCTACACAGTAAAAATAAAAAACAAACAAACAAAAACAGTAGAACAAAACATTTTAGAAAAATACTGAAGAACTAACTGAGCAGTTGTGGCAAACCAAGAGCTAAAAGCACACAGCATCTTGGAAAATTGATCTTGCAAGAACATAAAGAGCATTCTACGTGTTACTTGACAGGTCTCTCAAGGACTAATGAAACACAAAGGCAACTAAATGCAGTTTTTTATATTTTTATTAACAGAAACACATCTCACGCAAAGCCTTAATCTGCCAGCTTCCAGCCTAGACTGTGTAATAGCTGAATTTGAAACTCTTCAAAACAGGAGTTTATATAATGGAAAGGCTGACACAGCTTTGAGTTCAGTGATGAGAACTATGCCATCATATTTTCCTCTCTTGCTGAAGAAATTAGGAATGGTTTCAAGCAAAATTGTGGTAAAGAAAAGATGAAAATGATCAGGAGCTCTTTAGACGCATCTTGAAGAAAAAGGTTTTGAGTGGCAAATCAGAGCAGATTATAAAACACGGTATAAAATAGCACGTAATATAGATGTTAGCCAGTATCACAGGATATAGAAGGAAATAATTTTGCTCTTCCCTGAGGCAGAGCTCCTTCAGACATGTGCTGTGAAGGAAATGTAACTTGAAAGCAGTAAAACTTCCCTGAAGAAAAGTAATAACAGGTGATGTCGTGCCAGAGAAAGAGGAAATGTCCTCCTTCACCTGTCTTTTGAGTGGGATGCTGTGTGATATCAACCAGAAATCAATTCCTTGGAAATTCTCTAACGTGACTATTACTCTCAGGATCTCAGCAAACATCTCTAGGCTTCTTGACAGTTATAAAAACAGGAACACTGCAACCCTGCAGCAGCTGTATTTCTGCACTATTGTAGGAAACATGGGCATTACTTCTGAGCTTCCGTCATTTTTTAGTCTGCCTTTACAAAACCTGTTTCTTTTTTTCTTATGAAACAGAATGTACAAACATTTTGGTGTGTTTTGGGGTCTTTTTTTTTTTTTTTAATTAAAGAAGTTGTTTTTAAAATCTTCCTTTATGCTCACAAATATTTCTTGAGGAAATGACAGGGTCAGGTGTTGTTTTCTGAGAGTGTGAAACTGCTCCTTACTGTGGTGGACTAACTGAGCAGGCTTGAGAGGACGAGGTTCAAGAAGCCATGAGGTAAATGAGACACAACGGGAAGCAAAAAAGTGCTGGAGAAGCTCCTGGAGGCCTCTGGACATACTGTTGCCAGTCAGAAGTTTTCTGAGGCAACTAAAATCAAGCCTACAAGCTAGGACCTACCTAGTATGGGATGGAAAAGACTTGTGTATAAACTATTTTTGTTTCTGTTGAGTTTGTATTAAAGACCTATTTACAATCAGTTCTATCTTTACTTTTAATAAATATATATTTTTTTTGACCGTAAAATCATCTTTGTCTCCTCTTAGAGAGAATTCATTGCAGCAGAGTCTAGGATGTGCCACTGCAACGTTCTGGCAGACGCTGGATACTCAGAGCCCATCTGAGATTTACTTGCTACGGTGACTTTGGGTGACAATAGAAATAAAAAGAAATACATGCAAACATAGAGATTTCATTTTCACCATATTCCCAGAATCAACAACGGTATCAATTTTCAGGAAAGCAACTGAGTGACTGAATGGAAATTGAGTGTTTCTTTCAGAAATTTAGGACAAGACTTAAGCAAATAAACAGATGCTGTAGACCAGCACATTAAAACCAGTGCCAAAATAAACCCAGACAAATACTGTAGTAATTGAGGCTCTGGAATTGTATATACAAGAGTGTTCACAAATGTTTTTACTCCTAAAACAATAAGAACAACAACAGAAAGTTACCACAAGCACTGCATGACTTATCTCTCAGCTAAAGTAGTAACAGCACAAATCATGGCTGTGTTGTGTTGATGACATTACAGGGCACAAATTCACTGCAAGCACAGTGGATGACTCTCTGTTCTACAAATGTATCAATCACAAAGTTAAACAGGTGTTTTCCAAAAATCTACCCAGGCACACATTTGCCTTAAAGACTAGCACTCCTCTTGTGCCGTTCCCTAATCTCTTTGGTAACTACAAAACGATTTAAGAACAAAATAGAATTGTTCAAAAAATGTATTTCTAAGATAAAATAGAGATATGTATTCTTTTTCTTTCATACACAGGGTAATACAAAGAAAGTAACTGTAGAAAGTTGGGTTTTGAAAATCAACGCTCTGGTGAACCATGCGGGTGTAAGCCCATGGAACTTCACTGAAGGCAATGGAAGGTCACAAGTTCTTCCCATCATATTAGTGACGCTCTCAGAAACCCTCCCGGTGAGGAAACTTTCCCTCATTTTCCCCAAACCCTGAATATACAAAAGCTGTTTGACATCTTATTTATTTGTACTCCTATTTTTTTTTTTCCTCAGGAGCTACACTTCTGCAAAAGCTTCTTTTCTCCTTTTAGATATCATGCCAAAAGGCCATTTCATGAGGTGCTTTTCTGCTGTTTTGGAGCTGAATGTGGACGACTAGGTGGCCTGGGGATGACAAGGTGAACAAGCATACAGGTTGTGGAAGACCATCTTACTTAAAAGCAACAACAAAAATACTCAAAATGGTCCAAGATGAAACATAAACCAATCTAAACAATCACAAAAAGCAAGAAGCAGAATTTTCTCAGCTTCAAAAACTATACTGCCTTTTTCCTATTTTTTTTTTTTATATATTTTTCTGCACCTCTGCACTTTTTAGATCCGGTCATGCCTGGAAGCAAAAATATCAACTTTTGCCAAAAAACCTGTTGTCACAGGATTTCCACTACATTTTCGCAGGTGCAAAAGATAGTTGCTTGCATGTGAATATCTGTCTGTTTATCCAGTTAAAAACTCGAAGCCTTTAGAGATTCCTCCAGCACAAGTTGGAATATGAGTCTAAAGCCATTTCCTTTCCTTTATAGAAGAGTCAGGCTCACCTTCCAGTTAAGCAAAATTCAGCAGCACTTCCAGCATAGGTTTATTTCATGGAATTTCTACTTCCTTAGTTCCCTTTCTGTCATTTAACAATCAGAAAGGCAGCTGTAGTTTACCAAGGCATAAGGATGCAGTTAAATATAGGAACCCAGGTTAATAACGCTAAAAATCAGAATGATATGGTCTTGCTTTTGATTTGAGGCTTCTGAGAGATCAGACTTACATGTCGTCTCCAAGAACTGAAGTTCATTAATCACAGCAATGCTTATTTTTCTAAAGACTAAATGTCTCATAGTGCTTTCTAATATGTGCATGATTTCTTAAATTTTGAAGAACAGCATAATGTGCTCACTTTCCTGCTCTGTTATTGCTATAGGATGGATAGTACCTGCATACAGAAACACTCTTGAAAACATGCCAAGCTGAGTGAAAGAAATAAAGCAGAATACAATATAGCTGAGTGAAAGAAATAAAGCAGAATACAAAATATATACATATATATATATTTTTTTTTTTTTTTCTGGGAAAACCACCAAGCTTACAGGTCTTGTTTCATCTTAATCATTTTAAAACATCCTTTAGTTGTCTCCTTATCAGGAGACAACTCTCCTTGTCAATCTCCCGCTCTACTCTGCGCTGGTGCAGCCTCACCTCGAGTACTGCGTGCAGTTCTGGGCACCACAGTACAAAAAGGATGTAAAACTGTTGGAGAGTGTCCAGAGGAGGGCGACGAAGATGGTGAAGGGCCTAGAGGGGAAGACATATGAGGAGCGGCTGAGGGCACTTGGCCTGTTCAGCCTGGAGAAGAGGAGGCTGAGGGGAGACCTCATCGCGGTCTACAACTTCCTCGCGAGGGGGAGAGGAGAGGCAGGGGACCTATTCTCCGTTATCACCAGTGACAGGACCCGCGGGAATGGTGTCAAGCTGAGGCACGGGAAGTTTAGGCTGGACATCAGGAAGAGGTTCTTCACCGAGAGGGTGGTCGCACACTGGAACAGGCTCCCCAGTGAAGCAGTCACTGCACCGAGCCTGTCTGAATTTAAGAAGCGATCGGACTGTGCACTTACTCACAGGGTCTAAACTTTTGGGTAGACCTGTGCGGTGCCAAGAGTTGGACTTGATGATCCTTGTGGGTCCTTTCCAACTCGGGATGTTCTATGATTCTGTGATTCTATGAATGGTGGTGGGTTTTCTTGTTTGTTTGTTTCTTTGTTGGTTGGTTGCTTTTTTTTTTTTCTTTTGTTTTTACTTCCAGTGGCAAAGAAATCCTTCAGAAACATCCTAGAAGGTTACTGCAGGTGGTTGATTCGCTGAAAACGAAAACCATATACCAGATACATGTTTTTTTCAAGTTTCTGTATCTCACTCCTACTTTAAAGTGTGCTTTATTAACTTTCTAAAATACACATATTTGATTTGCTGAGATGATCTTATACTGAAAAATAAATGACTCAGTGTTGTTTTTCTTATTTTTAAAGTAGTTGTTTTGAGTTGCTAAGAAGCTGGATTTTAGACACAATTTCTGGTTTTAGGTTTAACACTTCACTGACTGCTTAACTTAGAATCTTCTTAAATATATTATTAAGGGAAGAGGTGAAATGCAAGAGAATTACAGATGATCTACTTTGTTATTAGATAGGGTCTTGCTTACTCCTAGGAATATCACAACCTGTTTATGATTAGAAGTGTACACATATATGTTATATAAAGTCCATCCACATATATAAAATGAGCATACAAAATATTACAGAAAACATAGAACAGCATTTAAGTCTTCAATTAGTATGGTCATGCTTATAGCAACAGAAAATGCTATTCAACTCTTGTAGTAATAAGATATAAAAATGAAGTACCTTTTAAAACACATGTAGCTCATATTTCCATTTTTCACATTACGTCCTACTCTTGGCCATTGTTCATTCCATGCCTGTCCTAAATAGTCTATATACTAAATGTGAGTTTTACTGTGAAACATAATTTCTGTGCAATGAATTTTTTCACTTTTTAAAGCAAATCTTACAATAAAGTGCATTCAAATGAACCTGCATTTTTTACTGGCCTTTTCAGATGATATCCAGTTATGTCTCTTGTAGAATAACGCTATATCAACTACCGCTTCCAATATACGCAAAATCATTTTATGGACAGAAATGCAGTTTCTAGAGGGTGCATCACAAAGCCTGTTACACTTGTCTACCTAAGCACAGAAGTAATATAAGGAAAGAAGTTGGGAATAATCTTAGGAGAAGTAATACAAGGAATGAAGTTGGAAGTAATCTTAGATACTCCTGTGAATCAGGTCTACGGTAAAGCAAGTAAATATGAAGGACCATGCTGGTTATTACCCTAATTTTGTTATATGGATACAGACAGCTTTTTAGTCTCAAGGGATGGCTGCTACTAGTGCCTGAGATGTACTTATTGCTTGGGGTAATTTACATGGAATCGTATCTCAGAGCAAACAGAATCATTTGACAATTGTGTCTGGAGCAAGAAGTAGCTTGCACGCTCCCTAACGGTGCAAAAAGCAATGGGAAGTTCAGACACAGAGCTGAGTGAGCCTTTCAAAGTGGCCCCCACTTTGCAGGCATCAAAGATCTGTTCAGGTTTTAGAGCTCGATGGGAAAACTCTAATAAGATGTCTATGTCGAGAGCTACACTTGCACTTGTGAACTGCAACTACGAAGTGAAAACCTACAAAAGCTTTTGGGTCCACAAATGCCACGAGCTACATCCATCTCCTTGAGCCCATTTGGGGTGCATGCTTTATTCATATTTATTCACACTGCAGTACTTTCACAGCTGGCCTAAACTTTTGCTGCTGCTTCTCTACCAAGGTGCTTCTCATCACAGAGAGCAGAAGCCCATCTGTTGAAACAAAGGGAAAAAATGGTGTTGCGCAAATTATTATGGAAACTTTTAATCGCTCTGAAAGATTCCAGAAACGTCCTGGTAAATAAATGACTGGATTAATGAACTAATAAGAATAACAAAGATGAATGTTGGCAACGGGATTCTTACTAAAAGCAACAACAAATTGCTCAGTAAAAGAGTCTCTCATTCTGAGACTCAAGTTTCTAAAAAAAATTAGGGTACAGAAATCCAACAGACATTAATGTCAGTTGGGTAGCTCTCTTCCTTTGAAGTTGATTCTCCAGTAAAATATTACAAAAAAAATTTATTGTCTGTGAGTTGAACAAGATTGTCAGCCCCATACAGCCCTTTGAAAATTGCAGTGAACCTGCAAGTACCTCCCAAACCACCTTTCCCTGGCGGCATTGACCAGGCTGAGGCTTTTCTGTTCAGACCTGACCTTTGCCACTGTGCATCCAGCAGAGGATTTGTTAGAAGAAAGAGAGGAAGAAGACAAAACGGGTGTAACTTTTTGGGGATTTGTCTGGGTGGTAAAAAGCTGAGGGCTAAGCCTGGACAATTGCGTAGCAACCAGAAAGCTCAGCCAAGTTGTTTCTTCACTTAAAAAATAATAAAGTAAGAAGAAAGAGATGAGTTTATGCTACTGATACGAAGCCAAATTGCTTCAAGCGTTTAGGTGTTCCACTTCAAGCAGTTCAGCAAAGGTCCCTGAAATGGCTGAGGAAGACTGACAGCAGCCTGACAACTCCTGCCCCCACACATGGCTGTCGTGCTGCCGGCTGCATGGTCCCACCTCGTCCCAGGCGCTTCCTCTGCTGGCCAGTTGGGACCCAAGAGGCAGCGCGAGGGGCAGAGCTGGGCTGTGCAGGGGTGAGGGCAGGCCCTCAGGGTAAGTTCTGCTACAAGGGTTAGATGAGCTCACCAACCTCTCATGGCATTGCAGCCTCAGCTGAAATCAGCCAGAGAAATGCCTAAATGCCTCTGAGAAGCACCTCCGATATTCACTCTTGGCCAGGAAGCATCAATTCAGTGGGAGGAACACAGGGTATGAATAAACACCGATGTTTTGTTTAACCTACCTCTTTCCACATTTTATTATTTGCAGTTTTTATTTTCACCTTTTGCCTAGTTTACACAAAATGGTGTGTTATTATGTTTTTACCAAGTGCATATTCATTAGTACTTCAAAGGGTAATGAGATTACTCTGAATTTTTTTGGAAGAATAATAAACCGGATACTTCACTAGTCAAAATAACTATTGACTTCACTAAACACAATGCAATGCCAGCACCGAAAAGCAAAGGCTGTTTCTTCAATGGGGACATCACACGTTTTAGCTCCTACTCGAACAACTGTTTTGAAATTCTCCTTTCCCCAAGAATGCAGGCTGCTCTCATTGCCTAGGAGCCCAGGGACTGTTGCCCAGAATACGGTGGGCCTAGCCAAAACGAAGTACTTGGATGGCTTGTGAGTTAAGCCTTGATGTGGTGTGTTTGGAAGAAGGCAGCTTTTGAAATATTTAGTAACGAACGACAAGGCATTGTGCTTTTGCAGACAGATTTTTGCAGCAATTTTCTTGCCTTGCAATCATATTTTGTTTCTGATACAGCATAAAAAAAAATTGTCCCAAGTTTTTGTTGAGTAATTTGAGCACAAGATACATAGCATCAGGTTTGAAGGGCAGACTGTCAAGGGTAGAATTGAAGCTGGTCTTTCATTTCTGCTTTAATAAAAGGGCTCACTGCTATGTCAAATGAGGAAAAAAAAAAAAAGGAAAGAAAAAAAGTCTAGTTATTTTTATTTTTGAAAAGAAATGCTTAACATTTAGTTACAATATTCCACACTCATCATACTTTAAATCCACAGGCATTTAGATTCCTGCAGTGGCAAGAATGGGATATGTTTTGAGTGACGGCTTTAAAAACTGGGAAAGTGAAAGCCAGAACTCAATGGTAAGAATATTTCTGAAATGTTCACAGTGGCAAGACAGTCAGGAAAAAACAAACCACGCTTTTCACAAGTTACTAAGTCTCTGACTTTGTCACAGCAAATGGGATTTGCTTGGATGTGGAGCAACTGGAGCAATCTCCCTCACCCCTGGGAGATTTTCAAAAGGGTAAATAATATGTTTGTTTCAAAATCAAAAGGAAGAGCATAGGAAAATTATTTTGGCTCAAATCCTGAATGCACGAGGTAGAAGTATTTTGCTATAATTTCACAATGGCACTGTTTGCATTACAAATTGTGACAAGCTTCATGTTTCACTTGTTCTAACTAGCAAGTAAGTTCAAGCACAAAAAATGTCAGATCTGTATAACCAGATCTCTTTTATCAACTACATATTCATGAGCAGAGTAAACTCCTAGGTAGAAATGTGTCAGAAGATAAGCAAAAGATGGAATTTGCTTGGATCATCCAAGTCAAATAACACTGTGTCTGGAGCTGTTACTCAGACTGAGCTGTGCCTTTCTGAAAGATTTTGAAACTCAAACTTATAGATTTAATATCTAAATATTTAAAAGCATCCTTTTGCTTCATTTTGTTTTTAAACTGCCCTCATTATTGACTCATTCTTAGACAAATATATCCTCAAAGAAATATAAACTGTGTATGCCTACCTGTTGCTCATGAATGTCTGGCAGTCAAGCATGTAAGTTAAGAATTTTGAGAAATGCATTGCTACAAACAACGAACAATACAAATCAAACTTCTGTTTTTACTGCAGTGAATATTTATGAAACCCACACAGGATTTGCCCTGTTCTTTACAGTATATCCTTGTTCGTATTTTTAAATATGATACAGTCTTCCTTGAGATTTTTTTTTTTGTTTGTATCATGGAACTTTGATGAAAACATGTTTCTTACAACCCTAGTTATTTTCCAGTTCATGAGCAAAGCACCTGAACTGTTTTTAAAGGATGAACGCTTGGGCCCTAATCCAGCTCGGGTCTTTCTGTAATGGACACTTTACTAGAAAATTTGTACATTCCTTTCTGAGAGAGCATTCAGATAAAAACATCACTATAGCACTGATATTAACCAGCCTTTTCACTATAACCAGTGGGGCTGTATTGAAGAAGAAATGTTGTCCTAAATGCAGCAGATCCTGTTGTGAGAAGGCAGGAAGAAAAACTACTGTTTGCGTGAATGGTGGCAGAGAAAGAAAAATGATGAAGTACAGGGTAAACGAAATAGAGGAAAAAAATTGTAGAGGAGATTAAAGTGTTTTGTGAGACCTTCTAAGATCCATGATTTTAAAAGAGAACAGCCTCAGCTATAATCCTTCCTTAACTTTACATGAAAGAGTATGATGAAATAATGAATACATGAAAGAACCATCCTATGAATATGTGAAATTGGGAGAGACTTTCAGTGTCACAAAACGGTATCAGACACCCTTCTGCATGGGGCCAACATAGCCTCAGACAGACAGTCCTGCCATGTAATGGTACAGAGAGAGACAAGCTGGGAATGAGCTGATTCTGGGGATTTCTACATCAGAAATACAGGCAAGATCATTATGAAGAAATCTAAAAGCTACTGTTTTTTAACTAGATGAATATTCCTATTACCTTTTTTTTGGTGAATGAAAATATGCAGCTTGCAGAAGCTAAATCAGAATTTGAATAGTTGGGGACGGAAGGGACCTGTGGGGTTGTGTAGTCCAACCTCTGCTGCTCAAAGCAGCGTCCGCTGGAGCAGGTTGCTGAGGGCTGCGCCCAGTCCGGTTTGGTCGAGCAGCCAGACAAGCAAGGAGACTCCACAGCCTCTGCACAGCCTGCTCCAATGTTTGACAGTCTTCAGAGTAAAAGCGTGTGTTTTTACGTTTAAATGGAATCCCCTGTATTTCAGTTTGTGCCCGCTGCCTCTTGCCTTGTCACTGGACACCACTGAGCAGAGTCCGGCCTGTTTTCTTTACTCCCCCCTTCAGGTTTCTGTACCCATTGACAGGATCCCTCTGAGCCTTCTCCCCTCCAGCTGAACAGACCCAGCTCCCTCTGAGCACAGCAGGTCAGCCAGTTTTCAGTCCACCCCACTGACCCCCTATCTAGTCCATGCTTCATCAGCTTGTTAATACAATTTCATAGGAAAGGGACATTTGATAAACATTCGTAAAGGTTTTACTGAGAATTATCCCTAAGCCTAGAATGATTTTTTTTTTTTTTTGGCTAAAGAGAGATAGGGCACTAGCTGAAAGCCATACAAATTGCATCTTCTGCTTTAGATAAGACTTTCAAGAAATCACTCCAGTTGCTAGGTATTCACGATTCTCTTCCGATTTTCATTCTAGCCAGCAAAACTAGCTTCTGACAGATTAAAATGTGTATTTAGTGTGAGGGAAAAAGCAAACAGTGGGAGACAGTAAGTCACCGAGAGTATTCCATAACAAAAGAGTAAAGGGAAAAAATTATAAACTAAAACTTCAGCTTCCAGCCAGAGATATTCAACAGTGTTCATCTCAAATCAATTTCCAGTGTTTAGCAGAAACTCCGGTATTTCACCTCACCTCCTGAACTAGAAGGCAGACGTATTTCACTTTCAGCTAGTTGATCTTATCTCTTTGCTTGAGACCGCAGAGGAAGTCGGTGTCCCCACATCAGAATTAAGGAACTGGGCAAACCACTGCCAGGGAGTTAATCGTTGTGGCTGCCCACATCTGGTTGAAATGCTGTGGAGCTTCTGGGCTCGCTTTCCTAGTCCTTTTGCATCTTTGCTGACCTGTGCCATGCCCGTGACCACTGAGAAGAGGCAGTGTTTTCCTCTGTTCCTAATTCCAGAGGCAGAGCAAGGAAGTTGGTGCACACTGGGTTCACCCTGTGCTGATTAGGACTCCCAACCCTACCTTCAAATCCTCCACTCTGGGAAGAACAGGCTTCGGCAATGTCAGCTGTTAGGATTATATTGCACACCACATCAAATACCACCTCATCGTTAGGCTAGGAAGATTACCTGACCTGCAGAAAGAAGAAATGGAAGTCTGGACATCCCTCAGATTGTATGTATTTCTTTTCTAAACTTATTTTTCATGGGTAATCTTAAAACGATCGTCAGGGTTGTTCCAGCTTTAGGGATGGAGAACCTGAAGCACGTTAGGTCCAGGTGACAGAGCAAACTCTCACAGAAGAGAAGCTCCATCTTTCTACTCCTTCTGCTTAGGCAGTTACATTAAAATAGCCTGCCTGCTGTATGGAGCTGTTGTATTTGGCCTTTTTGATAGTATGACTGCCACAAAGAATCAGCAATTTTACATTATGGGCTATTTAGCTCGTTTATGAATACTACTGGAAACATTTTAGTTCTTTAGTGACTTCATGTGATTAAGATGGTAATTTACAGAAAATTGATTTCACATTTACAAACTCATTACTAAACTCTAAACCTCCAAATACCAGACAAGAATATTTTTTACCGTAAGCGTATAATCACTGCTTATTGTGATCTGCTAATTAATTAGGACTAGGTCCTATACCACCCACTGATTGCTGCCTGACATACAACAATAAGCCATTAAAAATCTTTAACTGAAGTTCCTTCAAATGATGCAACAGCAGATCTTAACCAACTTGTAATTTATTGTGTTTCCTGAAGCAGAATGTATATGAAACCTGTTAAAATGTATTTATTTGAACACCAGTCTAATGTAAGGACCCAAACTTACAGACTGCGGTCTCGTAGCAAAACATTTTGGACATAACCCTTTTAAATACATTGTGTCTGAGATCTATTAGGAACTTTGCAAACACAGAGCAGGTCACACATAAACAAATCCAAATAAAATGTAAATGAAAGGCATGGTGATAGCTATGAAGTAAAATTGCTTCCTAACTTCTACCTACTACTTTTTAGAAATGTTAGGATAATCCCTAATTCTGTAGAAATTAGTGACCAATGTTTCTTGTTGCTGGATGAGCAGCATTGTGTCTGGCTGTATTTAATCACGTTTTGTATACATAGATCCAGCTTCCAGATGTTTCAGATTGCGCTGTATGACTGTCCTGTCCCTGTCATCATTTTCCATTCCACCAGTCTTGGTATCATTGGTCTATTTGATCAGCAGTGACTCAATGTTTGCTTCCAAATCACTGACGAAAATGTCACTTCGCCTGATAACCGTCTCTTCTTGGTAACCCGCACTTTGCATCTTGCACTGAAACAAACAATTACCTTGCTTGAGCAGTGAAGTTGGAAGCTTACTCTTGTCATTGCATTTGTTTATTGGAACCAGGTTTCATTAGTGTTTCTGCAAGGCACTGCATCAACAGATTTAAAGGCTGTCAAAAACATAAAATCCAAAGAAGAAAAAAAAAACCCTAGGGGATAAAATGATTCAGCCTATAAAGGTACCACGTCCTGTTATCCAGTCAGATTTCTGTTATAGAATTCTGTTCTATAAATTCACTTGAAGTGTAATACTGGCACCACTGGGTGAGACCTCATTATCTGGGAGATAACTGAACTCTTTTATAAGGAGAGGGGGAGCTTGGGGCCACTGGGTGTGTTAGAAGTTTGTTTCATTTGAGAACTGGCAGGTCAAATTGCTTCCACTTGCTTTGTTAGCCAACTGTGACAAATATTAATGTTTGTGCTAGGAAGAACAACAGGTTATATTAAAAAGTTAAAAAGTTTTTTTTTATTTATTCTTTTTTTTTTTTTTTCTCTCCTCGGGTTCAGGGTTTTTATCCAGTATTTACGTTTAGTAGTTAAAACAGACAAGTCACCTACTAGGAGAACCTTCCTCATTAAAAGCCAACACTGAAAACAAAGCCTGAATGACTGAAGCAAACAATATGCTTATTTGTTGCCAGCCAATCTATGCAATACAGTGTATTTGCAGGGTTGAGACAAAGGGAGAGGAAAATAAAAGGAAATATTCTTCATAGCATTGTAAATATTTATGTTACACCAAAGTATCTTGAACAGTTTACTCAGAGGTTCATAAAATATGAAGATAGAAAAGCCCTACCTTCTGCCAGATCAGGTTTGGCAGAACACGACCAAATAATTTACAGATTATAGGAAGAGATTACCTCACTCTTCCTTGAAACAGCAGTCTCTGGACAGACTAGAGACAGCACTTCATACAGCAGTTACTTAGGAAGGAAAGAAAAAAAAACACACCACTGGTTATCTACTCTGCTCTTCAATACAACATCTATTTTAGGCTCTGTATTATTTCAGTGCATCTCCTCAGATCACAAAGGAGGAAGATTCCAGATAAATGTACATATTATAGTTGATACAGATCAACATACATATTTTATACATGCTGCCCAGTATTAGTGGCTGGGTTATATATCACAAAGTGACAGACTTTGCAAGAGATGGAAAGTAACTGTATTACGAAGGATAGGTATTACTATCGACCTCTACTCTGTACAGGTAAGGAAGTGTTGTCATTCCTGGGTGATGTACTGAGACATCAGGAAAGCACATATAAACATCTTACTGAAACACGTGGAAAATTGTATTAGGATCATTTTCACATTTTCACACATGAACAGGTAGAAATCCTGAGCTACTGAAAGCAGGCACTGGCCAGATAAGGCTTTTCATTAGGTCGTTCAGGACTATTAAATCTCCCTCACCCTAATTCCCTCTCACTACCAGCGGGCGCTGTCTGCTGTATTTAAAAGGTCAACAAAATAATGATGATAGTTGTAATAACTAGTTGTTATATCTTGCCATTCATTAGTATATTCACTAACCTCAACCCACAATGGCTCACATTACTCTCTCTACTTTACGGAGGGAGAACCAAGGCCACAGCTGCATCGCCATATCTACGCAGATAAACGTGAGAGACACGCAGAGAACAACAGCTTGAGGGGCACAAGATGTGGCCACATATTTTGCTGGCTGGAGCTGGTTCACGGCCGGCCTTGTAGCAGCATGGCCTGAGTTTTAAAGCCCGTTTGCACGTGCCTACATAGGAAAAAAGCATAATAAATGAACCCAGGCAGCCCGAACATGCAGAGACAGAACCAAGAGCAGGCCGCGTGGGTGAGGTAAGTCCTGGCAGGCGGTCTGGTGAAAATGGGGAAAGGAGAAGGTTACTTTCTGCATAGTGCCTGCCATGGGCAGCTTTTACTGAGGGAGGTCTGCGTGAAGGGGTCTTGTAAATGGGCACCTTGGTTGCAGGAGACTGTTTGCTGCTGGGATCCGGGCTGCCAGCTGCAGCGTGGGTCCCTTACTCCATTAACTGAGGAAAATGGTTAAGAGGAAAGTAATAGCCTTGCAAGTCAAAAATCTGTTTTGGAAAGACCCCTGTGTGAATAAAGCCATTTCTGTAACCAAATGTTTATCTTTGGCCTTTGCTTATTTGATCTGGCTGTCTGTTCAAAAATGATCTCCAAAAGGATTCAATAAAACAATGGAGGTTCTGTACTTCCCCTTATCCTCGCTCTCTGAAACTGCTGATCTGCTTTGTGCTCCCAACACACATCACTCCTGGGGGAGACTAAGCTCTAATCTCCACAGGAAATTAGTCCAGCAGGTAACGAGCACTGGCATGCATTTACAGCATCGACACTGCGCGTGTATGGCACGAACACGCGCTACGAACACCGTTCACGTTACTGCACAACGAAAATATGCACCAATATTTTAATATACAATAATTACACATAGTAAATCCACACCCTTGGTTATTGTGTACGTCCTTTCTTTGACAAAAAAACCCTAGTATGCAAGGCCTCTGGCTGTAAAATTGCAGGCAACTGCAGAAAGGTAAGGGTAGCAACAAACTTACCCACAGTATGGCTGTAATTTCCAGCTTGAACAGAGTACGGCTTCCTTCGGGTGACTTTATCTGGGGTCAGACCACAAACCAGCAAGCATTTCGCTCCAGTGCTACATCTCTACCTAGGCTATCAACCTAATCAGGCTAAGTTTAAATAATTGGCCAAAGGCAGCAGCATAGTTCAGGCAGTAAGGCAAAGCAGGTATCAATTTCTGAACACCGCACATACATATGAACAAACCCCCCAAATTTTCTCCACTCACTCATTAATACAGACTCACTGCCCATACCATCATTACATTTATGCTGCAACTCTTTGCGTTCTTTTCTACTTGAAGTCACTGAGAAATTATTATGAATATATAAACTTACGCATTTTGTATGTGGTTCCTCACAAGAATGTTAAATGTTTCAAAAAGTTCTGATTTCTCATTATTATTACCTCCTTGGTGGGTTTTAAGCCCTTACTTTTTCCTTTGGCATAGCTGTGGGAGGTTGCCCAAAGAATGAATTTTGACAGCTTTGGCTCTTTCTATTTATATTAAATGAAAGCTAGCTATCCGAAACAGGGATCTTTTGTTTTGTAAATTACAATGAGCATCTAGGAAATGAGCATGTGGGTAGTGTACCACTGTAACAGAAAGAACAAGATGTTCTTTCATTCGGAATTGAGAAGAAACTGCCTACCTGACAATAGGAATCATGCTAGCGCATAAACAAGTAGCAGTTTCCTATGTAATTACAGAGGCCATAAAATAAGCAAACTTCAAATCTTTATACTCCCAAAACTAAGCTCACGTTGCAGGCACAATGCATTACAAAAGCCTTTTGATTTTGTGTTTCTCTTTTCTAGTTCAGGAAGGGATACACGCGTAATACCTGTTACCCTTATAAACCAACTGGTATATTTGGAGAGGTGGTCTCATCTTTTTATGAGCACAATACATCAAGCTGCACAGATTTTAGAGATTTGATGACACACATTACATTTTATCATTCCCATGAAGAGAACAATGCACGTCATCCTAAAGTCTATAGTCAGATCAAGCAACAGTAGCATGTCTATAAAAACAAGGTCATTCTGGAAATCATGCAAAATCATGGTGCCATGACAGTTCTGCCAGATACAAGGAAAACACAAACATTAAAAAAAATGCAATAAAACTGCAGAGTAAGGAGAAAAACTACTCTACTTATAAAAGGGTTGTTAGATTTCAGGTGTACCATCTCTGATTTGTAAGTGGATGTGGTGTTTGCACGTCAGAAATTGATAAAGTGAGGGAAACTTATTGGGGATTGATGTGCTAGTTATGTGGGCCACAAGGCTCTAACTTGTACATGAAATTCCAGTCTTCCTTTATATTTATTTCTGTAGTGTCCCGCTGGACAGAAGATGTATTTTCTTCTTTAAAATGCCTTAAAGTCTACTTCCTATCAGATGCTTCTGTTACTCCTTCTTTTACCTTTAAAAGCTCTGGGAGACCACCCAACACTCCTGTCAGAGTACATACAGAGGTCTGTATTTCTGTAGTTTGGTTTTCCTCTACACTGATGCAAATAAAAAGTGGCCCTATTTAAGACAGGCATAAATAAGAGGAGAAGCAAACAGAACTTTCAAATAAAAATGAATGACGTATTTTACTAGGAAAAAGAAACCCAAATCTCAGAATGGATAACCAGGGACTGTGGCCAAAAGGAAGAATTGACGAAAGCCAGCATGAATTTGTCAGGGACAAATCATGCCAAGCCCATACAATTTACTCGTAGAGCAAAGTAACAAGTCCTGTAGGAAGAGAAGAATTTGCGAAAGATTTTAACATTTCTGACAAGGTATTCTTATGAACAAATAAAAGATGGACCATGTGTTTATGAAGATGACATGAATCTGACTGACATATGCTAAGAGGACAGAATTCAAACAAAGCACAATCTTCAGACTGGAGTGAAAGCACCTACCCTCCTCTTCTACGTGAATCAGTAGGGACTAGTGCAAGAAACGTAATTGATACAGAAATTTTTAGCCTAAAAATACAGGATGGAGAACAGAAAAAGATCTGGGATCATGAAGAGAGCACAAGTTTTTCTTGAATTTAAATACTATCATGTCATAGCATTCAGGAGATACATATAAATATCTTTGATTTTAACACTGGTAAGACCTCCACTAGAACTCTAGGTTCAGTTTTGATTCTACATTGCAGTAAAAACTTGAACAACTGGAAAAAGCTGAGAAGAAACCAGTAGAAATGGTAACAGATCTGTAAGACAGGGCCCATGAGAAAAGAATGAATTGAAATGCTGGAAAATGGGAGCAATTCTCTTTCTTCCCATATCTAGTGGATAAGACAAGGAAAAATAGGATTGAACTGGATGAAGGAAGATCTATGAAAATCTTCCCGTTACAAAGAGCCCTGCAATGACAAGGCTGGTACGGGACATCATGGGTTATCCCCACTGGAAAACTTTAAGAAAGCACTAGACACAGGCATCAGGAGTGACAAAAACACAGCTGATACGTCCTGGAGCAGGGGAGGCAGGGAGGAGAAGGGAATGGCCTAAAGGATCTCCTGAAGTTACTTCCAGCCTTGTGATGCTCTGATTTCATGGTACATTCCTGTGCACCACAGAGCTACTTTTTACTGTTTATAGTGGTTCTCTCAGGAATTATATCACTTTCTCCTATTATTTACTCTTATTATAGTCCATTCACTATAAATACTGTAATATTGTGCTCCACAACCCAAGTTGATGGTTTTTTTTTTTTTAAACTTTTAAACCTTTCCCTGTATAAAATACCCTTTTCAATAAAGTATGGCAGCAATAATAAATGACCCATAGCAAGAGGAGAACTGGAATGGGAATCATATAACAGGGGGAATTCTCCAGTTTCATATAGATTCAATTAATTTATTTCTATCAGGAGAACTCCATTTCCCTCTCACCAGTGCAAACCCTAAGCCTGTGCCTACAGCTGTGGTTCGGGAAACACTCTCATAGTACAGACTCAAATAAATACTTCACAATTTCCTGCTGATACTTCCTCTATAGCTGAAGTGGTTCCTCTGCCAAACGGGTAAAGTCACAGAGTGCAGATTAAATTTCACTATATCCATCAGCAACAGAAAGCTGAGTTTCACCGTTGCAGGGTGTTTATGAAAACCAAAAAATAGTAAAAAAAAAATCTTTCTGAAACATAGTGGCTGCGAGCCTAACAGGTGACACCACTTTCCTAAGTGCAAGGCACCACCCACTGCTGATTCACCCATAGCTATTTCCATTTCTTGCTACCCTGTGTGTGCTTAATAACGCAACATTCAGCTCCTTCCCAATGCTCTTGGCGTTTAGCTCTGCACCCCAGTCCTGTGGTGCTTCTCTCTATTCACCACGCAAGTCACACAGAAAACTTGATTAGAGCACTACCCCTCAAACCTTAGATCCCATAAGGACTGAATTGGGATACGTTTGTACACAGCATCATTTTTTGACGTATCTTAAAATACATTGAATCCTTATTCTTTTAATGGCTGAGCAGTGCACACTGAAAAAAAGAGGAAGTCCTCTACTCTTGATCTTTTCTAATTCTAACATCTTCAGTTCAGGGAATGGAAAGTACTTCACTAATATTTATGAATAAAGACTGATAATGCTTTTGCATTTTCCCCACGCACAGATCACTGACAAGAAAAAAGCCAAGGAGGGGTAAGTATTTTTTCAGAGTTACAGAAGGAGCTTCTGGGAGCGTTCTGTTTTAGCCACTCTTCTCGCTTGCTCTGCCACTGCTGCTGCAGCCCTCACTTAGCACATCCCTGGGATTCTCCAAACATCTTTAGCATGAAAATCATTTTAGATTTACCACTTTTCATGTATGGGCCATTCCTGTTCAATGAAATTCCACATTTGCTTTTTTCTCTGGGTCATTAATCTCAATAATCTCCATCTGTTCCTTCTTTATTGGCCTAGGTTTTCCAGGACAAACTCTGAAGTCCCCACCAGAGGATCTCTCTTCAAGGAGCCAGAAGTACTTGTTTGCCATCGTCTTTCTGAATACGTTCTTTCCTTCCAAACCCAATTTGGTTTCTTGCTTCTTTAAAAAGCACGCAGATAAGTTACCATTTTTATTACAATGATGCCAACATTTACAAGAGAAATCAGTATTTTGTTTTTTCTGTCCCAAGAGAGCTTAGAGTCAATTAATATTTTCAGTGTTTTCAGAAAATTAAAGTACAGTCCCAGATATGAGATCCTCTCATAATCATCTACTTTTTGGTCTTTTTGATAAAGTGTTTCGAAACACTGTAAGGAATGTTGGAGATTTAGGTAATTCACGTCCTATTGTTACAACACCTGAATTTAAGGCAAGCTCAGAACAGAGCTCAGAGTCCTTACCTGAGCACCTGTATTTCCTCCTGCTCAGTGCCCAGAGGTAAGGGCTACCAAAGGCTGCCACCATACCAGCTCACAGGGCACCAAAGGCAGTAGCTAAGGGGCTTTTACCTTATAAAAAGTTAGGTATTTTATGATAGGCTGACTTCTCCTTCATTTGAGGTTCACGGCCTTCAAAGCCCTACTGAGGCAAGTCTTGGCTTTTTCTCTCGAAAATGGTCAAGGGACTGGCCCTTCCTTTTAAAGGCAGAAGGAGAGGGAACTGGTTTGTTTTTTAACGCAGTCGTCAGAGATTTTATTCAGATGCTGGAGAGATCACTTGAATTGTATGATAAAGCCTTTATCACATATCTCAAGCAGGCTATGAACTCAGCTGTAGGCTCTTGTTGAAGTCCCATTTTGAGAAATATTGTAGAGACTCTATAAAATACCAGTTAGGGATTTCATTTGGTAAGGAAGAGACTTGGATATCAGTCCTTCCAACACAAACCTCATGTAAAACAGGCTTCCTCACGCTAAATATGATGGCAGTCTCATGCTGCCTGCATCTACTGGGTTGAACCATTCAGGCAGACCCCACAGGAGATCAGATATTTCCTGTCAAGATGGAGCCATTTGCAGACCTGTTCAGTCATTAGCAATGCTAATGTACAGAGAATCACTTAGAGATTCAGGTGCTTTCAGAGCACTGTAGCAGAAAAACATGAATATGGTTGTGTATTTTAGGACTTGGATGGCCTAAGTGGGAACTGGACAGACCTCAAGTGCACAGGTCAATCTACACACCTGCCCTGAAATCTTATAATTGCAGGAACAAGTCCTTTTCTGCTTCTACTCAAAGACTCGCTCAATTTAGAAATAGGACAATCTCAAAAACAACTGAAATGAACTTACAAAGGCGCTGATTTCTGACACTATACTGGAAAATTAACTCGGAAAAAGAAGCAACGAAGACAGTGGCCTGTTTCCTCTGTTGGGAGTGGTTCCATAAGCCTGTCACTTTGCAGTCTGTGGGGAGAAAGACTGAGATGTCTGTGTAAACTTAGATCTTGTGATTTTCATCAACTAAATCTAGGGTACTTCTGTAATGCATTCGAGAGTGAGACTTGGATGTAGTTTGTTTTAAAAAAATCAGTGGAGTGGTAAGTTCAAAGAAGCTTCTGATCATGCTGTGCTTTACAACGTTTAAGAAAACCTAATAGACCATTGAGTCATTATCCTGATATTTATAACATTAAGAATTATAACATCATGAGGGATGAGGGAAGATAGAGTGAATGTACAGTCATCCTCTAAGCAATGCTGCTTCAGCGGAGGAAGATGCTGTTAAACTAATCTTCCTGATTATATTCAAGAAAGTACAGAAAATGCAGAACACATCACATACCTCACTTAGCCTTTTGGAAAACCGCTGATACATTTCACATGACAAGCTCTCAGTAAAATTTTAACAAAATAACCTACAATAAGATAAAGAGTTCAAATGAAAGTCCCAATTATGAACAAACATCTAGTCAATGCTAAGATCTCCGAATTTTCAGATTTACCAAAGAATAAGAAAAAGTAAACAGCAGTAAGTGGAAAACCTGCCTGCATTTATTTAGATAGCCCACGGTAATGAAGTTTCTAGTGTATCTGTGCCAAATCCTTTCTCAGAGCAGTCAGTATTGTCTTACTGCTTCTTCATACACAACGTTATATTTATTATCTCCTGGCCGGACAGCAAAATTCTTTGTAAATGTTTTGCTATTTGAAGTCTCTACAGCATGTAACGCAACTGATCCTGATTTATAGCCACAGCTCCTACAGGTTAGTAATGCAAATTTATAATAACGGAAGACTGTCTCCATCAGAGCTATGAAGTGCTTATTATTTTGATATTCAATAGTTTCCGTCACTAAAGCTGTTTGGAGACCCTCATAACAATCGTGTGGGTGCTCTTCTTTTTAATTACATCCAGCCAGCTACAGAATAACTCATGAGCCACATACCTGCCACGTCTTTGCTCAGAGGCTGCAGTTCAGTTCTTGACCCCTCTGCTTTATAAGACATGGCATAAAAGGACTTTTTTTTAAAAAAAATTAGTCCCACCATGGTTTCCTGGGGATTGTAGGAGCCACTGGGGAAGCAGCCCTGATTCCAGCTGCACAGCTCAGGTCTTTTGCTGTGTCTGTGCAGACCTGCTGCTGCTAGTAATGCATTCAAGACCTCATTATGTTAAGTGCCCTAACTTGGAAAGGGGACTGTAGCCAAAAGTTCTTGAAAATGCTCTGCTCCAAGCCTTTTATTTCGTATCCCATTTCCAAAACATTGAATTTAATTTATATGTCACTGTGCTAATACCTTCATACATGATAATTATTCATTATGGAGCTAAGGAATCACTTCTAATCTTTGTCGGTAACAAATGGACAAAAGCATTCAATGCAGACTCGTTTTTATACGACCCCCAAGGCCGCACAAAACAGATGCCTTTCCACTCGCTGGCTGCACAGCAGGCTGAGCGATCCTCAGCACGATGCGCAAGTGGTGGCGATGCTTAAATTCTCACTAAAGAGAAGGTGTGGAGCTAGAATGTATATCGCTGGAGTTACCTTTCATCCAATTCCCCAGCCACACATTCCTGTGTCTGAAACCTCTTCCCACTGCAGGCGACAGAGGCTCACTGTAACGACATTAAAGTCAATGAAGGGAGGAGAGGAACAGGACTTTTTACCTTTTAGAAGCTAATTTTTGCAGGTAGAGGAAGTGCTGATGCTGTCACGCTGTGAGGAATTACTCTATTTTCTTTTCTGCTTGTTCTATATAACAGGAGATGGCTTCACCATTACTGACAGCTGTTTGAGAGCTTTTGTCCTAACCTGCACCGCAGCAAAAGGCACGACCCAGACTCTCAACCAGCCAGAAAAATACAGGAGCCCTCCAGTGGCCAGAACTGCTTTAAACCGTGCCACAATTACCGTTCCCTCAGTTTCACTCCCCCTTACAGAGCCTTTCTGGAAAGATGCACTGTTTTTATTCATCTCGACGCTGCTGATGGATGGTAGCCCTGGCAGGAATCAAAAGGCTGCTATTTTCTTGGGAAGTCTCTTTGGCTTTGAAACTCTCTTGTCCTGCTTTCAAATAACCCAAATCTTTTTTTACTAACTGTGCACGGTGGAATGTACTGCTTTAGCTGGGTTTTTGGCAAATGAGAAAAGTGAATTATTCTCTAATTGTTTCAATAAAATGTAAATGAGACTGGCAGAAAGCTCTGGTGCATATAGTAGCATTTTCAGTTTGCAAACGAGGTATTGCATGTGGTTAATACGTGCCATCACACTCACCAAACTACACTCTGGTGACTCAGAATTTACTGTGTACTCTGTTTTTCACGATATAAATTCAATTCTGCTTCCACTGAAATGGAGAGAATATTTTTATTCCATAGCTTAAGCGAATAAGTCCATAAAGAAAACACTTCGCTGTGCACAAAGACCTTTGTGGTCCTTGGGGTCATCATCCCCCTGACCTTTAATAGCACAGAACCATTACCTTGAGGAGGGTTAGTGGTCTACTTCTGACATTCCTTGGTGTGTTGAATTGTGCTTTACTCTGCAGTAGTCTTGGTTATTTCACCAGGGTTACGTATGAAGCAAGGCCCTACCCCTTGCAAGACTTTACTAGCTGAAACAACACACCCACAGCGTGCAGATGAAAAGCATCAAGCGTCCTCCGATCTTACTGAGACACAGCATAATCATAGGCAACTGAAATGAATGGGAACTGTCATTTATTTCAATAAAAGTGAAATTGCTTCCCCTTTCTAGAGCTTCAAGGACGAAAAAAAACACGTACTAAGACAAAGCAAATCTTGTCCCTGTCAACCAGTTCTTTCTTTAACATTGCTTTTAGCAATTCAATGCCTAATAATGAGGGACATTATTACTGCCCAGGGTTTTGGTCAGACAGCGGCCAAAAATAAAGTTCCTACATTTCTAAAAAAAAAAAAACAAAAAACACACATAGAAGTCAGAGGCAAGGTATCATAATTCAGACAACCTTCAACTGTTAATAGTTTACTTGTATATTTTTGTAGGACTTAAACAAAGGAAAAGGTAGTGCTCATGTAATTGCCCTTTGTTTTACTGCTGTATTACAAATACATTATGATATTTAGATGATATATACATAGATAAGATGATATATGTATTATATATATTTAGATAATATATGTAGATACAAAAACATTTAGATGATATATATAGATAAGAATATCTACGTTCTTACCAGAACTGTATCTGCATATCTTCCAACTCTTCCAGAGCAATTGCTTGACTTAGACAACTTTATATATGACCTCAAAGATGCACGTACACCTTCCCACCTCACCGCCCATTACAGCCCTAGTATCACAGCTGTTTGCAATACCTTTAGATCTCTTTAGCAGACTTTGGGCCAGATTCACAGCTGATAGTGATTTTTCACTGCTTTACTAAGCTGTAGACCAAAACTGACATCTCCAGTTTAACAGGAGATGAAGAACAATGCACTGTCCTCTAGACAAACGTCAGGCTGGATCAAACTCTATTCCTGTTTATGCTACTTTGGCTCCGCTGAGCTCAGATGGGGTTTACAGGGTTTCACCATGTATGCTCAGCATCCAATTCTCCCCACAGCTAAGAGTTACCCTAACAATTCAACAGAGGCTTTGAGCTTACAACCTGTGACATTTGCCTAAGTCTTATCTGGCAGTCTGCTTTCTGTTACCCAGCTAGCCCAGTAATTGTCCGTGAGGGCCGAGTTAAATGAGTCAAATGATAAACTTTCTTCCACTTCCCCAGTCACCCAAAGGAGTTGCTGTCAGCGTTCTGGAAAAGTAGTTCTCGTCATTACACTTGCTAAGTAAATACACAATATAAAAATTAAAACCCAGAAAACTATTTCCAGACTTCTTTTATAAACATAATTTACCAGTTTCTTTAAGCCAAGAAAGTCGAATGGATCACTTATGATCCATCTTTTCTCCTCACTTAAAAGCCTAATTCAGCCTCATCAAAATCACTGATTCTACATTAAGGCTTAATTTGTTTTTTCATAACTTGAGACTGCAGAGGAAAGCCAGAGAGACATAAAACATAATTTTACTACAATAATCAACATCTTCTGCCCTTTTTTTCTTGTTCATTTGTATTTTATGAGACACTAATTCATTATTCTTGGTCCAAATTATACATTGATGTAACTACAAAGACTTGGAAGAATCGTTCCTGCTATAAAAGGACTGATGTAACTTTTTCTTATCTTTGAAATGATTTTTAAGTCCTCATTTCACAAAATCAAGGAACTGCTATTTCTATTTCAATAATATCTGTAAGCTCTGCAGAAGAATACGGCTGCATTATAAACTAGCTATAGCTCTTTTCTACTTTACAGCATGCACAGATTAGCTTTTTCCAGAGATTACTTGCTATGAAGTAAATATACTGGTGCTCTGCTGATAAGTTCACTGTTTCCTTATAACAAGTGCACATAAATCCTGTTCCCCTCTCTAGACTGACAAGCTCTTGAAAATATGCTTCATGCAGACACTGGCAGTGAGTCACTTATAGTATTGCCCTAATAATATCTGAAATGTCTGAACTTTTAAAGCTGTTCTTCCCAGAATCTCAGTTAACCTCTGCTCTTCGCTGCCTATGGACTAGGAATAAAAATCTGCCTTGCACTGTGCTGGATTGAGCATTGGCAATCTCAGCCAGCTGTCACCCAACAACGTGACGTGAGCTTCAAAGGCGTGTGGCCCTTTCCAAGAGAACCTTGTCAAGTCTTTTCCAACAATCGGATGTTAAATAAAACATCTCTGTGGATCACAGCTGTGGCAGAGGTTCATGCTACATACTTCTAGTCTTTAACTCTGGGTAATGGTGCATTCTTCTCCAGCTGATGGACTCTGGCACGGACCTGAGGAATTCTCTTCCAGCACCCTAGCTGCAGCTGGGGAAGAGAAAGACAAAGTTTTCACGCTTGTGCCAGGACAGTACTATGGGTGGCTCTTGACAGCAATTCATCAGGGACATCTCTGATACAGGATCAGATCCACTACATCCAGACATTATCTATAGACAACGGCAGGATGTATCTTTTTAAAGGTGCAAAAAGAAATAATTTTAGTCCATTTAATCATGAGCTGCAAAAACATCAGGCTTACTGTTTCTACCATTGCTGATGTATGGGGTGCCCAGTCTTCCAGGACAACTGTCCCCAGGCCATATGTATTATTTGGGTTCATTAACTGGTATATTCTGTATTAGGAATTCTGAACTCCTGTGTTGAAAAGGCCAGGGGGGATATTGAAGGAGGGCTGCTTTCTGCTGATGCTGAGGTTTTCCATACATGGTAAAATCACTATGTGACTTTAGCTGCTGCAGAATCCTTTCTCAGATATGTCCTTCAGAATAACTTTAATGGGAACTCATCCAGAAATAGAGATGGGAATATAAGGACTGCAGCAAAAGCAATACATCAGCACTTCTGACAATGGTAAAGCACTCACTTGGAGATAAAGAGGGTGATCTTTCACTCTCGATTCCCTTATAGCTAGCTCTACCACACACTGTCTAAAATCCTGAAGTGCCTGTTGTGATGCTTGTGGGACGAAAAGATCTTGTGAATTTGGCTTGGAAATCTAGGAACAATAGAGCACACCACCGATTCACTGCATATGACAGTGACCAGGAGGAGCAATCCTGCAGGATTTTCTGCAGGATTTCTGCAGAAGCAATCTAAAATGCAGTTCCTGTGTGAGGCACTGGGCTGGCTGGGTAATCTCAGTTCCTAGAAATGGCAGTAAATGAGCCGAAGGGACCGGTGAAGTTATATGGCCCATAGATGCTTGTGATCTGGCTGCACCATGCCGGTGAAGCCTGTGCCATTCTGCAGGAGAAAGGCTGGGCTGACAGGGGCTGCTCTCATCCCAGACACCTTGATTCCTCCCACCTGACAGCTCTTAGGAGTACATAACAGACTGCTGATGGAGCTCAGATACATGAGCCAGTAGTTTGACTTTTCTAGATACAGGAGTCCTCATTTAAAAGGCAGCCATTAGCCACATCACCCAATGACATCAGCTACCCCTGGGGTTTCTCAGTACCTCCAAAAATGTGATTTTTGGTTTCAATTCCCTGAGTAGCGTCCATATGCTGAGAGCGAGGGGGAAGGTGTAAGTAAATGCAGTGATTTTTCACTTTTTTAACATGGAAAAGCAGTGTATGCCAAGAAATGTCGTCTTTCTGTTTGCTCAGACAAGTTGCTGATGTCTATATTGCAAGATGCGAGAGATAAAATATTCTCCTTTATGTATGCACATGTGGGAAGGAAAAGGGCTGGCATAATGTAAATTATGACTGTTGAAAGCACAGCCCCATGGGAATAACTTCCTAACATGCTCAGCTGCAATGAGCAAGCACTGCTTGAGAGAAGAAACAGGGGAATCTTTGTGAATGCCCTCCTTTCCCCTCCGTGCCTTTCAATATTTAGCAAGTCCTCCCCCACATCCTTATTGGTTGACTCTGTTCTCCAAAGGGGTGGGAAGGGGTGACTCTTTATTTTAAACATATGGTGAAAACACTGAATATAACATTGGGAATTTGCAGCTGGAAAACGGATAGCAAAAGGGATACGATAAAAAAATAATAAAATTAAATCACAGCTCAAAAAGGGGAGGGGGTAAGCGGTATGGGAAATCTTTGCAGCTGGAACAGGTCAGAAGGATAGAATGCATTTGCACATTCGGTTTGTTATTCCAAACTGAACTGAAAACAAGTCTCAGAAGTGCAAGTCTGTAGTCGAGGAGCGGAAGGGTGGGCAATGGTTGAACAGAACATTTTTTAAAGATTAGTCACTTTAATATACCCATACATATCTTCAAAAAAATGGACCAGATCCTCAGTGGGTGTAAAAGACAGCAGTTCATAGAACCATATTATTTACACTAGCAGAGAATATTTCTAGTCCTGCCAAACACCAAAGTAAAAACTTCATAGAAACACACACATAGAGCAACAAAGCGGGAAAGAGCAGACATTGCAAAAAGTGCCTTACTGCTAAAAATATGTCGTGTTTTCCTTTTAGTTTTAAAAAGATTTTGCTCTAGAGGTCTACTTTCCCCACGCTGTGCAGCTAATTTTAGTGGCTCCCACAAGACACAACGCTAACCATTTGTGCCAGGCTGCCCATTCTTCTTAGGGGGTATTTTTTTGTGGTGTTTTCAAAGCAGTCACCAAGGTGGAGTCTATGCTGCAATATTTAGGATTGAAAAAAAAAAAAAAAAAAAAAAAAGAAAACCAGCTCTGATAGTTGTAGAAGTACTGGGTTAAACTTTTGGAGACTAACCAACTTAGCCAGTCCCTATTAAAAAACGTCCCTGCGAGTACTTACTGTGTATTTTCCACTGCAAAGTGGAGACACCCTCACAGCCACCCCAGCTATGCTTGCCTATCCCATGCTGGCAGGTCGTATGTCCTTCTGCAGCGGCATTGTCCTTTTCTGTTTGGGACCTCCCCCTTCTTGCAACGCGCTGTTATAAATTATAATGAGGAAAAAGACCTGCATCTAGGTTGCACTAAATGTAAAGAAGTAAAACAACAAAAATACAGATAGCAATTATCTTTCTCATTTTCTTTGACAGGGGCCACGTTCATACAATTCGGAGGAAGAGCTGACGTTCAAACTGACAAGCCACCATTAACCAAGAGCTGTGCTGAGGCCCTGTAGAAGGGGTAATATGTTCTTTCAAAATGCTTCGCTATGCCAAGACGTTTCTAGACATTTTACAAACCAGATGCAGTAACTTTAGCTTCGAACAGATGACTTTCTTAGCAACTGAAAGGAGGGCAGAGCAAAGCAGGCTATTATTTTGATACACGAGAGAAAGAGCAGCAATTTCCGTAGCACCACAGAATGAGGTGTTCCAGAGAGAAAGACCGAGATATCTGGGGCAAGAACTGCTGCAGCAGGTGACACTGCTGTGACACCCCTAAGGCGTGCAGGACGAACCCAGCCCCAGCTTTCTCATTCAGAAACCTCTTCATGCTCCTCTCTGCTAATGATCTGCTGCGGGCTTGGTATATGGCGTGCACGCCAGACAGCTTCAATTAGAAGTAAGAGGCAGTGTCATATTTTGTTAAAAGTAAAAGGACTCAGCTTTGAACGCCTTCCAGCAGGCACTTGTGTTTTGTTTTGTTTTCTTTTTTTTTTTTTTTTTTTTTTTCCTAGGAAAAAAGCACACCAAGAGGCAGAACTGGTGGGTAATGTTTGGGATATTCTTAGTCTTTCAGAAATTCACATTTCTACTTTTAACTTTCCTGCTTAATGATAACTATATCCACAAAACACTAAGTACAATTTATGCCTAGGACTTTCTTTGTCTTATTTAGCATCAACCCCAGCTGACGGTGTGCTTTAAATACGATTAACCAATCTGTTCTGGTACAAATTTTCTTCTATTTTTGGTACAACTCCATCACTTTCCTCGGTATTGTTTTTAGAGAGAACTATAAAAGGTAAGGTAAACATGATATGCTTCCTACACACACACTGCAACTAGAGTCTGACCTCTTGTTCTGGTTTTGTGTCTTCTGAGAGAGATAACAGCTAGGGAATTTTTAAATAAAAGAAACATCAGAATGAATAGGTAGTGCTGGCACAACAAAATAGAAAGGAGGCAGGCTCTTTGTTACAGAATTCATACTCATTAAAATTCACCCTAATAAGGCAGGACTATTTATATTTTTCTAATAAAAAGGCATTTTGATAAACAGCAAAATCATAACCTTTTTTCTTGTAATAACCTTTTTCATCAATACAAAACTGGAATCACACAAACTTTCATTCCCCAGACTATTTCACACCTTACTCCAGAGAGGTCTGAAGCTACAAATTTTGACGATAACTAGCAGCGACTTTCAGAACTGAAATGAGTTAGATATAAAGAGCTGTAAGAAAAGAAGGCATAAAACAGGTACAAGAGAGACGTCAGAAACAAGAAGGCAGGGCAAGGACCGAGGACTGTACATACACACGAACGTGAGGCTGGGAAAGCAGCAGCGGGAAGCAGAGCTCTGCATCTGGTGACACAACCGATGCTGCAGAGGTGACAGAGATGCAGTGGGGCAGCTCACACAAGTGGAGTGCTGTGACGGAGACGGAGAAGCTCCCTGGGATGGCCAGGCCCTCCACGTGAAGGAGCAGCTTGGACAGGTGGGGGTCTCCTATGGGACAGGTGGCAGTCTGGTTAAGAGCTTGTGGGTCGTGATCAGAGGGCGGGCCAGCAAAGGGGACATCATGGTGAGAAATTGTTATGGACCACCCACGTGGGGTTAGGAAGCGGATGAAGTCTTCTTTAAATAAACCTGAAGATTCTGTATTGCAGGCCACAGCTCTCAAGGAGGACTTTAACCTCCCCGAGATCTGCTGGAAGAGCAGAATGGCAGAGTACGAGCAGTCCAGACTTCTAGAAGGTGTCAGAAATAACTTGGTACTGGCACTGCATGGGCCACCGAGGGGCGATGCACAGCTGAACGTTCACTACCAAAGACACGATGGAAATGCAGAAACACTGCCTAGGACACGTAGGGATCATGTTAGCAAAGCCAAAGTTCATCTGAAGTTTAGACTTAGGAGGGACATCAAGAACAACAATGAGAGATCCTACTGCTCCATCAGTAGGAAAAGGCTGAAGAATCACAGAATCACAGAATCATCCAGGTTGGAAGAGACCTCCAAGGTCACAGAGTCCAACCTCTGACCTAACACTAACAAGTCCTCCACTAAACCATGTCACTAAGCTCTACATCTAAACGTCTTTTAAGGACCTCCAGGGATGGTGACTCCACCACCTCCCTGGGCAGCCCATTCCAATGCCTAACAACCCTTTCAGTAAAGAAGTTCTTCCTAATATCCGACCTAAACCTCCCCTGGCGCAACTTTAGCCCATTCCCCCTCGTCCTGTCACCAGGCACGTAGGAGAACAGACCGACCCCCACCTCGCTACAGCCTCCTTTAAGGTACCTGTAGAGAGCGATGAGGTCGCCCCTGAGCCTCCTCTTCTCCAGGCTGAACAACCCCAGCTCCCTCAGCCGCTCCTCGTAAGACTTGTTCTCCAGACCCCTCACCAGCTTCGTTGCCCTTCTCTGGACTCTCTCGAGCACCTCCATGTCCTTCTTGTAGCGAGGGGCCCAAAACTGAACCCAGTACTCGAGGTGCGGCCTCACCAGAGCCGAGTACGGGGGGACAATCACTTCCCTAGACCTGCTGGCCACACTGCTTCTTATACAGGCCAGGATGCTGTTGGCCTTCCTGGCCACCTGAGCACACTGCTGGCTCATGTTCAGCCGACTCTCAACCAGTACTCCCAGGTCCTTCTCTGCCAGGCAGCTTTCCAACCACTCATCTCCCAGCCTGTAGCTCTGCTTGGGGTTGTTGCACCCCAGGTGCAGGACCCGGCACTTGGCCTTGTTGAACTTCATGCAGTTGGCCTCAGCCCATCGGTCCAGCCTATCCAGATCCTCCTGCAGAGCCTTCCTTCCCTCGAGCAGATTGACACAAGTACCTAACTTGGTGTCATCTGCAAACTTACTGAGGGTGCACTCGATCCCCTCATCCAGACCATCGATAAAGATATTAAAGAGGACTGGCCCCAGCACTGAGTGGGTCGGGTGGCCCCGACCACCACATCTCCCACCAGTCCTTCTCTGTTTGTGAACAGAAGGTCTAGCGGGGCACCTCCCCTGGTAGGCTCTCTAACCAGCTGTGTCAGGAAGCTATCTTCCACGCTCTCCAGAAACCTCCTAGACTGCTTTCTCTGGGCTGTATTGCATGTCCAGGATATGTCTGGGAAGTTGAAGCCCCCCACGAGGACAAGAGGCGACGATTTCACAACTGTTGCCAGCTGCCTGTAGAACTCCTCATCCATCTCCTCATGCTGGTTTGGCGGTCTGTAACAGACCCCCACCTGGATGCTTGCCTTGTTGGCCTTCCCACTGATCCTAACCCATAGGGACTCAACCTTATCATTCCCAGCCTCAAGTTCCTCAACATCAAAACACTCTCTAACATAGAGAGCCACATCACCACCCCTTCTGGGCTGCCTGTCCCTTCTGAAGAGCCTATAGCCAGACTTTGCAGAACTCCAGTCATGAGAGTGGTCCCACCACGTCTCCGTGATGGCAACCAAGTCATAGCCTGCCTGCTGCACGATGGCTTCCAGCTCCTCCTGTTTGTTGCCCATGCTGCGTGCATTAGTGTAGATGCACTTCTGTTGGGCCATTGCCTGCTCCGTGCCTTCTTTGCCTCGCTCTTTACCACAAGGCGAGGCAAAGTTGTCACCCACACAAGTCCAAGGGATCAGACAGGCTGTACCAGGGGTGCTGAGAGAGCTGGACAGTGTCCTTGCAAGGCTGCTTGCTGTCACCCTTGAAATGTCATGAAGACTGGGGAGAAGGTTGACAGCAGTGCACTCAGCAGAGGGCCATCAAAATGGCTGGGGGCTGAAGGACTTGTCTGAAGAGCCTGAATTTTCCTTAGATAATTACCTTTCCTTGCAGAGATAAAAATTGTTACATCATTTTAAAGGACAGCTAACATTTTGCGGAAGCATGAAATTTTCTCTTTATAGGACTTGCGACTTTTGTGCCAATCTCTACCAAATAAACCACAATATGCCACATAATGACCCAAACTCACTTCCCATTTACAGCCACATAACAATAAACCCAAATCCTTCTCAAGAACACAGAATTAAATATTATTTCAATAGAAACCTGTTCTTAAATAAAAACATGAGATTATGAACCTGCCTGAAAATCTTCACTATAACCTGAGAGAAAGAATCCTTCTAAATAACTCTTGCACGGTATTTGGACAGCTGTTTAATAACAACCTAAAAATCCTACTAGTTGAGTTATATTAGAGTTTCTACTTGTTCTTCCAGCTGGCTGATGCCTGCTCTGTGGGGACCGGAGACAAGAGCCAAAGATACACATTGCTCTGTGCAAGGATCAGAAAATGGAAAGGTGGAGAGCCAAATCATCCCCTCTGCTTCAAGGTGCCTTGGGCTGGAACTTGCACAAAGACTGACCAGACAGCCTGGAACTCCATAAAGAAATGTAGATGCAGATGCCATGTGTCTGTGCATGTGGTCTGAGGCCACTGCAATTGCTTCGTGACTCTCAGGTCTCGGACGCTGATGGGTGGCCAACCTCCCTCTGCGGATGAGGCTTTTCCTCAGATGGATTTTGACCTCTTGTAGAAAACTGGGCCATGCAACCTTGACAGGCCTCCACAAGTGAAAACTGACCTTGACTTCCTTACAGAGAAACCTGGCCCCTGTGCCTGTAATAGGAAAATGTGATGTATAGAAGTTCACTCATATTTAGATATAAAAAAAGGAAAAATACATAATGTCACAGGGCTGGGTTAAACCATCTGAGAAGGAAAAGTCATTTCATACAGTTTGTTGGAAAAAAAACAGCACTGGAAGCATGTTTTATTTGAATATGCAGATCTGCTGAAGTCAAAACGTGAAAACACATGAATTTCACCTTCATTTTGTTTCATGAGAAAGCAGAAAACTGGTTGAAATGTCACCGTAAGAAGAAAAAAAATTTATTTTTAAAATACTAAACCTTTTTCTTCATGAAGAATTCTGAAATGCTAGCATTTTGCCCCACTCTTTATTGTAGACAGACTTCAAAATTTCTAAATCTTCCACTAGAAGAAACTCTGCCTTAGGACAGTTCCAAAATTTAGTTTGCCAGTTCCTTAAGTGTTTTGTGGTGTATGTCCTATATAACAGGAGAAACAAGATGAGATAACTAAGATAAACAAGATAAGTAAGAATGCTTCATGCCTTATTTCTTGGCCAATTCTTGTAGCATATATGGACTTTCACGTCTAATAACAGTGCAACCATGTGACAGAATTCAATATCAATTCAATTCAATCCCTCAACTGCTTTTATACCTAATCCTCACAATATTGAGGATGCACAGAGACAACAAACAGAAGCAGTGCAGGGCAAAACCTTTGACTCAGCTCAGACTACGCGTATGCTTTAAAGACATGTTAGCAGTAGTGGTACGTTAAACTTCAAAAATATTTTGTCTTATCCACAAAGAATGGTTCATGTAGAGATTAGGGATGTCTCGCGGGGATATCCCAGTGCAGGAGCTCTGCACATGAAACCTTTCTTCCCGCCTTGCTCACCGTACTGATTTATTCAGAGTTCTGCCTGAATGCATTTGCCTGACATGGAGTTTCTTCATCTTTAAGCAATGTTTTACAGAATCCGCTTCCTGCCTTGCCGTTGCCTGGAAAGGAGTTTCGGGTAAAATGAGAAACTAAGCATGTCAACTAAGCATTTAATGTAAATCAGTTGTGATCTTCAGGTGAATCCATGCCACACAACTCATTCTTCTCATAACTGACTGTGTGTCTACATTGCCAGGTTAATATTTTGTATAGGATCACTGCTGTTCATTTTTAGGCAAGTTCTAGCTAACAATTTGCAGAAGCAAACATTAAATTCATGAGTTTTAAAAAAGTCCTGTCTCTCTTTGTAATAGTTTGTTTCTTCAATTTTTTTTACTATTAATAGGACAATTTTACAACCTACTCAATTGCTCTCACAAGCAATTTTTACTTACTTAAACTGTTTTTAAGTATCTAAGTTTCAAAATCCATTTTTGCATATTTGCTTCAAAGGAGCTAATAAAATTTAAAAGAGCTGAAAGCATGTGGACCTGCAGGGAGGGCACATTGTTCTGAGGGTATTAATACAAGCTTAATGTTTACAATGTATGTCTTTAGGAAGGACGCTAGAAAGTACTCCAAGCTGGGACAAAACACACATCCTAAGTGTCAGTCCTGTCATTTAGATATAGGCATGTGATGGTTTACTGCAGTTTCAAAAGTTACTCTTGAAGGTGGTGCATTCTATGGATATACAAAGGCCTGGACAGTGGCTATGTGCTTACTTCATCATAATGCATTTTTCCCTGTCAGCAGCAACGACAACAACAAAATCAGTGAAACACTAGCCTGCAAGATAAAGAAAGAAACTGAACCTTGATTTAGTTTCCTTCATGAAGACAGATTATAATAGTTTTTCTGTGCAGTAGGCTCTGTGAGTGTCCATGGCTTGCACAGATCTCCATCATCCTGCAGCATAACTCTCTGCTGTTATGCAACTGGCATTAACTGCATGAAGCCGTGTCTAGGGCTTTTCTACTTTTAGAACATTACTTCCTACATTTATCTGCACCTGAAGAAACACCCTTCTTTCTCCTGCATACACTTATGAAGGAGAAATCAGAGAAAGTGGAAATCAGGTGCTAGATATAAAATGATAGCATAAGTATTTAAAATCAACCTGTTGACAGCCGCTAGCTTCCTCACCCAGCAGAAAGCATTGCTCATGGCAGGAATCACCAGGCAAAAATGCTATGCTCTGAGTTAAGCAAGACGTAGAGTATCTCTTCTGCCCTTAAAATCTGTAACTCCGTCTAAACCCTCCATTTTCTGCCTGTATTTCACACTGTTAGCAATGCTAGCTGAGGCAGCACGTCACGTGTGACCCAGTGGTTAAGAGGAAGAAGATGTGACTCCGGTTGTTTGAAGTTTCACAGCATACATGAAAAAAAAAACAGTACAGGCCTGCCTAGCAACTCGCTAATCCAGAGCATGTTTATGAGATGAAGCTCGCTTCAGTTTTTGCCAGGGGCTCAGGTGGCATCTTTCTGCGAGATATTACTGATGTCATTCGAGAGGAGACCGCTGTTGGGCCTGGGCTGCTTGTACGGTGGACGTGATGTTTGCTGGGGAGCAGGGTGTGGTGTTCAGGCGGTGAAGGACTTCATAAATGAAGCAGCAGGACAGAGGTACGAATTAAAGTAACTCAGCTAAGGAAGAACAGTTTCTGAAAGGAATAACAAAATAATAACACGTGAGATGGCTTCTATGGGCATTTCATGAAGTCAGAATACCTTATGTATGAGAGGAAGAATTTTCCACCATCCCAAAATGATTAGATGTGTTAATCCAGAAAGTCTTGGTGAATGTCTCCTTCACAAATGGCTAAAGATCACAGGTCACAAAATGATTCCCCAAACCTTGTAACATGACATAAGATTCATATATTCATGTCTCAACACCAGAAGCAGAAAGAGAGCAGTAAAAGCTGATGCTCTAAAATAATTTCTATGGAAATACGTAAAGCAAAGACTATGGGATAGAATGCTACAGCAACTCAGAAGGGGAGAAGTTTTAAACCAAACTGATCTTTGATGCTGAGGAAACCTTAGAAAGATTTGAAGAGTAAGTCTTTTTATTACACTGGAAAATATATCACAACAAAGTGGGCTTAAGAAAACTTACTACTGTAGAATGACAACTTCCAACCTTGTAGAAATTATTCTAACACAACAGAGAAGCACACACTAGCTTTTGGTGCTGCAGCTAAAATTAACTCAAGGGTCAGAAACAAAATCTGTGGTTTACTACGGAACTCCAAGGAAAATGTTTTTACACAATGACAGAAACTCAGACTTGTTGGTACCTTAAATTAAGATATCATAAATAGAGAATTATTCAAATGGTTTCAAATACCAGAAATTTCAAATATCAGAGCCTGGTATACGAAAAACCCTTTTGTCTGTTCGTCAGATCCCTTTTAGAATCCAAATTTAGTCAGAACTATGTGCTGCAGAACTTACAAAAGGCCAAAGCATCCAAAGCCTAGCCAAACCGATGGCATTAAAACAAGCCACTACGGACCAGCTAGCAGTGGGGCTTCCATGAAATTTCAATGTATAAACTCTCTTTTTGATAGGAATATATGTACAGAAGCATAATTCATCCCTCATAGCTCTTTATGCCCCTAATGGTTGGTGCAAACAGAGCCAAAGATGTTGCAAAGATGTCTTGTGGGTTTTGTGAATTTTATTTTAAGCTATGCACCAAAGAGCTGGGCAAATACCCAAAGGATATAAAAAGTAGAGAAAATGTAGCAGGGAAGTTCTTTTACGCTACTTGCAGAAGAGTGTTTGCAGATCCCAGAAATGCATAGAGGAGTACTCTCAAAGCTAATTTATTAAGTTTATTATTGGACTTTAAAAAGGATTACTTCCACTGAGATATATTACAGCTAGTCTAGACTGTAACAGAAATCATGACTGCAGAATAACAAGAAGGGCAAACCCTGAAAAAAGAAAGATTTAGATGGAAAGAATTCTACCAGTCAACATTTCTCTTTCTGCCACCCTGAACACTATGCGCAACAGAACAAAAATGTGGAGCTGTGTGCCAAGCCATTTGGATCTAAAATGTTTTTTAGGCCTTCAAAAGAGGGGCAAGAGAGTCGGTCTTTTAGCTGAAAGCAGTAGCCAGTTATAAAACATCCTCAAATATATGCTATGTTTTTATCATGTTGACAAAAACATGCTGAAGAATATCTAGAATGTATCAATGAACATAACTAGAAGCAACAGGGTAGCAGACACAAGACATTCTCTGTGAGCCACTGGATTTTACGTAACTGGCTAAACAGTACAGAGGACACACATTCTGCATTTAAGGGAGGCCAAATAAACCACCAAGGCAGTAAAAGAAGATGAGAATCATGGTGTCATTTTCTCCCTTGGATCATTTCAGAGAAAAAAAAAAAAAGGCAGCAAAATCACCACCATCAACAAAAAACAGCATTAAAGACAACAGTAACAAAATAAGAAAGCAAACAGGATAAAAAATCTTTCTTAGTGGAGAAAAGCAAAAAACTACCCACAGATTTGTTTGGGGATTACCGAAACAAGATGAAGGACAAACCTAATTTGTTTGCTCTGCAGTTCACAAACTCATTTGCAAGTGTTTGTTAATTCATACAAACTGGGTGGCTGAATACACTGCTCCCAAAAGTTATGCAATAGGGATCTGCAATTCTTTCTTTAGATGCAGGCCTTTGGCAGAAGCTCTCGTGCTTACAAACATCTGCAGAGTGCACACGCTCACCTGGGATTCCAGCAGCACAGGTCTGTTCTGAACTATTTTCCTCTCGGCTTTCCAGTCTCCGCATGCCAGTTTCTGTCCCACTATCTTTGTTCTCATAACATTGAGGAATAGGCAAGAGGAACAACATCTCACAAGTCACAACCAGCCTTCTGCTCACATCTGTACAGAGGGGCAGAAGGAGCCCAACACCTGCCTCACCCAAAAGCTGTTTGTGTAGGTTTTGATGCACCATCAAAACTGTGCCTCTCTTCCTTTTTTTTTTTTTTTTAATGTCTTTCTGAGTGTGGTTTTTGCTATGCTGGTGCAAAAGAAAGCACAAAGAACATCGTTGCTATGAGCACTTTGCTGATAAACTGATCCTGAACAAGTGAAATACTCTAATGGCAGACTTTTCTGATAAAGTGGGAAGCCAGAAAACTAATTGTAAGGCAACTTTATTTGGAAATCTTGTTTGTTCACCTGCAAATCCTCTGGCACGTATAGCTATGAGCTGTTTGAGCAAAATGAATCAGTTTCATGAGGAACTGCGGCAATTTGCTGAAGACTGACAGAAAAACATAGCTACAGGATAACAACATAAACTGAGAGATCTGCACTTCTCCAATTTTTGTGCAAGAGACACCCACGGAACTGTTGGCTCTGTCAGGGACCGTGGCTGGCCAGAAACCCACATCCATTGAAAGAAGACACTGCAACTCCTCCCGTTTTCTCCCAGCACTCTGGGCTGCTTGCTTATAGCATCAACATCATCTTTTTGTTCAGCTGACACCTGGGGAGAATGCAACTCTGATTTCTGACCTGTGGTTTTATTGCTATTTTACTCCAAATAAAACCCAGCAGTCAAAATATGATGCTCTCCTGGTAATTTTCAGACACAAATCAGTCAGCAAAAATTTCTTAATAGACGTCAAGAGTACTTTTTTTTTTTTCTGTTTGCAGTTGATTCAACAAATGTTTCTGATATCAGCAGATACCAGACAGTGAACCAGACAGACACTGAACTATTCATGAGGAAATAAGGACCAGAAGGTACGAATCAGGGAGACTCTTCGGGTGTAATTACAGAGAAACTTGGTGCATGGATAGTATTCCCTAATTTCTAGTGCTTAATGGTAATATGCACAGAGCTGTTTGTTCTGAGTGGTAGCAGAGATGAAAGCAATAAAGTTATCCTGAACTTCGACAAACTCTACAACCCTGTCGCATTTGTTAGAGAACGCTCTCTTTTCCTGTCAAAGTCGCAAACCACCATGCAGACGTTAGCAGGGAGTGATTTATCTGCTGCACAATTCCCCGGGACCTCTCCGAAGCCGTCTGTCTGACAGGTCCTCAAATTCCACACTTTATGAGCTCTGGAGAACGGCAGAAGCGCAGCGCCCCGGGTGTGCCAGCTCCTGCTGCTGTTGTGAAGGGATTTCTTGGCATGCTACCAAGCGGTGCTCCTTCACAAAGCCTGCTCAGTTTTGCTCCGATTATCTATTTTGATCATCACAGTAAATTTATCCTGAAAATGGATGGAGCGCTGCCTTTTTTTTTTTTTTTTTTGGTCTGTTTTTTATCTGTTGCAGGCTAACATTTGAATGTCTGGTCTTTATTTAATGGAGGTGGAGTGATTCTGCCTCTGATTTATAGGACTATGCCATACCACTGCAGAGACCTGTTAAATAGATAAAATTACACCAGGAAAGCACCTACTGACCACAATTCACAGAGAGTTTTAGAGTCTTGGGGCTGGCGAAATGAATTTGGGATTCCCTAGGGGCAGCGCCTCGTTAGGGATGATCTTTCCATGCACAGACATCCTGCACAACTCAGTATGCTTCGTTTCTGCTCAGAAAAGCAGGAAGGAGCTCAGGCTGGAACTGCAGTACAATGCTTGAGCTTAGTAACATTTGTCTGTGAGATCAGTCTGACTCGTCTACCTGCACACAGCACCTGCATGTTTCAGAACAGTATTCTTTAAAGGCTATTTTTTCACTGTTTGAAACAACTTGAGAGCGATATAGTTGATATTAAACTTTTAAAAGCAAATCTGACCACAACTTGGTATTAATTGTCACGCTATTCCCTTGCTACCGTTGAATGGAGTGACACGAGCAGTTACATTTACACAGCCAAACGACCAAATCACGCAACATAAAATAGGAACGCAAAGAATTGCATTAAGCTGTAGCTGAGCTTCAAAATTTTAGTCCCCACTAGAAGATGAATAAATTTCTACTTGAAGGAGCTGAGTTCTGGTTTTGAACATACGGATTTGAAGACATTGCACTCTCATATTAAGGTCCCGTGGGTCTAGTGAGGGTCAGTATCTGGCTGCAGGAAGGAAAGCTAGAAGTGAATGCAGGGCTTTACTCTTCAGTTCGGCTAAAGACTGAAAAGTTATTTTTTTTTTATTAACCAACAGTCACCTAAAACGTTCTGCTTCCTGGTATTTAAGTTGAAGGCCACTTTTTAAACACACGAATGAAAAAGATTGTTTACTGAAACATCTTGGTCTAAGAAATGGGATTAGGTCTACCCTCCAAGCCCCAGCTCCAGTTGCACAGAGATCAGTGTCCTGCTGGAGGCTCGGCACACGCCGTTTCCTTCTCTTGCCCGTCCCCACACAATTTAGTTCCCATGGGAAGGAAACCTGAGCCGGCAGGGCTGAGCAGAGCCATGGTATGCTTTTGCTCAAACCCCAGTGTAAGGTAAAAGCAGAGATAAGAACGCAGGAGAACTCCTGCCCTACAGTTTACACACAATGGCTGATCAAAGATGCCTACATTGTAAACATACAAAAAGATATAAAATCCTACAAATACGGTAAATGTGGAACAGAGAGTTATGCATGCCTTATAGTATTACCACACTCTGACAAAGCTGAAATGTCCTACTTAAACAATTTCCTCCTCTTTCTTATCTGATGGAACTTTATCGCTTTAGAGGAATTGACCTTTGGTTCACATATATCATGAGTTTTGCTATTCCATTTTTTTTTTTTATTTTTTATAATTCAGAGCTCTAGTCACTTTTATTCAGCAAACATCCCCTATATGCTCCCCTTTACTGTCTCCTGACAGGCACTTTACTGTCTCCTTTGCTCTCCCAATGCTTTTACTCTGAGCACAGCTTAAAGGAATGCTTTATATTTATCCTAATGTCTATTTACCTATTTAAGCAGGAAACTATTTAGGAGTTAAAAAATAAGAGTATCTTAGCTCTTTGTTTTTCTTGAGATGCATTCTGCTTTTGAAAACTACCTGAACATCTAGTTTGATTGAAGATCTTCTGCCTTCATCAAACAGCTAGAAAACATTTATGCAGAACAGATGGTTCTTGGATGTGGGTGTATGACTGCTATAAAAATTAGCAGATAATAATGACTTCCATGAAAGATTTGTCAAATTCAAGGTGGTACCTGTTAAAGTTTGTTGTTCCTGAGAACCTGCTAGAATAACAGAATACCGAGTTGTCAAAAATACATGTACCTTTTTTTTCTATCTACGTGGGTCCTTCCAACTGAGGGGAAAAAATCAGAACATTCACCCCTCTTGTAGTCAGAATTGTTCCCTTTCATATCTCTAACATTATTGTTTATCCTCTTTAAATAAAGAAACTACAGTGGGTGATAATCAACATTTCTCAATTATTTATACCAAATAGTAAGCTCTTATGATAATTTAAGGAGAAAATTTATCTTGTTTCATTACTGGCTCCTGAATCATACTGTCTTACAATGCTAATGCAGTAGCTATAATTCTGATTCCCTTGACGTAAAGAGGGAATTTTACCTGTGACTGCATCAGGATCTGGATTTTACTCAAGGTCTTTAAATCAAAGTCTAAACAAGGAAAAGAAAAAAGGGCAGAGCAAAACTGATTTTAGTCATGGTGAATTCACTGGATCCTGGTGCACGTTTATACTGGATTTAAGGCTGAAGCACTGATTGACAAAGTAGCATGAACACTGCTATGCTGATGTACCAGAGAAAAAAGAAGTTTGTGATATCTGTTCAGGAAAGAACTGACAGCTGTCAGTATGGATTTTCCTTGTCATTTATAAAATACTTGAAGATGAGTTTCTGTGGTGGGAAGCACAAAAAGATTTCAGCCTACAAAAGGCTGTGATTCCTATTCATCTGGGGGGATGCACCAGCAGAGAAGGTCCTGGTTCTCCCCTACGCTCTCAGGAGTAGCAAATTCCAGTCTCCTGCAGTCAAAGGCAACTGTCCCTAGAGAACAGGACAAAACTTCTCTTTTAGCTCCTATAACAAACTTCCAACCTTCAGCAAAAAAGATCAGAGGCCAAAAACCTAAAGCCTTCCATCAGAGATGGAAACCAGAGAGATCAATTTTTCACATATCTACAACGTCATGGTTGTTTTAAGGATTTAGCTGGACTAAAAAAGGAAATTGAACTGAAACACCTGTTAGTTAACATTTTCCACTAAATATATTCCAAATAACTATAATGAACAAGTCAGTTGGCTGCTGTCAACTTGAAGTTTGACCACAACTAGGTTAAATGCTATCCGTTCATCTACATGCACCTTAGTGCCAGAGCCTGGTGGACCAATGAGCCTTTTGCTGAGCAAAGAGTTCCTTTAAGGAGCTCTTTGAGCCAACCGTCGGTGTAAGCTATTCTTATCTGCTCGGTTTGTGAGCCCATTTGAAAAGCTCCTGCAAAGCCTCAATATTCAATATTGCTTTCCCAATATTCAATTTGAAATGCCCATAATTCAGTCTGACGAAAACCAATTTTCTCTAAAGAACTCCAAAGCCTTTCTTCTTGGTGAGGGCAATTTCCAAGCCATATTTCAAGTTTCAGCTCCCAGCAGTTTTGGCTGTAAAAGTGTTTAAAAAGTCACTCTCTGTATAAATACAAATGCATATAAATCATATACATATATTTTTTACTTTGGTATAGAGATTTTTTTACCACTCAATTTCACCAGATTCAGGAACAGCTGAATTGCCTTTGCTCAGACTTTCCAGGCAAAATAAAAATGCAAGCAGTTGCAGGCAGAATGGAACATCTGAGACTCAAAGGTGAAACTTCAGAAAGCAATTAAACCTGAGAGACAGAAATCTTAATTATAGTTGTTTGTTCTGCCCTTTCTGCGGCGTAATGAAAAGCGCTCTCCTTCCAACACTTTTGGTCAGATATTATGTAAACATGTCAATGTTTAGAAGCTTATCCAAATTCATACGGAGCAAAAATACCATTGTAGATACATTTAATAAATACCACATCATGTTTGTGCTATGCTATATCCTTGTGCAGCCTACTGCATGCATATTAGCTAATCTGTAATCTACATCTTGTCTCAAGTATTCAATATACTATATAGCATATACAAACCAAACTGAAAATAGATGTTCTTTGTGTGGTCAAATTAAGCCTTTACTTGTATGAGTTTTGTCTCCTATGATCTTCGTTTTATTCATGCAGTAATGATGAAACAACAGCTTTGTTTCCAATGTAATTTCATCCTTATACTGCACATTTTAAACAGGAAGCAGAAAATAAATATTTGCTTTTAAGTAGTCCAAAAGAGTGCCTTTCTCAGAAGAATAGTTTCTATATTTATTTTAATGTGTGCAATATGTATGAATAGACCAATGCTTCCTTATTATTCTACATTATCTTTTCAATTAGTTTTTACAACTTACATTATGCTTAAATCTTGTGTTCTTCTAAGCCATGGTAGTGTTCACACTTATGTCGTTCTTAAATCCTATATGGTAAAAGCAACACACGTTTGTAGTGGTTCATCAAACAGAAGCATGCTTAAGGGAAAAAAAAGGCGGCAGACCTTTGGTTTGGTATGTGAATAGATCTAGTTACTTGAGAAAGGCACTCATGACTGCAAGTCAAGTGCTTGGGCTGGAACTCAAATTAGTCATGAAATATTCAGATGACTGATTTACAGTGACACTTGTATGGTACTGTAAGCTGGGCTACTTCTATCCAAAGTATGAGTTTTTTGTCCAAACTCAGCTGGCAAGCTTGTGTAGGAACTGAAGTAACAACGATCCCCAAGGAACTGCAAAGCAGAAGTGAAGAAACTTGAGCAGATGAAGAACAACTTAAGTAAACCTAGGAAAAAAAGGGATAATGTAAAGAATAGAGCAACAAGAGGTACAAGAGTAAGAGGGAAAGAGGCACAGTGTGGTAGGAAAGAGATGACAGATGTTGAAGCACTTGATAAATCTCATGAAGACTTCAACAGGTAAATCTCCTTTGACTAAGGTAGGAAAAAGCGTTGTCCACACATCTCTGAAGTTTGTAATCTATAACACTCACCAGTGAATGGCTTATTAATTAAACTTCCTAAACTATTCAGCACTCAGAGAGTCACAGGACAGTGCTGTTAAGCATACGTCCCCCTGAAAACTGGCAGAAAGCAAGGAGGAAGGGCTAGAACTGCAGTGGGTTACTGCAGAACAGATATGCAGGTTTGTAATAAAAGTTGTTAGTTCCCACTACACCTCCATTAGTTCCCCTTAGGATTTAGAGACTTTTTGATAGCCAGAAAATAGGGCTAGGGAGGAAGTTAAGAATGATCCCTTTCCATCAACTCTTCCATAAAAAAAAGACGACACTGAAAAAATGAGAAACCCAATCCCAAGTGCTGAAGTGCTACCAAAGGAAGCTACAAAGGTACCCGAGAATCCTCACAGAACTGCAAGTCTCTGGCCTACTCTGTACCCTAAGAGTGATAACAAATGCATACAATTCTAGCCACACAGTTGCTTGCAGCCCTGTCTGGAGACCACGAGAAATTAATACAGCTCATTGCTTTTTAAAAAATAAAATAGGCATTTATTTTTTTTTTCATGGCAAATTTGGGGCTTTGCCATTTGTTTGTTCCAACAGCATCCTGTGGAGAGAACCCCACAGATGTTAATTTCACCTTATGGTCTTTGCTAGGAATTAAATACTACTTCAATTTTACTTGCTGACAGCAAAAAGAACGGTCACATTGAGGTCAGGATTGTAAAAATTACTGAGCTGGGCATGTTAATAAATAGCCATCCAATCTGTCACAATTCGGCCCTAGTAGTCCCCTGATTCTTAATAAAGAGTAATCCAGACAAATATACTGAGCTTAAATATACACCCTTGCAAACCAGGGTCAAAACACCCATTTGATCAACTGAAAAGGAACGAGACCCCGTGAAAGCGCGCAGTGTACTCACTCCTTCGCCAGTGACAACGCAGCGATGCCTGCAGCAGCACTGGGAACTGAGACCAAGCCAGATTTTGGCACTTTTGGGAGCACAGAACTGTGGCTTGAGTGTTGTTTTTTTTCAAAGGAGGCCATCAAATACAGGACTGCTGACTGCTACCCAGAGTGTCTTTGGCTTTAGAGGGCTCACGGTAACAGGTACACAACAGTGGAAACTGAAGAGATTTTTCCTGATTTCCCCCCCACACACACACACTCATTGTTTCATACAGGAAATACGCTCACAGGGTTTTCTTAAAAGGAGTCCGTAAAGGAGAGGCTGCCAGAAGAAGGTTCTCGGTTAGCCTAGGTGACAGGTCTTTCCCTTTTGTGTTTGAATGCTCCTTTCTATGAGAATGGACAGGAAACCAGATCAACGTCTGGTGACTGGGCTTTAGCTGGTGATATCTGAGGTGCCTCTGCTCTCAGCATGAGGAAATCTGGAGGCTTGGTCCTATGTCTCAGCACTTAATACTCTGAATTGCCTTCTTTTACCATTCAGCTGTTTCATTTTGTCTTGACAAGAAAGACAGCTGGAAAGTTTTACAGCAGTGTATGATTAGCAGGAAACCACTTCTCTCTGCTTAGTAACATTTTTCCTGGTAAAGGAAAAGGTGAAAGGTTGTGATCATTCCCATGCCTGCTGCTTGGTCTCTTCTTGGCTTACTGGATGGTCTGAAATACTAGTGGTCAGATGTGAGAAATCCAAACCTTACCTAGAAATATACCTTACAGAAGACTTCTTGTTCTGCCTCTTAGGCAGGCAAGGCAGGAGAATGAGACATGGGGACTCACAGGACTATGGCCCTTTTCCCACCAGTACCACGCAACGCATACCTGTTTCTTCCTGCTCGTTTCCCAGTCATAATCCATCCATGGGGTTTGCTTTGCAGCACTTTCTAGACAGCTTCTCTAGTGCAACACATCCTCTTCCCTTTTATGAGTGCTTCATAGCTAGCACAAGCCTTTTGTAACTTGGCTTTTGCTGCCTGCCACTTTTCTCACGTGCTCTATGCTTGCTGCCTCGTGTACACTACATGTAGCTCTCTGTTAGCCAATTCGGTTTACTCTGCTAGTTACAAGCTGTTGGGAAGAACCCAATGCTGCAGCCATTTTGATCAAAGTGCACATTGAGAAGCCAAATGTGTCACAGTTTCAATTAAATCAAGCACGTACCTATGAGATAATTATTATAATGCCATCCCCAGATCAAATACTCGTGCCCCTATGTCACTTCATGGAGGTTCTGTAACACTGGGTTCTCATCTTGCAATTGTTTTTTTGATGCACGGGTATGAAGGGTGAAATGAGGACAGTGTCCTCCTGTAGAGCTCCTTGCTCTGCCAATTTAACAGATGCTTCCCATTATTTCAGCTCTTTTTGCGTTTAATAACAACTGCCACACACAAACAGCAGGTTAATGACTAAATCATGGTTTTACCTGTGAAAAACAGCGGCAGGCATTCAGGAACAAAGCCTCATAAAACTTTAGTATTTGGGGCAATATTAGGAGTAACAGCTTGGCTTACTGATTCTTATAACCTCCAGCACTCTGTGGTCACTTTGACAGTTTAAGAAACATTAGTGTAAGCAAAACCAAACCACATCACACTCTTATCTTTGAGAAAAATCGTTTACCAGAAATAATAAACTCCAGCTGGGAATAAGAAAGATGTAATTGTCTCAAAGGTCAATATAATTTGGAAGTTAAAATCTAGATTTTTAGTACAAGTAGAATTTATGTTGGATCAAATTATTTTTTGGCATAAGCGAAGAAGAATCATTCATTTTAAATGGAATTTCATCAATGTGTAAAAACAAAAGATTCGTGCCATTGATGTTAGATCCTCACTGGTTTCAAAATTGCTCATATTTAAGTGTTGGAATACTTAGGTTGGTTATAATCACCCATCTTGGAACCTTGCAATGTGTCTTGGTGTCTCGGACACAAAACCATACAGACAGCAACTGCGTGCAATTGCTATTTCTTTCAAACAAGAGACAAGGCCATAGACAGGTGGACAAGGCTAGAGATGGACTTTACTGAAAACGTATTTCATAGCTGTAAAATCTTGCATTACAGCTGAAAATGAGTATTTCTCAAAGACCTAACTTGAACACACTACAATGAACAGAAATGTCACGTCTGTAACAGTATCAAAGGATTAATTTGTCCACTTATCCTCTCTTATGAACTGGAAGAAAAAAAATCTGCATTTAGACTGACAGCATTCAATCAGAAACACTAAAATGCACATTCAAATCAGTATTAAAATGATATATAGACATGAATACGCTTCCTATACACTACAGTTAATTATGTCTGATTCGGCTTCAATTAAAAAGAAGAGGCATGCTGAATGCATGATAACGTTTCGTGCTAAAGCTGAGGCTTGCTGGGGTTTTCACCCACAGATTACCAGGCAATGGCTGTTGGATTACATCAGCAACTCAGTGTCATACAGAGCAAGTTCACTTGCATGCAAAGTTATTTATTTTTTTAAATTTTTTCCAAGAGATCTACTACAGAAAGATGCCACTAATGTGAGAATTTTATTTAGATATAAACATTTCAAGTAGTGCAGCTGGACTTAAACACAGATGAGGGAGAAAAGGATATTCAGGACACTGCAAAAGCTAAAGACAGGAGTTTGGGAGGAATGGAAAAATAGATTAGAAGAGTGTGTTAAAAGTAACAAGATCAAATGAAGCAACTGCTTCAGAGACATGTGCTTCTCTTTCCAAGGAATGTGCCAGAAAATCCCAAATATTTTGCACTACAGTTGATAAGTAATTATTTTTCAGATGGCAACTACTGTACATACAGCTAAAATTTACCTAGGGTGATGTTTTCAAAGGCAGACTTTATCCACCTTGATTAAAGTATTTTTAGGCAAGTTTCTACTTTCATGCACAACAGACTGGGCAGCAACATTCTGAACCCTGATTTCATCGAGGTAACTCCCAAACTGCTGAAGTTACTATGTCTACGCAGAAGGAACAGTGAAAATAAATGCTTATGTGAGGGAGGACTGCAGGTCTTACCTTTTCAAACAAGATGATCTTACACATTTTATCATCTGAGGCATAACAGATGTGTTCAAAAATAACCTTGAAACCATCAGAACATATAGAAGTCCACAAAGAAATGGAGACCTACCTTCAGCTATTCTGGACAGGTATCTTTTGAAAATATTTTCATAGATTGGCAAACAAACCTTACTTATCCAATAGTGTCACTGTTACTGTCATCTTAGCTTTGCGAATAGTATTTGCTGGTGAAACTCTTGATGCAGAGAGATAAAACCAGTCAGAAAATACACAAGTACTTAACTAGGCCTTTGAAAACGTAGCAACTTGGAATGAATCACTACATATAATAAGCCACAAATTACAGCATGAACACAGGGCTTACTGCAGACCGATTTGGATGGCTTGTTAAAACTGATTGGTGAGCATGTCAAGCATTTTTTGCAACACTTGAGAAGAAGATAAGATATATGTTCCTTTATATATATTTTTGAGTGTATTCCTCACCAAACACTACATTCAGCTCTGAGTCTGGCCAGCTGCCTTGTATAAATTATAGATGAGTTCTTACAGACCTAATCACACCATTTTAAACACGCAGGCCATGGCTGAAAACGTCTTCTCCTAATTCATGTGCTAAGGAGAGATTAATGGAGCTGATATTCGTGAGCACAAAGATAAAGCTGAAAGTCAAGAGAAACAGATCAAAACATGCATCAGCAAACCATACAATGACAAATGTATTTTCTTCTTGCATGCTGCTTTATCCTCTGTCTAGAACTACAGATTTACATGAGCTACCAGAGGCGTTTTTATAGTGAAACTGAGCTCTGGATGAATATGGCACCAGTCTGTATGTGCATGACACCAAATTTTCTTTCCTTAATAAAAGCAGCTCTACTGAATATCCAACTTTAAAAACACAAGGCAGTGAACTAAACATATCAAAAGAGAAGGACGGGTAAGAAACTAACTATAAACACAATGCTAAAAGCTATAAATAAATTTGCAGCACCCCTGACAGTCAGTGACAAGGCTCTCCCATAGGCAGCCCATGCAAGTTCGAAGCTAAGCAGCAAAGGAGCAGAGGAGAGGAGGAGGTTGTCTGAATCTTCTTAAATGGCCGGCACTTTGCTCACACTAAAAATATTCTCAAAGTATTTTGATTTTTTTTTTTTATAGGGCAAAATGTTTATCATTTCTTTACTTATTGTAACTTCAGGGACTGATTTATTTGCTTTAGTCAAACATTGTTATCTAATGGCATCTTTACTTTGAAATGGATTTTTGCAGCCTGTTTTGGTGGCTGGCAGGCTATAAGCTGTCTTTTTGTGTAGGCTTCTCTTTCTTACTTGCTCAAGCCAGAAGTTTCCTTTCCATTTACATTCACTGTATTAAATCAGTAGTTTCAAAACACTGGGAAGTTAAGGATTACACAAGAGAACCAAAATGTGTGTTATAGAACAGATTGTGGTCAAATACAAAAATCTATTCCATTTTAGGATGTTTTCTACTATTTTAGCTATTTTCCTCTTACAAATTTATACGCTTCTGACTATTTATTTAAAAAAACCTTTGCTTTCAAGGTACTTACTGTATTCTTACTTAAAGAAGTTCAACACAACTCTGATTATCTGTTTTTACTGATTTTCCCTGCTTCTATGTACCAGCTGTATTTTTCTGAGTATAATTAATGACATTGCTCCAGCGGATTTTTCCCTCTTTCCAGTCCTTCTCAGCTTTAAAATAGTTCAAAGTAATTCCCTATCTGTTTCCTGAAATTTAACAATAATTTTTAAGGAAGATCCTGTGAGGTTGTATTCAGCCAACAACATGAAGACAAATCTTGGGTTTTCATGTCATCAGTCAGGAGAAGTATTTTGCACACTTTTACTTTCAGAAAATGTCAAGTTTACACAAAGCACTATGGAGACATGAACAAATATCAGTGGTTTAATTACCATTAAACTTAGTGATGACAAGGACAGGTAGTTACAAAAACCCTGAGGGCAACTGACTGAAGTGTGGTATTTATTTGAACAAAATCAGTGTCAGGAAACAGTTCAATATTTGTTTTAATTTTGTTCTAATCCTAGCTTTACTATTGACCTGCTGTGAATTCTGGATAAAACACAATCTTTTGGGGTGAAACATCCATCTTTGAAAAGCGCAATATGATTTCCAGAAAGTAGTTAAACAGTTATAATTATTTATGGACAGGCTAAAATATTTTATCACTGATGAAACAAGCATATGATACATGAAAACCAAGAGATTGTGCAAATCAGCTACCAAAATGTCACTTAAGAAACTAATACAGAATAAGACTGTAGAGACAGACAAAACCTAACAAAAATGGTGTTCTGTCTATAACCTCATAGAAGCAGGGCCTTCAATAAATACTTTAACTTTATATATTTGGGGTTGAAAGTTTCTGCTGGAAGAGATAGGAGTGGAGAAAGAGTTGTAACAGAAAGAGCAATTACATTTTTCTGGAGTTTTCATACTTAAATCTGCTACTTGTAGGTGACTGACAGCACAGTAAGAAGAGAAGTAGCAGCATTTTTAAAAGAAAAAAAAACAACAACAACACTGTATAGCCCTGTAAAATATCCTTTTAGTGTATTACCATTCTTATTTCAAAAACAGGATTGACAAGAGTAAGTAGTCTATAACAATACAAATCAATCAACAGAAAAGACTGAAGTTCAAGTTCAGCAGGAAATGCAAATGCTATTTCTACCCCAAATACATTTTGAAGTGTTTCCACTTGTTAGTGGAAACTAGCAACAAGCTGAGTGCTTTGTGCTGATAAAAAAACACAAAAGTCATGGCCTCTGATACTAAGGAGTGTGTAATTCAAAGGCCAGATCTTTTAAGCAGAACCCAAGTATTTTTATATAGGCTAAACACGAAACTAGTTTTGAGTTAAGTATGCTATTCACGTGCATAAAGCTAGCATACTATAAATACTTTTAGAATGAAGACCTGCTCCCCCTGAAGTCAGCATCACTATTACCACTGAATTCAGTGCGATTAGGTCTAGAATGTTAAATTTCACTGAAAAATATGTACCTGCTTGTCTTCTGATATCTTGTATTCTACTCTACTCTGTGCTGGTGCGGCCTCACCTCAGGCACTGTGTGCGGTTTTGGGTGCCACAGTATCAGAAGGACATCAATCTCTTAGAGAGTGTCAAAGGATGGCAACTAAGATGGTGAAGGGTCTGGAAAGGAAGATGTGAGAGGAGCAGCTGAGGTGCCTTGGTTTGTTCAGCCCCGAGCAGAGCAGGCCGAGGGGAGGCCTCATGGCGGCCTGCAGCCCCCTCACGAGGGGAGCGGAGGGGCAGGCGCTGAGCTCTGCTCTCTGGGGACAGCGACAGGACCCGAGGGGACGGCATGGGGCTGGGACAGGGGAGGGTCAGGCTGGGGGTTAGGGAAAGGTTCTGCACCCAGAGGTGGTCGGGCACTGGGACAGGCTCCCCAGGGCAGTGGTCGCGGCACTAAGCCTGCTGGAGTTCAAGAGGCCTTTGGACAATGCTCTCAGACACAGGGTTTGGTTTTGGAGTGGTTCTGTGTGGAGCCAGGAGTTGGACTCGATGGTCCTTGTGGCTCCCATGTATTCCAGGATATTCTGTGGTTCTGGGATCTTGTGGTAACTAGGTTAAACATTACTGCACTTGAAAGAACACAGGGACATTTTAAAAACTCTGCTTTACTTCAAATTGGTATCCTTGAGTGGAAAGAGGATTTTGTATCCTTCATGTTTACAAAATTGCTGAACTGACATATGCTCTAAGAATTTAATAAATAATAAATTAGCTCTATTTTGTTAACAGATTAGATGAATTAATTAAAAAGCCCTAGGCTTTTAGAAATGCATCTATATTCTGCATAATCTCCTTGGATGTGTTTTAGCAAATTGATAAATGAATGTTTATGGTGCTGCACAAATAACGTGCTTATCTGTACAATACAGTAGTGGGAAAGGAAAGCGTTATTATCCTTAATAGTAATATACAGAAAATGAGATGTATAGGGAAGCTAAGTGTCTGCTTACAAACTTTACTACAGATGAATCTGAGTTCACACTTTCTAAGCAACAAACCAGCCAGACATAAACTACTTGAAACTGGAAACTATATAGCCCCTAGAACTGCATCACTGGAGAGCACATGTATATTGAGCAGAATACTAGGTTGATAATATTACTTAGAGTAATCATGGCCAAAAGTCCTGAAAGTGAGTAAGCTTGGGTTTCTGCAGAAGACCACCAAAAGGTACCCTAGGCTCACAACAAGTCAGAGCAAATAACTGATTGGGGTCTCTCAGATGCCAAACTTGTAAGAGGATTCTTAGACCAACATTATTTACCTATTTATTTCATAGAGAGTTTAAAAATTTACATCTCATTTGATTTTCAGTCAATAAGGATGGTACTGAATTGCACTTGGAACTTTTGCTGAATGCCACTTACACAGTTACACGCATGCTATTAAAAACTACGCTTCAACAGGGAACAGTTTGATCTTGATATCTTTTCCTTAAAATTTCACTTATTTTTAATTGATGGCTTTTAAATATTAAAACAATCCATTAAAATACTTTTCATATTTTATTATACTTCATAAAAATATAAACTATTGCAGTCGTATCTCAAAATTTCTTGAGAAATCTGATCTCATGCACAGAGCACTTAAGAACAATTTGTTTGACTTAATGAGATCTCTTATTAAGGAATAAGCTGAGGAGCTCCCAGTGTACCGTTTTACTAAATGGTCTTTTTTTAATACTACAGGAAAAAGCATTTTATTTTTCTATTTCCTCTGGCAAGCTTTGAGCGTTTACCCTTTCATCATTTTTTTCTTGATCTCTTTCTAACTCTCTCCCCCTATCGCATAATGAAAACCTTTTATATCCCAAACTGTACAGTATCTGACACCATATAATTCATAGTAGCAAATGAATTCCGTAAGTGAAGAGAACTGCAGTGCCATGTAAGACGTAAAGAGAGCATCCATTTTTTTGTACAGTGTTGCCAAAAAGATTCTGAAAAAGCATAATTACAAGTTGTGATAGATATCTCCACATTAATTTTTATCTTATATGGTTCGCTTATGTAGTGATTTGCATTAGATGCACATATTTCTCCTCCTTTTCTAAGTTTTTCTGTAACCATTTCTACAGAAAAGAGAAACCTCATATTGACAATGAAGCCTATCTTTGAACTCAGGCAATAAAAATCAGTGTTTTTTAGGACATGCATGCATCGCGTTGACATATGTGTTAGCATTAGACATTTATCTGCATACCTCCTGGGCAACATCATATCACTTGATTTCTACAGCTGCTAAATATGATATTCCTAGGTTAGCTAAAATTCTTCCATCTGGCTGTTCTAACTGCTTGCATTGGCATTCTTGCTTAGACATGCAGAAAATCCCTGTTATCTGAGGAAGGATTTCAGTACAGGAACTGTGATGTCAAATTTAAATATATAAATACTAATAAAACCTGAGTAATGCAAGATTTGTTTGAGTTCTTTCTTTTTTGTTCTAGACATATGCAGCTCACAAGTAAAGGGATAAATCCCTTAGAATAAACAGTATTAATAATCTACCTATTAAAATAGATCCTTCCCTACTTTTCATCCTTAATTGTCAGCAATTTCCAACCAGTTGAATGTCCTTCTCATTGCCAGTAAATCCCCTATTGCCTATAAAAAAACAAGCTGAGCGGATATATGTTATTCAGTAAATTGAAAATGGTCAAACTTTGACAAATCACAGGAGCGGAAAAAAAAAATTAAACGAAAGGGCAGTCCTCTACCAGTATCCAGGCATTCCCCAATGCCAAAAGAACAGCACAGGGGAGTTACCACAGCAAAATTATCTGTATATCATTTACTAGTAATAGGATGTAGCAGGATAAGCATTTTCAAAGATAAGCTATCGTAAGGCATGTTTACAGTGTTATAGGCCAGAAATGCCTGGTATTTCCCTGCAGATGAATGGGAATTCTCCCCTGATCACAAACTGTTTTCACATCCCAGCCTTTAAAGTAACTGTGCTTCCTCCTAAGTAAAGTCTTCCAAAACCATTTCAGCAATCTCCATACTGTAGGGCAGCAATGACATAATTTACCTAACGTAAAGTGTTCCTTCGATTTTGTCTAAAGTTGGGAGATATGTGCGTATGCTGCTTTTTTCATCTGCGGCAGAGAAGTCAATCAGCTGAAAGCAGCAGGACATGCAACCATTTCAGCCAGAACTTTGACTTAGTCCTCAGCATTTTGATTTTATAAAGTAAATGTCTGCACTCCATGAAGAAAAGACACAATGTGCATATTTTGCCCGGTAGAAATGGAATTTAAAAATCGAAACTCTCTGTGCATGTGCATTTTCGGAGAGAGATTTTTCTCCTGATAGAATAAGACTCCACACGTAGCACACTTTTTTATACTTTTAAAAACAGCAAAAAGAAACTGAATTGAGATTCAAATAATTCTAATCTTCATTTTATAACAGAAATCAGTAATTAGGTTCAAGTAGAGAGGATTTCTTTCGGAAGCTAGACATGCCCAGGGAGTTCTAAACTATTCTTTGTGCAGCTCTGTATCTACCCTAAAAAAGGCAGACAAGGCAAAATTTCCAGTGGTAAGATTAGAATGTGAGCTTCAGACATGAATTGAAATATTACTTATTCTGAGTGGATCTGGAGTGAGAATTTAATAGGAAACTTTCCATATCATGACTTTGTCCAGCTTCCTCTTTATTGTCAACTTGGCAACAACAATCAATTTAGAATCATTTTCTATGATTCAATAAATGGTTGACTTCCATTTTTTTGCCTTGAGAAAACTTTTTTTTTTTCAGTAAAAACTTATTTGCCTGTATTAGAATGTACTGATTCTGTGATGTTTTTGTGTAGACATGATTATACAGCCAGTGCAGGACTGACTGAACACTCCAAGAAATACTCATTTTTTTCCTTCAGAACAACTGACCCCAAGCTGAGTCAGTCAGATCTTTCTATAGAGTTTCCATGAGTTTCCTATTAAGCACGCACATCATTCAAAATGAAAACCACGTTCAACAACATAAATTGAACATGGGGACATGATTCTAAATATTGATCAGTATTATTCCCAGTGAGGCTTTGAAAAGTTGAAACATTATAAAACTAATTTGTGAGAAGACCCTGGTGCTCAGAATGGTTGCCTTCTAACATCAAATTTAGTGGTTTACCACCTCATTAATAATAATAATAAAAAAAAAATGGCACTGTCTCTGTGTGCATAGATACGTATATATATGGTTCTTGTGACTGCTTTTGACTGCTTAGCTGAAGCACACCCTACATTTTAATGTGGAATATTACATTTTAAGCATGAAAAGTTCTGCAGCACCTCACAAGTTATCAGAAACCACATTAAAGCACGAATATTCAGTTCATGAAACATGAATTTAGTTCTGTCGGTAACAGCACAGAATTTATTGCACACAGAGGTATTGTGTTGTTTGATATGGAAAAATACATCCAGGATTACAGCCTATGTTTTAGTAAGATATTTGTGAAAACTCCTGAATATAATGTCAGCAGTGATTGATAGTAATCAGTACATCTGCCTATAAGTAGTGTAACCTAATACTTTATTAGCCAAAGAAAATACAAACTGCTTAGAGAAGCATGCCTTGTCTCAAGAAGGCATCACACATTTTATAAAAGGTCCAATAATCAAACAATAAAGAAATCATAAGATTTGATTTTTGCATTTATGGACAGCCCCTAAATAACACATCCACTGCGTGACACAATTTGTTAAATCACTTTACCTGTGACAGATCACAGCGTTACCACCAGACAACAGCAGCTGGCTGCTGCCAATAAATCCCACAGGAATTCCTGTCATTCTCCAGTGAATGGCAGCACTAAAAGCTTCAAAAAGAGATTAGGCAAAAGAGCTGACACAAAGATCCAACAATTAATTGAATGCCATCTATTTGCTTGTAAGTCCAACACAGGTTGAATTTATTCCACTTTATCTTATGGCTAACATAACAACCTGATGAGTTTAAGAGGCAATGCTGAAACATATTTCACTTGCAGAACAATGGTATAAGAAGTCATAGACTGGCAAAAGCGACCACTGGAAAAAAGAAACAAAGCATGCTGGCAGCACTCTCACAAAAAGAAAGAAGTTGTCAAGCATTAAAATTTTGCTTTTAAATTAGTTTTTAAAGAAACATGAATACTGTATAGGAATTTAGTCTTCTGAAAGAGTCTACAAAACTCTACAAATAATGTATTCATCTGAGAATGCCATCTGTTCGGGGTGGATTGGAAGGCATTTTTCTTTCTAACTTTCTTCTGCTCCCCCGTCTCCCCCCCCCCTTTTTTTTTCTTTTTTTTTTTTTTTGCATTGTATCCAATTTCAGGGAAAAATAACCGGAATTTTGGGGCTGAAACAAAGTCTGTGCATTTTACAATGAAGGCTTTTTGAGAAAGTTGTTGGCAAACCTGGTGTAAAGAAACTGAAAACAGGACATCAGGAAATGGCCATTAAAGTCCCTTTTATGGCTTCACACCTCAACAACAGCTTTTATACCTTTGTGGCTATAATTAAAAGGATGATAGACAGAAAAGGTTGTGTTTCAAGATTACCTACGGTAAAGATTGCTAGGAATGTAGATGGTCATGAAGAGTTCGCAAGAAGCTTCAAACGGTCTCAACAACCTTTCCCTATGCATGGCAGGACCACAAACATTGCTGGCACCGTGATTTTGGAAACCTGCAGTTTGCTCAAGAATCGAGTGGACTCTTTCCTTAGCTGTCTATATGAGCGTGTAGAAATGTTAATCCATGTTAACTAAAATGGATGCACCAGTGATGTGGGCACTATCTAAAATGTCTTCATTTTTGTTAACGACATCTGAAAAGCAGCAGTATTTTATGTTAGCACTACCATATCCAAAAATATATTATTATTACCTTTTGCATTTCCCTTTCTTTTCACTCTCTTTTTTTTTTGATAGGGGGACAATTCAAAAATTAGTTGTGAAATTCAATTTATACATAGCACCCTATGATTTACAATCACTGCAGTTTTAGTTGATGACAAGCTCATAAATCAACATAGATCAAATTGTTTTATTTTGCTTAAGTGCTAACGTTCTCCATGCTAATTCCATTTACTGGGTCTAAGTTGTTACACAAAAAGCTTTGAATGTATTTGTTTCAGTTTTTAAACTTGTCATAGTTTGAAATGTGAGACTAATAAAAAATATAAAATGATGACTGGGCTTTAAGGGTGAGATAAATGACAGCATTGTCTACTGCCTAATGTATGAACTGCTTGGCAGATACCTCCTAATTGCTAATTTTATTTATTAGCAAGACCACACCTAATGGGACTACCTCTAATCACACACTGTCCATACCTGAACAAGGATGTTTCTGAAGCCTGAGCTTTGTTTTCATTCTGAAACGTCCATTTTTGTTCTTGTTTTTCAGGCTTCAACTAATTCTTCAATTATTGGTAAGAATCAGCCATTGATCTATGTTATACTTTGAAAAGCTAATTATGATCATGTGTAGCAGAAATATTTTTCATCTTTGTTAGTCTGGATATTAAATTTTGAAATCTTTTAACACCCTCTAAATTAATATTATAACTTACTAGTAGTTACCAAGAAGACATCCAAAACAGGTTTCAGTGCAGAGTATAGGAAGAAGTTCTAGACCTTTATTCTCCAGCACCATAAGCCTTGGCCAGGAGACAAGACAATTTTCAGAAATCTCAGGCAACCAGAGCTTCTGGTTAAGACAGAGGTGGTCCTGCACACCGTTGGTGTGGAGAAACTAAAACTCAAAAATCACTTTGAAAACACTGGTCCTTATATCTGAGGAGACACTGAAGATATAAAAATAAATGTATTACTGTAGAGAGAAAGCAGCTAAGGCAATTGCCAGACATGTCAAGCCTCCAGAATGCTATTAGAATAAAACAAGGAGTGATTCAGTCAGTCCAACTTGTGGTCACCAGGAGAGAACGGCCCACTCTCTGGTTCTCCCAAAGCCCCCATAAATTTACCATTACCAGCCCTGGTGATAAAACTTTCTCATCACAATTTGCTGATCCTCCAACAAAAGCATTTTTCCCCTAACGCTTATAAAATGACTTAAAAAAAAATCATCCATAAACGAGATTTAATTTCTACCATGTCAAATTATAACCATCTCATAATCCTACCTACTTTGGGGCAAAATAACCGGGTCTTTGCAATTAGGATAACTAAGTTGCCTTTAATTTTTACAAATGCTTTTAAAAACATACTCGTATTTTGTTGCCCGGAACAATTTAAAGTGGACAAAAATTTCTAGTATCTCAGATTTATTAATCCTGATATTTACCACCATTTCAAATATAAGAAAAGATTGCTAATAGTTACACAGAAAAGACCTGCTGTTTCAGTGGAGCTGTTATACCAAAACAAACAAAAAGTACTTTCTTTGCTTAATATTCAGCACAGACTTGAAGACTGCTCTTTCAGACCTGATGAAAATACAGTTACTAGAGATACATTCAGATTTTGTCAATAAATGTTAGCTGGTATCTGGAGTTTGCCTAATAACAAAAATAAAGCAGAAGCTTGTAATGTTAATTTTCATAGCAATATAAGCATTTTAAAACAAATAGGGACTTGTAAAATGGCCTACAGACACGTTAATGCATCCAAAAATAATGTTAGTTTTAATTATGACACACAAGGCAAGCCCAGAAAAATTTGAAATAGAGAATATTTTAGTAGTTACATCTCCTACACAGACTGAAATGAAGGACTCAAAGTGCAGGATTTAATCAGAAGAATTATTCACTAAAGGCAACTGAACAAGTCAACCATACCTCCCGCTTCCCTGCTCCCCACCTCCTATGTACAGACTTACTGTATCTAGAGTTGAAAGAGAAGTTCTATAAATAGATAAAAATGGTAAAAATCAGCTCTTCCCTCCCTCTTTATGCAGTATCTCTAGGTATATTATCTTGATTTTTCCCCAAATGTGTTTCATTTAAAAAATTTGTTTGTTTTGTTTTAAAATTATTCTTCCTCCGTGAAATAACTATTTTGGCTCAGATTTTTCAAACAACAACAAAAACAAAGCAAACAACAAACAAACAAAACAACAACCCCAAATTACAGTATTTCTATCACTGTTCGGATAAAATATATTTTCTGTTCTGGTGTTCTGTAAGCATGTAAGTACCCCCAACACAATTGCAGGGACAATCGTTGAACCCAGAGAAACTAGCACCGTATACTTGGTGATTGTTCCTCATTCAAATTTCAAACTTGGCAGTTATTTGAGATAATATAAAATCATTTAAATAAAATTCATATTAATTCTATATCGCACTTTCTTACACATAAAAATTACATGTGGTTTCTCAGCATATTACTCTACCACTGTTATGTTTTGTCAACAAAATTCTTCCTACACATAAAGATACCAAGTTAGTTTGGTCAGAACTACTTCCCCAAGTCCTTGTATTATTTTTTCTCTTTTTTATGCAATTCCATATCAATAATTCTATAATCTCTATAGGGCTGACAGCTTTAGATTTATCTGTCAGTTCTTTTTCCTTACCTAAAGATTCCTCTGAAACATTCTAAGTGTTGCAATACCTATTCACATAAATGTTAACAGCATGGACGGATCTGCAGCCAACTGCTTCAAAACTGCTGAATGTGAATTGCCTAGATTCAGGACTACTTTAAAAAAAAAATCTGTTTCATACTCTCTCCTATAATAGTAACGTGAGAGAAAGCTTGTAATATCATTCTGCATTTCTGAAAAGACAAAGTTCCAGAACAGCTTCATCTCGACACTTAAAGTAATTTATTAAGTTTTTAAATAAAATGCTGCCATGACTTCAAAGAAACATGAAGCGATATTGTAGTCATTCAAACTGTAGTAAGGCTCCCATTTCGAGGACCGAAGGGTGGATTCCTACCTTTGATCTACCAGAAAACCAACAATACAAAATTGTTTGTCAAACAATGGCTGGAAAAGACACTAAATTCCAAAAAGCCTTGGCTGAACAATCATGTAATCCTTTGACTGTCAAATTATATGCCCAGTGAACTGTAAGGTCTCTGGGACAGTAATTTTTTTCAGATATGAAATGTTTAGTATATGCTGGATGATAAAGCAGAGTATTACGTACCCATCAAGCAATTTGACCCTTTGAAATGCCGGGTATGCCTAGTCTGTGTGGTCAACACGAATCCAAACCATTCCTGAACAGTTACCGCCTATACTGAAACCAATGACAAAATTCCCCTGGATTTCAGTGGGGCTAAGATAGGATTCTGTCATTCTTCCCAGAATTAAACTTCTGGGCTCAAAGAGGCTCTAGGACAGGAAGAAAATAAAGGCCCTCGGTCCCCTCGGAGAGGAACATTGTCGTAAATGCAGGATTTTGTAGACCTGACCACCCCTGGTGTTTGCTCAATTTTTTAGGCAAATGGTAAAGTCATGTTGTTATGGGACCAGCTGAGGTTTGGCATGAATTTATCTCAAGGGTGCTTCTGAAGGTACATACCACCAGCTACTGTAGTAGCTGAAGAGAGCTCTGACGCTACATGTTCAGGGACTTCTGGATGCGATGACTGCTACATACAGATATTTGCTCTGCCACTGCAGAGCAAAGCTGGCTAAAAAGCTTGTCTTCAAAACAGTTCCCCACTTCATCAGTTTTTTAAGTTTTTGTCAGCTTAAATATCTGTTACATTCAATGTTTAAATATTTATGCAATACTTGAATCAGTAAGAATTATGAGCGTTTCAACAGTTATCTTATTTCTCACCTTCTTCTTTTGAGTAGCAAATAGATTCTCTAGTCTGCTTTTAAGAAAAATACATGATTTTATAAGTCCCACAAGTGATTAATATATCAAATTTGATTTTTATTTATTATTAAAAGTTTTATTTCAAACTGTTGTTCCTGAATAGAACAAAGATATCATTTTCTACTTTTATCTTTGAGGAAATCCCCTGGAGGAAGTCTATTAAAATCTTTTTTTTGAATTGATATATTTTGATGGGATTTTTAAAGCAAGAAATACCATAGAGATCGTCATCAAGGTAACAAAAGAGTTTGGGAAGACTGAGAAGGGAAAGTGTTTTTAAATACCACAGTTGAAAAGAATTTCTTTTTAAATGATAAATTGTAATTTGTCCTCATATAATGGAAAGCCTATAGGAGAAACCAGAAGCCTAACAGATCCTTAGGATTCCTTGCTAAATTAATGGTGTTATCAACATAACAGTATTTGTGCCTTTAAAAATCTTGTCATAAAACTTGAGTGCATTTTTGTTATGAACGTTCTGCAAAAATGTTACTTTGCTCAGATTCTTTCCCTTCCATTTCCCTCAGTAAAATAATTTCCACGATGGATTTTCAAATAAAGGGAGGCAGGGGATATTGAATTAGAGCCGAAAGTGCAAGGATTTGTAATATTGAGGAAATCTACATTATTGGCCTTATACGCAGTACTTCGATAACAACTGCATTTCAACAACAAAATTCTGCCTCTGGAAGTATGTGAAAGGTAAAGGCAGTATCCATACTCATTCGAAAGGCAAATGTTAAGCTTGTTTGTCTTCTGTGAGGGATATGACATCACCTCTTCTCATCATATATTTTATAATCATATTTTCATAGTATAGCATATGCCCTCGGTGATATATAAACAAAGGATAATTAAACAATATAGGTAATCAGTATCCAACAGTTATATTATGATTTCAGCAGTTACCTAGAAACCACCCTAGAAAACATCTGTGCAGAAGTACAATGAAGAAGGCATGCAGAAATTATATTTCCTTCTCCCCTAATTAGAGCGTATCAGAGTCTCATCTCTTTTGCAGAACATAATAAAGTATCATTAGCAGAAGTGCAATTCTGTTTGACAGAACTGTTTAATTTCTTTTGATTTACAAAGCAAACCGCATGCTAGGTCTGTCGTAAGCCTGTCTGGTGTTGTTTTCCCTGGCTCCAGCCCCCGCCAGGAGCTCTGTAGCTGCACTGAGGAGCACGGAGCTGACCCAGGCTGAGCTGTGTGGGCAGGGGGCCGCGATAGCTGGGATGGCACTTCCAGGTGTAATGCATGCCAAACGTGACTGTACCATGCTCTGAGCGCAGGCAGCATCAGCTTACATCAGTACTGGTGCACGGTTACTTGGGGAAGAGGTGGAAGACAGCATGCAATCCATTCTTAGCTTGTTTCATTTAGTTTTTTACCATTGGATTACAAATACCTGTGGGTTTTTTTTTCAGTGCATTTGCAAAATGGCTGAGCCAAACAAAGGCTTAAATCAGATCAAGTAGCTGCAGTCCCCTTGATGCTGAATCTGCACAGAGAGAGGTGTGCTCGTGCCACATTCCCTTCCCAGGGTGCCGGCCCTTCACACAGGAGCCTGTTTTTTTTTTGTTTGTTTGTTTTATTTATTTATTTTTTTAAGACTGGCAGGGCTCTGAGCGCTGCACCCATGTGCCAGAGGAAAAAAGGAAAAAAAGGCAGTGCGCAGAGCCACACCGACTGCATTGCTATGAACCTTAGCACGTACGGCCCGTAGGTCTGGCTTCCTGATCACTGCTCAGTCATTCTGGTCAGCCAAGCATCTACCACTGCCTCAGGCATGGAGATCCTGGATATATAGCTTAAAAAAAAAAAAATCTGTTTGTGGATTGTTCTGCCACTATACCCTGCTTGTTGCCATAATCCCTACCCCGTTCCAAATCCAGAGATTTCAGCATATTTTTCGAAAGCTAGCAATCATTCCAATAAATTTCAATGGTTCAAAGTTATTGCTTTTGTCACTGATTCATCACTTGAGACCTAACGTCCAGGCCTCACTAAAGCCCAAATGGAACCTGGCTGCAAGCAGAGACGTGAGCAACAGAGACGTCTGTAGGGCAGGTTCTGCTTTCAGGTATGCTGCACCCATGAAAGGAGGGCGGTTAGAGCAGTAAAGAAATGCTAGAATAAGATAAAAATATTTGACTTTATGCATACAAACCTGAGGCTGTATTTATGATGAATTACTTCTCCCGAAGTAAAATTATTAGAAAACGTGCTGGGCAGAAAATGTGGTGTGTCTGCTCCACAAGCATAGCTCTCATACCACGGAGGGCAGGGCAGCTCTTCTAACATGGTGCGAGAGGCTTAGATGCCAAACCACAAAATGCAAGCTAAGTGCATAACCCATATTAAAGCAGAATAAAATTCAAAGGGCTGTATTAGGCCATTATACACCGTATGCTTCCTTTTCTTTAGTTTAATTGGCACCGGTGAGCCAGTACCCTAGCTTGTGACAGCACCTGCCACTGGCAAAAACAACTACATTCTTGCACTGCTCTCATCCCATATAGGAGAGGTGACTACAGAAGTACTTTAACTGGAGACATACAAACTTACAGTTTTATTTTTGATTTTTTAATCTTTCAACTGAAAATATTTAGATTTTTAAGGGATTTATTCGATTAATAGGAATTCATCAGCGCTGCTGTATTGTAGATAAGAATGCCAAATTAAAATGGGAAGCACAAAGCATGTAACAATTATTTATAACCTACACATTAAACAATGATGGAAAATTACAACAGGGGTGAGAGAGACCTCTGTAGGATTTGTCAGATACAGACTTGAATGAGTTTTGAAGCTATTACTTCCATTTGAATAAAATATCTACGAATTTGCTGCAGAATGAAGGAAAGGGTTTAAGTTGCACATTATTCCCCTGTCTTCATATAATCTTTCAATCCAGCTCCCTATAAAACCGGCCAGAATATTGCAAGGACAATTATTCTCCAAACTGTTGATGTTGCTACATTCCCAAATGTTTGCATTTTAAGGCAGCTCAGCATGCTTCCATCCAGAAGCAGATATTTACAATAGCTAAGATTTTAAAGCTCAGTGTCGAAGTCTTAGGTCCTAAAAACTTAATCCCCAACTGATTTATTATATTGGTAGCACATGTAAAAAGTAGCATTATGAGACAAGAATGAGACAAACACCTAGGATTTCTCTTGTGGTCTTTGAGAGGTGATGGTTGAACTATATATTGAATTTATACTGCTCCCTGCTGCCCCTGAGGAATATATAAGACCTATTGTCTGCATTTTTACCATTTTCTTTCCTGCTCCTGTAAGCTTTTGTGCTGCCTTTAAATTGTTCTTGTTGTAGAAGGCAAGCATGCTTAGCAAAGAGTGACAGCCTATAGTCTATTTACCTTCTGTTTGCTTCAGGTCAAATTGTTATTACTTATCAAGCTCACAATACAGAATTTACTGTGTAAATAGAGACACAAGAGGACAGACAGAAGGACACTAATATACAAGCAAACCAACAGAGCTACATTCTCACTATTCTCACTTTTTTTTTTTCTGCATATGGTTTTATTTCCCTCCTCCCTCTCGTTTTCTTCTTCTTTTTTTTTTTTTCCCCTGACCCAGGCTTTTCTTTTTCCGTTATTACAAACATTGGACTCAATTTGGGATGTATGAAATAAGACTAAAGTGATTAGTCAGTTGTGAAATGCCTTGAAAGGTATTATCTGTCTGCCTATCTACATGCAACTCTCAGACTGATGGGGATGCCATTTTCATTGCACGCTCCCATTTACCTTCCCTCTTTATATGGAATAACAAGCGAATGTAATATATTCTGAGTAATCATTATTATTGTGGCACCTGCATTCACGTGAATAAAGACAGCTGGGTTATGTTACACAGCTTGGTTTTTGCAGGTATACAGGAGGCTTACTGCATCTGAATGCAGAAGAACAACTCTGCCTCCCTCCTGCAACTACTACAGCACAAAAGCACCTTAACGGCTTTTCTTTCTCTGGAGGGAGATCTCTCATTTCTATAGAAAATGAAAATACCTCACAATTTTGTATAATCACTCTTGTACCTCAAATGAACAGATATAGCCCTTTCTCTCATTTGGTCTACTGCTTATTTGGTCTACTGATCTACTGCTACTGCTGCATTACGTCTCTGAAATCAGACTAATCAGGCTAATAAGGATTTTGCAGGGATATTTTTATGAATCGTTCCCTGGCTTCATGGCTAAGCGAACTAAATAGATTGCAGTCTGCACAGACTTCACTCGTACAGCATAAACGCTAAGCCTGGGAAAATGGCTGATGTGGCACAGCAGAACAGGATCTCTGAGGCTTTTAGTAGCGATTTCTGTATAATGCCAAACAGCGTAAAATACAATGTGATTCTGAGTGTTCCTCTGATAGCAGGAGGAGTAATTAATGCCAGCGGTTATTATGGAGGAGTGCAGCCAACCTCATTTGCATCAACAGCACACTGCCAAACTCTTTACATTTGTTATAAATGGTAATTTCCAGGCCATTTTGGAGTCCCTTTGCATGACCAGTGTGAAGGGCATAAAAATAAATAAATAAATGAGATTTAGGACACTTCTCACAGCCTGAAATACAAACTGAAATCAACGTGAAGAGTTAGACTCTCAGAATAAAAAAGGATAAATACTTTCTCAGGCACACTAAGTTTCATGTTGAGCATGAAAACACTGAAAGAACCCCTGAAATATGTAAAATTGTTTCTTACACAAGGACTCAAAATAGTTGGTGCTGAAGCTACTGAAGATACGTCTAAAACATAATGAAAAATATTTCATCTACTTTCACTTTCTTGGAACTGCATGATCAAAGTGAGTTAAATCATTAATCCTTCTTTGTAAGAAAATGTGTGAGACATCTGCTGGCAGCACATTAAAAAATACAGCTTTCTTTTTTTCTACTGGCTAATATAAGAAAAGATACTGAAGTCTAGTTCAAAACCCAGTAAGATTAGTAGAGTCAGTCCTATTAGCATCAGTGGATTTTTACAAACAGCCTCCTAATATGTAAAAGGTTCAAAAGCCAGCTAGCATGCTTGCCTTTCATGTGTTGTTTGTTGTTTTCCCTCCAGTCGGATGTACCAGATGCCCTCCATTCTCTGCAGTGATCAAATGCAAAATGAAGGCTTACAGTACTACCACAATGAGGCACAGGGAAACAGCTGAAGAATACAGGAGCAAACAAATATTTCAAAAGACATAAACAGGAATTCTGAAAATAATTTTCAAATATATATGATAGATCTGTTCTGCAATGTACAGAAGATGCACTCTTGGTCAAGGTATGCTGACAGAATTGGCCCTTGTGGATCACATAGAAATACTATCTGTAAGCTTTACCTAACAATCTCAAATTCTGGTGCTTTTCAAGTTTGTTTTGCTCTAAACCTCAGAAGCCATTACAATTGAAAGCAGACCTGATTCACTGCTGTCGTAGGTAGAAATTCAACTTGAAATAAAAGATTTGCCAATTTTTATCCACTCTCTCTATATATGGTAAAACAGTAATATTGCCATATATGCATGGAGTTTGGAATAAATCAAAACAAAACACCCAACTCTCTTTTACATTTCAGTTTTCTGTACTGTTAATTTGAAATTAATTACCATTCACATAAGAGAAAGTGAAAGGTTTAACAAATTCTTTCAAAACCATATCGAATTAAATATTCTGTGTACATTCTGTTGAATAGTACTCCACGTGTGTTTGACTGACAGGACTAAAATACCTTGAACTGGGCATAGAAGCTTAATTCTATCTGCAAGAGTGAGGAAATGATCACTTAAATGATGATCATATGCTTTACTGTAGCTGCCAGGTAAAAGGTTCAAAATGAGAACTGTTTCTCTGACAGCAAGGAGAAGAAAAACAGTAGCTAGTACGCACCCACTTAGAATTATCTGCCAGAATACTTCATCCTTAAATAATTTTTCGTATGGTTTCTCACTTCTTTTCCTCTATCCCTAAGAAAAAAAGGTTTGTGGTATATCTTCTCCTTATTAACACTAGAGCGAATAAACTCGCTAAGGTTGAGATGTTCAAGCAGACATAAGTGTTCTTGAAAGGTGTAATACAGGCATCTGTGTCAACATTAAACATGCAGTACATTTTCTCACAACAGTTTCATGCTATTTCTTGTCAGATCAAGCATCCCCAATGGTTCTGTTTACTGGAGGATTCTGAGTAGATTTATTTCTGAAAGTGAATGAGAAGCAATAGAGTTAGAAGTGGTATGTCTACACTGAAGAACTAAAAAGTGGAAACCCACATACTTGACAAATGACCCCTCACTAAATTCAATACTTGCTATTTTCCACACCCTTCTTTCTACAGAGGTCCATTTAGAATCTAAAGCCCTTGGCATCAGCAGATGAGAGTAAGTGCTGACAGCTCAAGATATTATAATAATGTAACTGAATAGAAAGGAAAAATGGAAGTTACTTTCTCCCTATAACCAGATGTTTCTATATTAATTTGCCATATATAAGTCATTATTCTGAGTCATTTGTAGGGTTTCTGCAATTATTTAAACAGAAGGGTTTAAACTTTTTGAACTGAATCAAAATAAGCCATCTCTCCTGATGATCTACAAAACCACTACTAACTGCCTGTCTTCAACTAACATCAAAGGACAAAGTAAAGATCTTAGGGGCAGTGACACAAAGAACATGAAGAACTTCATCCCATTCATTGGAACTGGTATAGAAAGGATTTTTTTATATTTTATAGTTAAGTCAAGGATGGAGTTTTGATAGGGTGAACAGAATTACCTTGAATGTTATGCTGTGGAAAAGAGGACCAGTAAAGAGTCTCTGAGGAAAGAAAACATCTAAAACAGGCAAGGTCTGCAGTCCTAGCGACGCTTGCAAAACCCTAATGTTTTAGTTGACTTCAATTAACTGTGCAATTTGGAATTCCAGCATTCTCTTTTTTTTTTTTAATTATTATTTTTTTGTTCAGAAAATAATTAACTGGCTTCATTAGATTGCCTTCAAGCTTAAGACACCCACGAGGACCAAATGCACCCATGTTAAGTAGTCAGGACACAAACACTTTTACCACTGGTAGAATACACAGATGACCTTGGATGATGAGAGGAAGCACAAATGCAGAAGGACCTCTCTTTCCCAGACTGAAAATTACTACATTTTCAGTCATGCATATAGTTTTAATAGGCAAACAATTTTCCCCCAGTCACTCATAAATATAACCTTCTTTATATAGACACTGGAAAACGAACAAACAAACAAAGCAGAGCTGTGGAAACTATTAGGCAGAAAGGTTATTTTTCAATCACAGTTTCAACAATCTGACATGATTTTAGAAGACTGGGTTGAATGTTACTCAGGAACTAGAAAAAAAGCTTGTCGAAGGAAAGCTCTTCTACACAATACAGAATCACAGAATTGTAGGGGTTGGAAGGGACCTCGAGAGATCATCAGGTCCAACCCCCCTGCCAAAGCAGGTTCCTTAGAGCAGGCTGCCCAGGTAGGCGTCCAGATATGCCTTGAATATCTCCAGAGAAGGAGACTCCACAACCTCCCTGGGCAGCCTGTTCCACTGAAACAGAAATACAAAGGTGTAAAAAAAATAAAATAAAATCCTAACAACCAACAAACCCAATGTTATAATCTGAATTCTTTTACAGCTGTCTGATGTGTAGGAATTGAGAGTAAGACTACAGAGAAGACACCAGGGGCAGTGGGATTTGGTTATCTGGCTGCTTGTGTGTCATTCCCAGCCCTAACGCTACCCACGTTGAACTTCCAGACTCTCTGGTCACGCCTAAGGAAAATCCATCAGCTGAGAATGGAGTGGAAAAGAAATGCCAAGGAGAAGAGGTGGAGTTAGGTCCTACCCTTCAAAGTCAAGTAAGCAGTTAATTCAGCGATAGCAAGTAATGCCTGCCTTCACGCAGGCATTTTATCTCTGAGCCTTTCATGGAATTAGGCACTTCTTTAGTGTCAGAGCTTTTTCAGCAGTCTGCAAACCTCTCCCTCCTGTCTCAAATCGCTTTGAATATTCACAGGAGGATCTGCTTGACTGGAAGGTGAGGTGATGTATACATACCTCAGTACTGGAAAAAGCTCGTGAAGCTAGAGAATGTTACATAGAATATAAACCAGATCAACGACATAAGTCAAGCTGTTCATACATGACTGCAGCATTAAAATATTCAGTTCTGTTTTCCGTTCCTTTTCTATCCATAACTGATTACTTGTACAAAATGTTACTGTTTAATAGGAAGCTTCCTTAAAATACTTCAAGCATATTTGAATCCAAAACTCTGTTGCAAATTGGGCATAGCAGATTTTTGAACATGATTCTTTCACATTTCATGTGAGCACACAAACCGTTATGCCAATGGCAGTAAAGAAAATTCACCTCACCTTCACAGCCTCCACTATCTCATGTGTCAGTGGTCACTAGCAAGCAACACATATGACTTTATAAATTCAATATATTACATTTATTATATTTATATCGTATCTATGTATAGAATCATATGGGTTGGAAAAGACCTCCAAGATCATCTGGTCCAACCATCCCCCTACCACCAATGTCACCCACTAAACACTGTTCCTAAGCACTATGTCCAACCTTTCCTTGAACACCCCCAGGGACGGTGATGCCATCACCTCCCTGGGCAACCCGTCCCTATACCTAACCACTCTTTCTGAGAAGAAACGTCTCCTAATTTCCAGCCTGAACCTCCCTTAGCGCAACTTGAGGCCATTCCCTCTAGCCCTATCACTAGTTATCTGTGAAAATAGGCCGACCCCCAGCTCCCCACAGCTTCCTCTCAGGTAGTTGTGAAGAGCAATAAGGTCTGCCCTGAGCCTCCTCTTCTCCAGACTAAACAACCCCACAAGACAGCATTTCTTCATGGTTTTTGTGTACATGAACTGTTGTGGATCTTGTTTACATCTCATTAGTGAGCAGAACATGGTCATCAGAAAAATTCGTTTGTATTGAGTGTGAAGTGGTTGCAGAAAGTAAAATCAATCCAAAACCATTCCTGTACACATTCTTTAAACTCTAATACTTTCAAAAATTGTATTTAAACTATCAGATTTATCCTAGCTGCTATTTCATACTGCACACATTTTCTGCTATTGTTAAGCTTCCTCTCTAATTAAAGAGAAAGAAATTATTCTGTTACGACTGTGAAGATCTTTGTTCGCCTCAGCCAGAATCACTGGGCAAACAACAGCGTTTGAATTCAACAGGCTTACTTCTACAGAAGTCAGGTAAGTTTTAATGACAGAAGGGGAGAGTCCTCATGTTGGAAACCTGACTGCACACATCCTTTGTCCAATAAACAGATCTTCCTATGTTTAAGACTCTAGCTATTGTGTTACTTCTCTTCATACTGATGATTTCAAAAGAGCTCCTCAATTTCACACATTACAAGGAAGAAATAACACATACCATCTGAAAGAGAGTTCTGAATGGTTTTTCTATGTAGAAAGAATACTTCTATTAAAAAAATAAAAATAAAAATTACCGGCACACTGTGAAGAAAAAAAAATACAGTAGACTGCCTAAGAGACCAACTTAGCTTTGACAATAAGGTGGTCAGTTCTGCTAGCTGCTGTTTTACCTTAAAACTGGAAGTAATGACAACAATGTTCATGAGTCTTAAACTCTTGCCAACCTTATTCCTGTCTGCAAACAGGCCTAAAACCATAATACACAAAATTCTTGCTTCTGCCTTCCTGCAAACAGGCATTTAAAAGCAGTCTGTCCAGATGTTCCAATCAGTGTTTCCAATTTTCTTCTGTTCGGAAACCAAATGTGGGTTGGGGATGACTCGTACATCCTTGAATATACTTTCACATATGACCTACTCCACACAGATTTGCATTGCGTGAAGAATGCTTTGCCAAGAGGGTTACTCAGAACATCAAAAATTCAAAATCCATAATTCAGGCCAATTTTGAATGTTTTCTTCCATAAAAACTCTTTTTTTTTTTTTTTTTTAACATATGCTGAGTACTGAGAAAGCAACATAACCAGGCTCTCAAGACAGCACACTGCCAATTGATCATGCTTTTACTCTAGCAAATCATCATCTTTTTTTTCCTCCACTGAGAAGTTTGGCTAATTCTGTTTCCTGTCCTGCCTCAGGACTTGGGGCAAAGAAAGCTTCCAAGATTTGCTATTTGACTTCTCCACCTCAGCCTATGATTGAGTAGAACCTGTTTTACAGAAGTTTGATCCTTATGCAAAATCATCACGTGCAGATTTTAGGTAAGAACGTATACATCCTGTGAGGTGTTATAGAGATCATGACCAGCAGCAAAGCAAAGTCTGAAATAGGAGCCGAGAAGCTCAAATAAAGAGCTGAATTTGACTTTCCTTGAACTTGACAGCATCTTGACTTGTTTGAGAATGAGTCCTTCCTCTCATTAAGGCTTGGGGATGTTCTGGGAAGGTACATTTTCACATAATCTCTGCTCAGTAACTGACATGAACCTCATCCCTCAGGGCTTTGACATGACAGGAATTCTTGACGAGCTTTCCTGGTCACAGTGACTTTCGACAGACACGTTCGACTGTACAAGCGATGCTACCTGCACACTTACTGTTTCTTTGGTAGGCACTGAGGTACCAAGGGAAGGGAGACAGGGGAAGAGCAGAGACATGGAGTATGTACCATTAGCATTTCAAAAGGAACTCCGAAACCAGATGAACAAAAGGGATGGAGCTGCATCCAGGCCAGCTGGGGAGCAGAGAGAGAACAAATTAATTGAGAAATAATAATTTTCAGAAGCAGTCCTGTGTGTAAGAATCAAAGGGGCTAGTAAACTAAGGCCATTCCATAGCAGTATATACTATAGTAGTATACACTACTATTAGTAGTGTCATATAATGCAATTGTGAGTTCTCACTGTGCCAGCAGATCTCTCTATACCCCAAACACTGAATCCTGATACAAAAAAAAACAACAACCAACTAACCAAAAAAAACAACGGGACTTTAATATTTATAATGTTTCTTCAGAGATACTGCTATGCATAAGTAAGATTCTGTCACACATACATGAATAATTTTATTTAATCTACATGGCCATGGACCTCTTATTTACCCTGAAATGTACCTGACATGATCTTGTGCGCTAGATAAATTATAAATTTCCTCACTATATTACCTCACAGTTTGCAGTAGCCTCAAACAACATCCACAGGCTTCTCTGATAAAAATTTTGAGCTTTCCGCACCTGAGATAAAGATAAAGGCACTTGTACTTGTTTGGTGAGCCCTGCTGATATTTGCCTAGACTTTAAAGCTGTCACAGTTTCAGGGGCTGAGAAACCATAGCTAGCCTATAAAGGCTCTCTCTCTTTTAGGAATAGATGGAACATTCCTCTCTGATGTGAATTCAGAAGTGAGCTATCTTTCTGAATCCCCTGCTTCCCACTGTTATTTTGGCTGTCACTTCGATATCAAAGTAATCTAACAAAGTAAGGGGGTGAAACTACAGTCTAGACAATTAATACGCCAGAATATTTTTTTTCTAAAACACTGCAACTACAGCATAGGGAAACATTTCGAAAGCTCAAAGGTTTGCATTGAATGCATTTTGGCTGTTGATTAAGGATGGATACCTGAGGTGAAAGCTACCAAGTAGCTTGTGCAAACTGGGTTTGGCCATACTAAGAAAGGGAAGTTTAGGGAACTACAATGAGGTAAACCTCTACTCTCACTAAGTGTATAGTAAGGATCGTTATGTTTTTATTTTTAATATACCATTTGGCACATAAAAGCCAAGCTTTTCTGCCTGTATGATAAAGCTTAAAATAAAAAAACAATCCCAAATACCACCAACCCCAAATGATCTTCACTAAAGCTGCTCCTATCTTCTACAAAAGCACATTAACCTCTGACTTTGTATTTTGCAATCTTATTTTAGGAAACCTTATTTTAGGAAACATTTTATTCCACACTACCTAGCCCTGCAAAGCTGAATCTGAACAGCTTGAGGAACTGCTGAGATTCCAAGGATTTCATGAAGTGAAACAAAATCCTGTGAGGGATGTTTGGTACTACAAGAATATTATACTTTCTGGCTTTTCATCTTGAATTGGGATTTTCTTCTCTTTCAAACTGTAGCAGTTCTGTACAACAGGCATTCGGGTTCTTCAGTCAACTCTGTAAGCAGAAGCTCATGTGGACCTAATTGTCACAAACAGGTAAAGTAATCAAAACCACTATCTAAACCCAGGAAGCAGCTGCCATATATTTTAATTGCCACCCAGGTCCTTTTTCCTTTCCTAAACACGTTTTCTCCTCCCAGACCACTGTCTGGAAAAATAACCTACATGAAGCACTCGAAAAAGGGTAACAAGGGCTATGAACACTGACCAAAGAAAAGTGAACAATGTCATAAAACACTCAGCCAACTCATGAGTCTTACATGACTCAACTTCATTGGCAGTTGTCCAGAGTTTTTCCTCACAAAGGATGAATCTTCTTCACTGTATCTCATTACAATTTCTTAACGTATACGGAAGAAAAACAAAAGACATAGAATAAAAAGCTCATTCCGATACCCTTGGAACTAAATGGGAAGAATCATGTTTGCTTCAACGTGCTTGAATCAGAGTTTACATCAAGGCACATATACATTAGTAAATGTGCATATTGTTTTTACTCCTTTACACTCCAACAACAGTAGATAAATAATCTGGACAACTTCTTTCACTATTTTATTAGTGTAAATCTAGAGTAATTTCAAAAATGTTCAAGTACTAGTAAAGTCTGGTCTCTGAGACCAGAACTGTGAACATTTAGGAAGTGCATTTTTTTCCTGCTTTTTCTATTGAAACAGCAGCTAGGTCTCCTTACTCTCATAGTCCCACCGCATACGTTTACAAAATCTGATAGTAAAGCATCAAGTAGAAAAAACAAATGGGCTTTAGTGCTGACATGGAAATCTTTTAGCTCCGGTATATGCAAGATTTAAAGCAATTATGTCTTTGGGAGTAAGCACAGCGTATCTGGGATTTTCTTGGAAAATTCCAGTTAAATCACAGGGATCAAAACTTCAGCATACGTATGGTACTTGAGGAATGGGATGCTATCCTCTTCTATCGCAGATACATTTTGGAATCAGCTTGTATTTGAATAGCAGATGTCTTATTTTCTCTTACATTCAATCCTGCATTTATGTTCCTGTTACACAGCTGCAACCCTTAATTTATTTCTTGCACCTGATACAGCATTCTGGGGTCAATGATGTATTAACTCTGGTTCTGCACACGCTTCCAATAGCGAACCATGAAAAAGCCACTCTTTTTATACTGTAAAGGGAAACTAAAAGGAAGGGGACTCTGTATGGGTTGCAGTTGGTTTTGATTTCCCAAACAAAGCTGAGAAGAAACACGACCACTTTAAGGGAATAACTCACTACGTAAACAACAGGAAGCAGCACGGAGACTGTGTAAAACCAAGCACACACAAGGAAAAATAGTTTTTTAATGGTAATATTACATTGAGGCTGGAAATGAAAAAAGTTTAAGTTATTCAACATGTGAAACTGAATTAAGCTTTTACAGTAATTCATAGGAGCTTGGGGGACAAGGAAGTCAACCGGCTTAGGTATAGATCCCAACAAACTGTATGCACAGGCTTATGCAGCTACATTGCACACAAGGAGATGAATTTAACCGTGCAATTCAGAAGATCCCTGTCGGTTCTCTATCCTACATTTCTCATTTGGGATTTTCTCCATGAGTGATTCATCCATTTGATGAACCTCTCTCTTAGAAATTGCTATAAAAGTTTATTATGGTAAACAAATACAATTCTCTTCTTTGAAGGCCTCTCACAAAATTTAGCATTTTCTTTAAATTCTCAACTACTAAAGTGAGTAGTGGAAAGAATATTTTCATAATCTTTACTGTAACAGGTAGTGATGCATTAGTTCTGCATGAGCAACTATAGTTCAGTGAAAAATACATAAAATCTATTTTATCAATTTAAATATTCATTTTTGATTTAACAGCACTATTCTACTATTTCCTGTAATTCTATAAAACAGTATCTAAATTAATTATGATTTGACGTTATCTGTGTTGCTGGAGTGTCATCTACTGGACATTGCTAGTACACTTGGATCAGCAAGAGTATTATTGGATATTCACCTAACTGAAAAGGAAGGGTCAGTAAGGAAAAAGTCTCTGCTAATACCTTAAATAACTTCAGTATATATATGGCATCAAAAAAGTCATCTCGTAAGTAATAAAAATTCAGCAAACTTGTCCCAGATATTTGATTTTGTTTTTAGACCTTTCAGCATGTCTTTGGTCAAACTATATGCTTGATAAAAAAAGGATTTACTTGTGACATCTGATTTTTTCTTCATCTGGCTGTTCCATGTGCAATCTTCAGCAAATAAACAGCGTGACACTATAGAAAAAGAGCACTGTTGAGTTCTGGAGGAAAATAAATTGAAGCCCTCATACTAACAGCTAAATCTGTTATTTTGATTTTCAGTTTTCTCACTCATAAGATGGGGATGATAATGCTCACTTCATTATTTGATATCCTTATAAGAACGTTGCAGTTATCAGCTAAATGGATATAAAAAATAGATGACATACCTGGTAACAACTAGGTGCTCCACATATTGATACAATACCCTTAAACTATTGATATAATACCCTTAAAACCAGCACTGTTTGTAAAACAGAGCACCTGGACACTGAATCAAATAATTAAAAAATTCTCCTTTAGTTTAGCAGACCTGACTTAGGACTTCACCATGATTATGCCACCTTTCCCACTGCTGTGAATTTGAGTAGCCACAATGTCTATGTACAATGTCAGGTTATAATGATTTCTCTCTCTGTTTTAAAAGCTAGGCTATCCAGGAATGGCAATTACGTTATTTGTACCCTGAACCACACGCAGGAAAAAACAACAACAAAAAAACCCACCAACCACTAGATAAAAATAAGCTTCTTCTGAAATAAGGCCTAAATAGAAGAAAACAAGATTGTCTTTGCTCTCCAGTTTCCCCACCAATATATCATGGTCACCTTTACCATCAGATGTTTCAGCAAAGGAACAAGTTATTTGGTAGCTGACAATCTTCTGGAACCTGACAGCTGTCATAACATACTTGATAACAGCCTTCTAGATTTGCTTCTCCTTTTCCAGCTTCTTCAGGTTTTATGCATTTTGTAGATCATCAAAGGCATTTAGCAGGTGCTAAATAATCCTCAGTTCTGCTTTTTAAAGCTGAAGTTTATATTAAAGTATCTTAGATATCAAAAGTATTATTCTACAGCAAAATAAATAATTAACAAAACTGGAATAAATATAGGAAGTGCAATCAAAGAAATCATTTAAACAGTACTAATTTCTCTCAATAACATATTAAAATTTAAAAAGCAATAGGCCTTTATTTGACAAGAATATACGTAAAAGAATAAAGCCTGAAAATTAACCTATTTCACTGGGCTAACAATTCACTAATTCAACAATTGTAAAATACTGACATCTTCAGGTGGAATAGCTATTGAAGTACGTAAATAATAGAATGGGCTGAATATAAAACATTGAAATTAGAAATAATTCTTTAAGCAGGATACTTTCTTATATTTATTTTTGTCTCTTCTCTATTTTGAATGAAATATATCTATCTAGATATACATTTTCAAAATGTTAAAATAGTTACGAAATGCCTGCAGCCTTCTCAATATGTGGTTTGAGTAATGTTGTAATCAGGTGCACATGAAAGCTCGTAACAAAATATCCTAGAAAATGTCAATAAAATCAAGAGTTATTTATGAAAACATTTCAAAGGAGTTACTTCTTATGGGAAAGCCAACTTTTTTTTTCTTTTTTTCTTTTTAAATCAACTTATGATATTGGTATAAGCAGGCAAAACAGTTTTCCTTTAATTACTTAACCTGTTTCTACGAAACTTTTTAAATCATGTGCTCTACATTTGGATGAAATTAAAGTCAAGTGGGTAGACTAATGCTGGATATACATCGGTGATAGGTAAACTAAAATCTGACTTTGAGGTCCTGCTGTTGTCTTCTGTTTCACAGCGTTCGGTAGATTTCGATACCAGAAGCGATCATTACCCTTTATTTACATACCATTGAAACTAGTGTCCACTTTCCACAATTCTGACTGACTGCAGTCACGTACTGAGATACCCAGACTAGCTCCGCATCATCTGGAGCAAATTCTGAAAGATATCTAGCTCTTGTAGCAAAAAGTCCATACGGGCTAGTTTAATGCTAGGGCAGAACATGAACAATCTCTGAAATCTGGGCCTACTTGGTAAAAAATTCCATTTCATCCCCAAATTGGTGTCTGTCCAGCAGCACAAACTTCAGTATATCCAAAGAACTCGATACAGACTTTGACACTGACAGTACACAGATGACACTGTGGGCAGATGTTGATGGAAAAAAATAGAGTTTTCATAATAAGGACTTTGGGTGAATTATATTTTGTATTTGAAGGCTTTAATTGTGTAAGAAAGCACATAAGAGATGGCTCTGATGTTAGTAATAGGTGATTCAAGAGAAGTCAACCTCTTCAAGAAATATAAGAAAAGATACCTTATCTCATCTGACCATTATGGCCCAATAGGCTAAACAAGTTCTGATACTTCTACTTATTTTTAAGTACTTCTGTTTATTTTTAATTTTTACAAAGTGAAAAAACTCGAGATTTTCCTCTTATTTTTACAAATAATTTTGTTTTATAATATCAAAATCAAAAAAGCTATCAAAAAGCAAGACAATGCACATTGCAGACTGTTCCCATCGGAGAGCCCTGAAGCCACCAGAGGGTGTCAGCAGCACAGGGCAGTCCGTAGAGGAATACCTGCGAGAGGAGCACACCTGGAAAGGAGCACCATTTCTGTGCCACGGCAGCTAAAAAGACATGGGGGGGCTTGCTTGAACACACAATGCTTAAATGAATAAACCTCTTTAAACTTCTAACAGTGGTTTTCTCCTTGGTGAGGAATCGAGTGATCTGTTGACTTTCTTGTTTAGATGATGTGATTCCTCTTAATGCTTAATGAGGTTGGTGACCCGTAGACTCAGACCATCCCCTAAGGAGTAACCAGTCCAACCACGCATGGTAGGTCATCGCTGACCTCTGGCTTCAATTTATAGCTGACAACAGAACAAAACACCATTTCCAATGACACAATCTACAAGCTTGGGTGTTTTGGAAGGTTCTAAATTTACACTTAAAAAATGCACGACCATGAAGACTGCACGTGAAGATTAAGACGGCACGTGAAGATTAATCTGCTTATTTTTCAAGGAGAAAACTACGTAATAACCACTCACCACATAAAACCAATGCCCCTACATTTGTGCTCATTCATCCTTCCCTGAATGTTTTATTCCTACTTTTAAATGTGCCAGAGGGAAGAGAGAGCAAAAAAAGCTTTCACATCTGGCAGCTGTACTCAGCCAAACCTTTCAGAGCTGGGTTGTGCCATTAGGTAGTTATTTGTTCTGGCAACTTGTTGCAAGACTACTAGTGTTACTTAGGGCTTTGAGGAAGGTCAGACAAAGAAAGTCAAGGGTAAACTGTGACTGTTTGCAAAACAAATATAAACAGTCTTGATTGTATACGCAATGCAGAAGATAGTATTCCGTGGCATTCTGCAGAGATGTATCCTTCCTAACCCCCAAGGGTCGATGATTAAATGCTAACTACAGTTAGATGATAATGGTTAATGTAAGTTGTGATTTCACTGAAAGTCTCAGGCATTTATCTTAAGATATTGTACATTTTAGCAATACATGAAGGATGCGTTTCAAGTACCAATGGAAGAAGGGTAGCATCCAAAATCTTGGACAGTCACAATATAAAGTAAAGGAAAAGGCTGCTTACAAGCTCAGACACAACTGAAAACAATTTTAAAATGTGCATGAATTCATGAACTATAAAAATCAGGTTTAGACAAAGAGGCTCAACTGCCACGTAAATACAAAAAAGCCCTTCAATGCCATGAATTTCTTATCACAGTAGTACTGTGCATCCTGACTTACTGTTCCATGTATTGTACAAACGCAGAACAAGGAGACATGACTCACTTCCTCTCTCCAGAGAACGGACAACATACTACTTTTGCTCTCCAGAGGTCCTCCACGAGTTGCAATTGCCTTAACTTCAAGGTCTTGTAAGGACTTGTACGGACTGATGTGTGGCATCGGGAGACCTGCAACTTTGTGCCTATCTCGTCCATAACATGAGATACCATCTCTCTTTCTGCACTTACGTGAACAATTGCTCATCACGCTTGCATAATAAGTGACCAGTTGTAAGAATGACTATCATGGGTCATCACAAGTATATCCCCAACTAGCAGTTATCACTAATACAGAAGACAGTTTCAACTCCCTTTCAACACTGGTGATTTCTGGCCCTGCCTTACTGCTTGCAGCTCAAAACAGCCCCTGCTGAAATCAGCCTGAAAGTATGGCTCTACCTGACAAGCAAAGGTGTCTGTGGATACCACAGAATAAAAATCCCATGCTGCAGCTGCTTAGGAAAAAAAAAATCACTTAAGATATAAAAAAGGAAATTGTTCTGAATGAATTTCAACAGGAGTACTCAAGGGTAGATTTAGAAGAGACAGAAGGAGGGAGTGCAGTACAGAAATTTGTTCTGCCATTAAAGACTGTAAAGCCAGATATGGGAAATGGCACAAAGCTAACAATCTCCATGGGTTATTATCTGATGTCTACAGCTATTTGGCCATCAAGAGCTGATGAACATTAATGAATCCCTTTTTTGCCTTTTGTATTTTTAGAGAATATCCTCCTTTCACATGCATTGCACTGTTATCTATACGGAAACTAATTGCTATCTTTAAGGTTACTTAAGATTTCATTTCCTTTCTAAGTTTCAGATATCAAAGTCACTTTTTCTTCTGGCACACGTTTGGGATGTAGTAGCCAAAACTCATCTTGAGGGTACTGCCTACACTGCCTCTGTAATCACCAATTCCAACACTACAGGAATTGATAGGAAACCAGCTGTTTCTGTAGGACATTTTCCACTAAAGCACAAGGATGTACAAAAATATCAGAGGCAGTGTAGCACCCTTCCTGTCAAGCAGGTGGCTCCACTTTCTCAGACTTGTTGAAAACACTGTTCTTCACCATCACTAATTGAGTAGAAATAAGTGGAATTCAACAGTCATTTTAAATGAGATGCACAGCACCATTAACTTACATCTGCTCTTTTGAAGTTCATATACACAAAAACATTGCGAGAAAAAAAAATAAGTGTGCGAAAATAAGGCTTAATTCACATAGATGTTTTGAACTCTGAAAGTGCAATAATCATTTTAATAACATTTTTGCCAGTCTGGAATTTGAAGCCTTAATCTCAATCTCTTAACTCCTCCTCCTTCCCCATTGATAGACTTGCTTCATTCATAGCTTCACAGCAAGAGCCCCACTTGAGATCTTCTAGTGCCAGTTGTGGCAAGCCACTGGATGTACTGTTCTGCACTATGACATTTCTCCCCTGGCGTAATAGTATGGAATCTCAACCTGAGAAACAAGAAGCTTGGAAGAGCAATAAATTCTGCCCTGGTCAGCTGGCAGACCTTCAGCATACAGGCAGGTTCCCTGCTTCTTGGGTGGTGGGGTGGATATTCCTCTGGCCCGTGTTTGCTAGGAGTTATGATAATTATAGCCTTTTGCTCTGTGCACAGGGGTAACCTAACTTGATTTCACTGTCAATTACTCTTATCCTCAATCTCATCAAATCAATCTATAATGTGTCATAATCATAAATCATGTTTAATTAGATGGGAGGTACCGTGTGGCGGGGCAATGTCTCGCCATGTACAAGAACTTGCATGCTAGGATCCCAGTTCTGATTTTTGGGTGTCACTGCAATACAAATGACAACCTGTGCTCCTAAATAACTTATAAAATGTAACCTCCTTCTAACAGAGACGTTAATAAAATGATTTAGTGGATGTCACACTACATTAGCATATACAGCTTTATTTTTTAAGCAGATAACTGATTCTCATGACTTTATTTTCAAGGGATACATAAAATATTTAAGGTAGGACTAATAAGCTAATAAAAAGATCACTCAAATAATGCAAACTATATCCAAACCTTGTTTCTTTTTCTATTTAATTACTAAACTAACCTCAACTGTTACAGTGGCAGACTCTGGTCATGAAAATGACTACTACAAGAAAGTGTAGTATAGTAGTATAAATCACAGATTTTGTACCAAATGTCTTAACAAAAAATTCAATGTAAGGACTTAATTCTTCATTACATCTTTACTGTAATCCTTCTTAAGGAGTATTAGTATGGTTTAGCTTTGTTGACTGTTCTACACTCCCTATTTACATGTACCACCTAAAGAAAAAAAAAAAACATCAAAGCAATTCTACAAATAAAGGTCAAGATTATTTTCATATCAGGATTTCTTAGTTAAGAATAACCCAATTCATTCCAGCTCAAAATGTTTCATTTGGGGGACGATGAGCAGGGGGTAAAGAAGCCATTTAACAAAATGATGCAGAAAAATTTAGAACTGTTTTTACCTTTTATTCATTTCTTTGTTTTTCCTCCATGCAATTTTATGAGCAATTCAGTGTGATTTAATTCCACTCTGCTGCTCACCTTCTCCTCACCTGTGGAGACATTCATCTTCCCCTGGTGATCTTCATCACACCATGGCCCCCAGCTGAATAATGAACACTTTTTTTTTTTCCCATATCTGGTTAACTTTCAGGATAAGAAGAATTACCTGACCTGGCTCTTCCTGCAGCTGTACCCATGGCATTGACAAGAGCACCAATGTTTATTCATACAAGATTCAAGTATTGACTAAGACCTGTGGAAACTAGTTCTGACCATTCAGTGTTAATGACAGCTTTATTAGATGGAAACATTAGCCCCTGCAAACATTACAGACTGTGAAGGCTGTGTTCAGCCTTCAGAAAGGTTCAAACTGCTCAAAGTCATCACTTAACGGCGTGGCTATCACATGAGGGAAGGTGTAAAGGTTGAGGAAGTGGAGAAAACACCGTGTGAAAATATACCTAGAGTGCTGGGCTCCCTCTGTCTTCTAGAAATGTATCAACGCTGAAAGAACATCTTAATTGTTAATGAATTCATGTATGCTTGTCGGACTATCCCCCCAAATACTACAAATTTTAAAAGACAGCCTCAAAAGCAAGCTGCTAGGACATGCAAATTTCTAATCACATCAGTAACGATTCTCAGCTTATTTTTCCTCCCCTGTTCTTCAAATCAAAAACAAACACAAAAACACACACACACAAAAAAACAAACAAACAAAAAATAAAAATAGTGCACTGACAGATCTCTAAAGCTAATTTGATAGCCAAAAAAACCAACCAAACAAACAAAACCCTTTTTCATCACTTACTACCTCACATGACTGGTGCTACATTAAAGTTCTTTTTGAAATGCAGAGGATTCTGATCCCTCTTTTCAAAGGTGGCCCATACTGCTGGATGTTGCAGTGTTCTGTAACAAGAGGTCACTGACAGTTAGGGTAATAAATACCCTTGTGCATTGAAATATATATGGCTCAATTTAAGTACTGTCAAACCTGTTGTAACACCTATCCGACATATGCAGAAAGCTACCTAAAAGCAACTATGATAACAAATTCTAAGCATTTTTTCTCATGCACTCTCGAGGGAAACAGAGCTTCAATGTCACTCAAAATTAATTTGAAGGACACACCTATCTTAGATAATCAGCGAACAAAGGAGCCAGAACCTCATTCTCTGTTCCTTTGAACCTAATTATCCTCATTACTAACAGAGCAGAAGTTTACTGGAAGACTTAGTACCCTCAAGTATTTTAACTTGCTCATTATTTCTAAAACACAGAATATCTAAAATATTCCAAGAAACAGATTGTAAAATAGATCCACTTATGCTCACAAACAAGCTTTCTTTTATGTGGTCTGGGGGTGTGGAATATTTGTGATGTTGACATTTGTAACTTGGTGAAATCCCAGAAGTATACTTTGTACCACGCTAGCCTACTCAGCAAGAATTCTCTGTGTGTGCTTGGTTATTTACAAGAAAATACAAAAGGAGCAATCACTTATCAGAGCTGAAAATCTAAAGCAGGGTAGGGCTGCTAAATCCGTATCTTCTACATGAGCAGCCTGCATAATGTGACGGTACAAGAGTGCTGTAGAAATAATAGCTCACGCAGGAAAATTTGAAGTGGCTTTCAACTAATTACATATGAAGCCTAGATTAAATTTTATTACACGTTTTTGTAAGACTTAATTTTATAATCTGGTCAAAAAGCAGGACAAGGACCTGATGAAACAATTAAGAGTCCCACCACAGTTCAAAAACAGAGTGCTATGAAATGCTGGCTTACATCACTCTGGCACGCTGGGGACAGAAGTCCAGCCTTTTGGCTTCATATTTCTGCACACCCCTCAACCCTGCCTAACATGAGGGTAGAGTGAGGGAGACGACTTTGCTCCCAGTGCAATCAAAGGAAGTCTATATATTAGAGTGAAAAGCTTTTTTTATTTTATTTTATTTTTGTGCTCTCCATTTGATGAGTTAAAAGGAAGAAAATTCAATTAAGTTTGGATGCCAGGATCTGTCCCGTCATTTCTTTGAACTTTAAAATTTATTAAAGATACTGCTTTTTATTTGTTTTTCTTAAATGCTATCTTCTCTTGCATAAAATGGAAAGATAGAACAGAAACACAGAAACATCCATAAACACACTTACTCCATCATGCTATTTTGAGGTAAATGCATAAGCCCAGACTTTGAGTCCCAAATGTATTTTCTCATACTTGCACAACTTAGGATGCACTGCACCTCTTTCCGTCATCCCCATTTACAAATTAATACTTTGATTAATGGGAAAATACTATGCAAAAAGTATCTCAGACAAGTGTCATTTTGAATCTAGTTTTATGGATCAGTTGAAATCAACAAGTAATGTAAAATAGGCGATTAAAAACGCAAAACCCCTTAGAAATCCACATCACAGCCATTATAGAAGAAAACAGACAAGTGGATGCATATTTTATAACAAGTATACATTGTGATTAAAAATTATATAACTATGTATGCGTTAATTTCTTCCCCCTCCTCTTATACTCTAAAAAACACAGGCAAGTTTGTCAACTATTTTCTGCGTTATCTTCTACAACTGGACAACATATAGCCCATCCCTGTCTCTAATGCACACTGTCACAAATTTTTTTTTAAAGTAACTTAGTTTTCTTTCTTCTTTCTGAGTCATTGTGAAACTCGGGTCATTCCTGACCTTTTAAAATGAAATCTGGCTAACTGTATAACCACACATAACACATAGTTTTGTCAGATTGTTGCAAAACCAATTTACATTTTTCTTACACTTCTCATTTCTAAATTGCTTAATTAACTGCCCAAATAGATAATCAAAGGAGAAAGAAAATATTTAAATACTCCACAGTAAGTCAAATTTAGGGACTATTGTAATGTATGGCAGTGTCCCTTTATACCAACGTTATAGATTCAGATGTTTCTCTTATATGCAGACACAGGCATTGAAGATTGTATCCTCAGGATAACTGCACATTAAATTAAAGTCTGCTTACTGTTTATTTTCAGATGAAAATGGACCCTATTTCTTGTTGTGAACCTGTCAGCTGCCATAAAGACAGCAGTGTGAAGCAAAGTAAATACTTGGATTGAAGCTGTCACTTCAGCACTTCCTGTATGTGCTGGTGACAGCGGTCCAGAAAGAATGAAACACTATTTGTGGCCTCTCAGAAGTGCGGTGAGCACGGATTCATTACTACTTGTAAATATTTTTAGTCTTTGAGACGTTACCATACTAATTCTGGGTACGAAGGACAGATGTAAATATGGGAGAAATTTTCTAGGAACTAACAAAGCAAACAAAATCAACAGAAAGTTGGAAAAAAAAGAAAATCATTTTTCTTGATTGACTCCAGTATTTTGTTATTAACCATTTGAAAGAAATTAATCATCAAATTGCCATAAAACTCTGGTAAATCCTTTTAACACTCTCAATGCAGTAGGAGCATGATACAACTAGAACCTGGTAAATGTAGCATATATAAAGCAGAACTGTTCGTTGACAATATCAAAGGAAATCAAGCACATGCAGTAAGCCTAATTTAGCTTAACTCAGACTTTGATGTTATACTCTATTACAAATACTTATTTTAGAAAAAGATTAGAAGAAATATCGGGTGATCAGTAACTGGCTAAAGGAGAGGTGTTGGAAGTAGAAACTGCAATGGAGTCACCGTCGATAGTCTTCTCTGTGAATTGTCTCACTTTGCATTTTCATATTGCTGATTTGCTTTATCAGTACAATTCTATTTTTTCTTGTTCGTTATTGAAAACACAATGCATTTCTGCTGACACACATTACAGTGAACACCAAAGAAACACTGTTTAAACATCAGAGCCCTATTAAAGCAATTGTGAGAGGATGTAAACCGTCTGCAAGCAAATTCACTCTGGAAATCAAGACAAAGAGTTGAACCAGCCCTTCCTTTAAGGTTCAACTTTATTAAACAGCTGTTGTATTTTATAGATTCAAAAGAATAATGCAAGTAAGTCCAAATAAACCAAGTCTACCCTCTTCTTTGGAAGCAGGATCAAAAAATTATTTTATTCTAAAGTAATCTTGGAATGAACATTGTCCGATTATGTCTGAAAGTGGAGTCTAGGGCTTTCCTATAGGTACCAGAAGCACTTCCAATAACTCTGTATCAGTCTGAGATACTTTTCATAGCATTTGACATTTCTTTCAACATTTTCCTATAATCAACCATCCTTACCCCAGGGCACTTATGTGAGTTGAGACCGTGCAAGGAATACATCTGAGTTTACCCTTAATAATAGTAAATCAATAATTTGTCCGTGTAAAGAATGTGCCAAATGAAGGAAACTTTAAAAATTTCTTTGTACACCAATTTCCTACTTCTGCTACTAAAACAAAAGTGATATGATCATTTTAAGTTTGGGGATTTTTTTTATGTGTGTGGTTTGTTCTTTGTCATCATTTTCGTTTTGTTTAAACAATGAGTTACATATCACTAAGGCAGGATGAAATGGAAGGAGACGAGGAAAAGAGCGCTGGGAGCTATAGCACTGCACACCAAACCTAACTTTGATCACTGAAGCTTCAAGTGGTTAAACAGCTCCTCAGCAGGAGCACCTCCTGTGTAAATGTTTAACACAGTGAAGGATATGGTTGCTGATATCACATTCACTTTACTACAAAACAAATATCATACCTAGTATTCACCAAGACAAGTATATATAGCACTGAAATGTACAGCACGGAGTTTATTCAGTTTTTCTAATACAAACGGTTACATCGTTTTCTCCAGGAATGGAAGAGAAAGGAATGGCTAGTTTTGACCACTACACTCCACAACACCTAAGTTTTGCTTCACAAGACATTAATTCAGAACAATGCAAGAATAGCTCCCAGTCTGCACTGACATGAGAACTCCTGGGTAAGGATTACAGATTACCCACGTGCGGAACATTTTCCAAGATTCAGGCTGAATAGGAGCAGGAAGCAGATAAACAATTGGACACTGCTTTTTAGATAGAGAGCTGCTTGGTTAACAGAAGCTCAGCAAGTTCAAGGCTGTTATCTACTGTAATGATAGCAGACCTCATCTTGGATGATGCTGAGTCTGCTCCTCTTTGTGAAACAATGTACGACACACAACAGTTCTCAAAAACGAGGAAATCGTTTTTCAAATTGTTAAAACCTTTGTGCGAACTGAACCCTTTCAGAACTACTGGTTTGAAACTTCTCAAATCTACCTTTTTACATGAACAGCCCCCCTCATAAAACAAAATGACAGAAGGAATGTGATTTGTTCCTTTACACCCTAAATTGACATCCCAGCTACAGGACTACAAAAGTGCTGATGACTAAAAAATACATAACACACATATGGCACAAATACACACTCATTTTCCAGCAGTCAGACATAATTAGCACAATATTTAATTAGTTTGCATTTTGCGTGCCCTTTCCTAACAAAGGGAAGCTTGTCAGCAGTTCTGATAAGCTGATGGAACTACACTTGATATGATTTAGAAATGTGTACAAAAATAGAGTAAAGGAAATCCTAGGATTTGCAAGAATATCTAGATATCTCAATGCGATTTCTGAAGAATATGTGTGTATTTGAGACAACACAAACATGCTCTTTTATATCTAGAGTGGCAGACTATATTTTAAAAAGCTAACTCAAACGTTCAAGGTTCCTGTTCAAACCTGTTCTTAAATACTGTATAAACTGGCATATATTCAACAATGTTACTAGAGATTAATACGATAGTCACACATTCTTCTTCCTTCTGGAAATACAAAAAAAAAAAAAAAACAGACCTAAAATAAGAGAATAAGCAGACAAGAAGGAAAATAGTATACAACCAAGTTGTTTTTTTCTTTCTCCCCACCCCCCCCGCCCCAAGCAGTTTAGGATCTAATCTTCCTTCAACAGTATTGTTTCAGGAACAGTGAATGATGATTTTCTGGGGTATAACTGCAGGTCAAATTTTTCCCTCCTACATAACAGTGCTTCTCAAGTCTTGGGATAGCTCATTACACATTTTGTAACACTACCAGAGAATCATGTCGCTGTATTAGTTCCTTTTACTGCTCTCTAATGCATTCATAAATCAGTCTTCTTTTTTTTCTTGGGTGGCCATGATTTGTCCCCATTCTCAGGCTGGTCTGTGACACGTTGCCTTCTGACATCTGCGAGTGTCACCAACCTTTCTAACACCCCACCCAGTACTTGTTGGTCTGCATCCCCGTCTGTGGTACACACAAGCACACCCACAGGACACGTGCAAATTTCTGGCGCTTCCAGCAGCTTTTTCCAGAGGAAAAAACATGCAGGTTAAATCTTCATCGGAAGATCTTAGTCAGTAACATATGCCGCATTAAATGTACGGTAATTTGTTTTCTTAGGCTGTGACGTATTTGAGGGGTGTCATTCCTTTCCTATGACATCACCCGGATTAGGGAATTTGGTAGGGCTCGCAGATTCCAGATACTGGATGCACACCCTGCCTGCATCCCCGGTGTGTTGTAATCTGACCTCCTTACGTACTCTGCGCTGTGACCTCCACGCAAACAAACACACCAACAGCTCTTCGGCCAGAAGGAACAGGCAGGTGTCTGAGCTGGGTACCTGAGCGCAGCGGGTGCCGCACAGTGCCACTAGGGAATGGCCTCGTCTCCTCCTCGAGCTGCTAGTACCATTACAAGTTATAGCCAGAGAAAAAATGAGAAGATTGAGAGTACCAACACTGTCCCGTGATCTTTTTAATTCTTACTTGGACATCCATCCTGGGTGATAGGTTGTTATTCAGTCACTCTCTACTTATATCTGAAGTTATGATTTGGCTTCTTCAAAAAATATCTGCAGTAAAATTGACTTCCCAACTAGGGGTGATAGCATTCTGAATTACAAACTATTTAACATAACTGGCATTTTACTTCAAACCATTGTTTGCTCTGGTGTTAGCACAACTGCATTTATTTCCTTAACATCTGCTTTAATAAGGGATTTGTTATTGGAAGTTGTACTGTTCGTCACAATGCAGCAGAAGCAGCAGATGACCTTACCAGACTGTTAAGCAAGGTCGTCAAAACACCAAAGATCAGAAAAAATACCTGATCTAAATCTTGTATTTGCTCCCATCAAAACTACCTTAACAACGGAGCTGTTTGAACTCAGAACGAGTCACAGCTAGGTAAGCCCTGGCCCTTGTCTGGAAATGCAGTGGAGTACCAGAATATGAGCAGTTCAACAGAAACCACAATTCAGTATGTGACACGGCTGGGTCCCTGTGTCACCATTTAGAGGTCCCTACACAGCATGCTGAGGAACATCACTGAGCACCCCTTTCTTTCTTTCTATCCCTCCATCAGGTATTGTTAAGACACAGGTGGTTTCAGTCAAGGGACATTAGCAATAAATTGGGTAAGTGGGTTAGTAAAAGAAAGAAGACGGATACCCCCCAGCCCCATGAGACAATGACAGCTAGGGTGACAGCAAAGGTTATATCCAGCAATACATTAACCATGCAGCTGCAGAAACCACAGTAAAATATGCAGATTGGCAGATGTCCTAAAGGAAACTTCAAATTTGCTATAGAATTGTATGCGTACAGACTGCTGAGGTAAGGTTTTTCCAGGGGAACAGGCAGGAATATCTATCTTTACCCTTTGCCTCACTTTCCCCCACCATTTTATCCATTCAGGCTCTCTTGCTGTGCTTATCACCACAATTTCTTAATCCTCTCGTCTTCAAGAAGCAAACAAACTAATAAATGCGTGATTAAGTCAGCTGTTCAGAAAATTTCATCCTGCTGACAGAAGAACGACTTATCACATGATAGTGCCAACAGAGCAACATATAAGGACTAAGAAAAATGAAAAAAAATCCTCAGATAACCATGTGGCCTACTCACATTTTTTGGAGTTCATTTGCTCCAATCTGGACACCGACACAGAGCTCTTTGCCAGGACACCTACTCGTTTTTCGTACGGTAGACCTAAACAGTTAGCTCTAACTCCACGATACATAACATTTGTTTTAGTAAACAAAAGAAATCTTTCATGAACAGTTATTCCTGAATAGCTTAGAGCTTTACTCCTACAGCTATGGTCAATACTTTCCCTTTCTCTCTTTTTTTTTGAGTTACAAAAATGCAGCCTACGTGCTGCAGTGGGCAGCCATTTCTGGCAACTAACACTACTAAAAGGCATTTTAAAATGCTTAAAAAAAAATACTGTCACCAACAGTTGTGAAGACTCGATATTCAAAGCCTGTCAAAACATCAAACAACATATATGCTCGTGTTCTTAAAAGAATGACAAATTTTGGAAATATAATCAGTCCCTTTACAAAAAGGCAAGCTGTGCCTAAGTATGCAAGTTATCCCCAGTACAGGCATTGTGTATTCTCTGGAAGACGAAGTGGAGGAGGAGGTCTGCACGCATTCCTATAAATGCCCACTCCGACTGGCTCGGAGGGAATGCTTGCTGCTAAGACATTCTTCAGGCCTCCGAGAGTCAGCATCACCTACAGCCTACTGCAATGAACTGCAGAAGAATGACAGGCATCCAGGGAAAAGCCTGTGTGCGCGCGCACGCACGCACACGCATGCGTGTAGAAATGCAAATGCAATCAGTCTGAAACTATTTGGGATCTTGGCCCGAGTTCCCCACACATTCAGGACTGATTTCTTTTTCCTAGGGATAGGATCTGTGTGGAATCAGAATAGCAATGGGGATGGCACCCTTACATCCACAGCATGGTGGTTATGGCCTCAGTGCGGGGGCTTACATCTAAAACTTGCTTTTTGAGGGGATATAAAATCCACTCCTTAGGGCAAAAATGACGTTGCCAGCTTTCCCCAAACATATTTGGTTTGACAATGGTGTTATTGAGACCACTGGTCAATTTTTAACATCAGAACCATGCTCCGTTGTTCTGATTCTGTGGCAACCCGGCAGGCTCTGCAGAACAGAATGCGCCCCGGGACCTTGGGGTTGTTTGCAACACATACCCGGCACGGACACTCCATGTCATTTTGCATGAAGTGACAGCACTGGTTTGTGCTCAAGGAAACAGATTCTGCAGAATGAGGACAGCGCTGCAATGTGAATGCCAAAGAGTTCTGTCCTTTCTCAGGCACGTTACCTCCTTGTGAAATGAGATTCTGAAGCCGTAATAAACCTTCCCTAATACACAAGGAAACAGATAAGACAAGCAGAAAGAAAATCAATTCTTCCTCACAAGCACTTAATTTACATCCTGATAAGATCTGCATATTCTTGAGAAGTTTGTGCTTACACATTGGCTACCTTACAGATAAACACTAGAAGAAAACAAAATAAAAATGAAAGCGCTATCCACATTCGGAGCATTAAGGGTCTCCTTGGTTCTACAGCTGCTCAGCAAAGCAAGCGGATGAACCCCACTAAAGAAAAAGCACAGGAGACTGATTTCAGCAGCTTTTGGTCAAAAGCCAAGGAAACCTTTTGGCACAGCAGATGATGATTGCTGTGAATGACAATATCTGGCCCACACAGGGCATCAAGTTTATCATACCTTTTTTGTACAGCTCCCCGCTCCCACTATTTTTGGCTAACCACTTAGGTAGGTGTGAATCAACCAACTTGTCGCAATTGTTGACAGTAGTTAATGAGATAGGGAGGAAAAGAATTTCCTATGAATTTGTTTGCCTGAACACAACATTTGTTTGTGGCCCAAGACAACTCAGAAGGGTTCAAACTGAGAACACAATTATACAACATTAAGAATTGTCCTACATTTTGTTTGGTGTGTGAATGTGATTCAACTGTTTACTAATATGACCTACCCACAGCTTTGCCTACTGATTTGTGTTTGTCCCTTTTCAACACTGTCACCTCCATGTCTACTTTGACATGCAATTTAGATTTTCATAATCATGAACTCTGGCATTGTACTTTCTATTTTGTAAAACCTCAGAAAACACGGCATGCTGTCCCGGAAAAAGACTTCAAGTTGAATGATGAGCAAGTTTATCATGAAGTACACACTCCCAGTACATTTCTTAAGAATACGCTCTACTCTAGCCATGCAAACACTGGATTTTATTTCTGTTAAAGAGTTCAAGAAGTTAATAAACCAAAAATTATTCTTTTTTTAATCAGTGCTGGTTAAGACTTCGCTAGTATCTCACAATACATAAAAAAATGAATACGCAAACAAAACATGCAAGGCTTACAGAGTGTATCTCCAGATCATTTTCACTATGATACATTTAGGGCCTTTTGACATCTTTTTAATTTGTGTAGTAGTTAAGAAATCACCCCAAAACATTAGTAAGAATCTCAAACTGTCATTTTATTTATTTTTTTTCAGAATCCTGAATTCATTTTGAAAGTCATCTCAAAATTTATCACCACCTGAGAGAGACATAACCTTCATATTTGGATCCTTGAACTTTACCAAGCCCCCACAGAATGTACTCTCAGTGGCCTTCAGAATGCAGGTTTGACTCAGACTCACTGCTCAGTCTGGGACAAGGAAGGTAGCTAGACCCCAGAAGTCACAAATTCAGGCTGGAGAAGAGAAGGCTCCATGGAGACCTTACAGCAGCCTTCCAGTACCAAAAGGCAGGCCTACAAGAAAGCTGGGGAGGGACTCTTTGTCAGGGAGTGGAGTGATAGGGCAAGGGGGAATGGCTTTAAACGAAAAAAAGGTAGATTTAGATTAGACATCAGGAAGAAATTCTTCACTCAGGGGTGGTGAGGCACTGGCACAGGTTGCCCAGAGAAGCTGTGGATGCCCCATCCCTGGAGGTGTTCAAGGCCAGGTTGGATGGGGCTGAGAGCAACCTGGTCTGGTGGGAGGTGTCCCTGCCTATGGCAAGAGGGTTGGAACTGGGTGACGCTTAAGGTGTCTTCCAACCCAAACCATTCTATGAAATCTCTTATTTTCTTCTTTTTAGACTACTAGGTGTAGTCTGTATGGAGGTGCATGATGAAGAACAATCTAGCTCCTTTGCAGATTATCTTACCGTGACCTCAAGGAGGGTAGGAACTACAAGACTGGAACAAAGTGTTTAATTACAATCAAGCACAAACACTATGATGTGCTACAGCAACCAAAGTGTTTTACTTTGCCTGGCCAGATTTTAGACTGCATACATTACTTGAATATCTGCAAAGACAAGAGCACCTGAAATATTTATGATACTACACGAGAAGTGATACACCACAGCTCAACATGCTCATGGCTGACCTGGGAGCCATGTTCTCCTAAAATCAAGTGAAGCTGTGGCTTGTAACAGCATCCAGTTATAACATCTCTTACTGCAAGGTCCTCAAACCTGCAACATCAAGCTTGGGCAAAGAATTCTAAAGCAGAAGAATTGTGATTTACCTGTCTGTCAATGGAAAGCATGGATTAGTTTTCATCATCATCATCCCCCTTCCCCCAGCCCCCTCTCCCAGATAACAGCCGTCACAGGCAGCTCTAACAGAGTTCAGGCAAGCACAGCTGTGCACGTAGTCTGAGTCCTGTTGTCTTCGCTGAGACACAGCTCAGCTGAAATCAAGCAGGCCTATCCTACCCAACAATTATTTCAGCTCTAGTGCATTGCACAACCCTGGCTTTGCCTTTCCCCTTTCCTAAGACAACTCTTTCCTTTACCGCACTCCCAGGGAGGCCTGACACCTCTTCTCTGAGTCTCATTCTCTGACCTTGCAGTTGTATTATTCTCTGCCTAATGACACCGATCCTTACGTTTTGTCCTTGTCCACTGATCGGAAACTTGACACAAGATCAAGGTAGTATGGTACGTTTTTCTCTACTTCTCTATCATACTGCTTTCCCCACAGTCTGTCTGTCCCTCTGACACTGTTAGTTGTTTTTCTCCTCCCCCTTCAGCATCGCTATGTATTTATTACCTACTCTCAGAGAGCATTACCTATGTTGGTCACCGAAAACTGCTGATAGCTCTTTAGAATCAGCAAATTTTAATCGTTCTGCATTGTTAAGGATAAGTTAGCCATTAAGGCTCCGTATTATCCACATCACCCTTTCCCCTCACAAAGGATGGGCTACGCTAGCGTTCGACTGCATCTGACTTTAATCAGTAACTCTGCAGTAGCGCTTACGTTTCAGAGATCTCTCTTGCTGATACACAAGAAGCAGGCACAGATTTGCATAATGTATTCCATCAAGTTCAACTGGATACAATAGTGTAACGGAATACAATGTACGGTAGTAATAGGGGGATACAAAAGAGGGCCACACACCACTCAGAGGAACAATTCCAATTATTTCGTTAGCTAAAAGAGAAAATAATAAAAAGAAAATAATTATGCATGTATGTTTTCAGGTGATGATTGTATAAAGCTAAGCATATGAGTCACAGTTATGTAATAAACAGCAAATAAGCATGTAGAGTCTGAATAAAACCTGTGGCTCGCAAATGCTTTTGAAGGTCAGGTCAATGCAAATGGTATTTGTTTTTTCCTCAGAATTACAGAACCGGACATGTATAAGGATGAGTGCAATCTTTCAGCACTGTAAGTATATTAGATACTTAAATAGGGGAGGAAGGAAGTAGAAAGATTTCCAATCTATAACAGGCACAAAATAAAGCTCATTTTGGCTATGTGATAAAGTCCTACCCTAACACGGGTCCTACCTAGCTGTGTGGCTGACTGAGGAACCCAGGGGTTTCAGCATCCGCTCTTGTGACACAGCAAGGAATCAGCATGAGCTAGCAGACACTTTTCCCTGTGCAGTCACCCAGTTAAAGCAGCGCAGGATGCAGTTTGTGGAGCCCAGCTTCACACTGCCATGACGGCAGGATGAGCTTCCTGATGCAACAGAGCCAGCTTCCAGGCTGCAGCCTGTTTGCATCTGGCTAGTATGCAAGACCAGCGTCCGCTCCTCTGCAGCTGGTACAGACATGACCCGAGTTACTTTCAGCCACTGTTACATTATTTAGACCTCCACATTTCATTTCCTTTTTCCTCTTGGCTTGCAGCATCACTTGTATTTGCATAAGTTATTGAACCAGGGTTTTGTTGTTGTTGTTTTAAAATAAAATTCTATTTAATTCAACAAAAAATAAAGCAAACAGATAAATGATGCAGTTCTTATATACTGTGATAACTTACTAGATAAATGGAATCAGATACCTGCAAATCCCATATTTCCTCTCAAATTAACCACCTAAGTTGTGAATTTGGCTGACTTCCCAATGTTCCTTACTAACTCTTAGCATCTCATAGTTTCTGGTACATAAAATTCTTACCTTAATTAGTATTCCTCTCTACCTTAATTAGTATTCCCTTCCTTACTCATGGGTTTGGAGGAGAAAAAAAGTACAGTATGACCTCCTATGTAGCACAGGCTACAGAAGCTCGTAGGGTGACACCAAACTATGCTTGTAGTGCAAACATAGCTTACAGACTGACATCACCCGCAAATTCTGAAGATATAGCAGAAAATCTATCCATGTGATTTTGTGCTAAAACTCATGTGCAGTTAATACAGCATTTCATTTATACTAGGAAACTAACATTATGAATGGATTATTCCTACTGGCTTATCTTTTGTTCTGCCTGTAGAAACCATGCTGCTATCTCTTTTGTGTACTTTCACTGTGAATGTTTGGAAGATGCTCCTAACTTCAAAACAGATGAACCTGTTCTGTTCTGTATATCAACTGAGGAACAGAAAGGCCCAATTCAAATCCCCACCCATAAAAGCAAGTATAGTTAATCACCCTTAGACATATGTATTTAACTTTTTATATTTTTACTTGTAGTTGGATTAGTTGGGATTTGGAATGTCACACTGTACACAAGCCTGCAGGTAACAGTACTGAAAGCTCTGGGCAGGAGAGGGAGAAGAACAATAGAACAGTCACTGTCACCCATTATGTTGGGACACACCCCGTAAAGAAAATTTTCCTTAGCAACACCTCATGAGAGGTAAACCTTACCTCAAAAATGACAACAAATTCTGTGACATGCCCACTCAATTTCCTTCCATTTCTCCATTTGGAAAAGAGAGCTTCTGGCACTAATGTCCTGATATTAATTGTGCTACAAAGTGCCAGCAAGAAAGTGACTGATACTGATAATAACAGTGAAAGATCTCAGACTTTTTTTAATCATTTTTTTTTTTTTTTTAACCTTTTTCCTCTTTTGAGTACGTGCTGGTTTTCATGAACTGTCATTTTCTCTCAATCACTTTCTCCAGTATACTAATGATAGAGTAGAAGTGGTACATTCCTGAGAATAGACATGAATTACTACCAGAAAGTAGGTAAAAGAATGTTAAATTTGCAAAGTCAAAGATGAATTACAGAGCACTAAACTTAAATTTTGCTCCCTTGTATGCATACACTACAGTACAGTCTACATCTACAGGCAGAAACTGATTCCTGGGGTTCTCAGCTCCAGGAACAATCAGCACCACAATCTCTTCCACCTATTAGGAGATTAAACTGCAGGAGAGTTTCTTAAATATTGCAATACTGTGCTATGGTATACACAGCACACACACAATTTTAGCAGAATTTAACTTCCAAACTCTAACAAGTCTCTACTAAGCACGTACAGATCTTTGATGCTTCTGAGATTTGCTCCTTCAGTAAACTATTCCTCTATCAAACACCAAACTCCTGCTTCTCAGAATAGAGACAGTAAAGCTCAACTGATCTTTAAGGTTTATTTAACACTAGGAAAACAGTGTATTCTTCCTCTTTCTTCATCTTCCTTTTCATATGCCCTTGATACCACGGCCAAAATTATAATGTCATTAGCCACAGGCAGGGAAGGATGGATGGAAAATTTCAGAGCAAACTGGTAGGGAGAAGAAATGCCATAACGTGCTACAAAGCACTTTAGGATGCAAAGCACCATGCACTTTTAACAATAGATGGCACTATCTTGTTTTTCTGAAATTGATACTTATGATCTATGTATATTTATTGGACACTAGGCAGGACACAGATATAGATTTTTTGCATGATAAGCATTTCTCTCTTGCTACATGGAAGAATAGCACCATCTTCAATAAATGACTGCACAGAGTTTATTTAAATGTAGCTTAGATGAAGAAAAGAACGGAAAACCAATTTCACTGAAGTCATTTCTTGGAAACTAAATCAGTACTGAACAGTACAAAGCACATGTGGACAGAAAACACAAAAGATCTTTTTCTCCAGCAAAGCACACAGAAGCCAAAGAGATTGTGAAAACATTTAACATTTGACTAACATTAAATTGAGTAGAAGCTTGCCTTAAATTACAGCATTCACCTAAGGTGATTAAGCAACCTTTTTGGCACAAAAATAATGAAACGAAGGAAGAAAAACCAGACATGAAGTTGGAAAGTTGTGACTACTCATTCAAGACTCACATTTCCTGCTCTACTGAAAGCAGCATCCAGAAGTACATTCCTCTGTGCTGAAGCTACAGATAGAAGTTGGCAATGCTTTGGTGAATAAACCTAAAAACATAAAGCTAGTAGATGCATTGAAAAAGTATGGCAGAAATGCAAGTTGCAAAAGTTTTTGGAAAATGAAACAGTAAGCACTCCCCGAGAGCGCTTCACGCTGGCAATACAGAATGGCATAGTCTATCCGGTATTTGTAACAAGTTTGCAGCGGGTGCTGTGATGGTTGTGCCTTAGCCAAAGCAATGCCATTGATGTTTGATGTCAGATCAAATTAACAAAATTAATGAAGATTTCCCAAATAGCCTAGATCCCACTTTTTCTTTTTCATACAAAAAAATGCACACTTCTCAGCTTTTGGAAGATCACCACCAGGATATTCTGTTTTGCCTGATGCTGTTTCATAGGATAATTTCTTGTATTCTTCCTACTCGTGCATTTTAACAACACCTGATGTATCCTAAGCTGCTTCTAATGACAAGCCAATGATAGGAGCTCTACCTGTAGTACGGGAGGTCAAGACATCGAAGAGGCTCCCTCGGTTTGTGGTGCCATCCTGCAACATAAGAAAGTTGCAAGTGTTGTTTACTCACACAGCTGTGAAGGTCACAGCAAAAACTCACATCTATTAAGAAACCCTTTAGTGACATTGCTTCTAAACAGGAGATTTCAAAAGGGCTTCAATCACTACGTTTCGACAGTTGCAAAAGCTGCTGTGAAGGAAGGTCAGCAGCCAACTAGGAAATGCCCCTGCAGAGAGGCCTGCCAGCTAGTGTTATGTGTTGTATTCACATTTATAAGGAGAAAGTTAAAAGTATTTTTACACCACTAGCCCCCGCTCCTGTCTGCTACCAGACTGTATGGATCCAAAAGCCTCTTTCCCCTTACCATTTAACCCCCTCCTTCTCATCACTATGCTCAAAACAGGTTCTAGAGACTCACAGCATACAACTTTTTTCCTGCTCTATGAAGTTGACAGCCATCACTGACCCCAAACGTCTCTGGCCACTTTCATTCATCCAGACGAATTCCAGTCATTCTCCTGCAGTCTGCGTCTTCGAGCCCTTTCTCAACATTGGCATTGCAAAAATGGCAAAAACACAAATATGTTGCATGACGCACAGGTCTATTGCACTGTCCAGTACAAAAGGTCCTAGGTAACCTGCTCTGGCTTACAGTTTCATGTCCAACTTTCGTCAACAGTAATGAAAAATTAACCCAATAAAGGCAAAAGAATCAAGCCAGGAGAGTTGAACACCAAAAAGTTACATCAGTCTGTATTACTCCATTTCTACGCTGCTAACTTACATCAGCACATGCCTGAACTTTACAAGTCACAAAAACCACAGCCCTTCCTGAAAATTACTCCACACACAGAAGTAGAAAGTTACCATCATCTTGTTTCTCCTTTTTCGTATTATTAGGTACCAAAAGCTCTACGAAATGGCAGCACCACACCTGCTTGTTGCTGCTTCAAATGCACCAGAGTTTCATCTGCATTCACAACTGCACACGGGCACCAGCCGTGCATCTTCCCTGTGCCACATAACTGTTTGAAAGTAACCTAGACAAAATGCAAGATGAGGAATCATGGGAGTCTGGTGATTTAACTACCAAAGCCATATTCTTATGGTGCCTCACTTCAGACACTGAGCCGTGCAGAAAAACACTGCTCCCTGTGACTATGGCTTAGAAGCCTGAAAAGTTATTGAGGGAATGCACAGAAATGTGTGGATACTTAACAAATGAAATCTCAAGGTAGCGTAACAAAATAGCAGGGATAAACTTTAATTTAATCTCAAAATACTGCAAGACAGAAAAAACACCACCACAAATTACCTAGTATTCTGTCTGAGGTACAGTCTATGATGAACCACTGCCCATTTTTTACAAAGGCAAAACCTAGTTATCAGCTAGAAAAATCTCAAAGATGTGTTATCATAAGAGAAAGCAGAACAGCAACAATAGATCCCAGCATTTCATTTGTTCCACCGGATAATTTAATGATAGAAACAGGACTTCAGTCAAGGCAACCATACAAACTGCATTTCCAACTTCAAACCCATTACCAACATCATACAGTATACACGTAAACACTAGGTGCCTAAATAACTCACAACTCATCAGACTGATGCCTACAGCAAGGAACACTACTCTTATTCTTGCATCAATTTTTCTGTTGAAGTCTGATTTATAGACTGAATCCTGCAGAAAGAGTAGCAAGTAGAAATGCTTGTCTTCAAAAAGATTTACTTAAGTGCCACACCACTCTTTAAAACCATGCCCCAGTACTCGTACTGGAGGGGGAATTAACCACTCCGCGCTTCCAATCTCAGTAGCGCTCCCTTTTATAAAATACAAGAAATGTCAAACTGGTAAATCCCATTTAAAACTATATTAAATGCCACTGCTGAAGCATTCCTTAGGACGTGGAATATTGATATGATATATATAATACACATAGATTACATAATCATATAAGAATGCCATTGTAACTTATCACTCAGCAATACCCATTATGGGGCAACTGTTACAGCACTGGATAACTATAGCCTATTAAAAAGCAGATAATTATTTTCAAAGGAAGTTGCACCCAGTTTTTCTCAGCTGCATTCGGAACATTCATTGCCGGTCACTTAGGAATTTTGCAAAACAACTGTTTACCTGTCAAACTTGCGTTCCCTGTTTCTAGAGAAGACACCACATAGCAGTGGTGCCTCTCATTAAATTGCAAAATGTTAATCCTAGAATTGCCTTTCACCTGTAAGAAGGTTCATTCATGAAAAAATAGAAAGAAAGAGGCGGAACCTAAGAAAATTTAAGTTCACATTTATAATTTGGTATTTACAGCATATTGTAAATAAAACAAACATCCAAACTCATCTGGAAAACAATTGTGCATGAAAATTTAGTGAATGGGTTTGAATAAAAATTTGCTAACAAAACTATTATTGGACTATAATCATTACAATTATTTGATTTGCAGAACTAGATTTTTTTTTTAAACTTATGCATCATTTACATGAGTAACAGGCTCAAAGACACTAAACATAATACAAATAGATTCCTCTCTGTGCACTTATTTCACTATTTAAATTCTTGGGCACTTGGACCAAACAGGGATTTAAGAGGACCAACTTATGAGATATAAGCTCTCATGTTTTCATTTGTAATTACTGATGAAATCTGAATTGGACTGTGTTTCTGCAGTTGCAGAAGAGAAAGGATTTGCATTTGCATGGATTTAGATTTTATATACAAAATGAACCATAAGCAGTTAAAATGCTGCAGCCAGAGAACAAACAGCCGTCTCAATTAAAAATAAATAAGTAAATAAATGAAAACACTGAAATCAAAGACAAAAGAAGAAACCAATTTTGTATCATTTTATGGTAACCTGTTTTTTTTTTTTTTTTTTTTTCACCTCCTCGAGGGCTTGGATGCTTTGTGCTATTTTAATGCTCAGGCTATCATTTTCCTAAAGCACTTGAATGATCACTGAGGGACAAAGGTATCATTCTGAAGGGCGTAGCTGTTTGCAGTGAGGCAGCCCTGAGATCTTTATTCTGTTGATTCAGTGTCTCTTCAGATCAGGTGAATGGTAGGAGGTGCATCTGTCAGCAACTTTGCAACTTCATCTTTATATATACTCCCATGCCAATGGAAGCAGGTCAACAATGTCTTAGTGGAACCTATTGATGGCCTGTATCCTCATCACCAAGGGTATAATCAGAACAGGATATACTATTCAGTGAGTAACAAAATCTCCCCCACACACCCTAAATATACATGCTGAAGTCTGTTTTCTTAAATTGTGTCTTTGAAAGAAAACTGGAAGGGAACTTACTGCCTGACATCCAGCTGCTTTATTGTTTAGATGACCCAGATTGTGTTTTTAAACACATTTGTTCAGCTGAGCTATGAACTGGCTTCTTCAGGGAAAAAGAATTACGCAGAGTATTAATGCCGATTAGAAGACGCCTCCTTTTATTTCTGAATTCAGAGAAGTCCTGCAATGTTCTAACAAAAACTGGACGGGAAGATCAAAGGAGCAGGGAAGGCAATTAGCAGATTGGCACTTATCCGTCCTCAAAAGAAACAGTTTGCAGCTTTTGTTAATAAGAAAAAACTACTACTATATTTTAAAGGGCTCTTAGCAAACTATCTTAAACCACAGGGGCATCTGTGTAAGGCTTGTGAAAGATGTCTGCTTATTTTAAAATCCTAATTGGTGAGAAATATCTGCCCATTCTGATGAGGGAAGAGCCTCAATAATCTAATTAACAAAGATTAAAAAAAATATAAAAGGACAGTGCAGACTGTACAGAGTTTGGAACACTAAAAGAAAAAATAATAAAGGACACCACAGATATTAACTGTAGCAGTTACAAAGGAAGTCCAAGGAAACAATGAACACTACACCTGATAGAATCCCCCTTGAAAGCGTATTACAGGGTGGGCCTAAGAAATAAGCTTCATACTGAAGGTCCCACTTCTGACCGAAGATACAAATGGCTATGGGTCAGAGGAGAAGAGCTTACCAGATTTTATGAATTCTTTAAAGCAGTAAAAGCTCTCTAGTAATTCCCTAAACAGACAAGAGGATGTAAAGCCATGCGTTGACTAAACATGGGCATTACAGAGGGAGAAAGCAGTAACAGATGCATAAGAAACAAGACATTAGAATCATTGCTTGTGTCCCTGCTGAATGAAGCTACCACAGCCAGGAGGTCTTTGTTGAGTTTTGGTTTATCCTCCAAGGATTCAAGGATGTCTTTGGCCAAGCTGAAAACACGGCCAAGTCAGTTAATACAGAACATGCAAACAAGCAAAAATGCAACTTCCCTTCACTAGCTAAATGCCTTATCTCAAAACATAAGCATGAAGATTAAGCGCCTAATTATCTAACCAAGGTTTGTCTCCAAAAGGCGACTCATGGATACACTGCATCAAAGAACAACAAGGGAACGGCTGAAACTGCTGCAGTGCCATTATGCAAGACTGGTAAAGGCAATGCAGAAGACAGATGAGGTTGGCAATTGCAACCTCAGGCACTGCAAAACATTCTTGTGCCAAAGCCAGAACAGTCTTCTGTAATATACAAGTTAAACACAGCATCACAATTTGAAATGAAAAATAACCAAACCGAACCCCTCACAGGTAATACAGTTTATGATACTAGGTATAACTGAATAGAGAAACAGCATTAACTTAGTGGGAGATGGCACCAAAAATGTTATCAGCATGAAGCTGTAACAAATTGCTAGCAGCTGGTAACATCCAGAGCACTGAACACATCTATACCTCAGCTGCAGAAGAGCAGACCAAAAAAAACATACTACCTCTGGCCCAACACGTGTGAGATACACCGTGTTTCATCCAGGATTTCTCTAATCAACTAATTAAAATAAAACAAAAACAAAAAACATCCCACAGCTTATGTCAGATTGCTACTGTATTCAGGCCATGGTGCTTATGTATTTCTACACACTTCTAACACGCCATGAGGAAAGTATGCTTCTCAGTCAGGACACCGTGTTGCAGGAAACAGCCGCGTGTGCTGTGACTTGAGGAAAAGCACTGCTGCGCCCGGAAGGATTTACAGATTTATTGTTCTGTCCTCAGCTATCTGTGCAACACAAACACAACAGTGTCACTAATAAACCATTTGGGCTCATGTTTGACGGACTACTGTGGGACAGGTGAGGTGACAGCACCAAATGTTTGGGCAACAATTCAGAGATCGTTTGAGAGAATGAATGGGGGGGGGGGGTGGAACAAAAAGACACGTAATTTGATGTCTTCGCCTCAGGAACTGCTGAAGAGCCACCACCCTTTGTAGCAGAAGAATTATGTCCAAGGGTGGAAAGTGGCCCACCCATTGATGCCTGAGACTGACTCAGACTCCCCAAATTTACTCCACCCTAGCACAGATCATCTCCTGATCCATCCCTTGCAGTGGGTGTTCTCTTCACTCCCATTCTTCTTCTAAGCTGTCACAGTTCCTACTTTGGCATGCCAATGTCCCAGAAAATCTGGCATACAGGTAGATAAATGCCCAGATTTTATTAAAAACAAACAAACAACAACAACAAAAAAAAACAGCTTCACTTCAGGGGAACATTACCTCTCTTCATGACATAAGGTTACATTATGTGTTTCCAGCATTACATCTCCTCTCTGGCATACTCAATAACCAAGGAAAGTTTACACAGACGCAAGTCAAGGACTGCCCTTGATGCAGGTGACATTCTGAAGAGTTTGAACATTAATGACAGTATCCATATTGTATTGAATACGGATAACTCCTTCACCAAACAACCACCACCTCAGCCACAACAGTACTGGCAACCTCTGTGAGCAAGAGGCACTCTTTTGTCATGAGTATTAATAATAATATACCTGAAATCGCACCTAGAATTTCCCATTTAGGGAAAGATCTACCAGCTCTCCATCTCTTCAGCAAAGTGTGTTTCCCAATTAGTATCACCATTACTTGGGCACTTGGGCTACAGACCCTTGTAAGGAGATGAATAATTTTGGCTGTTATAGAAGGGGACACGAAGTAAATGTTTTCTCCTGCTCCACACAGACAGCCACAGAATTACTGTAGAGAAGCCCTGCCCAGACCTGCTTCACTCTACCTTAAAGAACAAACTTGACTCAAGTCTGCAGGTGTCTGCTCTGCTTCTCCAACCCATCCAAATCGTTTACAAGCTACAGAAACTGAAAGATAGTTATATGGCTGACTTGCCATGTTTTCTGAAGATCCTTGAAGATTTTCAGTTATTACGCTCCGCAGGGACTGAAGAAAACTTCTATAACTAACTCTGTAACTAGAAGGCAAGCAGGGCTGATTTTGGGGCTCAAGGAACACCCAGGAAAGAAATGCCCAAGAAGCCTGAGGAAATCTCAGACTTGACATTAAACTACGGTCACAGAGCCTACAAAGAGACAAAAATCTTTTCAGCTTTTGGGGTTTTAATGACTACTGCTTGCAAAGGGCGATATTCAGATGGGATCTATTTCTTTCGTTTCCTTCTGCAGATTGAAGATGTTAAGCCTTCTCCTGGAAAATAAAATACTACATCAGAAAAATGGTAGGCAGTACCTGGTTGGAGATGTACCAGCAGCAAGTTCTAAACCCACCACCACATGCAAAACTGAGAATCGTGCAGAAGGATGGGCAGGCTGTTCAAGAGAAACACTGACAAGCCACAGCAGCACAGACTGCTCTCACGGTATTCACCAAATAAATCAATTTTTGGATTGGGCTATCCTCGAGAGAGTGCATTTGACATACAAAATCCAGAGATAAATATGTCTCTGGACAACTGGCCAATACGCAGCCGTCAACGCGCCTTCAAAGTCAAGTGATATCTCCTAGTTACAGGTGAAATTAGAACAACGTTGGGTTCAGAGGCCCACGCTAGAACTGCCTAGATATGAAAGCTCAATTAGGCAATAAAAAATTTAGTATCCCACTTATGTTGTAGGGCCGGCACACCTACAGGATCCATATAATTTGCATCTGTCGCTGATAGTGGTCTTTTCAGTTTAGGTATCTAGTTTAAGGATCAGTAGACAATTAACAATTGATAACCAGCTCAAATAGCTCACTTGATATCTCCGCTGCTGAGGCATACTCCTGCACTGTCAGTGTCTCAGTTCACTCTCTCAGCTACACTGAACAATAACTCTAAATCAAAACAGAGGCAGCTGCACTAACAACGTCAATAAGAAAAAGGCTTCAGTGCTGCCTTAAAAAATAAATCAGCATTTATTGGCGAGTCTTCCTTTAACATTGAAGCCTTGCAGCATGGTCTTAGAACCAGATTATTAAAAGCAGATAACGTACCATATTGCTTGTGAATTGCTGCTTAAGTGGATTTTAATAATTGAGGAGGGAAAATTTTGTCTTTGTGCAGTGGAACCTTGTCAGGATAGGATGAAATGCTGGGGAGCTGAAATTTCCTTTATTTTGGCATTTTATTCTCATTTCAGTAGGATTAGAGAGAATTCTGACCCTTTTTTGCTTCTAATTAAATTATTTCAGCTATCTATTAGGCTCTTTAATTTTTTCAAGGGCAGAATACAATGTAAGAAACAACTTGGTTAAAAAAAGACAACTCATAGGCAGTCCAAGGCAGGCTGCTAGAGAAATTATTGCCCTTTAATTTGCACTTGATGTATGTGCACCTGTCACAAGAGTCACAGCCCAGGAAACAGTGTGCAAAGTGGCTGGGAGGCCATGGCATCTCCTGCATACACCTCTTTCTTCTTCCTACTTGATGGAATCAGTGCTCCTCGCTCATTAAAAACGATGCAGATAACATCTGTGTAGCCTCAAGGTCACGCTTTCAGAGAAAAGCTTCAAGAACCAGCTCTCCCAATTTGAAATGGTAAAACACATGAACCACCCCCTGCTGTGTAATTTTTTCCCTCTTCACCCAACAATATTTTGAACATTTGTTAACACACTTTTCCAGTCTTTCTGGTTTTCACATCCTGCTGGGGCTTTGCCAGTTTCTATACCAGAATCCTTGCCTGGAAGATTCAAATTACAGGTTTTTGTTACTGGACACATCCCTGTCAGCTGCAAAACAAAAGGCCTGTATCTAAACGATTTGGTAGAATCAGAGGCTAGTTAAAAAGCAGATAAGAGAATTAAAATGCAAGTGATATCAGTGTCAGTGGTCATGAAGAACAAAAAATGCAATTGAAAAAATACAACCTGGTCTGATTTAAAATTCCTCTAAACACATAACCCACTTAGCATCTCCCATTCATTTTCCCTTCTGCAAGCCACTCACATTTTCCTATGAATCTTTCTGTTTCATGAGGCAAGAATCATCCCTTTTAGAAAAGAAATAATAAAAAAAAAAAAAATACTTGGATTAGCCAGGCCTTACTGCCCTTCCTTCATGAATAAACAATGAGCTTTTCCAGAACTGTGAAATTCATTATACACAATGAATGTGTTGCTTTGTTGTTAGACACAAAAAAAAAAAAAACGAAACAGTGCAGTATCAAAGCACTTTGTTCTGTGCTGCTTTCACTTAGCGTACTTTCTAAATCTTGAACTTCTGGAGGAAGAAATTACCTCCCCCCCCCCCCCCCAGCAAATGACTCCAAACTCTCATCACATACACGTCTCAAAAATTACACGGCAATAGATTACATGTAGCACACTTGCCTTGGTGAAGCTCTTGGCACTGGGGTAGATTTAATCAAAATGGGAATACACTCATTTGTTGTTCCTCTTTTAACTTTGGCTCTTTAAAATAAAACTACTCAAATCCTTCCTTCATGACCTTTTTCTGGTTGAATAAAAGTGGCGAGGCATTAACACGTCAGTACTTCCAGTCAGTCAAATGCTTTAAAAACAAGAACTCACATTTTTTCTAGATGTTAATATCTGTCAATAAATTGTTCCTTTTCTGCCTTCAAAATATTTTTTAGGCCATAATAGATTTCCACTTGACTGTCTCTTTGACTGTCTATGGAACTGTCAAATCTAATACAACAAAAATCTCATCATGCATGCCATTTCCAAAAACTCTTCAGGAAAAAAACTTTATTTATGGTTTTAGGATACTGCAGGGAAATAAAGCAAAATAGAGTAGAAAGACAAATAGAGATGGTGAGGCTTGTGTCATTAATGAGTTTTATGGTATTTCCTAATGACAGCGAAGTTGATCATTAAATTCTCCCTTTTTTTCCCCTGAGTCTTCAAAAACAAATATTTCTTTTAAAACTTTATATACTGTTGCAAGCAAAAAAAATGCTGGAAATGGCTTCAGTTTCAGAGTAGAACCATAGCAGAGCGAGACATATCAGCTTCTCTAAAATAACAAGTAACTTAGGAGGAGGAGGTGCTTTTCACAAACTAGAGAAAAAGAAAGGAGTACTCTGCTCTTAATATATCAGGTTACCTGGTAATAAGCCAGCTGTTATTCATGGAGAAATACATATTTTCAGTAAGCAACTATTTATCAAGGAAGCAACAAGGACCACTCTCCTGACAGCCAACAGGAGATATTAGAACGTCTTCCCAGGCAGCCCCCTACCAGTGCCGATTTCCATTGCCTCACCCTTTGCCTCCGTGCTCGGCATATTTATTTTTAAGAGAGTGATATGTCTTCCCCTTACTGTTCTGGGAGGAGTTAGGGGTGGCAGGAAGTTGGCAGGAGGAAGGAATAAAGAAATATAACCACCGAGTTCTACCAAAACCCCATGTTGCTGTTTTTCCACCCTACAACATATGAGGAGCAGAAACCACAATCCTAGTCTACGTCCAAGTGTTTGATTAGACAGTAATCCAACAGCATCGGTATCAGGCTGGACCAGCCTCTCAGATTTTCTCATTTTTCACACACACTATTCAGTGCTTGACATGTTTATACTACAGATAAATGAGTATTGCTGACTTGCCACGCTTCATAAAACTCTTCTTTTTCATAATCGTATGGTGGTGACAAACACAATGGGGGAAAAAGAAACTAACAGATTTAGCATCAGTAAATCATTTGCAGTATATTTATAACCAACAGTGCAATAAGAGATTCTCCAGATCACAGGGACAAGGCACATATGTAATGGTTCCTCAGTTAATGAACTATTCTGGAGCTATGCAGGTCAAAGTTGTGTGTGAATGAAGGAGGACTGAAATGAGATTGATTAGAAATCAATCAAATCGGATTAGAACTGCACATAGCACACATTCTACCAGAACAGCCACATATCAGAAAACCTGCCTTTCTCTGTTACTCCTAATACCAACTTCTGAGAAAAGCACATAGCTATCCTTCACTGCTTTTAGGCTTCCTCTTTTCCAGGTCCATCCAGTCCTGGTCAGAATCTATGGCTTTTCCTGGATCCTCATTTTGCCTTTAAGCAAGTGTCTGAAATTTGTCAATATTGCCTCCTTTCAGGTCAGTTGCTTGTGTTACTTGGTATATAACCATAATGAAGGCAAGCAGTTACCTGCTTTTAAAAAACAACAACAACAACAAAAAACCAGTCTCCTTTCCTAAGTACTACATACAGACCTATGTTAAAGGTGAATGTGGTCTTCCTGTTGATTGATTGTCATGGCTTTAAAGCTGCTTAGAAGAAAGTTATTAAAGCTTTTCAGATCACCTATGTCAATGCCAGAAATCATCTCCAAATGCATTTCTTTAAGGTGTAATGGTATAATCAAACATCTTCAGCAAACATGCCTTTCAGACACAGTAAATGTTCAAGCTGCTCACTTTTAATGAAAGGACACAACCACCAACTACAGGCAGAGTGAGCTGGTTACTACTCCTTTCTGTGCGTTGGTTTCCCTGGCAAGCTTTTGTATTCCTCAAAGCAATTCTGAGTTACAGAAGCTTCACTGCTGGTTCTACTTACCATAGTCCTTGAAAAGCAAATCTTGGGTTTTTACTGCTGGCTCGTTTTACTGAGGTAACAATTAAAAACAGTATTTGCAAGCCATCGTTAACTACAAATACAGCTGAGAACTATTCAACTCCCTATTAACGTAGCTGTGGCTACACTAGCAACAGGCTGAGTAGAGATTGTGGCCAGGAATTTGTTGCTGCTGTGATGCTGAGCACACCTGAACTGGATTTAATTAACACTTATGCTCTAAAAGCACTGTTGCTAGAAAACAGAGCTCCATATTTTTAATTATAGTTATGGCCTCTATCTGATCAATAAAGAATATGAATTAGCTTGGATTGAATACAAGGCAGAAGAATACAAACAAGCCTGAAGTTCTAATAATTTAAGAATTGAAGATAACAGGAGCCAATCCTGTCTTAAGCTGATGCAACAAAAAGATTCAACACAAACCTAGACCTAACTGAGGCTTACGTGAAAACCGATATTACTGACTCTCATCCATTCCCCAGTCTCTGATCAAATACTATAGCAAGGAAAAAGTCCCAACTAACAAAAAAATAAAAAGCTAAACACCTATTTAAGGTGGCAGATGAAATACCGTGAGGCTGATTTTTCATCAAAAAGAGAATACAAAATATTTTTGTTTACTAAACTATGACTTACAAAAAAAATCTGTGCTTATGTCTATGGCTGGTTAAGTGTGTGATGCCAGGAGGATTACCCTTTTCCTTTCAGAATTGTAAAATATCCATCTTAATTTCCTTCAGTTTTTTTTTAAACCTGCATTCTACGATATTTTCTGTTATCTATTGTTATCTGTAATATTATATGTATAAAATAGATAAGTACTTGTATATAGAATATTATTTATACAGCCTGTTTTGAACGATAGATTTCCTTTCCTATCTGAGGAGCAGAAAAAGTTAAAATGCCAGGGCGTTAATTTTAACTACAGAGCTAACTCCTATTCCCAGCAACCTCAGTTCCAGGTGGGCTAAATGGAACAGACTGGACTTAGAAATGTAGACTTCAGAATGGTAATTTAGAAATATATTACTGCGTAATAGCTCTAATTCATATTTTCTGTGAAGTGCTGACAGCACACTGTTTGGGTCTTTGTTGCTATTTGCTTCTTATGTTGCCTGCAAAGATAATGCATGCATAATACAAGGACAGAACAGGTTATCTACATCATATGTTTAACAGAAAGAAAAACCTGAGAGGATGCCCACTGTTTCCACCCTCACGTGCTATCCAGATTTCTGCAGGACACTCTCTGTAAGGACTGAGAGGCATGGAAATACAGTAGGAATATATATAGGATGGTAGAGCAGTGCTGGCACTGCAACGAAAGCAAGTTTTTAAGAGACAGAAAGAGCTGCATCTGCCATTACTGAAATGAGCGTACCAATAACATGCACGCCTGTGAGACATGCTATGGAAGAAAATTAATATCAAGAAGGTATTTAAAAACAAAAAGAAACAAAATCACCACCACCAACAAAAAAAACAGATTAAGTTCTAGAGGAACAGTTTACATTGCTTCTGTATTCTGTACACTTGCATCTTGATTGTACTACAATTCCTTATATCTTGTAAACATAACCTAGATCATCTTATTATTCAAATAACATATTTGTATTTAAAGCCAAAGTAAAAAGACGACCTAAATCAGACCATTGCTTTTCTAATGTTAAATAATTAAGGTGTAATTTGCTGTCATTTACATATTCAGACATCTTCCAGAAGCAAAATAATAATGCTTTGTTAAATTGTATAATCAAAGTGGTGGAAAAAATGCTTCTGACTATTTTAGGGTTCAAATTTTACTTATTAAAATTAATGTTGCCCATTTAATTACACAGAAAACAATTTCCATTTAATTATCAACCTTGTGACTTCACACATGCTTAATACTACATAATTGTGATCATTGACGATACAGTAATTTATGCATTAATCACTGACAGTTGCATTATTTCTGCAATTTTCACCTATCATGTACCTGATGTTGGACTAAGACAAAAAACTAATTTAAAACAGAAAAAATCCTATTTCAGGAAGGCAGCCCAATGGCTGGAAGGTAGGATCCTGAGACACTTAACACTGATATCTGTTTTAGAACAGATAAGAACAGTAATCTTTTATTACTCATGGTGCTTCTTACACTGACTTCCTCTCCCAGTCCCACAGCCAGCCTCTATAAGCACTGGAAGTGCTGGTGTACACTCCTCAGCAATGGGGGATGAAGGAAGCATCTCATCTGCACGCAAACATGACTTTATGCATTGTAAAACTTGACTGGAAATTAACAAGCGTAACTACAGCTGTCAGAAACTAATGCAAACTTTTTTTTCCTCTCTCATTCATCAGTTGCTGTCTATTTTGAGCCTAGTGGCACTATTTTCAGCATTTCTGATGTACAGATATTACATGTTACGCTGGCTAGTAAAGAAAGCAGACTGGAGTCTTGGTCTAGGCAGAAATAAAATTGCTGGATAAAACTGCTAGTCAGAAGTGATTTAGCTGAAGGAAGGGTGAGTACTTATAATAAATTTTTGTATTCTTTCATTATTTTCAGAATATCCCCATGTTCCCATTAGTGAGCTTTGGAAGGCTCTGGTTCACAATTTTTGTACTTTTTAAAGGACTTTAAGACAACAGGCATTTTAAAATCAGTTTTCTAAGCTTTCTGGATACTATTGGCTTAGACAATATAGAAAAACTAGCTTACACTTCATAATTCCCTGGAAGAAAATAAACAAACAAAATGCTTTTGTGAGACCTTGAGAGGACTGACCTACAGTCTGCTGCAATGCTGTGAGCAATCATGCTACTCGAGCTGTTCAAATTAGGCTCTTCCTGCTGTGACAGCACTTCCACGGTGCATGCATGACTAAACTTTCAGAATGATTTTTTTTCTGTAAAATGTGGACCATTTGGAAACAAGTAGGACTTGACTTAAGAATTCTGTATGCATAGTATTTTTTACTATCCTACACTGATCAGTTGTGCTTGGAACAAAAGTGCAGCTACATCTATAGTTTTCTATTAACTTGGCTAATGCTGTTTTTACAGTAACTATTCAATATTAAGGAAGCTTTCTGGATCTTAAATTAAGGTGAATAGCTCCTCACACTGGAGGAAAATAAAGCGTATTCTAATAGTCCCATCTGGGATCAAACAGCAATCTTGCAAGCGATGTTCAACATATTCCACCTAAGCCCATTTTCTCTTTATTTCCCCTAGCTAATTAATAATAAATACCTCAGATAGGGCCCAAGCTTATTCCCATGGATGCAAAAGGAAATTGTGATCATTTATACAGGTTTGTTTTGTAGGACCATAATGTAACATACTGTAAGAGCATTCCAGAGCTGGAACAAAACTCTGGAAGTGTGTGCATAACAGGACACAGCCAGAATTGAAGCCCAGTGCCCCTAAACATTTGGATATCCATCTCTCATTGAAACCAATGGATATTATTGCTATAATTCAATTAGACAACCTAAAGCTATTTTAGGAACTCCTGCCCAGCTTCCAGATTGCACTGTAGGAAAGCAGAGACCTCTTCTAGGTCTTGTGCCATCTGCCAGCTCTACATGAATGATTTTAATATCCTCGGCAATCTCAAATTGTAATAGATACCTGTTCCTAAGCACTCAGTCAGTGTTGAATTCTCTCTGTAGTCTCAGTTTCTTTGTGAACCTGTCTTATTGTTTGCCTTCCCCCCTCATTCAACTGCTGGTTCTTTTTTGGAACAGTCAAAATTCCAAAGGGCATCCCTTAACCACCCCAGACCTACTAAACAAACATGACATAACAAAAACATAATCTAAAACTTTTTAGAAAAAAATACACAATAAACTGTCCTCCTGAAGCAAAAGTTTTTGCATTCAAACCTGAAATCTGCTGTTTGACTTGGCATGAGAATTCAATGCCTATTTCAGTGTAACATGAGTTAGCCTGGTGCTGAAGTCCTTAGAGTAAACACAGCCAGAAGAGTTGCAGTTGTCCTAACAGCAATGCTCCTGTTGATACAGTCAACTAGATCTGTTATTTTCACCAGTCTCCTTGTTCTAAAAGGCAGCTAACAGCTGCCTGCCCTTTTTACTGCACCAGCAACATTTGTAATTGAAACTGAGTCAACTCAGCATGAACTGAATGGTGGTTGCAGACTGTCAGGTTCATTGAAACTGGATGTGCTACACAGATATGACTGTAGAAATAGGGAAAATTACACTTTAGTATATCATTTTTCATGATAAACACTCATATTTTGGATAAATACACGGAAACTTCTATGCTAATCAATAAAGGTTTACAAGTCTATTATAAGATCAGAGACACATGGCTGTCCTATACAAAATCATGAATTGTACTTTGAATTTTGACTGATAGATTAGTTGCTGATGATGATCATCAAGTGTACAGTAAGTTACTCATTTTAAAGTGTGATCTTATATCTCACTTTGAATATGTCTCTACTCATGAATTTCCATGCACTGACACAAGTGGAAATATAAATAACCCAAACTTAACAACCAGTAAAAGCAAAAAGCTTCCAACAGAAAACTAGGTAAGTTGAAACACTTCTAGTTTTTCTAGGATTAATAATCTTCAGAATTCTCTTCATTTCTTCTTCACTTCAAACCACCTCTGCAGTCTTACCGCTGTTGCTCCAGCAGATCTACAATGTGAATGATCTGGAAATACAGAAGGACAGACACATAGGCAGACCCTACATACACAGCTTGCCTCGGGTTGGCAGCATGCCCTGTCAGTTCTGGAAGCTTCATTTCATACGGAAGTCTGCCTCTTCCTTTTTAATGTGCCCCCTCCACCCCTGAACATTATTCAGGCATCAAACATTTAAGTACAGCTTGTTCTCCTAGACGTGACTGTCCTGCTCATCAGATCAATACAACGATTTGTTTTGATTTTTTAGGGCCAAAAAAAAAAAATCCTTGGCAATTACAGGTGTAAGAGCAAAACAGTGCAAGCCAAAAGCACATTCAACTTCTCAGCCAAACTGCACTGAAATGAAAGGCATTCAGTATTTCACTAATCCCCTCTGACTTGCTAAGAAGTAAATTAAAGTGCCCAATTCCACCACCTGCATACAACATCTTACTAATATTGGTCACAATTTAGGCCATACAGCACATCATCTCAGTTCTGATCAGCCACGCGTTAGCACACCCCCGCTACATAAGGTCGAGCTCCACCAAGAAACGCTTTCCACAGGAATAATCCCACTAACGCAAACCTTTGGCTTTGCTTATATCGATCTAAGTCTATCAGCCTGGGTTCTCAGTTTCTGCAAAACCTTTGCGACTGCACAACCTCACAGCTCTTTGGGGCGTTTCTGCTACAGCTTATCTGGTTGCTAGGTGTTAGACAAAGGAGCACGGATTAGTGAGAAAACTTCTGGCCAAACCCAGAATCCTTAATCCTGTGAGCAAGTCCACATGCATACATATGGATCCGAGGAGGCTAATGTGACACAACAGGATTTGCAAGGTAACCAGGTCAGGCTATTGATTACTTTGCAGGGAGGAATGAAAAAGCAGCAAAAGCACGGCAAAGCTCTGGGCTGCTAACGTCAGAGGAATGCCAAAGTTCTTAACAGTGTGAGTGGAAGTAACAAATGTCTCATTATCGATATCTACTTGTTAATCTTTACAGCTGATTTCCAAACTGTGATATCCCCAAACTCCCCAAACTAGACCTGAAAAGTTGAAGAGCCACATGCTAGAGCTGCAATAATTTGCTAAGAAAAAAACATAAAAGATAAGAGAACATCCCCTAGGGGCTCACTCACCTGTACGGTGGCAACATCCATGGAAGTAGAGAGCATGAATAGTCAAATACAGCCTACACCTTTGAAACTACAGTTCTATTTTGCTTACTTCAAAAGGTAAAAACCATGTCTGAATAAAGCAGTCGTCTCTGAAAGTGCTGTAACATTTATAAAGATTATTAAAAGCCTTGCTGAGTTAAACAGAGATCACTTTTCCTTACAACATCTTTCCTCCTCCTTTTACCTACCTATCTTTAGAGTCAAGGATTCATCTTAGTTATAGCTTAAACCATGGACAGAAACTCTGCTTGTGGCCTCTCAGCAGCAGGCTCTGAGCAACACAACAGCCAGAAGACACTGGTGCCCTCTCTCTGCTTGGTCCACTCACCAGCACGGCGGCAGCAGCAGCAATGAAGGGCTCTGAAACTGGTTATGCTGAGGGTTTAGAAGTAGGTAAGATTAATTCAGTGGCAAATCTAAGTGTGCAGAGAATGTGATCGCCTTTTCAAAGGCAAGGTCCAACACATTGGCTATTTCACAGCAGTAGCAAAGCTATTTTTTCTAAAAAGAAGGAGCTTTACCAGAATTCAAGGTCACTATCAGATTTCAGAGGAAAATAGAAAACTAAGTACCCTTAAATGAATTTTCTGAGCTGGTTAGGAAGGTGATAATCTCTCTTGTTATCCTAAAGCACAACTTAGTCATTTTAAATAAGATTTCTTTACGGTTTGGAGGATTCCTTGCAAAATCTAGACCTATTCCCCAATCACTACTTTTCTGCCAAATTACTATCTCAAGCCCGTTCTTCTTTTAAGAAGTATACAGGCAAGTTATCAAACTTTGTCCTAAATGTACACAGAACATTAATTACAAAGGGGTCTGGTCATTAATACCTCATGAGAATTTAATTTATTGGGGAGAAATAGGAGAGAATGTTTCTTTTCCCTGTTCTATACTCGTCTGACAAATATTTTTATGATTTTGACAGCATGTAGTCAACCTGTTTTGCAAATAATCTTTATTGTGCATATCTTCCTTTGTTGCATCTAGAGTATTTGGACTGACAATACTGGAATTGGGTTTTCAAAACCTTTGTGACAGCCATAACAGTGCTGTTGAAGCGTGCAGTTCCAGGCTCTGTAGGTGGCTACAGCTGGAATACGTTGTTCCCTGCTGCTTCATCGCCATGGACTTTCAGAGAGTTTCTCACAGCGGAGTATGAGGAACTACACTCCCTCGGTGCCTTTGAGAAGGGTAAGCACAGGGGGCAGTGGTAGCCCCCTCGAGTTCATCTTGTGACATTGGAGCACAAAGCAGCATTTGGATTTAGCCATGAATCTCTGACTCCAAATATTGCAAGAAACAGACTTTTGTTTGTCTCTATATGCACAGATATGTAAGATATAATAGTAAAACATTCCTAGCTGCTTTTCCCTGCTATAGAGTTAACTGAAAAACACTTTGCAAGACCAGAGACAGAGCTGTAAAATGACACAGGGATCACTCTGGAGAAAAGAAGGCTCAGGGAGAACCTCACCACAGCTTTCCAGTCTTTAAAGGGCAGCTGCAAAGTGGGCTGAGTCGCTCTCTTCATGAGAGGCATTGACAGGAAAAGGGGCAACAGGAACTAGTTGGGCTGGGCGAGGTTTCATCTTGATATAAAAAACATTTTTTTTTTTTTTAACAGTGAGAGCTATCACTGGAACAGCCTCCCCAGGGACGCTGTGGAGTTCCCATTAGTGGAGGCTTTAAGATGCAACTGGACAGGGTGCTAAGATAATCTTGTCTAAGCTCCATGCTCCATGAAAAGGCCAGGCCGGACAATGTTTTGGAGGTCTCTTTCAACCTGGGCTGTTTTATGATTCGGTATGACTACAGAAGTGGAAATTTGGAGGAGGATTTAACAGCTGCTCTTTGATCCTCTGCTACTAAAACTGACTCTTCATTTCTGTCTAGGAGCAAATGTTCTTCTGTGGGTTTACTCACTAGAGTAAAACCAAGGAGACAGATACTAAATATTCTGCAAGAGTGGCAATTTAATAAAATAACAAATCATAGCATCAGGACATAATTTTTCCTGTCATAAAGGCTCTTCATAAAAAAAAAATATAGTGTAGCTAACAAGCCATCACAAAGAAAGCAGCTGGTGGTTTAAATTGCTTCCCCCAACCAATAATCATTTACTTTTGTTTACACCAGTGACTCCTTTGGGAGCTCCGAGGAACAAAAAGAATTTGCAATACTTTAGAGTATTTAATCTCATTATTCTGATTGCTGATCCTCTCACTTTCTAAGGGTACCTCTAAAACTTTTAAACATCTTGTCTGTATTCACATTCATTTGAAAGTCTTCTACAGGGCTGCTGGTTGGCAGCTGTTCCAAAGAACAAGTTTATTAGATCAGCTGAATGATATCTCATTACCACTCCTTTAAGGAAAAAAGGAAAATGCCTTTACTGCCACAATATTGCAGACATTGCTATAAGCTTTTCTTTCTGAGAAGAGACAGGAGCCCTTGCAGCTTTGGATCTGTGGAAATGTGGGTACTTTACTTAACGAAAGTGCAAAATTAGTTCTAGGAACTTCCCAAATTTGTAGCATGCAACAGATAAATGTACTACATAAGCAGCAATGTGAGCACAAAACCAGGCACCCGTGGCAGCAGTACCACAATAGTCTTTATACAAACAATTGCACTAATGAAAACTAAACAATAGTCTTCATTATCTACAAACTGCCTGGCTAAATAGGGCTTTTGGGGGAGTTTCTAATCATAACAATACCCATTATTTCCTGTGGATATGAATGAAATTTCAGCTTTCCTTTACCGATTAATACATTTAACAGAATGTTTTTATCCATATTTATTACTACTGCAGTCACTATAAAATAGATTTAGAATAACCAAATACAAGATTTTATATATATATATATATATATGTAAAAGGAAATTGGCAGAAACAACAGAAGAACACCGCAACTCTCTGTATTATCCTTTTAGTGAAATAGTAACTATACTGTCAAAGCTGCAAAAGATGCATTTGAGAAGTAAGAAATTTGAACTAACTTTAGAGGAAAGGTTGAGAGCATCCTCTTCAAAGGTAAGAAATCTGCATAGATTCTGACTTGAAAGGAAATGTTGAGTGAATCCTTAGAGCACATACCTGTGACTTGCATTAAAAAACAGCATGTTACCTATAATGCTGTTAGGGGTGCTATTTGGATGCTGTCATAGATCACAGCAGCAAGTATCTAAGTTATATAAAAATACATTGCCAAGGGATTAAAGATTTATATAATACATTTTTGTTAATTCGTTGTATTATTACTCACCAACCTTAAAGCTACATCTTTAAGGTCTCAATGATATGTCAATATTTGGGTTATGTTCATAAACATGATTGTCTGATTCTAAATGTACTTATAGTTGTGTTCTTTACTTAATAGCCTTTTATTTAACAGGCATAAACAACACATACTTATTCTATTCAGCCATAGCTAGGGTGAAGTCAAGGGTTCTCAAAGTCCTGCTTGGGAGAAGCAGTACAGCAGTGGAAAGTGGGCTTTCCCATAAAACAGCTCGTATGACTGGTTAATGAATGACATTACAGTGAGTCTGCTGTTTGTAAAACCTTGAAAAGTGTAACTTCCTGGTATCTAACATGGAGCTCACCATGTTCAATGACATAGTGAGGTCAGAAACAAGGGACAGGTACAATAAAGGGCTTTTAATCTAATCTAAGAATGAATCAAAACAGCAACACATCAAAATAAAAACTATATATATATAATGTGCTGGTTTTTAGAATTCTGTTCTGAATTCCACAAGGAGCAAGCAGGATCATTAGGTTCTTCTGGTTATTCTTTAAAGAGGCCTAGACAACGTGTGCAGTTTACGTTAACAGGAAGAAGTGTTAGAGTTCACACTAAGTTTGTGAAAGGGAAAGCATCCAGAGCTCCGCAGAAAACAGCAACAAAGTTGTTAGTGGCATTGCCCTCACATCAGCCTTCTTCATCAAAAGAGCAGTTTAATTTGCTCATGCAATAAGCATTAAAAAAAAAAAAAGTATCTCTCTTTGTAAATATACAAAGATCCGATTAGAAAAGACCGTGCTATGATTAAAATACAAAACATATTAAGAAAAGGTCAAACCTGTATCTAGATTTTGAACTAGATATTGGAAGGGACCCAGCAGCACTTCAAAGATTTCACGTAGAGAATGTGAAGAGCCAGGTTTTCCACACATACTACCTGTCTGAATACATCTAAGCTGTGGAGCAGGTTGGTCACTGCTCTCAAAAAACCTTGTAGTGCTGCTCTCCCCATCAGTGTCCTCTAGAACTGCCTCCCTGTTCCCCTTCCTCAAACTTCATCCAACAGGGAGCAGGATAATGCAGAGGGCTAGTGTGCCCCCCCAGGCCTGCCCTGATGCTCACAGGGATGTGGCCAGAGCATGTCCCTGCAGCCAGAGCCGGAATACAGTCCCAGGTTTCCTGCTGCATAGCATCTGCTGAGGAATTTGGGATTCTGCCCTTTAGAGATTAAGAGGTCAAACTATGCAGCTGGACAAACTACTGATTTACACAGGGATTCCGAAAAGATAGATAATTTAATGAGAAGTTTGGATAATTTAACTGGAAGTCCCTAGTCCTAGTACAATTTTAACTACGCATAACACATTTCTAAGTCACACCTCCTTACGCTAATGCATCAATTTAGCATAGCTATGTCAGAGCGGCAGGTCTGGGAGAGCCTGGTACAGAACCAAAGTACCCTCCAAAGGCATTAAAGCATAACTAATTTGATCCTGCAATGTTATAATTCTTGAATCATTAACGCACTGGGGAAAGCTACTACAAGGTCAGAGAGGCTTGTCCATGCAGAGGAACTGTGCAAAAGAACAGTGCCAATTTTCCTTAAAGCATTCTAGCACCAAGAAGGTTTTTTAATACCACAGCATATAACCATTCTCTGATTTGGCTTAAAAGATCTTTTACTACATTGCTGACCCAGATTTTATGCTACGATAAAAACTAATTACTCCTTAACTACATAGTTCAACTAAGTCAAAGATATTATAACATGAAGTTTCTTCCCATTAAAAATAAGAAACCCAGAACTCTGGATTTTTAGCTTTGGTCGCCTTATGGTTTGCACAAACAAATGCCATTCAACATAAATAAACAGCATATGAAGTGGTTGCATAGCTAGAACTATCTTCCAATGTTGAAAGAGTCCATTCGACAAAGGTTACGTAGATTTGATTGTCTGGGGATCTTGCTGTCACACACTGAGAAGAATCGCTATTCAACATCAAGGTGACAAGACAACCTTTATTTTCAATGTGAAACCTTTGCATTTTTCTCCCCAGTAGCTTTTCTGAATGATGCTGCAAAATCTATGCTATTCCTTCCCAACCTCGCTACAAGGAACATTTAGAATTAGTTACCCTTTAGGCCTCAAAGATGGGTGGAAAAAGCTTGGGGAAGAAGTAACTGGTTTGATGTTAATTTCAAAGCCATTCTGTTGAGGCAACAAAAGATCGAGTAATGTGAATGAGGTCACAAAAATCTGACAAATGAAGCAACTGGAACTAGATCTCCTGAGTTATGACTCATGGGAGCCCTCTGAACTTAAATTACAAATGTGTTGATTTTATTGACCACTTTTATTGACCACTTAAATACACAAAAGACAATATATGCGTATATACATGGCGTAAGCAACACAAATTACATGACTTCTATCAAATTCATTAAGACTTCCTCATGCTATCATTGCATTGCAGTAAAACTTTTAAAAAAATGGTTAACTACAATTCTAATGTGAAATCCTTTCAAATACATATTGCAGAGAAGTTTCTAAAATTATTTCACAGACTACATTTTTGTAGGGAGGTGAACCAAAAAGCCAGTATAAAGCCAGTGCTGTTAATCCAGTGTCATGAACAATGTACTTATGATACAGGATTTCAGCTGGAAAATCCTGATACGGATCATGGACTTCTCTTAGAAGAGATTGCAATGACTAAGCAAACAGCAGCATGCTGGGAAGATAGTCACTGCTGTAACTAGCCAGATTTATCATGTTACTCTAATTACCTTGACTTACTCATTGTTAGGATCACTTTTCTGTTGTGGAAACTTCAGGCAGCCTCAAGCTTGACAGACTTTAGTAAGTACATCCTAACTCAATACATAATTAAGCTTCCAAGTCCAATGCTTTTTAAAAACATTTATAGCAAAGCACAATATCAATGGATATACACTAGGAATATGTAATGCTAGGGATTCTCATTCACATTATACCCATATTAATTTATCATGAATCGCAGCTTACAGAAGTTATATAGATTTCTTGCAAATTGCCATGTATTTTCATATTTCTCTTAAGTCAGCAAGAGTAAAAAAAATTTATAGACTGAATTCAACAATAATCTCAGTAATAAAATCTTTGTTCATTTACTCCTCTGTAGCCCAGTAATCTGAAGGCTGTGCTCATCTGTTGTTTTACTTCTATTTACAGAACCACTTTCATTCAGCTGTTTTATACACTTGTGGTGAGACAAAGCAGTTTTTTAACCTGACTTCTCTACCTGGCTAAGGTGGGTCTGTAAAAACTTTGGTTTATGAGAGTGAAAGTAGATAGGTAGAGAGACAGAGTTGATTTGCCCTGATCTTACCACATTTTGTCGCCAGTTATACCTCTGATGCTTCATTTGATATAAAATGCTGTTAAAGATACCACATTTTCCAGTATGATTTAAATGCCCCCCAATATTTTGTTCTGTAACGTTTTATTATGCACGTATGTTCAACACACAGCATTCTTTGAGATGCATTGTTATTAACAGGCGAGTTGTACCTTAATGAGGATTCACGCTCATCCCATGATGAGCCTTACCACGCATCTGAGCTGGGTTTAGCACTTACAAACATTCACTTTGCTACAGATCTTCCTGCTCATCTATTAATGGAATAGCACAGATTTGACAGAGAAAAGAGTTTGACTTCGTGCATGCAATGAAATAAAGTCCAATAGTAATATTACCTGACCCACACTATGTAAAGTTATACAACAAGAGGGCAGTGCATTCTTGTTCTGAACTGAAATTCCCCTCTTCTGCTTTTTTCTAATATATCCCTTTTGGAACACACTGCTTCATCTGTGGTCCACAATTCACTTATACCATCTTTTCAAGGTGTATCTCAAAAGGCAGAGAGCAGCCAACGTTCTGTGTCCATGAAGTTCCTAATCTTTCCAGGGAAACTATACAAAGCAGTAATATTTTTTGGAGAAAAAAATCGTTATCTCCTTATAGGATATTTAGACAATCATGGCTGCATCACAGTAATTTGTGACATTTGTATATTGACTTCGACACATAATCTATACCTCACCTCCCATCCTCCAGGAAATTATTGCTGGAAAGAAATGATGTATATGCTATTAAGAAACCTTTTTCCTAAGTAGTCATGCACAGTAGAAGTGGTCAATTTTTGTTTTCTTCAGCTCTCCAAGCCCTCACCATTCCTAGTCACACGTACAAATGATTTCCAAATTGTACTCATGAATCCAGTGGTCCACATATAGCCTAAAGCTAATGCCTCTTCAATTGATGATGCTTTAGGTAGATATACACCTAAATATCAGTGCACTGACATTTACAGGCATGGTTGGGGGAGAATCCAGTCCTGCCACTGTAAATAGATTAAAACTGCATGGATTGCCGAGGCAAACTTCAGCCTATGACACGATTCAGTGATTTTTGGCTAAGAGTGAGTCAAGCATGAAGATTAAGAAGGGAATTGTCTTCACCAAGCATCTGTTCTTATACCAGTGATAAGAAGAATTGAAATATTTATTCGGATCTTTAGTGGGCTTCAAAGGCAGTTTCTCTATACGGATGGTTGGTAGACTAGATGGGCTGGAGGGTCATTTGAAAACAAGAGAGAGTTGTGCGGTACCCAGCTCCTGATGCCCTTTGAACATCACACAGGAAATCTAAACACTCAGCATGGGTCCCTCCACATGAGCTTGTTACTGCAGGATTCATTACGCAGGGTCACATATTTACAACCCTTTCCTTCTCTCTTAGAAGATGTTTAAAACTAAGCACGACAAACAGGAAGTTTATCCCTGTGGAGAGAGACAGAGTTAAGCCTCTATTTAAGCCTCACTGAAGTCCTCCCAGCATCTCACAAAGAACAAGTCACTGCCAGTTTCTTCATTCCATGGTTAAATTCTCATCCTAATTTCACCAAAATGTTTTTTTTTTAAAAAGAAAGCATCACTACAACTATGATTGGGAAATTAGGTTATTCACCAACCACCACACCTGTGGCACAAGCATCAGTCAGGTATTTCAAACTCTACCTCAGCGATGAAAGTCAACCCAGCCAAAATAAGAAATTGCACAAAATGAAAGGACTGACTTGCAAACACAAATAAGACATCAACACTCATTCCTCCACCTCTGCCTTGATGGCACAGAAGAATTAACTAACTTCTTAATGCAATGCCCTAATAGAGGATCATAAATCACAAGTCTCTTAAACCTTAAATGATTGATTTGCTTTTTATTTGGTCTTTAACCTTATTAGAATCTGCAACTGTATGAAATGTTAGCTAGTACAAATAATAGTAGTACTTTACAGAGTAAGGCTTTTTTAAGTTTTAGCTTTTTTCACAACAGCAGCGCATGAAGAGCAGGATAGCAGTACAGTTCCTTGATTTTCAGTGCTAATTGGTATTGTTGCAGACCCCAAATTAGTCAAAATTTGAGAGGTAAACACAACCACTAAACTCCAAGGGATTAGTCTACAACAGAAAAGTCAGAGCCTTAACTGTAGTTTCTTGTTTCATATAGCTGGCGTATAATTATTTCCTAACATTATTTTGATATTGCAGCAGGACATAACTCTGGCCTTTAGATGCAGCTGTTAAAAAAAATAGTATAACTTCCAACCTTACGCAGACATTTTTCTAGTTGTTTAACTGTTTTACTAAATGTTTCATCTACTAGATGTTGCTATTTTGGAATAGGAATTTGTATGAGCCAGTATGAGACTGCAACATTAAGGCCTATACATGAGAAGACTTGCTGGGGATGTTCAGAAGTTTTAGCACTGGAAAAATATTAATTCCCTTTAAACAAAGTATTTTGTGATAGTGTATAAATAATTTAAAATTTATTTTGAAACCTACAGTGAATGGAGATGTGACTGACTTCTCAACGACAAACTGAACAAAGATTTTCATTCATACTTCTCCTCAAAGCCTGGGACCAGAAGTTTTCCAGGTTCTTGCCTCTGGGATAAGGAGCCTTAGAGATCCTAGTCCAAAAGTGGTCTGTTCTCATACGAACACTCCTTTTTTAGACTCCCCATAAGGCAAGCAACGTTAATGATCAAGAACGCTAGAGTAATTTAAGATTCAATTTCCTACACTTAGAGAGTTTAGTGACCCAGCAAAACTCGCAATATCATTTAAAAGTAGAGTCAATTATTACCATGCAGAGCACCCCAAATGGCGACCTCTACTTGTGCTAGGCACCATACTCACTCATTTGGCATACAACGTATGGAAGGTATCTATGTAAATGTTTCCAGCTACGTAGATGTGGGACACTCACTTTGTGAGAAGCTCATCAACGATGCTTAAGAAACAGATGACAATGCTTTCTTACTGATTACACTAATTGTATAACTCCTTAAATGCATGGTTTGATCAACATAAGCTATAACCACACATTATACATCAGAAGTCACAGGGTCAGGTGTGTTTGATTTCACGTTTACTATGCGACTTAAAAGCATTTCAGCAACTCCTGTCTAAAATTCGGTTGCTATTCTCTACACAATAGCCACACTAATACCACTTGCATACCGTTTCACAGATACCTTAAGGTTTGTATGATATTTCACACCTAATTACAATTTGGAGTCAAGTTTTTGAGGGTTATTTCTAATCAACACTTGCAGTACAGCAAGGATTACAAAACAATTTCTGAGTCACTATCAGTATCATGTCCTTACTTGTCACATAATGAAACAGTGTCTTTACAATTACCTGACTGCTCTGCTGACTTGACCTCACTTATTCCGGCACCTTTTGCCTCTGTGCCATCTGTTCTGGCAGAAAAGAAGCAAATGAACTCCAGCAGATCCTTTCTGACGGGTAAGACAAGAATTAAGATCTTGTGATAGCTCAAGGTTTCATGCTGTGAGGATACACCCTCTTTTATAACTTAAGAAAAACATTTACGGGATCTTTATCCCACAGCAGATATAAAGTGGCCTGTTAGTAATGTTTCTCTTGCTGTATGCTTTAAAGACAAGTAACTTCACCAGTACTGCACCTCACTCAAACAGAATGAGATACCTACAGCTGTCTTTCATCCTTTTTTTCCCACATCTGTGCTTGGAAGCTTATACAGCAATATAAGTTTACAGCATTTTTGCAGACCTCAGTGAGGCTTTTAATGCTAACAATGAATCCTATGTCTAAATTACCATCTTAACATTACGCCTTTGTTGTAACAAATAGCTGTAATATGCAAGCATAAAACTGAGGGATGTTTTGACTCCCAATGTTTTAGATGTATTGCATGCAGCACAATAATTAGAACACTGCAACTTTTTTGTTTCATTGTGAATTTATTCACCCCAAAACGTATCTATTAGTTCAAAACTGAATGTGAACTAGGCTGAAAATACTTCTAGAATCAACTATTTTAAAGCTCTTATTTTATTCATAATCTTTTTAATTATATGCCATTTTCCTTGGTTAAAAAAAAATTAATACTGGATTTCAAACCTCTTTCTATTTAAAGAGGCTCAAGCTTATATCTTCCTCTCTAAATGTTCCAACAAGCAGAAACCACCATATGGCAGGACAAGTCTTTCATGATTTATCTGCTAAGATGTTGCACTTATGTATGTCCATACTTGCTGATGATCAGAAAACATTGCTTTTCCTTGATATTTCGAATGATATTGAAAGACAACACTAGTATTCTTTAATACTGTGATGATGCGAAGGACAGGTAGCATTACCCTGGGAGTGAGAGAGATTTTTAAAGACCCATTGGTGAGAGGAAGGATTTGATCCATGCCAGAGAGCAAGGTGTGACACCATCTGCTTATCCCTGTGGTTGTGAATGTTTATGAACAGCTAAATTTTATTATAATTTCTTTCATTTTGTTGAAAGTAACTGCAATGTTTTTCACTAGTACTATTTCAGTAGCCAAAACATTGTTCATTTCATTGGGCTGAATTTATGTTTTGTTCTGTGACCAGAACAAGGCAATTATTTGTGCAGACATAAAGATGCTCATGCTATTGAAACCAAGCTATCATATGGATACAACAAAGAAACTATTGCCAACCTTGCCATGAACAAGTCACCTCAAAAATTCTTTGACTTGTCCTGACTTCTGTCAACTCTCCATGCACCGTGGTATTCAGATGCTCCTAATTCTCTGCCTTCACTTATGTTCTCTATGATTTATTATTCCTGTAGTTCCTCACTTTCTGGTTCTTAGTCATATCTATCCCTTGATACTATGGCAATTGCTGCTCTTACAACAGGTGGCAGAAACTGTCTCTCCCCTGCCTACTATCCTTGTCCTTACTTTGCACCCTGCTTCTCAACTGTGTTCACCTTGCTCCTTGGAAGCCAGCCTTCTGGTACGTCGTTTTGCTGTGGAGATCACAGTATCCTTGCATGCTGTTTACTGCTTTGGTAGAACTCTGTTGTATCAAAAATATATGTAAATCACTTTACTGATGGGAAAAACAAAAAAAGAAAAAAAACACCACCTGCAGCACCACCAAACAGGTGGCAGAGCTCTGCCTCATCTAGCCTCGCTGCAGACTAATCTGCCTCTAGAGCAGCACTATGCGATTCCACTGGTAGAGTATCATCTCTATCTGACTATAATACAGCAGTCATCTTTTATACTTCTTGGTGACCGCTCCTTTTGACTCAAGCATTTGGCAAAAGTAAGAAACAGAGAGGTAGGATGCAGCCAATTGGTTTCCAAATGTACACTAGGCTGGCAAGGAATCTGGGGAAATGTTCTTGACGCTTATGTTTAGCAAATGGAAGAGAAAAGATTTACTGCAGAAAAAAAGCACTGAAGCAGAAACAGATCCCTATTCCTAGGTCTCCTTGTGATCAAAATCTTCTGCTATGACTAGGCCATGCTGTGGTTCTGTGACAGAGAAAGGAAGCCTTAAAACACACTGCCATCACAACAGGGAAACGACCAACAAAAATGTATTAATACAAGATTCCTAGTTCTTAATTGCTCCCAACAAATAATACTGGGGCATGGAGAGAAGAAAAACTATTGCAGCCTCCGGGCAAGCAGATGGCCTGTTGAGAACATAGATGTATTGCACTGAAAGTGCCCTGAAGTCATCTCTGTTACCACCTCTAAGTATAACCCTGGATTGCTGGGCTCAGTGGTCTGGGAAAAGACAAAAAAGCTGGTGTTTGTCCTTGTGAACAAACAAAAATAGAAAGAGCTTTGCAGTTTATTTTCATCATTTAGAACCTAGTCAAACAATCAGAATGAAAAGCGTGGTAATTGCCTTTTGAGAGATGTTGCATTTTGCTTTAAAAAAAAAATTAACGTAGCTGTAACTCATCTGGTTGGAAGCTTCAGGACATACTGTTTTGGTTTGTGCTTAAATCAGGTAATGAATAGAACATGGCACAGAAAAAAGTATATACACATTTTAATTTCAGTCCTTGCACTGTCTTATTGTTTGTTTAAGCCTGTCCAACTGAGACTCCTTGCACTATACGCCCCTGGATGCATTCCATTTGAAACAAAGGCATATTTCAGGGAAGTACCTCTCACAAAGAGGTATTGATGAACCACAAATCAGAGTCTGGACAAATGACCATTTTACTATAAACACAGCTCTATTGTTTCCGTTTTTCTTCTCCTAGGGAATAAATATTTCATTATTCAAAACAGTGGCTGAAATGCAAATTTCTCCTCCCCTTTCTACCAATGATTTCCCCCCGCTACTCCACAGAAATGCAACTCAATGGTTTCCATGACTCCTCTCTTGCAATATTTGTATTATTTTTTCCTCTTATCTTGCCCACAAATAAATTACTGTGGAGTTAAAAGAAAAAGAAGTAATTTTCTGTTCCTCAATGACTTAGATCCACAAAACCCTGAGCTTGTTAAGATGTACACAGTGATTTCTGTGACCATTTGCCTATCACACAGTAATTACAGTTTGCTCTTTTATTTTCATGATCTATCCTTAACTTCCAGTCATGCCCTACTGTTACCAATGCCTTTATTTCCACCAATCCCATCTTTTTTTTTTTTATTCCACCTCTCAAATTGCCTGTATTGGAATGAGTTCCTTCAAGAGTGCCTTCTCAGCTGTTTCACAGAGATGAAATTAATCAAAGAGAGGAACCACTTCTGTCTTCACTCCAGCCTTTGCAGATTTCAAGAACTGATCTGAGCCGTGAGCATGTGAATTAAATTTGTTCTCAAGATACTATCCTTATGGTAACTGTTTCAGTTCAACATAAACCCAAATTTGTAAAGAGGCCCAAGATTTGGGTAGATGGAGAGAGAGATTTGTGTGCTATGACCCAAAATCCACACTTCAACAATGATGGAAAGAATACGGATGGATAGCTAGTCTAACGTCTTGTATCTTGAACCTATGAATGAAAACAAACCTTAAAAGTTTTCCTTCTACTGGTACAAAACACAGCAACAAGCAACATATCTACAGATGGTTATAAATGATTGACTCTTTGGTTCATCTTCCTAGAGGCAGAATTCAGTTTATAGTCTGTGTTCACATGACATGTGAGAACTGGGCTTGTTCAGCCTTGATGAGAAAAGGCTGATGTCTACCTAATGGGATGGTATAAAGAAGACTGAGCCAGATTCTTTTTGGAGATGAAATGACAGCATGAGAGACAATGGACATGAAGATCATCACCACAGGAAAATTCTGGTTATTTATCTGGAAAAAAATTGCTGCCATGAGGGTGGTTGAACGCTGGAAAAAGTTTCACAGATGGGTTGTGAAACCTCCATCCTTGGAAGTGCTCAAAATTCACGTGGACAAGCCCTGAGCACCCAAAACTAGTATGATCTGCTTTCAGTGGGGGCTGGACTAGATGACATCTCATTCCTTTCAACTTAATTTATTCTGATTCTCATGACCAAGGATCACTCTGTTACTGGTCATAGCTACTGTGGATACACAGAATCTCCAGACTTCATTCTAAAACTCCTACTGGGTCAACATTAAGCACCAGACTTCTCTTGTGCAGAAGGAAGATTCATCATGGCTTCCAAATAATCAAACCAAGATGTAGAACATTTCTATAGTGGATTTTGGTACGCTTCCCCATTCATAGAAAAATAAAGCACATAGATCCAAAAATCTCAGAAGATAATCATCCAAGTTTCTCTCTGTCCTAATAGATTAATAGGATAATGGGAAAAGTCGCAGTGTAACAGATCACTACTCCAAATATCTTGATCCACTTGCATATAATTTACACAGCCTTGGAACAAAACTAAGCAGAATCAATTTCCCTTAGCAAAATGTTCAATATATTATTCAAAGCTCCCAAGAAAACTTTAATATAAATGTACACAGTCACAGATAATAGCTTCAACTAAATCACCAAAGGTTCATCCAGGGTCATGCAGAAGATCATTCATATGAGCAGGACAACACATGGAATGTATCATTGTAAGACAGCATCAACGCATGACTGCAAAGGAGCTAGAAGATTTCTGTATAGAGAAGTGCTTCATCTGCTCTCCCTCCATCACAAATTTGGGCCAATATGCCTCTGTCAGCAGTTATCTATTCGTTCTACTAATCCTGTCCAACTTCAGTTTCCTTGGTAGCTCATAAGCACTGACGGGGTTACATGATTATTAACTGTTTCTAAGCAGAGATGACAGTGTTGGGTAGAAAATTACTCTCCTTCCTCATCTGATTTCAAGCAAAAGGAAATAGAGCTCAGATTTCCTTGTTCTAGATATTAAGTACTTCAGATGTAAAATCTAAGTATTCGCTGCATTCAAATCAATGAATACAGTTCATCTTATTCCCTAAGTAAGGAACAGAAAATGTAAGCTTGTGACTTTTTTTAGGGGAAAAACAAACAAAAGCAAATTGCATTAGTCAAGAAAGTTTATCAAAAGGGAAATTGAGGTAACAAACAGCACCTAAGATTCTTGACAACATTATTACAGCAACGTTCAACTATAAAGTTTTAGGAAAAGCTGTAGTTTCAAGAAAATCTTTAGTAGTAATCAGCGTAGATTTACAGTTATGCTTGTTAAAAGTGATTAACAACATTCTCTGTTGTTCATAGATGCAAACAAGATACAAGCTAAATAGCTCCATATTCAGAGAACTATGTTTTACAATATATTTTTAGAAAGACAAAAAAATAACTGTGATGATTAATACAAAACAAACTTCCCCCTCCAGAAGGAGAAAGGGAGGAAAGATACCTAGAAAACAAAAGCAAACAAAATGCTTATTCAAAAAGGAGGGATGATGTGTATTTCAATAATGTAAAATATTAGTTAATTCCTGCAATTGTTTACAGTAGATTTTCTAGAATTTGTTTCTATAGAATATCAGCATTGGTGACACATAAATCCTATTTAAAAATAAATTCCTTGTTCTGATTGACATTCTTATTTTACACAGCCTTTTGCCATTACGCTGTTGAGAATTTAATCTATATTATTAAATACATGAAGTAAGTTCAAAAGTTAGTGCATGGGTTATTCATCTGAAAAACATAGTCAAATACACATATCAATGATTACTCATTTCATACCACTAGTCTAAAAGAAAAACAGTAAGTATGCTAGCACTGGAAACAGATTTCCAGTATCTATAGATACGTTAAATATGTAATTAAAATTTTCAATTTTTTTCATGGGTTGTTGGAAGTCTACTCTACTAAGACTGTTCTTTTCTCTGATTTTGGGAGAAAGGGAAATCAAGAATTGATCTTCTTGGAAGTTTATTTCCCATCCTTCTTCAGGTATTTAGCATCCCTCCTAAAAATGAGAGAAGGCCACACTACAAACTTAACTAATAAGAGTAGTTTGGGGAGAAAATGAATTTCAACTTGTTCCAAAGCACATCCCCTGCCCTAAGTGAATCATTCCACACATTCAGGTCTACAAGCTTTCTGCTTGTTTTCAGCCCAGTGATAACATAGAATAGGCGGAAGAACAGGAAAAAAATACTTTAGGAAGTGTCAGCAGATATACTTTTAAAAACTGATAAAGAAACAGAATTAATATTGGAATAATTACATGGTGTTTTTATAAGAAATTGTAAAGCCACTTATAACAGAAGAGGCAGTGTAAAATTGCACAGCCTGTATTCCAGAATGGCTAGTTAAAAAAAACAAGAGAGAACCTTAGTTGCAAATGGCTGGCACCTCAAATAGATTTTGATTGTGGAATTGTATGGATATATTTCTTAGATGTGAATGGAAGAAAGGAAACACACTATGATGCTTGTAGCACGTAGATGTGTTGAAAAAAGGGAGATTGAAAATAGGTGTAAGATGGAAAAAGGCTTCTGCAGCACTCAGAAGAGAACCTGACAATGCTTTTGTTACCAGGGCTGCTTAAAAGAGAGGAAGATGGCAAGTAGTTCAAAGCACGTACTGGAACATGCAAAAATGAAATAGGGACAAGAAAATTCAGTGAAGATACTTTAGAAACTGAAGAACAAAAAGGAATGCCTTTCTAGTTCTCTAGATGAAATACAAAAATTTCCTCTGCTGAGTTTTAAAATGGATGGTGATAACTTCAGTACAGCATTCTTTGAGAGTATACTGGTGTTTGCAGGCTGAAACACAGGTATACAAGGGAAGAATTTGTTTAGAAGACGTGACATTGGGAGTTGGTGGTGGCTACTCAGACATTGGTAAACTTCTCTTTGGTGTGTTGCTGGTACACAGAGTGATTTTGGTATGTTTCCCATCACACCCAATCCAAGGCTTGTAACAAGATTAACAGGCATTGCTAGTGAAGGTATACAGATGTCACAAGGAATTTAATACTAGAATTTGCTGACTTACTAAAGCACTGCAGAGCGGCTGAGATATACCTATGGCTCTTAAAACTTCATATTCTTCATGCTTTGTGGACTTGAATCAGTGGCCATATTTTATTACCCTAGCCCTTTTGATTCATCGCATTGTTGTTTTATTTTATATCAGTTGCTGAATCACTGTTCTCCCTACCTCTCCTAGCTTTCTGTGTAAACAAGACAGAGTATTTATATTAAACAGTCACCTGGCATTGGAAGCTTGAACTCAGAATCTTTGCCATGTACCCCATACAAATGTCCTACCTAACAAGAAGGCTGAAGAGTCCTATTCTTTTTTTTTTTTTTTTTGTCTCCCACGTTTTATAAGTCTCTAGTCAACAATTTGGGACTGAAAGTGACGTCCTGGGTTGAGACTCTTACCCTACAGGAACTCTGTCCTACAATGTCTTTCATAGACTTATCAAGCTCATCATAAAAACAGTATTGTTATGACAAATGGAAAAGGTGCAAAAAATTACAGTCATTATTAGTTAACCAAGGAGAATGAGTGCAGCTAGAGCACTGTCCTAGGTGATAGAAGGTGTGTTCTTGTAAGGAAGGACCTGAACTCTTCTCTGGAGGCTGAAACACTGTTTAGCATATTTTTTAGACTACTGCCAGGTGTGACCTTTGACAACAAAGACATAACACTGAGACCAATGTGGTTTATTTATCTTATCTTACCCTCTCAAAACTGAACCAAAAAAAAAAAAAATCTACTCACCTTCATGAGACTAAGAGGAATTGTAGAACCCCATATGAGTAAGTATTTGTTTTGTCAGGCTTTTGCCACTCTACAATTAAGACTATGAACACCCATTTATAAAACAGAAAACTGAACACACAAACACACCGTACCACGCCCCTGTCAATTACCCCAGTATCGAATGACCAGCTGGGTCTCAGTTCAGTTAACTATTTCCTTGAGTCCTTACTGAGGGACATGCTAAGTCTCTTCCTTACTCCTGCCTTTCAGGTGAGGTAGAGAACAAATGAGATTCACAAAGGTTTTTGGGTCTGGTGTTTTTTTAGTAGGTGTAGTAAGACAATGCTCTTATTAGTGGGAAATATTACAAGAATCAAATAAAATACTGTTGGAGTAATACATTTGTTTGTTGCCTTTTTTTCTTCTCAAACAGCAAGACGTTCTAGTAGAACCTCTGGGCACTATTAGGTACCTTATTTATTTTTGGTCATACACTACTAGCCTTTTCTGCTTATAAAATAAAGATAACATCAACCGCAGCACCACAGCTTATCGTCATGTGAGATTTTAAGTTATAACTCTATCTGCAAGCCTAGCCAGTACTTCCTAAAATTGCGTATCAAAGTAGTATAAAACCAAAGCACATTCAGGCATTTTTTTGGATTGATTCACCTTGTTTGCAGTCAGATTTTTAACTCAGTACTTATTACAATATGTAGCTAACAAACCATAACAATCTTATTTGGTTCTGAAAAAGCAGCCTGCATCTGTTAGGATTAAAAATTAGTACCACCTCCATGCTTTCTAAGTATTTAGAAGATTTTTTTTTAATTGTAGTAGTCGCAGCATTTTGTAACCTCTTCTTCATCTTTAACAAACTAAGTAGACTAAGTAAGCCTCACAGGGTAACAATAGACTTTGAATGTTTGATTTTGTAATACCTTTTGATATTTTAAAATGACAAAAGGCTATCACTAGTGTCTGTTAGTTGTTCTCTTCCTCAAGCTTAACGAAGTAAAATTATAGTTCTTACCTTCTTTAAACAGGGTAACAATGGCTGTAAATGGTGTTACTTGCACACACAGTTTGGAAACCTGAAAAATAGAGTTACATTTGTAAATAATAAAGCATTTCTAACTACAGCTAAAAATACAATATTTAAAGCCATACAGATGGTTTGTGAGTTTATATGAATTAGCTTGGTAAAAGATGTAACAAATTGTCATTTGAAACTTCATTTGAATGATACCAATAACTTTTCAATTTTTGGCTCCCATTTCACTTCCCAAAGAGTTAAAGAAGGCATCATAACTCAACATAGAAGTTTATGGACAGAAACAATAATAATAAATAAAACTTTGGGCCTGACTTTTCAAGTGCAGATTTTTTTATATACTAAAATTCAATTTCAGAAGAAGCGTCATTGAAAGAAGACAACTCAGTCAAAATACAAACACAAACACCAAATCTTGGTATTTCTACCTTTTAAAAAAAAGCATAAGTGGTTATTGCACTATTAAAGAAGGACTCAAGCGTGCGATGTCAAAATAGCATTACAACATGAGAACAATATACAGAGTTACACAGGCTTTGAACTGATTTCAGTGAATTGTGGCTAAATGTAAAACAAATGAACAAAATATCACAATAGTTAACAACAAAAAAAAAAGCAACCAAGAAATACCTACACATCTAGCCTTCCTACCTGAATATTACATTTCAGGGTAACATCTATACTAACTTAATAACTTGAAGTGCTCAAAAATAAGTACACAATTTAATTTTCTAGAGCTTAAACCTTGTAGAAACACACTCACTTCCATTTACTACCAACAAGAAAAACAAATGAGTCCTTAGATTTTTCAAATCTCATTTTTCAATTTTTTTAATCTCTGTTGAAGTTGATACACAGCTAGTGGAAAAAAAAAGGGCAAATAAAAAACTCGACTCATGAGTTCACATGCCTTTGAGCTGAGTTCTCAACAGAAGAAATACACTATGGGTGAACCAAGCACCTCTAGGCCACCACTCAGTTTCTGCCAGTGAGAAAAAAAAAAAAAACCTTTAGAGAGAACTTGAGAGCTCAGCCACTTCCTGTAATCAATTCTTCTCTCTTCCCTAGGTCAAACACTGATTGTACTGTGTACTGCCACAGTTACAGGTGCAACCCTACCCTGTAATAGTCATTTATGGACTTGTAGCCATAAAGATGCTTACCCCCTTTCCAAACATACTGAAAAAGTGTGCCTCCACAATTTCCGTTGTTAATAAATAACCAAGTTCAACTGCTCCTTTCATCTCTTTGGTCTGTTTCGATAATTGCTGCAGTGAGCATCACCCGGTTCTTGGATTACAGGATCTAGTGAATAGGAGCTGCGTATCTATCTTCTCTACTTCTTTCACCATTTGATAAATCGATCATATCCTACCCCTCAGCTTTTTCCTTTCTACACAGAGGAGTGCCAGCTTCTTTAGTCCCTACTCATAAGGCAGCTGCTCTATCCCCTTACAAACTTTAAGCACTCTACCCTGTACCTTCTCTAACCATAGTACGTACTTTATAACAACAGCGAAGCAGCATTAATAATTTTAACACTTTCCTACATGAAAGCGTTCTGACCTTACGGTTAACAAATAAACACTCAGGAGAAAAGACTCCTCAGAAAGTTACAGTACTGCTAGCCAAGCGGTAGTCAAAGACGAGATCTTACCTAACTTTGTTTATAAATGATTCCTTCTTCCTTTATTGAAATTACTGTTCAAGGAAACAGAACTTATGTTTTGTAAACGTACAGGCTGCACAGAGACAACTGCAACTGCACCACAGGTTTCTCCTCTAAGTGAAAAAATGACAGAGAAGCCCCATGTTCTGCTGCTACCCAGATATCCATTAGTCAACTAGAAATTACCATTTCATACTTACAAAATCCACAAAATGCAGCATGATAAAACAATAGTTATTGTCCGTTAGAAACCACCATTCAGAGCTATAACATATGGTTATGGTAGTGACCTATACCAGTAGAATAAACACCACTTTTGTGGTAGTGTCAATTATGTGAGATAATAAGGCCAAGAGTTGCCTACAGTAAAGGCAGACCTTCTGTACACCTTTATTGGGTTTATGTGTATCTATGAACAACGTCACAAGATGTAGCAACTAGATCTGGAAGAGGTGGTTGTCTGGCAACACTGCAATTAAATTAGATAATATACATTTTAGATAATTAGATCCATCTGGCAAATTGGTAAGGCAATAGAACTAAAAACCTTATTTAAATAAATTAGTTTGGCTACTTATGATCTCATACCAATTAACAACCAAAATTAGCTAATGCTATCTTACATAAGTTACAAGAAAGGTTATACTTCTATTTTGCCCTGTAGAAATCCTTAAAGTATGCATTTATAGTCAAAACAATCGAGACACTAGGAAAAAATAGCTAAAGAATTGTATGTTAATCATCACAATCCAGGAATCTAGGAAATTACTCTCTTTTACCAAGAGAGCAGTGCAAATCAGGAGAAAATCATGAGACAATTTTCTATTTAATGTACATGCATTGTCCAGTCTAATCAACCAGATTTGAAGAAAAACAAATCTGGAATTAATGCAGTATTTCTATATTTTTATGAGTATGACATAAACTCTAGCAGAAAGACAAAATAGTTCTGCAAACAGAAAACAGCACTCTCCAAGATCTGAACTCTAGAAGCAACATTCTCTCTTTAGTTAGTATTAAATAGTATGTAGTATGTAGTAATTAAATTCAAAACGTTACCGTCACTGTGAGACATTTTCAGTAAGAAATTCCATGAAAAGTCTCTTAAATGATTTTTTACCAAGGTCGGATAAGTAACTTTATTAAAATTCTCCAGATAACTTCACCAATAGCTACTTTTGGGCATTTCTATTTCCACAGCCAGAACAGCTTTATTAAAGTTGCTAACGAAGAAATGAGAAGGACACTCAGAAACATGCAGGAAATATGAATACATTTCAGGGAAGCCTGAACAAAATTTACAAATCTAGTCTTAAGCCCACTGTTAATCTAAAAGTGGATTTGTTTAATTTGGATTTTACTAAGTCAATTTTCACTAAAATAAGACAGTTGTTCAGACATTCAGAGAAGCTGAACTTATTCAACTATTACCTTCTGCCTTCAACTAGCATTACAGTTTGAGTTTTATTTTGCCTGGAAGTAAAGAAAACTTTCAATACAATAATGGCTCTGTATGCTTGATTCTGGAGCATTTAACTTCAGAACCTGATTTGTAGGTGCTCCTCAACACCTACCTCAAAGCTAAATGCCACTATTAGCTTGTAGGATCTGGGTATCGCCCACTAAAGCCTAACACCTGATTTAATCTTGACTAGATGTCATATGGGGCATGAGATTTGAGTAACTTTAATGATTGGTTTTATATGTGGGAAATGCAAGAGCTCTTAAGATGTGCCATGATGAATATCATAGGAAGCTCTATGTCCCAAATACATGGGATTAATTTAAATAAACTAACCTTTCATTTCCTTTTGCAAGCAGTCTTTACTAGAATGGAGATCAATTTAAAGCTTGAGTTTTCTTATTGTGGCATTCTTTCACCTTACCTAAAGATGGATTATAAATTTCATTAACTTTCTTGCTTTGAGAGGACTTAAACCTCCACTTTTATTAAAGGAGAAACTTAATCTTCAGTCACATCAGAAAGGCTACCTAAAACTTCTTTTCCCTTGAAGGTCATTATAAGAACTCAAAGAGAAAGAAGCATTTACCTCAGCAGGCCCCCCAAAAAACACTTCTGAACTTACAACTCGATCATGAGGAAAAATTTGTTTTCAAAAGGTGTGTGGTGGGTGGGGGTGTGTGTCCTGTTCTCTCACAGAATTTTGTTCTGTCAGCTGTGGTAATTACCGTTTTTTTAGGCATGTGAGTTAAAATAAAGCCACAGACACATACAAAAATAATTATTGGAGAATTACCAATGGTATTTAAGTTTTGCCAGGTGGTAGCTGGCAATCTGCTGTAAGGTCTCTTTGAGGGTGACAGAGGAGAGGAACTGGAAGTGCTCTATGCCCTTTTAGTCAACTTTCTGCAAGCAGGGGTCACAAGCAGTAGGAACCTCACGACATTTTCGGCAGGACAAGGGACCGTGCATCACTCAAGGCAGCTAGGATCGATTAAGCAACCGTAATTAGCTCTAACGAACCGGGAAGACAAAAATTAAGAGCTCGTAAGCGCTTGTGCCTCTTGTTTTCACACTACCACCGCGAAGGGAGCCAGGCGTTGCGGCAGGACCTGGTGGCCCCGTGAGGCGGCGAGGAGCCCCCAAAGGCTGTGGGGAGTTACCTGGGCCGCTCCTTCCTCCTCCTCCTCCTCCTCCCGCCGCAGCGGGGCCGATTGGTGGAGCTCAGCCCCGGTCCCACCCGCCAGAGGCGTGCCCAGGGCACCTGCCCCGCCGGGAGCCCCTGCCCACCGTCCGGGGCGCTGGGGCAGTGCATGGGGCGGCAGGGCGCCCGGGGACCCGGACAGCGGCTCGCCGGTGCCGGCCAGGGGGGAGCCTCCGCTCGTCTGGCCCAGGGGCCGCTGCTGGCTCCGGGAGGGTCGAGGGCAGAGCCGGGGCGGCGAGGCGGAGGGAAGGGATGAGAAGTTGAGGGAGGACGGAGCGGGGGTGCCCTCTCCTCCTCCCGGCCCCGCCGCAGGTGCAGCGGAGCCGCAGCGGAGGGGCTCCGCAGGGAGCAGGGCCTGGGCTGAAGGGCGGCGAGCGGAGCCCCGAGCGGGGGGCAGCGGCGTTAACGGAGGCAGCGACGAGGAGAAACGGCCCCGAGGAGAGAGCGGTGAGGGAGCCGGGCAGCACCCTGGGGTGCCGGGTGGGCAGGGAGTGGGATGGAGAGGAGCCGCGGGGGAAGGGAGCAGCGGCCATACGGCGGCCCCCGGGGAGGGGGAGCGGGGAGCGCCATGCCCTTGGTGGGGTGCCGAGGGGCGTCGTTTTGGGGTGAGGAGGGGCTCGTGCTCCCCCTCGTCCCTGAGGTGAGCCCGAGCTGGCGCTGTGAGGAGAGGAGGGGGCAGCCCCAGCAACCCGGAGGCGCCTGGCGAGCGCCCCAAAGGCGGCGAGGAGGGGTCGCCGGCTTCCTCAGCCCGGGGAGACGCCCGGGAGAAGTTTTGGGGGCTAAATGGGGGGGGGCACCGCAAGTGTTTGGGGTCGGGAGACCTCACCACGAGGGGCCTGGGCTGCCCTGCTCCCGGTGGGTGCCGGGTGGTGTCCTGCCCTGTCACCTCTGTGGGGCTTACGAGGAAAGGAGTTAAGCGGTGAAGGGAGTACATCAATAAAAGTCATGGTGTTTGGACAGGTATTAAATGGTATCTTTTATGGCTTGTTTACGCATTCATTGTAGTACGGCTGTCGAACAATAGGAAATCATGAAACAAACCTGTTTTGTGTGCTCTTTGGGATTGCCTAGGAAGAGCGGCAGTGGCTAAGTTTAGTAGAAGATAATCTTAAAGGTCTTTCCCCCAAAGCAAACACCTTGAAAGTAGTATTTTTGCTCTTCATGCCGTGACTAGGACACTCAGTTTTCAAAGTAATTCACATAATATCGGTTGTTTCTATATGTTTATTCTAAAAATGGCCTGAGTTATGCTTCCTATTGGAAACTGCCTGCCTGGTTTTCCAAGCAATTATCACCCAAGGTCACTTAACATATTTTAGCTGAGCTAGTTTTATAGCACTGACACAACACTGTATGCAATTAACCTTTACTTCACATTTCCTTGTTGTTGTTCCCTTGCTCCAGTCATTGATCCAGACTGGGTACTGCAGTGATGTGTTTTTTTTTCCAGAACTCCTAACAAGTTTGTGCTAGGGTCCTAAATTCTTCCAAATAGCTTTCATGCCATTGTGAGCTGTCTTTGTTGAAAGAGTTATCTGTGAAATACTGGGGAATGAGCATGCATTGCTTGCATTTTGTTCTTGACCTTCGTGCAAGAGAAGTCATATGCTTGAAACAAGAAATCCATTTCACTGTGTCATATGTCTGTTAAGTATAGGGACTGTAAGGTGAGTCTGAGTCCACTGTAACATGTCGAATCACATTATGGTACTCCATTAATACCCCTTAGTTTTTATGTTCTTAAAGCACACTGAGCTCAGTTGGGTTGTTCTGAAATACGATGTGGGCCGAGAGACCTGCAGGTGGAAGAGACCCTCGGAGACGTCCTGGCCTCCTGGTTGTGTGTGGGGGCTGAGCTCACCTGTGCCACACAGGGCAGTGGGTCAGCTCTGCGTGCTGGTGGCAGCTCGGCCCGGAGTGTGGCCGCGCGCTGCTGTTGCAGTTCAGTGGAGTCGCCACTGGATTTGGGCTTGGTCTAAGGTCAGGAAGGATGCTGCTGTAACTCCGGGTTGGTCCCCTGTAATGCACTTAAGTAAATTAGTTCCTGTTTAGAGAAATTGGAACGTAGTCTGTGAGACTTTGGTGCCATATTTATCGTATCTAAAAGACTTGAGAGGTGATGCTCTAAGCCTGGTCGACCATTTGGAATGGTGTCTTAATGGATTCACCTGGATGAGTTGTGTTTGAGCTAGTAAATGAATGCTGGCGGTGCTATGGAATTGTAACCACATAAATTAGTTTGTAAAGAAAAACTAAGAGAATTTTCTGCGAAATGTCCTTTGATGCAGATTGACTTGATTGATTTCTAGAAATACATTTTTATTCCCAGGACTAGAAAAACAATCAAATTTGTGTCTTCTCCCTGTGGTGCGTTACCACACATGCAGACATTGAGTAAGACGGCACTGTGGCAAGCCTTATATCCCCAAAACGATGGCACTGTGCATCAGTTTGTGTATGGCCTTTTATGACACAGGCCTGTTGGGGCTTGTGCAGAGGACGTGCTCTGCTGGAACGCTCCTACCACTTCAAGTGCCTTCTGCAATAATACTAATAACTGTAATAAAATCATTTTCTGACTTTATTATTTTCTAATTGACCTTCCTGAGCATGAACTGAGTTACTTCTGACTTGAACAGCTGAGTATTTTATTGCCCACATCTAACTTCCTTTGTGTTTTCCACTTTGGGCTCCTTGAGGCGCATCTTTCCACATCACTGTTTTTGTCAGGCGTCTTGCTTTAGACTAGTACCAAGAACTCGCATCAGTTTATTTTTATCTTGAACGAGTCCCTTATCACTTATTTACTAGAAAAATCGCAGTACAGCTTTAAATGCTATTGAGACATTTGTTGTAAGGTCATATTGAAGAGATGGTTACTAAAGTAAATATCTGTTCTCTGCAGCTCCTAACTTAACAGAAATGCTTTTATTGCAGTTTCAGTATTAGTGATATTTAAGAAGAGACTAGAAATGGCTGACAAATGCTGATACATAAGCATTTGAAATCATTCACTCTCTCTTGCTTGGAGTTTTTATTCTTTTAAGAATTTTTAGCATAGGTGGTTTTTTTTTTTTTTTGAAAGTATCTTGGGCTTAAAACTGACATTCTGATACAGATCACAGTGTTGTTTATGAATAGGCATTTTAGAAGGCTCTTCTGCCAGTTTTCCAGGAAGTAAAATACAGTAGCATCATTTAATAGAATTCTCGCTCCTAAATCATGTACTTTCTTTTTTCTAATTACATGGAAGGTTGTTATTGCAGTTCTTTACTTGGATCCAGTGTAGTGGAGAAGTAGTGAGTCCCTTTGGAAGCTCTTAAAATTTTTATATGTTTTAACATACGATGCTATGTGTTCTCAACCCCTGAATATGTTGGCATTCTTACCTATGTTTTTATGAAATAATATACTTGTTTAGCTGTTGGAATGCACATAATTGACTGTGTCTGGGGTTAAAGGACACACGCAACATCCTTGCTTGAATATTGGGCTCTTGGAAATAGTATTTAAGACTTTTTACAACAGGCATAGCTACTAGCTCAGTTCAAAAAAGTTCTCTCTATGGGAAGTAATCCTAAATGGGGAAAAAATACCCCAAAACTTACGTTAAAAAACAAACAAACAAACTGTAAATGTAACAGTTATGATTTAGGGGTTAAAGAGGAGTTGAAAGACAGTTTTCTAGATATTGTGGGTCAGATTTGCATAACCTGACTCCTTACTACAATTTCTCGTAAGTAGCACAGTTGTCATGCATGTAACTTTATTCCTATAGTGAAACAAGTACAGCTTTCCTCTGTGCTCTGTGCTGTGCTTTCCTTCTGTGAATGGATGGTTCAGCTTCATGAGAAGTGAGTGATTTTAGAGTGTTTTCCCTCCTGCTCAACAACTGAAGGGAGAATTTACTGGGAAGTCAGGAATTTAATAGCCAGCTTCAGGTTCTCAACTGAGTTGGAAATGAGCCCTGTTGAAACAATGTGCTTTGTAAAAGAACAAAAACTGATGAAATTTTCTTGGTGGGGTAAAGCCCTCTCTTTAAGGGGAGGTAGCAATGTGGATGTAAAAGGTAGAGTTCCTTAATTTAAGACAATTTAAAACAATTAGAAAAATTGTTTTCACCTATACATTGAGAGCAGTCTTTTGGAAGTTGACATTTCATACTTCTGTTACACATGGGAATTGACTGCATAGCTGTAGCGACCTTCAAACGTTAAATCCCTGGTTCAAGGACTAGGTTGTAGCTGCATTTTAATCAGTGCCTTCACATCTGCTGAATTTGGTGTTTTTTTCCCCAACCTGGAAGTCATTTGACTTTCACATTAAGTCACATGAATAAGGTTTTGTAATTTAATGCCAAGTACACTGATTCATAAAGTCTGGGTGTTTGAAAAAGGGTTGTAATGATTTTCAACAAAAGCATGGCCAGGAGTTGCGCTACTACTTCCTTGTACTTAACTTTGTTTTCAGTACTTCTGTGTTACCCCCCGATTTAATGTTTAAAATGAGAGATTTCAAGTTCAGAGGAAAGTCAGATACTTCCTAGCTAATGCTGTGAAAGAAGCATATTTGTCTGAATGAAATGTGGATTAGGAACAGGGATTTTGGCCAGAGTAGTGCTCTGAACACTACAAGAATTTAGCAGCGAGGAGGTGGACAGCTTGCTTTTGAGGAGGAATGGGCAGTGGAGCTGCAAAGCCCACAGCACCTGACAACTCAGCAGTGTGGCTGGATGTGCTGTCTGCAACTTGCAGCACCTGGAGAGGGAATGTACTCTTCTGAACGCACTTGTAGCTGATAGGAGAAACGCACACCTTTCTTTGAACTCGCTGAGACTGCAGATATATTCATTTGAATCTTTTGTTTCATGGGAAAAAAAAAATTACCTCCTACCCCCATCACAGTTAATTAAATACTGTTGTATAAGATGAAACACGGGAAGAAGATGCAAGGAAAAACAAGGCAAACATAGGAGATGTGCCAAATACATTAATGTTTCATATGATTGGAAACTATATAGTGAAATATTCCTTCAAATGAGTACTTAACTCTGTTTTCCCATCTTACTCGCTGTTACTGCACTGCAGAAGTAGTTTGTTCTGTTTCAGACTAACAAGATTCAGAACTTTTTTATGGGATAGTCGTTAGAGAATGTAGATGCCATATGCAAGTAGTTGAATGTTTATTCTGTACATTTGCTTGGGAAGCCAGTTTGCCAACTTATCATAATGTAAGCAAGTGCTGAAAACGACTTTTGTATAGCATGGGTGTGCTGAGACTTAAACTTGGACCTTAGCGGCAGTACCTTGAAGTGCATTCTTGGTTGCTGCTGGTGAAGATCTCGCGGGTGAAGTTTGGCGTCGGCAGTACTCAGGATAGAGCATGCGCTGCAGATTGGGATGCACTTGCAGGAATTTCCCTTGGGGGAAGGAAAGGCTCGACCAACTGTGGTGCCTGCCGAGTCAGCAGGTGCACAGAATTACAGAACTGTTGGCTAGAAGCATCTCTGGAGGCTCTTAGACAAATTTCCACTCAATGCAGGATTGTTGGCAGCATAAGATTGGGTCAGCTGTGGCTGTTTTTTATCCAAGTCCTGAACAGATCCAAGGATGGAAATCCCACATGCTCTCTGGTAACCTTTTCCAGTGTCATACTGGGACTTGTTAAGCTGCAGTTTGTGGCTGCTGTTCCCCCCAGTAAGAGCAAACAGAAAGCTAAGGAGTTTGGCTAGGAAGCTAAATGGGAACATCTGACAAAGTGGATTGGTAAGATAGAAACAAGTGCGTGCTCTGATCACAGCATTATTTATTTTTTTTAAACCATTGTACCTCTCAGGTTGCTGCATGGTTGCCGAGTCACATCTGTGTGTATTCCTGGTGGTCTTAGGGCATCAGCTGAAATTCTGTTTATTGCTTGTGGGCCACGGGTAGCGCTGGCTGCAAATACTCATGTGGTATAAGAGTTCTTCATGCACTGAGTGTGCTGCACTGATACTCTGAAGTGAGCTACAGGCCGCACAAATCTTGCTGCTATTCCGTACCTTGCTGTAAAATGAGATATGAATCTCTTCTGTTTCCTTCTAGGGCTCCCTTCCACTAAGCCTGTTACAGCTGAGGGAAATTGGAGGTCACAGCGGTCCAAATAAAATGTGTACACCATATAAATACAAAGAAAGATTTGTTCTAGAATTAGACCCTTGATTAAACCTTGCTGGTCATTGAAAGATTGTTATTGCCTGTCCCTGGAATATTTCAGCGAGGTCAAAGAAACTGAACCTTCAGAGCTGTGCCTTTATATATGGTGTTACTTGGGCACAGAAGTCTCTCGCATGAAATTGAGCATATAATACTCGTGGGAAGTTTTGTTTACAGAAATTCTTCATTTTAGAGAGCTGGGGATGGAAAATTTGAGGTGATTTTAGTAACATGACTGGATAGGCCAGCCTAGTGTTTGGGGCATCCATTGCTTGTGGGGTCTAGAAGTCTGTAAATGAGCTATTAGTATAAATCTTGAGGGCTTGCATGGAAACTCACCCGCATTTGACTATGAGAATTTTCATTTGAAGCTTGAGGATCTTGTAAAAGGGATCCTACTCTCCTGTATGCTATGTCTACCTTAGAAATATGGCAGCTTTAAGTTACAATCTTTAACCATTGTAGTGATATATCATTAATTACTCTCCCTTGTGATACTTTGGTAATTGCTTAGCTTCTTAGTTTGCTTTATTTTCATGAAAGCACTCAAGAAGATTAGAAGACTCCAAATTATTGTAATCTCACTTTTTTATGGAATGGTCAATCTTGCATTATTACCATAATTTTTAACTTACTGTAGACTATCAAGTTACTTCAACAGTAGGGCTGTAGTTAACAGAGCATATTTGTTATAAACCACCAACAACTATTCCTTATTACACAGTGGTAGCGTTCAAAAAGTCCTAGTTGCTTTCCAGAAGTGGGTTAAGATGATCACATCTTCCTGAAGGTGGAATTTTACTGGGTAAGGGTAGGTGCATGAGCACTTGTACAGCACTTGGTGTGCATCTGGATGGTTTCTTGATTTGTTTTGGTTTTACACCCAGATTGACCTCTGTGAATCTCGTTCTTAGAGCTGCAAGTCATCTTTATCTTGACTCTGAGTTGGATCCAAGTTCCGTTTTTCTTTAATATTTGTAAATTAACAAATAAATTCTTAGATCGTCTCAATCTTATTTTTTAAGAGGGGGAAAAAAACCCCAGACCTTATCTTCAGACCGTTTCCTTTCTGAAGTTATAATACAATTTTAGTCCACTACTGATACTAGAAACTGGCAGGAAGCTTCTGTGTATTTAAAATTGCTTATGCAGTAGCTGCATAAGCTTGAGTCTTTTCTTAACTCTTGCTGGAGTGCAGTCTGTACCTCTTAAGAAGGTTCCTAAGATGATTTTTGTCTTCTGTCATTCTGATAGGCTTATAAGATCAGGGGCTGTGAGCATTGTATTCAGTAGGAGAAAAGCAGTTGTGTGCATAACTTTTCTCTTTATTTTAACTACCGACTCATACTAGGAGTTGGTTCAAAGCAGACACCACAAAACACGCACATATCTGAAAGCAGAAAATAAAGCAGTAACAAAAACCTGCCTGTCGATGCAAACGTTTCAGAGCAACCTAGTGCTAAACAGACTGTCCAAGCTGGATCTCGTTGGAGTACAAGTTGTTGCTGCATATGATCTCGAGCAATGCAGTTAATTGAGCTGAATAAGAGGAAAACATTTTTAATAAAGTATTTTAACTTTGAATAAAGTTTTATTTCCCACTGCGGTAACAAATGCGCCATGGTTTCCCTTGTGATTCTGTTTGTGTGGCTTATTAAAATGTAATTATTTGCTATAGGATGAAGTCACAAACAGAACAAAGAGTTACTCAGTGCTTCTAGGTGTCATGTGATGGCGTGACCAGGGAGAGGGAGAGCTTGTACCAAGCTGAAGCTAGCTGTAGTGAAAGATGAAGCATCCCCCTGCTCCTCCAAAGGATTATCAAGGTTGGAATAAAATCCCCATAAAACGTTTGTTTAGAAGGAATATATTGATTCAGATCGTCAGGTTTGTTTGAGGCAGACTTCATGCTTGCCTGTGGTCTCTTCCAACCTAGATAATCCTGTGATAGCCTACAGAGGCTTTGTCACATCAAGTTTGCAACAGTGCTGTGCACTGCGGTTTCTTCCACCCTATTCTTTAAAGAGTCATTTTACCAAAGAAGAATCTTGGCACTGATAAGTGTTTAAAATTAGGTAGGTTTTATTCACCCTCCTCTTTCTTTTTTGATGCTTAGTGAAACCAGTATTTCAGCTTGTGCCAGTGAGAAAGGGAAGGATTTTTGGGTGACTTTTCCTCCCTCCTAGTGAAATGCTTGGCCCATTGGTGGAGGCATCCTTTTCTCTTCTCTCTCCGCAGGTAAAAGGATTTCTTTGTTTTCCTCCCTGACTTACAGCTGCAGTTCCTGGTGGCACAGTGCTGCGTGTGTTGCGATAAGCTACACCAGGACCGTGCCATTGGGAGAGCACTCGCTTTTTAGGGACAGATTCATTCACAAGGAATATAGGTGTTGCACTTTAAAGTAGGTGACTTGTGCTGTGTGTAGGCAGCACAGGAGCTGGGGGTGAAGTAACCCCAGACAGCACAGGAAAGACCTGCATAATACGGGGCGTTACTGCAGCGGAACCCGAGCTGTCTGCGGATGAAGGCGCAGGGGTGTCGGAGCAGCCTGCTGCTTCCTCAGGTTTCTGTGCTGTGCTTCCTTCTTGTCCTGAGGCCCAGGGCAGCACGTCAGCTCTGCTGCCACGCCACACGTGCTGGGCTTTCCTCCAGTCCGGGCTCAAAACAGCGAGCTGCCCTACTGATACCTCTGCACATCCCCTTTCAGCCACGGCCCCTCGGTGGGCTTCAGGTCCCCTGTGTAAATGGCTCGGCACACTGCAGAACAAAAGGCCACTTGCTGCTCTTGCTCTCTTTGCTCTCATTGGAGTTATTAAAATCTATTTTTCAGTTGTTGTGAATTGTTTTTAACTAGCTTGTCGGCTAGCTCTAGGAACGTGAGTATTTCAGAGGGTGCAAAATCTTTATGGAGCTTGTTTTCATGCAGTTATTTGGGAGGGTGCCTCTGGCCCTTCCAACCACAACTGTTCTGTGAATCATTTATCCCGAGGTAAATCTCATCGTGACCAATGCTGTCAATATTGCAGCATTATCACGCTGAGGTGTGTGGGTCTTGCTGTGGTTTATAAGTGACTTTGTTTAAAAGATGGAATATATTACTGTTAATAATTTACCAGTCTTGTAGGAATTTCTAATATATTCATAGAGTAATAAAGATTATCTTTTTAGAGATAATCAGTCTTTTCAGATGTTTAGGATTACTTTTCATGGCCACGAAGTTTCTAATTACAGCAGTTATTTCAGAAAGCCAGTGGTGAGGTGCTAGCAGGAACGTTAGACCTCAGTCACTGTTGCTCTGTGTTCATCTTAATAAGGCATTGTCTTATGTACGAGTTCTATTCCCATGTAGTCTTTTTAATAAAATCTACCTACTAGCATGTCTATTCAGTGTTTTGCCTGCTAACTCTAAAACCTATATTTTTGAATGTCACCTTTTGAGTGACATTTTTATTTAAATCTTTTTTTTTGCACAGCTCTCAAAAAGCTTAGGTAAAACCCTGCGTTTAATAAAACCTGTTACACAAATAACGAACCCTTACTGAAAAGGGCTTCATAAATTGCATAGCTTGTGGACTCCTTCATAACTGCTTTGCTGTTTGCATAAGTGACACAGTGGGTCTGTGATGGATGCTTACAGCAATGTCATCATGTCTGTAAATCTTCCTCTCAGCTGTAGATGTGGCACTCTTGTAGCCATGGAAATGCTTCAGTCACTGGGTAAAAGAATGCAGTAGTTGAATAAACTGCACAAAGTAAATGCAAAGGCCTGTCCCTGTTTGGGTGCACACCATTTCTTTCTAATAATTTCCAATAACATCTTAATTTATTCGTTTGGTTGAAACAGGAGCCTGTAGTTACAAGCCAAAGCTCAGTACTTCTCTAAAACATCACAACACAAAATAACAATCAGAGCGTGCACTACCTCAGTAATTTGTTGCAAGATCTATGATAGGAAAAACTGAAGAATATAAATCCGAAGGTTCTGCAATCCTTGTTATCAGAATCTCTTCCTAGACAATGTATTTTGCTGTTCCAAGGCTCTGTACGTACACAAGTTTCTGATGCTTTCATCTCTGAGAGCACATGGGGTGTTTAATAGCAGTTACTTCCTAATCTTAAACTACAGTGTGCTGCCTGAAGTCAGTTTAAGGGCCTGATTTCCTTTAATGCTCCTAAAGGATTATGGCATAATACTTCCTATTACCTACAGAATACGTACAGTACAGTAAGTGGGATTATAGGTTGAGTGTGTTTTGCAATTGCCAGCTTTAAAGGTTTAGGAGTCAACTTGGACTTTCAGATGGAAGAACAGGGTCTTGTCTTACCCTTATCTGCTGTGCCACTTTAATTAAAAACTTTGTGTGTCTGTGATGATTTGATCCTCTTCTGAATAAGCTATTACACATGATTTGGTCAGTGAATTTCTTCAAACTGTGGCATTTCTGTATACCAGTGTTTGACAAGAAATACTGAAGTGGGCTGGTATTAAGCATTAAAGATAATGTTTTGAGGGAAACTTGAAATTAGATTTTTTTTTTTTTAAGCAATGTATTGGAGGACATCACAAATAGAAAGGAAGACCTGTTCTTTTATTTGTTCACTTTTAATTTGTTCATTTATTTTATTTGTTCCCCGGTATAAGTAATGCACTGCATTCATGCTTGTGTGTGTATGTATATTTTGTATTTTTGTTGTTAATACCAACTATTTGCTTGTGGTTGATGGAGCTGAGGCTTGCTTTGGTTGCATATATTTTATTACTGAATCGTCCTATAAGTAGTGTTAGAGAACCATTTATTTGTTTTGGAATATCTTCTTCCTCTTTCAGCTTTACACTTAAGTGTAAATGGTTTTTGTTAGTCATTCCTTGCTATCTTGGGCTTGATAAAATGCTTTGCTTACAGGGCCTTTGGTCATGCAACTAGCTCTGTAGGGCTTGGCTCTCTATTTGTTTAACTGAAATGTTTACAAGCCTATGAAGGCTGGATACCATGTTTTATCTGGGAAACTGTGTTTAATAACAGTGAAAGCAAACAGATTTGCACATAAAATAGGTGGATGTTGATGGGATTTTGAACAGGCAGCACAGCACCGGCGCTCCAATAAATTGGGTAACGTGGGTAACGCTTCAGGTAACAACTTGCTTTTTGGCCTGGCTTACGCTCCACTGCCCAAGATAACCTGTGCTTTCTTTCTTTCTCCTCTTTAATGCTTCAGTTTTATGAAGAGCGCTAGTAACCAACAGTCAGGAGCTGCTAGTGCTTTATGGGGAGCTTCTGGTGCTCTGAGTAACCTGTGGGCTTTCAGCCACAGCCTGGGGCAGCCTTTAACGCACCGTGCTTTCCACAACGCGTTTTTTCTACAGCTAGAAGGCACACTATCTAAAAACCACGTTGTGTGTGTTGATACCTGTGATGGGCACTGTAAGGTGGGACCGACTGCTGAGGTGACGCTGTCCTGCTTATGGTTCTGGTTTCTTGCCCCCAGGTGGAGATGAGAGCCGGTGGGTTAGCTGGTGTCAAATCTGACTCGGTGACGGAAAGCACCCTGCTCTGCAGTGCCCTGGTGTATCCTGATGTGGAAACTGCATCAGATTTGCAACTTCTATTTCAGTTTATTCACTGATAAATACACCTCATTTCTTTGTCCAGAAAAGTTTTCTGTTTTCCTGCCTTTTATTTGAGTCAGATCAGGTCATTCATGAGTTGACAGCTCTAAAAGTAAGGTTTTTATTCTCCTTTCTGAAATACTGAGTTTGATATAACTAATTGATAGTAGAGAGAGAGGACAATACTGTGAGCAAGGCTCAGGTGATGAATCTGTATGTTACCAGGACTCTGTTAGCAGTTTGCAGTGAGTGCTGTTTGCTGAAATGCACGTAAATCTCAAATTTCCCCCTTTTTGGTAATTATACTTCTGTGACACACCTCATTAGCTTCCCACTTGCAGCTAGTCATTTCAGTGCTAATCAGCATTTGCACTTGGGCTTGCAGAGGTGAAAATCTAGTTGGTAAGCCTGCTTTTTTTAATGCATACTGGTATCTGTTAAATTGTAATGAGAAATTGGAAGCCTTCGGGTAAGATGAGAGTGATCAGTGGCTGGAAAGATTACTCCTTTGCGGTCAGTGCAGTGCTGTTGTTTGGTATGAAGGGCACCTTTCTAGGTCCCAGTCTTCTGACCAAACTGCCCAGGTAAACTCAGCCAACCGCAGCAAATCTAAAGAAAGGCTGAAAGGAAGGAAAGGACTTGAAAAAGTCACTCCTGTCATGCAACTCCAAGTCTGTAAACTTCATTTGCTTCTTCGGAAGTGAGGAGAGTTATGTTATTAGTGACTAAAAAGTACTGCTTTACTACTGTGTATAAGTACTGCTTGCTTTTTTGAGCAGTGGTAACTATTCTCACAGTTTGAGTTCCAGCTGTGCTGAGTGCCATGGTACTTGAGAGCTGCTTTGGCTTCTAGAACTGACTGCTCTAGGGGAGAGAGAGAGACAAAAACAAAACCACACTGAAAACAGTATTGCTGGCTTGAAAATGGGTATTGGGAGATTCAGAAATAGGCAGGTAGGCAGCCAGCCGAAGAAACCAGAGGAAAAAAGTCCGGGTTTTAATTACAGGGTGGTTAGCATATTGGTTAAGGGTTGGCAGTAAATCTTATCTTCGGTATGTATTTCAGTGCTATAACTGACTGTTGCATAAATTATGAATATGGATGATTTAAAAATATTTTTTAGGATTGAAATACAAATGCAGTATTAGTTCAGTTTTAAAATACTAATTTAAGCATTAAGACTTTTTTGTATAATTCATATAAACTTTAAACATCACTCCATTTCTTTCTGTGTTTCCAAATTTTCCTGTATAGGGCCTTCACGAATAAAACGCGGACTCCTTATCTGCACAGTCACATTTCCTGTTCTCAGTCCCGCTTTGTCTTTCTGGGTGAATAGTAACATGTTCTGTTAAAGTAAAAATAAACCAGGAATTAGAACTCTTAATCAGCTGGAAACATCCTTTCAACAGTCCTCTGTGTAGGTGCTTGGTTTTCTGCAGCCCACATTAAAACTTACACTTTCTCTTTCATTTGAAAAACGACATGCAAGCCATTAACTTTGAGAAGCCATTGGGATAGGTTTAATGTTTAACTTCTTGGTGTTTCTTTAACTTCTTCCAAGAGCTGAACTCTTTACAGACAGCAGTTGCATTTACTTGTATAAAGCTGCTCCTTACATCTCCTTTTTCTCCATACCTGTTCTTGCTTTTTGGCTTAGAGGAGTAAATGGTTTCAATTCAGTGGTAATTGTCTTAAGTATTTAAAAAAAATAAATTAAAAATGGCTTTTGTTCCTTCTTATTTTTATGCCTTCTGCTATAAAAGGCTATTATATGCCACTAGAAGGAAATCTTACTCTATGCAGGCAAATTCTAGGCAGAAAGATTTAGGACAGAGGTAGAAAATGTTTTTTATATTATTAAGTATGATGCAGAAATGTCATCCTCTGGCTTTGGCTTTTTTTTCCTTCCTACTATATAGACACTTGACGTTTCCTTTTCATAGGATCCTTAGGATCCAGCAGCAGGACACAGTGGTGCTGGATGCTGATCCCTTTTAGATATTTTGCCGATGTCTTATTCTGGGAGTTTGTGGATGATGGGTTGCAGGGGGAGTCCCCATGCTCCAGTTTCGATGGGCTGGCATCGAAATGAGCCTTGTGGCTCTCAGAGGTGAGCTGGGTTGGAAATTCCCATCGAGATGGGCATCAGCAGCTCTCTGTGTCATACTGGAAGTACCTCAGGTCTCCAGAGAACTCCTGGCTGATGGCAGGGAGCTGAATGCACAGAGTTGTGTGTTGTTGCCAGTGAGACCTCACTCAGTGTCTGCAAAATGGGAATTGGGAGCATGGTTAGTTGGTGAACTGAGTGCTGTTGCATATTGGCTTTGCTTGTGCTCGATGCAGACCTTGCAAGCTCCCAGCCTGGGGCTGGCCAAGGGATGAAGTTACGAGGCCTTATCGTGGGGGCTCCCGCCACAGGTGGAGACTCTGGTTGAGTGCAATATAAGGTCAATGCCATTGCTTCCAGTAAAAAAATGTCCCTTAGTGGGCATCTCTCTAATCTGTCACGTGTTTATTACCTCTGTGGTTTGGCAGGCCCTGTACATATATGTTCCTGTCCCTGTGGAAGATAATTGTGTTGAAAAGGGGGACTCCATAGCAGCATTTTGTATCAGTGCTGAGTAGTGAAGGTGCTGTGAGGCTTCTAGAGAGGAGTGTCATCTGTTATCATCGATACACAGCAGGAGAGGAAAAACTAATGTTTCATAACTGCTTGTAATTATATTGACAGATTTCCATGTTAGCTAGCTCGTGCTTTATGGGAGGCTCATAAAGATTAAGTTATTCGATGTGTTCTCATTTAAAGCAGTGCTGCGCAGTGAGAGCGGGGATCGGAAGAGGTGGTGTGATACCGTAAGCATCCTGAGGAAGTGCAGAGGTAATTCTGGGTGGCTTTTGGTGGCATGTGCAGAGATGAAGCAGTGGAAAATACGCCTTAGGGCTAAGGATTGTACCTGCATGCTCACGAAGACGTGCTGTGCTTGGAACCCGCGTCAGGTCAGGAGATCAAAGTACAGCATGGGGCTCTTGCATCTGGCAGCCGGTTGGATCACGGCGTGCCCGTAGGCTTCTGATACCTCTGATTTACAGTGATCTCGGAAACATTAACTGTTTGTGTGTTTCCCAATCCATTTATGGTTTTGTAACATCCCCGTTGTTGACAGAAGCAGTAACTTATACCACGGGAATGCTTATAGCATGAGGAGATGTAATCAGTAGTGTTTTTTTCCAAGTTCGACTAATCACTTTCTTTCGTATTTCATTGATAAAACATTTTTATTTAAAACCAAGCTTATGTAGTGCATGCTCTCCTCCAGCAGCATTGATGGCGATAGCTGAGCATGGTGTGTCTGCTCGCAGTGAGCTGTGCACCGGGATGGGCTCATCCTTCCCCTACGCAGCCCCCTGCTGCTGTGTAAAATCTGTCAGCCCCACAGTTGGGAATGAAACAAGGTGATTAGTGAGGTAATTAGTGGGGGCCTGGGTAGTCACATCCTTCAATCGGGAGCTCCCATGGGGGCAGCTGAGCCTTGTGGGGTGCTGTGTTTTTTTTAGAAAGCCTCCAGTGAAAGCCAAGGCCTGGACCCAAACGGCAATTTAATGCTTTAAGCGGTCTGTGAGGTCCGGCATTTGTGCTGGAAGTGTAACCAACGAGAAGTAATGAAGCCATGCAGTACTAGACTCTGTTTTTTCTCAGCGTTGGTGTCATCGTTCATTTTTTGTCAAAGCTTTAATAGTTCTTAAGAAAAAAATGGAGAGGCAAGCTGTTTCTCATGTAGAAAGAATGCTTTTTTGAACTTTGTTGGAGAATGAATAGGGCTATTGTTACGTTTGATTTAATTGCTGCTGTTTGCAGGGGAGGAGGTGTTTTTGGGTCACCTCTGACACCCTAATCGAGGCAGCTTAGCAAACAACTCGATCTCATCCACTGTCAGAGAAGAATGCAGTGTGGTAAAGATTTTAAAAGCCACTGGTAATATTTGCAGCAAGTAATTTCCTCTCTCTTCCCCTGAAGCGTTACCTTGGTAAAATTGAGCTTTGTGCCTAGAAACAGCGAAGCTTCTCCAAGTTCTTCCCAGAGCGGTACTTCAGCCTGTGGATGTGGATGTGTTGTGTTGGGGGGATCTCAGTGAATTTTCCGTGCTTCAGTTCTTTACTACCTGCTCGTGGGTACCATAAGATTTTACTGTGGCTCTTCCTGGTGTGGGCTTTTTCACAGCAAAAGGAGGAAAAAAAGTCTCTTTGCCTGTGTGAACTTTTTTTGTGTGTACCTGTGTGCACAGGCACACGGCTGCTGGTGGTAATAAGTTGGTAGGATTTTCATAAGCGCAGGTCAGTAATCTCCTAGGTGGTGGCTAATGCTCTCTGAAGACAAGCGTGGAACAGATTTCAAGTGCGGTAAGAAGACTTCTTACACGAGAAATGTGATTTAAATAATCTGTGTACCTTGTTGTAATTCTGCAGCTTTAAGTTAGACTCTGCATGCTTATAAAAGCTTCAAAGTCAAGCAAGCTGCAGAATCTGAAGTAGGAAAAAAATGGGACATAATTCAGAAAGACCCATGTTAGATCGTAGCAATACAGTTCAGGTGCTCTTCTGGTGAGCTGGTAACCCACCTAACATTACAAAAACGAAACAAAAAAACCCTAAGCAATCTGTAGGAGGTTTACAGGAGAACACTGTAAGGAGATAACAAGGCCTGAGTAGTAGCATTATCAGCTTCTGTACTGCTTATTTCTAAAGGACACCGTAACAGACTCCTGTTTCCACATAGATTTGGTTTGGCACGAGAAAAGAGCAGATTGTTGGCTTGTCCTCGATTCCCTGTACTAAGAGGGTTAATGTGACTGAGGGGCATTCTGACATGCCCTCGCCATGCTTTTCATACGCTTTGTTTTCATCTGGCTTTATTCACCAAAACACAAGGAAAATTTTTTTCCCATTCCCTTGAAGCCTGCTACTGTCAAGAACTGCCTTTAAAGTGAAGTTGTTGTTTTTGGTGTAGACTGGAGTTCATGCCTGAGTATCTGTGCAAGTGCCGATTATAGCAGCTGGAGAGTCCAGCACTTGTGCTTCAGTGGAGCCTGATGTGGATGTTCGTGTATGTGGTATAATTCCCTTTATTTCATTTGTTCTCATACACAGAGTGCAATTTTTGAGAGATTAAAGTAGTCACGTTGGTTCTTATTGGTAACATTTCCCTGCCAGATTTCGATTTTCCCTCTGGATGTGGCTGATCAGTGTTATACTAACCAAGAAAAACATTGCCTGAATTTCCCTGTCCTTTTAGAGGAAAAACCTATCTTCTTAATTCTTATTATGTTATATGAAAATAAAACAGCAGAAAATGCCATCCTTAAATCAGAATGGAAGCCTGAAGGCTGTGGGCGCCCATCAGAAGCACTTGCAGCAGAAGTGCTCATAACCATGTCAACGGTAGGGGGGTGTGGGTCTCAGTACAGTGAACACAAACTAAAAAGTAAGAATTGTCATATTAGAAGTTCCAGTTGAGGGTGTGAGACTGAAATGTATCTGTAAAAGTGTTATATCCTGTGCTGAAAGGAATAATAAATGACAAATCCTTTGGATCTGATGTGTGAATAAATGAGGAATTCTAGCCTTTGGGTCTTTGCGTGTGGTGTCTTTCAGGAATACTGAATTTGCTCAGTATATTATGATGACAGTAATGCAGTTGTGATTTTAAATACAATCCCAAACGTAGCAGGATCTGGCTTTCTGAGCTGACTACAGGATCTTGTAGCTGTTGGATTGCATATATAATTCAGAAGCAATGTGCGCAGTAGCTCTGTGGAGGGTACCAACCTCACTGTCTGTGTCGATTCTCCTGCCATGTAGTGCAGGTGCCCTATAGATGTCTGTGCTGGAAGAAGTCTCATCTACTCTCTGTTCAAGATGGAAAGGGAGGAAGGGGGGAAAAAAGCAGACCTTGCTGGAAAAAGAGCACTACCAAATGTATTCTGAAGCCTAGCGGCTCTGTTCTTCTCCCTTGACTGTTGCAAAGATATTTTTGAGATAGGGAGATGTGATTAGCTTTCATGGATCTACTGAGTTATATTACATAACTTTTTTTTCCCCTAATTCCCAGGTAATGTACCAACCTGGTTTCTGTTGATATAATGCTTCTATTTTTTGTTTCAGCTATGAAGCCGTACACTCCAGCTTTCATCCTCCTGTGGAGCACTGTTGGGATAGCAAGGGCTGCCAAAATCGTTGTTGTGCCGCCAATTATGTTTGAAAGCCATCTTTATATTTTTAAGACTCTGGCCTCAGCCTTGCATGACCAAGGTCACCAGACAGTGTTTCTCCTCTCTGAGGGCAGAGAGATTCCTCCATCTAATCACTATAGACTTCAGCGCTACCCAGGGATCTTTAACAGCAGCACCTCGGATGACTTTCTCCAGTCCAAGATGAGGAGTATCTTCTCTGGGAGACTGACGGCCCTGGAACTGTTCGATATCCTGGACCACTATTCCAAGAACTGTGACATGATTGTTGGCAACCAAAACCTCATGCGTACCCTGAAACAGGAAAAATTTGACCTGCTCCTGGTAGATCCCAATGAGATGTGTGGATTTGTTATAGCTCACCTTTTAGGGGTTAAGTACGCCGTCTTTTCCACTGGCCTGTGGTATCCAGCAGAAGTGGGTGCTCCAGCTCCCCTCTCTTACGTTCCAGAGTTTAACTCGCTACTCACAGATCACATGAACCTATTCGAGAGGATTAAAAATACTGTTGTGTATCTTATTTCAAGATTCGGAGTCAGCTTTTTGGTTTTGCCAAAATATGAAAGGATAATGCAGAAATACAAGGTTATGCCAGAAAGGTCCATGTATGACTTGGTTCATGGATCCAGCCTGTGGATGCTTTGTACTGATGTAGCACTGGAGTTTCCAAGACCCACGCTACCAAATGTTGTTTATGTGGGAGGAATTCTAACCAAACCGGCCAGCCCGCTGCCAGAAGTAAGGTTTGCTGAGCTTTACAGTAATTCCTGTGGTATCTGGTTTACCTCATATGATGAGTGGCGGTTCTAAGCAATGAATTTTAAAAGGGATCAGTATCTTGATGTTTTAAAGCTCATTTTGTTGTTTCTCAGAGGGAATATACCCCTGAAGTAGTTGGAAGTGGCTTGGGGCGGGGGGAGAAACTGAGATGCAAGCTATCAAAATTAGTCTTTTGTGATTGCAGGAGGTATTTTTCTTTGGAGTTAAGTGCTTAATAATAGAGGAGAGGAAAAGGCAGTACACACTAACTTGAAAAATTACTTCTAAATTCTAACCAAGTGTGGGTTAAAATAGAATGAACAGGTGAAGAAACTTATGCTTAAAGAAGCCCATTAATAAGTTATACCATCTTTAATTTCATGGTATTAGTGTTCTTATGGAAAGTTTGCTTCCTTTGGTTTGATAGGTAAAAATGTCTTTAAAACTAGCTGTATAGATGCATGAAGAAACTGTAAAGTTGAACAAATGGAGATGATGTGAGTTGACTTAGGAGGCACCAGGGCTATGTTCACATAAAAAAAAAAAATCTTACAGTACTCTTATTTGCCATCAGGTAATGAACTTCAGACTGAAATAGTAATAGTGGATGGATAGATTCCAGAAATCCTGGCTGCACAGATTAATAATTAAGCTTGATTAATACAGTGTACCATGTGGTCTTGATACCTGATAGCTGAGAATGCCTTTGTTCAGCAACACAATAGTGAGTGTGACAGGCAGAACAAAATTTCACAGAAGATCATGTCACTTGCACTTACTATTTATCTGTACATAAACAAATAGATCTTGATTTGGAGTTGATTAATAATAGACACTTCTGGCTGGGCAACAGGTAGGTAGATCTGCACCACTCACTGATCTGCTTCTGAAAATGACTAATTCGGCTTTTGCTTTTTGTATGAGAACTTCCAGGCCCACTTTTCATCTGTTTTTCCCCTGACAATTGGTCTTGGAGGGCTTGTTTTCTCTTCTTTACACTTCCTGTTCTGACTTAGCAGTACCTTTTTTCACCAGCTTAGGAAAACATTAGATAGTTCTGCTTCAGGCTGCAGGATTTGGAACACTGTACCAATTCCCTTATCTTTTTTTTTTCCCTGCTCAGCTTCCATTGTGTTTGAGCACTTGCTGAGCTTTCTGAACATGCAGGAGCTTGTCTGATAGTATGCTACGATCCAATGCATCTTCCCAGAAATTCAGAAGTGGGCAGACTTTGTGTAGTTTTGGCACAGAGTAGGGCATTCCTGTAGGTAGCCTAACTTGCAGGTGAGCTAAGTCTTCTGGCTTTTTTTTTCTAATTTGCTGGAAACAGAAGTGCTGAGGTACTAACAGCACTGTACTCCTGTTCTTACCCAAGCCATCAGAGTGGTTCCAAAGAGTGTTTATCAATATGGTGATAGGCGTGATTTTTATATATATATATATATATATATATTTTTTTTTTTGAAGGTGATAAAAAAGGTGAACTCTCAAATGGGGATTTGGGAGTAAGATGGCTGCTGCAGATTCCTACTTGGAGCCATTTTTGCAAGGCCTGCTGCTTTAGGATAATTCTAGGCCTCCATTTAGGGCACTGTCTCTACCCATATCTCTTTGTATTGCAACAGGAGGAGGATACAATTGTCTTCTATTGTTGTTTTTTGGAGAACAAATTCAGGTTAGGGAACATCATATTTTGCATGGTTTTCATTTGATGGGTCCCCATAACAGGTAGCCTGTTACTTGTATTAGTGAACAAAACAGTGCCTCTTTAACAAGCTCTTCCTTAATGTATAGATATGTGTTTAGAAGGTATCTAACTAGTCAGCACACAGACATCCTGAGATAGCAGACTAAAGGTGGTGTTGTGCTGCCTAAACAAAGTTCAACCATGCTCTCTCCAGGACGGCCTTTCTGACTGGGTTGAATTTCAGCTGTTCATTTTCCAAACTGGTATTTTCGTTTTCTGTAAGAAGAAATATGTCTGTTTTGTTGCATGATAAATTTGGGTGCTATGTCATCATTGTCTTTTATGGTCTCTTTGGATTGGTCTTCAGGGTAAAAAAACTAACTGTCCCCAAAGCAAGCAGAAACTTTCTCTTCTATAAAATGAGATGGAAGAATATGAAAAGAACAGTTTTACTTTGCTGTTTTACTATAGGGTTATACCTATGTTTGTATAAAAATGCATGTTTATACACATGTCTATACACACATACAAACATATACATGTATGTATGTTTTTAAACCTTCTTAAATTGCTTCCGTATGCTTCCTAAATTTGCTCTGGAACCATGAATGTTGCTGTGAAATGTTGTGATGGGAGAAGATGGAACCGTAAGTATAGTCTTCAGTGTAATCAGGCTGCCAGTGACCTTGAGGTAGACCTATAGGTAGCGTATGTATTGGCAAATATTTATTGCAGTGGGGTTAAAGAAAGAAGAACAAACACAAAAGCGAACTGTGATTATTTGTGAACTGAGACATTTTTTGCCTTCTTTTCAGTTCTACTGGGCAATTCATTCTTATATTAAGTGTGGGCTTTGATTAAATATGGAAGTGAGAGCATTTCTCTTATCACTTCTCCACGTCTATGCTGCTATGCATAATTCCACTTCCTGTGGCACATATTGTAGGTAAATTGGGCAATCGGATTCATTTTCTACATAAAAATTCAGATCTGTCACTGTACTCTGGCAGATTAAAAGTGGATGGCTGGTGCCGTGACTGCTTTCGGCTGCTGCCCTGTCCTGGGGCTGGAGCCCTCACCGAAATGGCTTCTGCAGCTTTCGGCCTCGTGCCTGAGGGTGAGGCGGCCACGGAGCTACCTCAGCAGTGGTGGCTGGGCTGGAAGGAGCACTGGGTGACAGGGCTGCCCCTGCCCAGAGCCCGTGGCTGCTGGCCTCAGGAGGACTGGGGGCTGCCCAGAGGCCGGGCCCTGCCTCAGCATGGCTGGAGGTGGCTGCTTGGCGCAGGCCTGGCCTGCTGGAGGAGGCACGGGGGCAGCTGCTGGCTGTGGTGGCAGCCCGCTGTTTGTGTAACAGAGAGGGGGAGACCTGCCTCTTGCTTTGCTCTGTTTAATCTGTGCTAATATTTTTGACTCAAGGCTGTGGAAGGGTTTTGTAAATCCCCCAGCTGCTCCTGTGTACTGCATGCTGGCTCTGTTTGTGGAGTACTCTTGGTGCACATAAGCTAGATGTATTTTAGAGGATGCTAGACTGGAAGCTTAACCTGTATAGCGGGTTAGGCTGGCCCTCAGCAGAGAGGTGCTCTGGCAGGAGGTGACTGAAATTTACAACAGTGACACATTTCCTCCTCTGTTCTTCTGGTCTTTGCTGCAGGTAGATAAAGCTCGGGGTAGGCACAATGCTCCCTATAGTTAGAGGTCATCTTCTGTGGTGGCTACAGAGCTGTTCTCACTGGTAAAAGTGCGTGGATTTCAGCAGTGCTTCTTGCATGAGTGCTGTGCTCTGCGGAAGGTGAGAAGACGGTTCACGTGGCTGCTCTTGTTACCCATAAATGAATAGAAACTTAAATATGTATGGCAAAGAGTCCAGGGTTTGTACAGATAACTGCAAAAATATTGCATTTTGAATTGTTTAGAGGGGTAGGCTTGCCGTAAAAGGCCAAAAGCTGGAGACAGACTCTAAATATCAATCTCTAAGGTCATCGTTGACTTAAAATACTATGTGTATGGTGTTACCTGTATTTTCTGGTTAGCTGGCAATGGCAGCTAGAAAGAAAAAGGCTCCTCCGCCACCACCTTGTAACACTTCTCCAGAGGGCTCCTGTTAAGCTGGGTGAAACTGGAGTTTTGAAGTAACGCACGTTTTAAGAAACAATGGGGAAACCTCTACTGTGGCATTGATATCTTGTGAGTAGGTTGTTAGGTAGTTAGGCATTAATCAGCCTGATAAGATACGTCCTTGAATAAGGGTAGAAACCCGATGGCTCTTCTGAGCAGCAGCGTCAGGAAATACCAACTGCGTAGTCAGGGAGGGGCAAAGGGCACTGAAAATGAGGAGGGAACTGTGCTGCAGGAAAAGAAGGTAAACATTATTTTGAAAGACTTGTTTAGATCAACCAGTTGTCTATATGGGTGTGTTGGGACATAGATTGGATCCCACAGTTTGTATGTGAGATCATCTGTATTAGCATTTGTCAAACACATCACCGAAAGTAAAATCATGCATACTGTCTGACATGCAAATTGGGCTTTTCTTTCTTCATACCAGCACAGCTTTTAAAGCCTCTTAACCACTTTTGTAATATCCTGCTTTCCTTCAGTGCTGATCTTGAGGCACTTCTTTTGGACTGAATGCCACTTATTATTGCTATGAAAAGAGAAACAAACGTCAGTTTGTTTTTTAATTCTCTTCTACCTGAGTAAATTTACGCTGCAAAGGAGGATGCTCACATTTCAGAAGTAGAAGCTATCCTTTCAGCCACAGTTGTCATCAGATAGTAATTAGAGTGATTTATTTGCTCCTCCCTGTAGATCTCTTATCTAATCTTGCTACTGTATTCATCTAGATATAGGTAACAAATTGGTGGCTTTGAAATATCTTTATTAAAAAGTTTTTTTCAGTCTTGCAGACAGTTGTCTGTTTAGACTGGTGTTAGTTGACTTGTCTCTGCAGTTTGGTGGAAGAATAAGGAGACATTTCTTAGATCAGATTTTTATTTCATTCATACTAAGGACAATTTCTTTACAGCTTGCTCTTGCAAACTGTAGCATTAGATTTTAGCACATTGCTAGTACCATTTTTTTATTTTTTGTTTAAAGGACTGGGAAAATAGTTCTTATGGAGCTACTTTTGACAATAAATATCTGACAATGTGAAGCAATTCTAGAGCTCTCTTAAGATGCACGTGATGTATCAGCTGGGGAGGCAAAAAGTCTTATGAGGATGATTAAGATTGTGGGCCACTGTGTGAATTCTGTACTGTACCATATAATCGTGTATTCTGTCCCTTAAATATATTTCCACATACAGCTTCATCACCACTGACTATTGATCTTTTGCTACACAAGGAAGTACATAATCTGAGCTCCTTAGGTCCAGTCCTCAGAAATAAAAATTGCCTTTTTTCACTGTCATAATCTCCAGTCTTAAATGCCGCAGTATTGCTGGGTTGATGAACCACATCTATTCCAGCTGTAGTGTTGCATTTCAGATTTGGGAAGAAATGTGACTCAGCGTGTACCTAGACAGCAAGAGCGGGAAGAGGGTGCCATGATGACTTCAGAAGTCAGGTCGGTATCTCCAGTAAAACTTTGGAAGGAGGTCCTCTGAGTACATAAGCTGGCGTCCCGCACTCTGAGGGGCAAACACCGAACCTCTGCAAGAGGTTGGGAATAGAATTCCTCATTCCTGGCCTTCAGCAGTCCTGTGCTTGCATCAAAAAGCAAGTTGTCTTGGTTTGTGGATAGTCGTATAATGTGTTGGGTTTTTTTTTTAGCTAAATCATTGCATGTACTGGGAATGAAGAATTCAAGGTTTGGTGTGGGTGTTGTATAGGTCAAATGATGAAAATTAAAAACAGCAGAAGGTATTTTACTATTTCCCTCATTTTTTAAAAAAAGTTAATATAAGCTATTACTGTAAACAGGTTTTCTGATTTTAGAATGGTCTTACTCATTTTCATGTTGAAGTGCACAAATCAACAAAATTAATTCACTTTGGTAATCTTCAGTGCTTTAATGGTGAGTGTCAGTTGCAAGTTTTTAAGGCTAAGCTGTATGTAGGACAAATAATGAGCTAGTTTTATTTCCATGATTGTATTCTCCAGCATACTGTAATTTCTAATATCGTGGAGAAACAAAAGGTAAGATCTAATTTCCAAATGCATGTTTTTTTCTCTTTTATTTGGTACATGTATCAGCTTGAACGGTGTTTGAATAGTTAGGGATGTATTCAGGGCTGACATTCAAGAGCAGCAAGCCTAATTAATAATGTTATTGATTTAAAACAAAATAAATTGTAATCAAGCCAACTTTTCTTGTCAGATGTCCTAGTTGCTTAAAGGTTATTTAGGTAGAGTGCATATCTTGTGTTTGGCTGATACTCTGCTTGGGTGTTTATTGATCCTGTTGCTGGATCAGGATGGGACGGGTGAGGGAGAAGTCCCCGCCACTGTCACCCATGGTTTCATTGCCCCAACGTTTTTAGCAGCTGAGAGTAGGTAGCACACAACCTCTTCAGCAATGTGGTTTCAAGTGCCTTTTCTCTGACCTTTTGAAGAGCGCTAGGAAAACTGGTAACACCTCTTAAGCTTCTAACAAAGCATCCATCTGCCAAATAATGCTATTCTCATTACAAACTTGCCTTCGAGGGAGTCGTAGCTTAGGGGAACCGATAAATGTTCGACTGAAACTTGGTGTACAGTAACCTTTTTCATTGTCCATTGTTCAGTGAATTTACTATACAAATGTCCTGAAATAATTAAGGCTTTCATTACCTGGCTGAGTAATCCTGTCAGTGAACTCTCTTTCTCCTTTCTCCAGGGAGATGAACCAAAGCTGCGAATAATTCTCCTTGGACAACCCCCCCGCTTTTGGGGAAGACTGTCCAAATGTCCTTGCTTAGCCAGGGGCAGGATAAGCAGTCCCTGACTAAAGACAACAAAGCATTGATTTGTACCTCACCCAAATCAGAATCGTTTTGGGTCACAAAAACATGTCAAAATGAAGTTTTGCCATCGCTAACCTCTGCAATCAAACATTAACTGCCCCTGCTGCTTTGCTCGCCAGTTCCTGCAGCTCGGTTGTGCCTGACCGGGTTTCCTCAGGCTGCGCTCTGTGCCTGCCACAAACAATCCTGGGCTTGGGAGGTGGACGTGGGGGGGGACCCAGGAGCTTGCCCCAGTTTATGGCCCCATGGTTGTACCCGCTGGGGTGTCCATGTGCATGGAGAGACTTGGCGAGGGTTTATGAAAGGCTAGAGATGATGGCTTCAGCATGGACTCAGAAGCCGGCTGTTTTTATGCCTGTTAAAGAAGAGGTCATGACTGTCCTGTTAAAAACGTGTATGTTTTATATAATACATCGTGTGTGTGTATATACACATATGTATTTTAATATACGGAGAAGGGAGGAGAGAGAAAAGCTTTCCAACCTGAACAAGAAATGCGTAACAACTTGTCATTATCCAAATCAAAGCTGCTGGTTAGTTAGATCTCCAGCCATCCACAGAGTACAGGTGTTGTACTGGAGCAGTGAAGGACAAAATTACCCGCCTAAATGACTTTATAATATGGATTTATGGAAGAGGTTGTAGGACAGTAGCTGTAACACAGAGGTCCAGGTTTAAAATTCATCTTCTCTTCAATTTGCTTGTTACTGTAGTTCTGGAAGTTCAATTTGACCGAGTGTTCTGGAGGTGGAAAGTGTAAAGGTGGTGTAAGTAGAAGCATTTCTCTGTACTTAAAGCTGTCTTTCTAAAAACAACCAACAAAATAATCCCCACGGAGTTTAACTTGTTCTTTCTGCTATATATGCAACTACTGAAATGGTAGGATTGACAAAGCGTTGGTTTGCGTTTAATAAACCCAAGTCTGTCTGTGCATGCTTACAAGTTATATGAGGGGGCTGCGTGCTAAGGAATGTGCAGATTTTATTTTTGAAGAGATTAGTGCTTCTGTGATAGTGCCAACAGTAGTTTTGATCTGAATGCTGGAGGTGAGGATACCTTTATTGTACCCTTTACCAGTATGCAACCGTCTTAATAACCTCTCTTGAAGGGTAAGCTTCTTGTTTTCAATTGCCTTCCATTCCTTTGCAAAGCAAGGTTGCTTTCCCAGGGTGTTTGCCAAAGGTCCGGTGAGTAATGGATTTTTGAAGAGTGTTGCATCAGGGAAGTACTTGCGCAGCAGTTTTCTGGTTGACCTCTAGTTTTGGGTAGACTGCGTTCTTGGAGGCTTCACTGGATACACCTGTAACTCTAGAGGGGGCTGAGGTGCAGGACAAAAGACAAAGGCTTGTGGTGCTGTGTTTTGTACCCGTGTTTGGAGTCTGAAATTAATTCTTTTTCAAAGTTAAAAGGACTTAAACGTTCTTCTGGTATTGGACTGTAAATTAGCAAAGGTCAGGGACAATAAAATGCAACCCTCCAGACATTGAACAGTTTCACGAGGTTTTAAAAACATTTTTTTAAATGCATTTTTGATGAGGCAAACATATGATGTATACCAAATAATTAGTGAGAAACGGTAGAAAACACTGAATCTGTTTTTCAGCAAGGCTGAATCTGTGCCTAATATTATTAAAGAAGCACTTTGTTATCAACAGCATTCTTGGGTGATTTGTGCCAACAGCACACTCACCGCTGCTTGGAGACCTGGTAGAAAACAGCTCGAATGTTACATTTTGCTTCGTGGCTGAGTGCGTTAGTGTGGCTTACAGATGGCTTTAACCAGCAAGAAAATAGAGGAATTTAGTCTGGTATAATCTGGATATGCATTTTTTATGCCTAAACTATTGGTTTGGGGATTGCCTTATTCATTGCTGATATGAACAAATAATGTTAAAATCAACTGGAGGGACTTTTGCTTACAGTGGGTCTCATTAATAGATGGAAGTTGATCAGCTGCTTAATGGTATGTGGTGCAGGTCAGCCAGTGTCAGTGTATCTGGGGAAGGGGGGATACATAGCTTGTTTTAAAAATGTGACCTTTTCTGTTTCATTTTTAAAATTTCAGTTTGAATTCATACAGCATGAAGAATCAAGGGAGAGAAGGGAGGGGACAGACCAGAAACGGGAAGTTTAGTTACAAGATCCCCATAGAGAAGTGGGTGATCGACAGCAGCTTGTACCTGGGGAAGGAGAACAAGTAATCTGCAGTGAATTGAGATGCAATTAATTGAGAGGCAAGTGGTGGGGTGGGAAGGATCATGTCCTGGTTGGGAGCAGCAAGGCTGGTGTTCACTAACTGGTGCCTGATAATACAAACGCTGTCCTGATACAGTGGAGCCAGCACGCTTGCTGTGCGGTCATTGCTTTTAAAATGCAGGAAAGCTGTTGGCCAAAAAATAACCTTCATCGTGTTGTGCGGATGGGCTGATGCAGAGGGTTTGGCTGAGCCAGCAGGCAGCTGGCGGTGTTGAGTCAGGGAGGTGCGGGCTGTCCTCTGCTCACTGCAGGCAGAAGCTCATGGGTGTGTCTCGTGTCCTTTGCTTGTCACAGCAGATACTGCCATCAGGTATAAGCTGACTTGCAAGCTCATGGCAGGTCAATACAAATGTCAAACTTTGCCCAAAGTGATGGTGTTGCTCTGGCTTTGCTGTGGGCAGATGTGTTATTTCTATAGCTTTCAGGTAATATGATAGGACCCTTGTTTGCTCAGTGATATTAGAGGTCATACAGTTGCATATATATGGCCTTTAACTGCCTGTGCTGAAGCAATGTTTTAAAATAAAATTTGAAATGAAGTTAAAATGTATTAATACAATATTTAAATACCTCACATGAGAGAAGTGCTATTTAGAAGATGCTAAAAAAGTTAGGCCACTAAAAAAAATTCTGTGTACCTTTCTGTTCATTTCTCAGTATCCTGCTTCTAAAGATCACTTCATGCGGCTATTTTATTTATTTATTTTCAAATAGATCTGGTTTTGTCTACCCTGAGCAGCATTTTGCAGCAGGAGCTGCATAGCATGCCTGTGCTCCCCGCTGGAGAGTGGTGGTTCGCAACCATATTCAAAGAACAGACACTTGTGCTATCACACATTTGAATCGAGCAGCTGAACAGGGGAAGCTTCGGATATTAAACCCGGTTATGTTTGTATTTGTATACTTTGTTTATCTGAAGCAAGGCTCAGTATTAGGCACCGCTGGTTACTGCCAGCTGGGTCCTCACTCTATAGTCACAGCTGTGCATTTAGCAGCTAAGCCTGCTAAGAATAGCTAATCAGAAAACCAAACAGAACAAAGCTCGCATAGTGGGCTCGGCACAATAACATTCCTGTCTGAGAATGGTAAAAAGATTTTTATTTTATTTCTTCCCCCATCCCCTGTCCTGCCTATAGAACAGCATAGATCAATAAGCGCTTATTCTCCCTATACAAGCACCGGGAGGCTTTAAGGAAAAGAGCAATGTACATGCAAAACCCTTCACTCTTCATAACGTCGTGTCGTACAGGGATGGTTGCACACAGGCAGCTGAACTCAGAAAAGAGAACATGGCAAGGTCGTAGTACCCGTGCCTGTGCTAAGCTCTGACTGCAATAAATATTGCCAACACTGAAAAAGAAGCAGCCTGTGCGCAGTGCATGTGACGAGCTCGAGGAGTGCTCTGAAGGTAAACGTGGGACTTCTGAAGGGACGAATCGGGCACGAGGCCAGCCGGTCCCTGTCGGCTCCCTTCCTAGAGAAGGAAGGAGCAGGAAGGCGCTGCAACAGGCTGCTTTTGCCTGGGCTGTGTAAGTGCCCTTCCCCCTGTGAAATCCACGAGCGTGTTTAGCTGCCACCTTAAAAGGGATCAGAAAGCCCACCTGGTGTGGGGTGGTGTTGAACATGAGGTGGTACCTCCTTGGGGCTCGGCCTGCCACGATCAGGCAGTCAGTGTATGTGAAACGAGGGATATGGCTCAACTGGCAGGTAGTTTCAAGAGAAAGTTTATTATTTCAGTCCTTTACTTTTGTATTAGTTTACCCAAAGAGTATGCATGTGCATGGACATTAACATGAAAGTAGACAAGGGCCTGACAGGGTTTGCCCCAGCATTGTAAGTGGGACACCGTTAAATGTTTCATACCTTAGCAGGCATGGATTTTAATCACTTCAGTTAAAATAGTAAGTAATGAATGTGTTTACTAGATGATGATGTTTTGTTGGGGTTATAATATATGAAGCTATAATTGGATGGAAACCAAAATTCAGTTAGAAAATTTAGTTCAAAAGTCTCCCCAGAAACTGGGCAGCTGCTACAGTAGATGATTTAACAGGTTTTTGGTTCTTCATGGGGGCTGACCTCTCGCTTGCTCATGCTGCCTCTAGCAAAGAGGTGGGGACGGATGAGGAGAGGTGCCGAGGCAGGTACCCCCAGTTCTCCTTTGGGCCAGCCTCTGCTGAGAAAGCCTGGGGGAACAACCTCCCTCACTCAAGGGGGTTTTGTGAATCTCTCCCCAGTTTTAGGCTTTCCAGCTGTGCTTTTCATAAAATTTCAGGGGGATCCCAGAATCCACCTGTGTGTCTAAGTTAATACTACATTAACATCAGCTTCTCTTCTGTGTAACTTTACTAAAGAAAAAATCTTTCTTCAGCTGGAAGTTGCGTAAGTGCCTGATTTAAGTTTTTGGAAGCTCAATTCAGAATTGACTACGTTTTTCTGAGAACCTTGCTGTCAGGTACTTCACGGTTTGGGGGTTTCAGCTGTTTAGGTTTTGATCCCTATTTTGGAAGGGGGGAAACAAAGTCTGTGCTTTTTAGTGTCTGGTTTTTCAAGTGTGCAGGGTAGCCTCAGTGAAGGAAATGTCTGCAATTGCTGGCTGTGCTAGGATGTAAAGTAACTGAGGCAAGAGGTTTTCCTTCTATGCAACAAAACCGGAAAATACTTCTATCTGAAGAAAAAAATGGGCAAGGACCCTACAACAGTCACTGGAAAAGTTAGTTTGTCTTTACCACATCTATGTAAAGCTTGAATTAACTGTAAAAGCCAAAGGTGCATCTGTGTTCAGCTGAAGTTGGAAGGTTGAAGAAGGCTCAATAATACAGCTCTTTATGTAATAGCACCCTGCCCCAGACCTTTACTGTAGGTTTAGACTTCAGAAGTTGTAATTTCAGTTATTAATCGTCTTCCCTTGCATTGAAAAAAAATCACGCTGAATTTACAGCAAATCTGAACGTTATTTAAACTGGGCAAGTTGAAGTAGCTTTCATGCTGCAAATGAGAAGTGTAAAATGCTGCCCAAACAAGGAACGCTTTATTTTTCTTAAACAAAGGTGGGTCTAATGACTCATTCTGGCTCAATTTTCATATGGTGTGTAATTGAATCAGGAAGACAGTGTGTGCTGGAGGACAAAAATCTAAGCGGATTTAGAAGAAGAAATAGCGAAGTTTGTACTGGGTAAGCCTTGATCTCTGTGCAAGTTTTTAGTTTCATAGACAGTTTTAGGAGTTCATACAGTGCCAACTGGAGTGGTGATTTCAGTTGTTTTCTAATGAAAGTCAGTGCTTTTTTTTTTTTTGAGGTTACCTGTCTCCCGAGCTCAATAACTGGAACCTAACTCAATGTGTGCCTTTTTCTCTCCAGCTGAGCACCAAGCTGGTTTCTCTGGTTTCTGTTCTGATGTGGGAGATTTCTTGACACGTAGTTGGAGCGCTAGGGCTAATGTGGTCTAAGTAACAGGTAGGAAGGTGACTACAGACTAGAGTGGCTAGATATGTTGAAATTTTAGGCAAAAAAGAAGTCCTGTTGCATCACTGTGTTCTCTTCTGTGACTCAGGTTTTGCAAGATTAGAGAAAAACAAAAGTTTGGGCTGCTAATCCTTCATCATAGTTCCTGCTGCATGCTTCATAAAGTAAATATGAAGAATGTATCTGCACAAATTAAGTACGTAGCTATAGTAATGAGAATGGCCTCTTCCATGTGCCAAGATCAGAATCTGCTTTATATCTACTGTATCGCTTCCATGTCTTGTAGGGCACACAAAGAACAGGGGAAGAAAATACTGAGCCTTTGTACCATTGCCCAGCTAACGTAGCAGGGCATGCAGATTTAGTTTGCAGCCGAAGATCTACAAACACCATTCACTCGGATTCAGTTCTGCTAGAACTTTATCTTAGAAAATCTGTAGTGAAAACTGTCTTGAGAAATAGTTACAGAGAGTTAAAGGAACCTGCGAGAAAGAGAATCCTTCAGGTCACTAACTCTGGTGGCTTTACCAGGAGGTGATATCAGTTCCCTCATCCTTCGTTTCCTCCTTTTTACTTGACTCTTGCAGTTTTAGCAATGCTTAGTGATCCTATTTAATTAATGCTGTGTTCTGCCAGAAATTATACAAATATATGCAAGGAGAACCCTTGTTCTGACAAGTCTGCAGTTCATTTTCTGCAGCTCCTGCACCGTGCTGATTTCCAGCACCCCTCTGGGGAAGCAGCTTGGAAAGGGGCTGCATATCAGAAGGCAGACAAGCAATTCCTCTTGCTAGCAGCACGAATTAAAGCTTAAGGAAAACTCGAATAAATCTGAGTGAAAGAAGAACCTTTCAGTTGATGTCAAAGTGCGACAAACTGAGTTGAAAGTCTTCGGATCCGTTGTACGATGCCGCAGAGCAGTTTTGCCCCTGTAAAATTTTGTGTTGTAGAAGAAAACCTGAGGACGAATTCAAATTCCTGTGCTTTTGATTTGGGTCGAGCAGGCATCATGCTCCTCTGGTCTGGAAGCCCGCTGTAGGCATGTAGGCTGTTCCTCTGAGCTGAGTCCCCTGCCAGTTGTGCTTGCATTTATCAGTTACACCCCTGTAGGATCTGAGTTGGTCCGCACCTGCCCGGCTCAAAGCATGGCAAAACCCGTTTCACCTGTCCCTTCAAAATGCTGCAATTCACACAAAATGAACCAATTCTGTTAATTTTTATAATCTTACTTAAGACAGCAAACACTTGTTCTGTTGGAGCCTGATGGCAGGTTCTTGTCTGACCTGACACGATTTTAAGTTCCTCAGTGGAAAGACTGTTTTCGTAATGTTTATACATTTATTGCATGCTATGTCCTGTTGAACCAGAGACGTGTTTCAAAGGGAAGGGTTACAAAAATTTGGCCGTGAAGTGAGTCATAATAACATAAAGCAGGTTGCTTTATTACTGTTGCACAGTAATAAAATGCAAAAGCCCGTTTGTAGGGTGACTCTAATGCCATGGTACGACGTAAAGTCTTTTTACTTCATACGTTATTCAATACTTATTAAGTACTGAGAATTGTAATTCTATTAGCTGTGTTATAGACATGGAGCTTTTCAAATGCTGTTTTAGAAATGCCATGACAAGGAAATACTTCACACGTCCTCGCTGTATGCGTAATGACATATAATTCTAATTATGTGAGTGCATCACAGAGTTGTGGAGTCTCCTGGAATTTCTAATTAGGCACAAAGGAGCAGGAGCGGTGGCCTTGGGAGCCATATCTGAGCTGGAACGGGCTGATCCCTAGTAGAAACCCCATGTCTGACCAAGCGTAAGTAATGATAGGAATTTCTGGTGCTGAATGAGAAATACTTGAGCAGTAGTGCTGGGTACTGTGTTTTTATCTTTTTAAAGCAAACACATTTCCAGCTGGACTTGAGCTTGGAAGGGATGATGCTTCAACTCAACCAGGTCTTCTGAACCCCTCTTCTCTCCAGGGCTGTATCTCACTTTTTTTTTTCCAAGCAGCTTCCTGAAGAGGCCAAAGCTGGCTCTCTTGGAGTCCAGGAGATCCTGTTATTGCCTTCCTTGTCCTCTCAGTGTCCTGAACAGCTAACTCCATCTCACAGTCACTGCAGCCGAGGCTGCCCTGACCTTCACGCTCCTGTCCAGTTCCTCCTCCTCTGTAAGGATGAGGTCTGATGGAGTGTCTCCCCTCACTGGCTTCTTGAGCCCGTCAGGAAGTTGTCAGCAAGGCACAGGAAACCTCCAGGTTTCAGCAGGTATCGGTGTGTGTTAAGTCCCCTGTGAAGACCAGGGAACCTCAAGAGACTCCTTCCAGTTGTCTGAAGCAAACCTCACACTTCTTCCTCGTAGACCCTGCAGCCTGTGCTGCTCTGCTAACCCTCGTCTGCCAGCTCCCTGCGGGCTCATCGTCAGTCCCAGGCAGAACTCCACACCTTCAGAAACACCAAGGTTATCTTTGGCATGCTGTGGGGCACTTCTGGGGTGCCAGGGGACACCAGGTTTTAGGGCTTTACGAGACCGGGGGGCTTGCAATGCATCATCACAGCAAATTTATGTGGGCTTTGTATGTGCATTGCTGTCTTCCAAAGGAAGGACCTGGTTTAAATTTAAGCTGATAGTAGCTGGGGAGCTTATTAGCAGATCTAATTTGTATTTTGCCTTATATTTTCAATGCCACAAGGAACTCCAGCTCAAAAGATTAGTCATACTAAAAGCACATCCTAGGAAATAAATTGCAACCTGCCTACCAAAGGGAATGCAGGGTACGCAGGGGCTGGGAGACAAGCGAGCCTAAAAAAGTCCACCTCATAATAGGTGACTTCAGCTCCTGGAATATAACTTGATGAAATATTACAAACAGGCACAGATATGTCTTTTAGAGCATAGTAGGCAATTGCTTTTCAGAAAAGTTTATCTTGGAGCCTGCAAAAGTGGATTTTTTTTTTAGCTTTAAAGAACAGATAGGAAATAGCTCAAGATGTAAGTAGTTGAACCGCTACGCAACTATAATATAATTACATTTGGAGCATGCCTTAGGTCCTTAAGTAAAATTCAAGGACAAACTTTAAATCACAAAACCAGTTGGAAACTTCTGTGCCAGAAGCGTAGCCAATAATAAATGATTCAGCTTTGAGGCAGGTCACAGACACTTTCCTCCCTCTCCTTTCCCTTCTTCCCCCTCCCTCTGCAGACAAAGGAAAAAAATAGAAAAGAAAGGGCACTGGAAGAGGATGAAGAAAAATGAAGAACCATGGATTCTAGAGAAAATGGAAATCACTAGCCCAGTTATGCAGTGAAAAATCCCAGTCCGATGTGCGGTTCTTTGTTGCGCCTGCTAGTTTTTGTGGTTTCGCACCCAGATACGACAGTGCAGCATTGCCCTATTACTGTCTGGCCCGCTATTTATTACCGGGACAAGAGGCACATTGTGAACCAAGTGCTTAATTTTCCTTTTACTCATTTCCTATTGCTCTACTGGTGCTGAACAGGCTTATGTTTAGTTTGGATGAGACTAGGATTAAACCGTATCCTGGGAAAAATAAGATATTCTTTGTCAGACTGACATATCTGAAGGTCAGTGGTATAATTTTCTTAGTTTCCACTGTGAACAGTTGATTTAGAAATAGAAATTGAATTGGTTTTGACAAGCAAAGGGTACACTGGACCTCTTTTTGCCACCCCCCCCCCCCCCCTTCCCGGAAGCCCAATGACATTGTTCTTGTGTTGGAGACTTGTTTAGCTTGCAGCTCTGCTCCATCTACTACACTAAGATGGTTTTTCCTCTGACTCTGCAGAGCTCTGCCGTCCCGGTGGTGTTAGGTAGTCGCATCTGCTGGCTTGCATTTTCATCAGTTACATAAACCCTGCTTCCACAAAGTCAGCCCCGGGGTTCAGATTTTGTCGTCTCCTGTGTAACTTAACTGTGTTTGTCTGAAGCAGTAGCTGCGGGTGAATTACCTGCGCCTGGACCAGCGCAGCGTGGTTTTAGTGCAGCAAAACCCCGGGCCCTTCAGGTGCCCAGCAGGATTTGGGCTGGATTGTGGGTAAGCGTACCAGCCCTGAAGTGTCGTGTGCCAGTTAGGCTTGGGCTACCTTTGTGACTTGTTGGTTGCTTCAAGCCCAGGGGAAATTTCACCTGTAATTTCTGCGTAGACCGTGGTCACTTGGAGGTGCCAGGCCATGGGTGCTCCTCACCACTTCAAACCTCTGCCCTCGTGTCAGATGGGCATTGTAACTCGCTTCTGAGCTGATGTGTGGGTGGAGGTGACAGTGCTCCGTGGGATCCATTCATCACCCAGAAGGCTGGCACCAACGCTGCTGCAGTCCTCTCTTGCTTGCTTTTCCTCTCTTCGGGCCAGGGGCTGGACCACTGTGATGCCTGCGGGTGCCTTTTGAAGGCTCTGGGTTCTGTCAAGTTGTGTTCTATTATTTTTCTATAAATTATATAAAAAATAAACTCTCGCTGTCTTTAAGGACAGAGGTCAAACAATTGAGTCCCTGACTTCGTGTTTTTACTGTGTTTTGCAACCAGGCTGATCCTACAAGATCTATTTATATTTTGCTGTGTTAAAATGCAGCGTTTTTTTCTTTTTTTACTTGTATGTCAACTGATAAGAAATTGTCTCCGAAGTTAGTTAGTTGTTAATATGGAAGCTAAAACAAACCTGGCAGAATTTTGATGTTCATAGCCTATACCTTGTATTCTGAGTCATTGTACTTTGTAGTTTCCAAAATGTTTGACTTTTGAAACTTGCCTTATGAAGTAACCAGGGACCAACAAATGATTGTGCTAAGCAATGCTTATTTCATCTGTTTCTGTTTATTTAGTTGGTAAACACCTGTGCTTCTACAGTGCTCAATACAAATCTTGCTTTAACAGGATCTCCAGACATGGGTGAATGGTGCTAATGAAAATGGCTTTGTCCTTGTCTCATTTGGAGCTGGAGTGAAATATCTGTCAGAAGACATAGCAAATAAGTTAGCAGATGCGCTGGGAAGACTGCCTCAGAGAGTTATTTGGAGGTAAGTGTGATGGCAGATGTACTTGGGGTAATTTGAAGCACAGTCACTTCCTATTGTGCCATCTTTAGAGTTGTATTTGAGGCAGAATCTGAAATTCAGGCAGTCTGGGTGGCACAGAGGACCTGACTCTTTTGAAAGATGGTCTATATAGAAGTGCTGTATTCCCCTGGTAACAAGCAAGAGCAACGATTTTGTGGCAGGATAAGGCATAGGTTATATACGCCTGTGCTGAGTTCATATCCTAGAAGGACTGGGGACAGCAAAAAGAGTTTCTGAGGTTATAACATTTGTGACATGCTCTCATCACTTCTGATAAAGAAATCCCTGTGGGGAGTGAGAATGACATTCTGCTGATACAATCTTAGGAAGGAAGGATTCAAGGCTTGCTCCCCCTGCCAACCTTCCTACTTTCTTTTCCTCCCCCCCATCCTCTGAAACCAGGGACTTTCAAAATTGCTCCTTTTATTTGTCTTTCTCTGTGAGAAATCAGAGGAAGAAAAATCTGCAGAAGTAAGAATCAGTAAGATTTTTTGGCTGTAAAAACATCTTGAGCAGCTCCTTAAACTTAATGTAGAAATGCAGGATCAACTGTCCTTAGCCAGCTCTGTTTCATGTGTAGCATCACTCTGGAGTGTAATTCGGAGGAATACATGTGAGCCATTGGCTTTCAAGTAACACTTCATCAGGTCAGTGGTTTGACTGCTGTTCTTGCTGAACTTTCAGAGTTGTATTAGCAGTCTGTGCAACATTTTTCCCCCACTTCTCCCATCTCTTCTGTTTTTATCATCTATTATCTGTTGAGGGGCTTTTTGGATAAAGAAACCTAACGCTGTTTCTTTCCAGCATGATTCATGCGATGGGAAGATGTCTCTGGGACTAGGTGCAAGACAATGGCCTTTGGGAGAGCTGAGCAAGTGGCTTTCTGTCAGATCTGTGGGAATTTGAGATCCATAATTAGACACCTAAATATGAAATTTAGTCCAGTTTTACTCAGTGTTTCTTCTGCTCTTCAGGTTGTTCATCTAGGATCTGTGTTGGAAGCAGGTAGTTTTTGTACTAGGCATTCCTCAGAATAGGAAAGGTAGTACTGTTTGTAACTCTTAAATCAGGATGCCAAATCAAGGAAATCTTTGCAGTTCTTTATATTCTTCTGCTTATGTGATACTAGTTAGAGCCAAAACCAGTAATGTGGTTTATCTGCTTTTACATAAGGTCAGGAATTTGCCTTTTTTTAACATGTCTTTCTAAATAGCTTATATATTTTATATGGTTCAAGTAATTGGGAATTTGTAGGTGATTCTCTATGAAGTTACAGTTCTAATGCTGTCTAATAACCAGGAGAATTTTTAAGTCTTCTGATGGAGCTGTCAAACTAAGAAATTCTCTAGTCACTGTTAATTTATTTCCCCCTCTTTATTTTGTTTAGAATATATTTAATTTACATATAAACTGTATATGATGTGTAAATCAGTTTGAGGATGTATTCTGTTCATAAAACTTTTCCAACAACCTTAGGTGACCAAGACATTTCCATTAGATTTCAGGCAGGTGAGCAAGTAACAGAAATGCACCTTACAGTCTAATCTCAACTCTTTTTTTTTTACCAGTAGCTTCTCGCCTCATAAACTGAGCTGTCACCCTTTCCTTTCCATGTAGTATTAATTTCTCTTAAAATGAGATGGTGTCGGTTCTTAAAAGCTATAAGAAACAGGCTAACTGAAAGGGAGTGCCTTGTGTTAATGATAATAGGGCTTATTATTTTTGTGCTGATGGGATGTTCTCGGTGGAGTTATGTAGTGCTAATCAGTGTTTTTAGTAAAGTAACGAACTTGGAGCCACAGAGGTTATAAAACCTTCTGTCAGTCACCATGGTAAGTTGTATACATTTTTAGAAATAACTGCATTGCCATTATGTAAATAGAAAACGTTGAATTTTGAACCAGGCTGTAAGGAAATGGAATGATGAAAAAACATTTTCAAGTTATTAGTTATTAATTATATAGTATTTTGGTTGAGGCTGTTTTAATGGTAAGTAAATGGTATCTTTGTGTAATTAGAAATGTGCTCAGCTCTTATGGATCATTTGGTTTGATTCTCTGCTTAGAGTTTATCAATTTTTGAGGTTTTGATAACTTAGCTTCAATTTGATTTTATTGTTTTAGGTTTTCAGGAAACAAACCAAGGAATCTAGGCAACAATACAAAGCTTATAGAATGGTTACCACAAAACGACCTTCTTGGTGAGTATCTGTAACGATGATACTTTGATTATTCTCACTCAAGTTCAGTTTGCTCTTCCAACAACCAACAACATTCTAATGAAATAGCAGTCATTGTAATACAAGTCACAGAGCAAGAATATAGAATTCACACAAGATGATGAAATGAAACACCTTTCAGATGTTACTTCTCTTTACCTGGTATCAACTTCATTTTTTTCTTTGGTCAATTGAGTAGCAAAAGCATAGTTATTCCAAAGCCTATTTAGCTTAATAATAGGAGCATTTGCTATGCATAATTTTGTATGCAATGTATGCAGTTCAAAATAAAAAATAATCATAAAGGATAAGTAGGAGTTCTCTAGAATCTGCTGTTTTAGGTAACTGATGACTGTAACTACTAATTTCTCGGTCAAGAAGAAGTGTGGTATGGTCTTCACTGGTCTCTTCGTGAAAGAATCATCAAACCAGACATTGAAAATTTGTTCACATCACACCAAAACAAGTCTTCAGACTCTGAACATACTGATACACGTTTATTATTGATATTAATTAGAAAAAATATATATATTTCTCCAATGAAATCTGTAAGAGAAACTTGGAATGTGTTGCAAGCTGATAACAACCTTTCTGTTTAACTATCCTGAGATACTGAGTTCTCAGATGGAGAGCTAAAGCTTGATATTCTTTCATCTTTTGGTAAAGTTTGTTAGAGTGTATGTATTTACTTTTTCTTTCCCTTCTTCCTGTGTTGAAATGTAGCTGAATATTTTGGATCCTAGGGACTGCAGAATGCTTGGTGTTGTCTCTGGGATCCCTATTTGTGTTTGCAAATTAACTCCTGTACTACGATGAGTGCTGATGAATGCATTAAGAATGTATGCGCGTCAACGAACGTGCATGTCAACCAGAGTATTTATCATAATGTAATGATTAGGCAAATGACTTCTAAACCAGGTAGATTTGTTTTGGTTACTAAATTGCTCTGAAGCAGTCTCATTTTTCCATTGCGTAGTAGTAGTATTTTGCTGTCATTATTGTTGTATCTTGCTAGCCTCAAGTAAAGCATGTGAAGCTGTAGAGAGAATGCAACATGAGTTGTCCTGTCATTAAATAGCTTGTATTTCATATGAACAATGAGGAAAAATGCTCTCTCCCTGGTTCATTTGTAATGCTAAATAGGTAAATAACAGTTGTAGTCACCGCCTGCAGTTACTCAGGAGTAGACAGTGTATTAATTAATCCATTAGTAATTCTACACAACTTGTATACATGAGAATATTTTTTCTTGGCCATTTCCTCTCGATTTGTATATAAGGAAATAATCTAATGCATGCAAAATTTCTGCAGAGTGAGTTTAAGTGGAGGGGAACTTCAGAACAAATTGGATTCATTCTACGTTCCTGAATTGGAGTCATAGGAACACAGTGATAAATGTATTGTACCATTTGCTTCAATAACTTTACCTTAAGGAGATGTAAAAGTTTCTTTTTGTCTTCATGCCTCTTCTATTTCCAGGTCACCCTAACATTAAAGCTTTTCTTAGTCATGGCGGTTTGAACAGCATTTTTGAAACCATGTACCATGGGGTCCCGGTGGTGGGAATTCCCCTTTTTGGAGACCATTACGATACTATGACCCGAGTGCAGGCCAAAGGCATGGGAATATTGTTGAACTGGAAGACTGTCACTGAGAGTGAATTGTATGAAGCACTAGTGAAAGTTATTAATGATCCCAGGTATGGAATGAGTGATTGTTTCTTGCTTTTGTTGTAAGTTACTGTTATGGGTTAGATATGTATATAAAGAGCCTTCACGCAAGGGGAAAAGTTTGTGTTGGGACTTAATAGTGTGTACAGCTGGGGCGAGTCTTTGGATAGTTGTCCCCATTTCACAAGATTACTCAACTGAACGTGTTCCTGTGTAGATGCCAAGGTCACTGATCAGCATACCAAAACTCAGTTGCCTTGCTTTTCTGTCGTTGTGACAGATGCCATGGGAAGGACAGCAAGGTTATAGAAACACACCTGGCCTGACTAGCTTCTTGTTGTAGACCAACACCTCTTTTTGTGTCTTGATTTACGCCACAATAGTGTATTTAAGTCTGTTATGCTTCCTAGGGAGGCTTGTGGGAAAATATACCTATATGATTGTCAGGTCATGTGTTTGGTTTGTAGCTGAAAATGTAGAGGTACTCAAAGAAGTGACTATTCTAAAGTCCCATGACTTTTTAAAAAAAAAAAAAAAAAAAAAGACAAAACCAAAACCTCAAACTCTTTGTCTTCTGGCCAGTAATATATGTGTTGGGGTCATGGGGGCCATTTGTTAGAACACTATCATTGCAACAAATTATTATGAATGAGGGCTCCAGCCTTTCTGTAACTTTTCTTTGTCATTCAGGTGGAATAAATACAAGCTCGTGAACTGGGTTTTGTAACTACTTCTAATCCCATCAAATCAATTTGCTCAGTAATATTAAAGTAGGAGGACAGTCAATTTACAATCTTTTAAATACAGACTATCTCTGGATTAAAAAAAGTGATGTTTTAGCTGTTCGCTTCTTTTATTAAATTACTAGACATTTTTAGAGTATAGTGAAGACAATGTTTCTTGTTCTCATGGGAGCAAAGTTTTTAAGTAGCACTTGACTTGGAAAAGGAGAAATCTGTATGAAATGAGCTCATTAGCAGTAGAATCTCAGTGAAGGGGAGTGTTGCTGAAGTCATCTTGGTAGTATCAGTTGCCTTGGCTTTTTCTTGTATAATTATCCCTAGTATAAAGGCACGTCCTGCACAAATAACTCGTCGACCCTGCAGCAGTGGGAAGGGAAGGAATTTGATGTGATCAGCTTCTGGGGGCAGCCCATTATGAAAAATCAGTTTTAGGCTGAACTCAAGACCTAAGAGGAATTCTAGACCCAAACCAAGATTCTCACTTTGTTCTGTTTCCCTATTAATACAGTTGCACAATAGCATGAGGAAGTGGTGTGTTAGGGTATGTTGCCACTTCAAGTGGGAAGGGCAAATACGTTCATCTGAGATTAGATAGGATTCCCGTCTGTCAGCAGGTCAGTTTGGTTCTTCATCACTTCTACAGGCCTGTTGCAGAAGGGTGGATTTCAACCTGGCTCATCCATAGGTCTGTATTTTTAGTAATTCTTCGTCTATGAGCTGTAAAGACTGATGCAGAGAGGTCATCCCTTGTGTATATTCCTCTGAATGTGGGTTGTTGTGAGAGTCCCGCAGTAAATGACATGCTTTGGCCTCTAGACTATATTTGTGTTTACAGGCTTGCATTGCTCAGAGCGCTGGCTGTGCTTTTTACCTTGTTTCCATTTTCTTTGTTTCTTTCACACAGCTACAGGCAACGGGCCCAGAGGCTGTCTGAAATTCACAAAGACCAACCCGGTCATCCTGTTAACCGGACTGTGTACTGGATTAACTATATCCTCCGTCACAACGGAGCGCAACATCTACGTGCCGCTGTTTACAGCATCTCTTTCTATCAGTATTTCTTACTGGATATTGCCTTTGTTGTACTAGTGGGTGCTGCCTTATTTTATTATGTTTTGGCCAGGCTAACAAAATTTATCCGCAAAAAAAGCAAACATCTTTGGTCAGATGATGAACATAGCACTGTTAATGGACATTACCAGAATGGGATACCAAATGGCAAGTATAGAAGAAATGGCCACATGAAGCATGAAAAAAAAGTGAAATGAGCCAACCACCCCATGTAAAGTAGTAATGAATCAGATCAGTAATCAAATTTTATCGCTGTAACTTAGTCTAACTACTTAAAATGTCAATAAGCAGTTCTAACACTCCCCTACAGTATGTAATATTACGTGACAAAATTCTATGGAACTAAGGAAAGTCTTTTTTAAAAAAAGAAAGAAAAGCAAGCACAACCTAAAATAGAAGATACTTTATTCTTAATACTGATGCAGAGAGGTTATTTTGGCACTGAAGTTTTTAGAAGCCTTAATTCTCTGAAGTTATATGATGATCGTATTTATGAATTTTCAGTTTTTAAAAGCTAAATGTGTGTCCCAAATGAGGAAAGGTTTCTTTTTATTTGCAGAGTTTTTTCCTTTTATTTTTTTATTATTTTAATATATCCATCTTTTAGCAGAGAGAACTTAGTGCTAGCTGTGTTTCATTTGTTGAAGGCTCAACATGTATAAGACTGCTGTTTTTTTAAAAAAAATTCCCAATGCTTTTGCAAGAAATAGTAAGTTGCAGAATGAGAACACAGATATTAAAAAAAAAAATAAATCTTAAAATGAGCACTGAAGAAAAATGGTAAAGATGTGTACTATCTTTTCTGATAAGCTGCATGACTCTTCTGCTCACTACCAGTACTTCAGAGAGAAGGGTACTGAGCAAGCCTACAATAAGTCTTAATTCTTAATTTATACAAAATTGTATTTGTTGCCTTTCTCTGCATATGTAATTTATGCCATGAAAATATTAGGGAGTTTTATTTCAGTTTAAAATCTGGCTGTGTGGGAAGTAGATATGCATAATTAAGAAAAAAAAATGAAACCAAAAAAAAAAATCCACCCTGTGCTTAATGCAGAATGTTTCGTAATGGCCCAGAGCAGTGCAGAATCAAACCACCGTGTGAGGTTTGGGAAGCAAACGAGCAAACAGGAAAACACTACAAGTTGAATGTCTTTCCTATTAATTCTCATTACTATTACTTTTTTTTCTAAATCACAATGTTGTAGATGTTCTCTTTGAATGGTTGTATCTGGAAAACTATTACCTTCTCTTAGTCTGGGCCGCGCAATCCATGTTTCCTGTAGTTGCCAATGTCACTTCTGCGACCGCGGGGCAGGAGGCTGCCCACCGGCCTCTGGCTTGAGGCCAGGCAGGAGGCGCGAGGCCAAGCCCAGCCCAGCGAGCACCGGGTCTGTGGTGGCCGTCTCTCCCATCCCCTGCTCCGGCCGGCCCCTCTCTGCAACAATCTCTTTCAATCATTCTAGCTGACACAGGACTCCTGCAGCGGTGCGGTGCGAACCGAGGGTGGGGAGGCTGGGCGTTAAAAAAGATAAATAACATTATTATCACGGCCCTGCTGAACCAGAGTTGGCAACTATGCGTTTATTTCCATGTCATTCTGTTTACTTGGAACTTGCACTACACACGTTGTGAGTGTATGCTTTATTTATTTGTAGTTTAAAATCCCATGCCTGGAAGAGGAAGGAAGGAAACCCATTTTACTTAGTGTTGTTCACTAACACGGGAAAAGTTGCGATGCTAACAGAGTGCTGAGATCATATTCATACACGGTGATGCAATATTTCACTACCATTCCATCAGGAGCCTCTATTCTATAGCAATAAATAACTGTACGGATATGTTTCTAATATGCAGTACGGCTACTTGTACTGCTTTCTGAATACTTGAAGAAAATGGTGTTACAAATAAGTCTATTAGCTATACCTTTTTACAATCTCACAGTTTGTGGCAACTAAAGGAGCACACAGAGGCGATGAATGGTGGGATGGTAGTAAGACTTCGAGTGTATGAATGACTTGGTTTAAATGTTTTTTTTGGTATTGAAGAAGGTACAAAAGCACTGACCGGATGATTAAGCATAATTTAATCTCCACTGTGATAAAACTTAAGCAATAAACATGGATTTAATAGAGAAAATCTGTTGTTGGAAGTATATTTTTTATTCAAATGAGTGTTGTTTATTTTGAAGTATCCTCTGTGTGTGTATGTGACTGGCTATTAAGATGCACTAATTTAATGTTTTCGGTATATGCAATGATGCATGACGTGTCTTTGAAACAAAACACTATTTTGTGAATATAGATCTATTTCCTATAGGATTGTTGAATCACTGGAAAGACTGAATGCTTAATCAGACTTTTTTAGGTCAGTTTAAATGTTTTAGTTCGTGAATGTTTGTTATTTTTCTGTCCATGTTATATTTGTTTCTTAAAAAGCATAACCAAAACCAGTGATAGATGTGTTTATAGAGACTATTCAGAAACAATTTCAGTTCAGTTGCATGAAGAGGAAATTACCACAATATTAGTCTTATTACCAAACTTACAGGCCAGTCTGATCAACCTAAACTATAAAAAACACCTGTTTAGTTCAGATTTCCTTTCTTGTAAGTCAGAGTATGATCTGATGTTGTAGTTATTTTTCACTTCACCCATGCAGTAATACGAGAATCTGTATTAGGAGAAATAAATGGTTAATGGCAATGGTCTGGGAGGAACACTGCCACAAGACATGTCTGACAGGAGAGTAAAACTGGCGCAAAATAAGTTGCTTCTGAGCTGTTCCTGGGGCAGGTGTGTCAAAGCCCCTGTGCAGCACAGCGGAGCTGTGTAATGTATAGCCCTCATGCAGCTTTGTCAGTGGGTTTAACTGCTCTCCCAAATAGGTGCTTTGTATCTGTGGGGTAAGGTAATTGGAACAAGCAATAAAAAAAAAATACTCTATGAGCAAAATCAGCAGCCAAGAAGTAGCCAGAACTGGTGTAGCAGATGTGGGGCACTTCCATAAAGGTTTTCAGAGGTGCTTGAGACTTGGGCACTCACCATAGGCTTTGATATTCTTTCTTATTTCCTTTGGATAGCTCAACTATTAAAGAATAAAGCAGCCATAGAAGCAGGACAGTTTAATTATCACCTACAGAAATAGGTTCTGGAGATGGTTATGTATTCAGAGTTTAAGGAAGATCAATAAATGTGCTGCCATTTATTTCTTACTCCCCAGAGCACTTGCAAGACCAAGTTTTTAATACTGTTCTGTGTTAATCTTTTTGATGTTATTGAAAGATACTACTTTTCATGCAGCTGATTGCTTTCTGGTTTTATTCTATGGCTTGGTGAGGGCACAGTATTTGCTCTAGTCAACCTGATCTGTACACCTGTAGCAGACAATTAAAATTCTACTGTGTGCATGCATACACACATTTAAGCAAAATTATAACCCTGTTATTGCCAGGGTGCTAAATTATTCCTGTTAATTTGTGCGGGTACCTGTATTAAATTTCATATATAAATAAACCCACTCGCATGTGCCCAGCTGCATTAGTAAGGAACAGAAGAGGGGCATTTGATTCTGTTACAAAGGTGAGCTGTGCTTAATTTTCTCTGGTGGCTTTTGGAAGACGTGAACATGTTCATTAAATTTCAGGTGTTTTTGGTGTCTTGACAAATGACTCTCATCTTCTTGCTGCACAATGCTAGAGATGGCTAGTGGCCAGTAAATACAAGAGGTATGATTGTTCTTTCATTCACAGAGCAATTTTCAACATCATGCTACTGTAATTTTTCCTGCAGAGAGATCACATTACTTGTTTGACATGTGTTTTTGTTGGGGGGGAAGGAGGGAAAAGGGGAGGGGTCAAAGACAAAGCTGATGGACATGGCAAATCCAGTTCTATACAAGAAATATCCTGTGCGTTGGGATACAAGGTCTGCATACTTGCAATCAAAAAAAAAAAAAAAAGAAAAATGGGCGGTAGTGCTCCCAAATATTTTGGGATTCCCTGGAGTGGAAATATTCTATTTCCAAGAAAGAAGGCAGCACCTTTCAGGAGAAGATTCAATTATGGAAACATGGGACAAGAGTCTCTGAAGTCACATCACTGCTCTTTAATCACTGCTCTATGTAGTCAAGGTATATTCGTGTCACAGAACGAAGGTGAGAGCTACTGCCCTATTGCACTTGCTTCTTGAAAAACACTGCTCAATTTTTTAGAATTCACAAATAGGATGGAAGGATGGAGATGAAGATTGTCTGAGGGGAAGAAGAGGGTAGGAGGGATCTTCCTCAGAGAAATGTCATGTTTGTTTTCTGTGAACTATTCCATTACAGAGTTGTAAAATACTCAAATAATACATTATTTACTCCAGCAGCAGTGGTAGGAGAGACTTGGCTATAATCAGGAAGACCCTAACTCCTTCCTTTCATTGGGATAATTTTTTACTCACGAAATGCAGAAATTGTATTCCAGCACAGTCCTGTGTGAAGAGGAGTTCAATATCGTCAATGCCAGCATGTAGTCACCTGATAAAAGCTGTACGTGCTACACATACCTACTGCCCCAATCAAAAAACAGCCACAAACCTACCTGTATTTTTTGGTACATATTCCAAATCTGTATTGTGGGCAAATGGAAAAAAAAATCACTCTGCCATAGCAAGCAAATGTTTTTTGTTTTTCAAGACTAAAAAATCCAGGAGAGATTGGTATCAGCTCTCAGCCAGAATTTAAATCAGTCAGTGTTTAGGGAATGTTAAAAGGCACGGTAAAAATATATATGCGGCTCCAGGCTGCATAGCAAGTCATGACACTAAATGTGAGGGTTTACTAGCCTCTTTGATCAGTGTTGTTTGTTATGCACTAAACAGAGAAAACAGTCTTTATATAAACAAACGAAAAACAATCTTCTGAGATAGCCTTCTGTCCCTGATCGCTTTGGCAAATACCAGAGATGAGTTGAGGGTTAGTTTATCCTAAAGAAAACTACACATTTCAGTTATATGAAACTGATCCCTCTAGGTTTTTTGCCTGTTTTAAACAAAGCTGCTAAATTTGACTTGCATCATTGTAAAGTAATCAAAATAGGTTTCTGGCACGCATCTTTGTCTGGATGATTTTAGTTACTGTGTAATGAAACAAAAATTGTTAGAAAAGATGGTATTTCACATGCGTTGGGGGCTGGAAGTTTGAACAGGGGTTAAGGAAAACTAGGAATGTATTTGCTAGAAGTTATCTTTGTGTGCTCATTATGGCAAAGAGGATGCCTTTGGCTTATATTATCTAGGTATCAAACAAAACTTAAACTGAGAGATGAGGAATACCAAAACCTCTGTTCTGAGCTTTCTTGTAATACCATCGTGAGGCAATTCAGGAATTGCTCGTTAGAAGAACAGCGCCGTACGTTTCAGCATGATTTTGGGAAATTTGAATTGAAGGATAAAGTTTGTCAAATTGCTGTTTGAACCACAAACAGTGACTTTCAGTGAGTTTAAAAGTGCTCTCTTAAATACTTCTTTTATATTAAATGTCAGTATGATTATATGTTGCTAATGACGTAATCGTATGTTTAGGCACAAGAACTGGAAGCAGGTAAGAGTTAGGGTTAGCGTTGTTACTTTTTGCAAATGAGCTTCCACGTTTTTGGCGGTCAGTTGCCCTGTGCAATCTCACTGGTATCTTTAAACTTGATGATTTTCACACTGATGCCCAGGTGCTGAGAGCCATCTTTTCTGTAACAGTTTGATGTCATTGTTAACTCAGTATAACGAGCATTCATGTAGTGTCTTCAACTCCCTGTAAGATTTGTCTGATTCTGTCCTGCCATCTATGAGGTCTGTGAATTAACTTCCACTTTCATTTTTGCGATGTACCTCAAATTTGGTTCCTAGCCTTTTGCTCTTGCCTTGGGTCTCTCTTATTTTTACAGGACATACGGCCAACATTCAGCAGTCCAAAGGTCTTGTTCAAAAGTCCAAAAGTCCTTGTTTCCAGTACTACCCCATCTCACCATATGCCAGAAACAGTTAAAAAAAAAAATATATTTCAAAGCTCTGCCTTCTATGGGGCATGGCTCTAGGGTAGATTTGGAGACCTTTCCTTGATAACGCTGCTCGATAGGGAAAAAGAAATAATTTTGGATGTTGGTTTATAGGAGTGTTTTTTTTAGTTTAATTTTTTTTTAGTTTGAACTTAGTTTGAACTGTAGAGCATCTGGCTTGATTATGTCGCTCCTTATAGTTTTACTAGAATGTTACTGGAACAATTTTAAATGTCAAGTTATCTACTAGAGAAGCAAACCATTGCAAAGGGAATGTCCCAACTACACAGTAGTCGCAGTACTGCCAGTTTTCTGGAGATGCAGAATTCCTGCCACCTTTCCTCTTCCTTTTTCTTTCATGCATGGGAGAGAAAATGTAATCAAAATTCAGTATAAATTAAGATGGTCTTAAAAAAAAAAATTGCCATACAGACATTTTTATTCCAGCCAGATTTGACTCTCCAGTTCAACTTGACGCAAATGGGGAGAGAAGATCCTCTGACACAGGAGTGCTTTCCTTTGCTCCCGTTTTCATAGCTAGAGGAACACCACACATACTTCAGTTGTATATTTTGCTGTGTTTTGCGATCCCGCACTGAAAATCCCTGGTTGATATGGTTGTCTATTTCAGAGTGCTCAGTTTAGTACAACTCCAAGCCATAAATGCATCCTCTAGCAAGCAGAGACAGAGCTGGAGGAAGGGAGAAGGCCTCTAGTTAACAAATCCAAATGATTTGTTGTTGCTCATTTTTAAACTTGCCTGGAAGTTCAAGGGCTTCTGTTAGTTGAAGATATGAATATATATTTTTCATTATGATCAAACTCAGTTCTTTTTTGGAGGTCCATCTTTCCCAAAGGCTGTTGGTGTTTTGCTGAGCAGGTTCACAGCCTCAATTCCAGTGAGGAGGGGGTGGGCTGGTGGGGGAAGCAGGCTCGTTGAGGTTAAAATGGCGACTGCCAGAAAGTGCAGCCTGGTTCGCAAAGGGCGATTTCAACACTGACCAAACTGACTTGTGGAAGTCCTGAGGGCAAGTCGATGGGGAGAGCCCAAGTGGCAAAGTCATTCCTCCCAGGCCGTGTCTGACACAGCTCTGCTGGGCCTGGCCTTGCATCCCCGCCTCCCAGAGGGCTGATGTTCCTCACGGGAGGAGCTGGACCGCAGCCCTCAGACGAGGGAGGCGGTCGGGCTGGAGCTGGGAAGCTCTGAGCTGCTCGGCGTCCTGCTGCCTTCCTGGCAGCTGTCGAAAGGCTGCGCTCCTCGGCCTTGGGTGAGCGCTCCCTCCCAACAGCGATGGCACGGGGATGGAGAGGGAGTTACTCAAGTGTGCTTCTTCTCGGAGGCAGTGAAAACAATTTGTCTCATTTTGCTTGTGACAGGTAATTGCATACTGCGTCACAAAACCAGATTTTATCAAAAGTTTAGATAATTCATTGTCTGGGTTCCGTGGAAATAAATACTACGTTCCTGCATGTTTAAGAATCATCTAGGACAAGCTAATGCTCAAAATCTTAATATCTATGTTTCTTTTGTGTTCCAAATAATAATAACAATAATAATAATCTTACCACCTCTCATAAAACTGGGAGATTACTTGGGCAGATTGTGAGATAATGTAGCTAAATAGATGGGTACAGCTATTTTCCTCCTTTTTTGAGAAATATTTCACCATGGAAAGCAGAGGGGTGAGCTGAGATTAGGAAAGCAGGTGTGTGGGTATGAACTGTCAGTTCTTTAGAAACCAGGGAGGATTCCTTATCTCACTTTTTCTTGCGTGGTGTTGCTCTGACTGGGCTGTGTAGTGTAATAATTAACCTGGGAGAGATATAAGCAGTGTTTTATGTCTTTATCTGTACTGGTGTTACAAGAAAATGCACAATTGCATCAATTGTTCAAAACTAGAAATGGCAAAGGTCATTATAGGAACTGCTGATCCAGCTTCGTAATTTGGGCACAAAGGTGAAGTATGAGAAAGGAAACTTTGAACCAGGGGCTAGTTCGAAATAACCCGCAAGCAGCGAATAAAACAAGCTTCAGCACTCACATCTTAATGTATGTATCAGCCCTGTGCTCAGGGGTAAACAAACACAAGTAAACCGATGATAAGTTTCTCTGAGCCCTTGGTTTTGGGCCACTTTAAACAGATAAAATGGACAAAAGACAGTTCAGGGAATGAACAAATAAAGAGAGGAATGGAAATCATTCAGCCTGAGGAAAAATAAAAGGTAGGAAAAAAGCTTAGTACCTGATCTGTATTGCACCAGCATGAAGCTGCAGTAACCACTGCCTCAACAAAACTGTAACGTTATAAACCTGAGGTATTAAAATAATGGTACAGGAAGGCAAAATTGAACTCACCCGTGTACCTTTCCCAATGGCAAAGAACCCAGTAAAATTTAAGAGCCGCACATTTAAAAATGATTCAAGAAATTAAAATGCTGCATTGCATAATATGCAATTAATTTGAGCTACTGCCGTGTTGCCTTTTAATACAGCTTTAGCAAGAGCCATCAATGTTGTAGGCAGCATGTCCGGTAATAACACTTAGAATCTTGCTTAGGTTAAGAGGTGGCAGACGTCCCTCTCTGGTCAAGACATAAGAAAAGCAATAGCTAGGTAAAATTGGGAAGCAACTTTCCACTGTGTTCCTACAAAGCTTTGTCCCTTTTCCTGGTGGCTCAGATATCGCTTACTTAGAAGACAAACCTCTAGCTTTGGTATTCAAAGTCTCAGTTACAGGCTGGATCTGCAGTGGTGGTGCATCAGGCTTTAAAGATCGTTAATCAGACTTGTTTTGGCAAGTTTGAGCTAAATATTAAGCCATCATAAAGTGAAGAAAGAGGTGATAGATCTCCACTTTAGATGCTCAGATGCTTTTATAGAGCTACCCCCCCCCCCCCCCCTTTTTTCCCCTCTGTTATCTGTACTTCTCATAGGACCACTAAACTTCTATGGACATTTTCAAAATTCATTGTGCAACGATTTACTGAATTCCTCTGAGAGCTTCATAGGAAGAAAATGTTTTCCTCATTCAAAACACAAACAACTTGTTTACTTCTTGAAGCTAAATATCAGATATTTGATAATCTCAGATACAGGCTTTGAATAAATTCTCTTCTTTGACTCCTGTGAGATTCAGAGCAAGAAGATTTTGAACTCCAGCAGATGCCCACCAAGAAAACTCTTTATAAAGAAAACAAATGCATAGAAAACATGGAGCTCTACAAGGAATTAAAGCATTTGCTTGTATTTATGAGGTTCTTCTCTGACATGTCCTGTTTTTCTAGTCTCAATGTTGCCTTTATGCCTGTCTTTCTACATGCTTCTGTATCTTCCCTTTATGCTGCAACAGTTTTTCTAACTAGATTTTTTGTGTGTATAATTTTTGTGTATATTAAGCATTGATCTACCACTTTACCAAGGCCTCTTGACATTTCGCAGTCCTCCTGGCACTGTTTTTCCTGGGTAACGCTCCTGGTGGCGAAGTAACTATGCCAGAAGCTGTCCCAGCAGCCCCCCCCTAACTCCGTGTGTCCAGAAAGCTCATGTAGATCCTACGTACTGCTTGCATCTTTTCTGGGCTTGGTTGGCTTTCCAGTCAAGGGGGGCTGTTGCTCTGGGGACAAGCTCAGATCTAAGACTGTAAGTTTGGTTGTTTGGTTTCACTGCAGATAATGCCTTTCAATGCTATGAGCCTAGCCTGTAAGTGTCCTGGTGGAAGAAAAGTTTATTTTGCCCTTACTTTCTGCTGCTTTTAGCTCTGTAGCTTCTGTCTGATGGTACAGAAGAAGGCATGATGTTGGGTCTTCTGGTGACACTGAAGATAACAAGTCTGTCTATTATCGGAGAAGACATGCATTAAAATTCTGCATTGCTTTACTGGAAAAAAGCTAATGTATTGATTTTTTTTTAAAAGACAAAATCATACAGAATTTGTAATGTGATTGATCACAGGCAACAGCAAAGACAGCAACTTTTTGTTTCTTGGAGCACATCACTCAGGTGCAAGAGCTTTTTATGTTCTTTTTAAAGGAATCCTTGCCACCAGCCATGAACTACAGCATGCTGTCTCGGAGCTGCACCATAAGCAAAACCAGTGAAAAGATTCAGGTTAAAAATAACCCTGCAGAAACAAAACCTAGGTCATTTCCCTGTTTGTTTCCTTTTTCAAAACAGTCTTACAAAATTTGTATTAGTATAACAGATGGAGCAGTGAAGAATGCAATGTGTAAGGTATGGCACGTAATGAAGGACCATATGATGATGCTTTTGCCAAAAAGGCAAATGAATCAACACCTGTGCATGGCACTTAGGTTCCTGAAAGACACATCAGCTTCCTTATTTTTTTTTCTTTGATTTCTATAAGAAAAGAATGTGGTTAGTGGGTATTAAGGGAAGAGCACCTCAAGCCAACAACAGGAAACGTTTTAGCCTTTCCATAGGATCATTCATGGGATTGCTGTAAGATGTTTTTAAGTTCATGAATAAAAAAAGCTTTTAGTTAAGAAGGCTGAAGTAATATTATAAGACAACTCTTTCTTTAAGTCATAAACAATTTGTCCTCAATGATCAGTGAGGATCTTTTAAAGAGGTGAGGCTTGCCTTTACCTGGAGAAGTTCTAGGAACAATTCCGGCAAAAGAATTAAAAGGTTTCAGGAGTCAAAAATGTTGCCCCTCCTGCCTTATATCTAGCTTCGTTAGGCATATGGATACCTGCTCCCTGTATTTCTGCAGCTTTCTTTAGGACAGGTTATTACCAGTCCTGTGACCAACTTCTTTGCCACCAGCTTCATTCATAATTACCCAGTCCTCAGATTCTTGGCTTTCAGGGTCCTGAGAAAATTTGGAGAGTCTCTGTTAAACAGTTTATGTACCTGGAGACGCAGAGCCAGGCCAGACAGGAGTTTCACAGGAGAGGCAAAGCACCATGCCCAGCTGGTTTAAGAAGAGGAGGTTCTCCAGGACCTTCAGCTGAGGCTTATTGTAACCATTCACTTGCAACAGCTGGGGAGGCAAGGGGGAACGTGCTAAAGATGGGGGTCTGCCAGGCTTGCCAAGTGCTGGGAAGGATGCTTAACTATTAGTAACATGATCAAAATGACAGTGATACTCAACAGACTGAGAGGTGACATTAAGTAAATATAGTCTTACTACAAAACAAAAAAAAGTAAAAGGAGATAAAAGAATGGTTTTGCAGAGTCTCTTGAGATTTCACTTGCAAAGGAAAAGGTACTAAAGAAGGGAAAGTTGGGGTTGGGATCCATCTTTTTCTTCCTTGGGTGGTGGGATGGAGGCAGCTATTCTGCATTTTATTGCAGTTGATATGGAGCAGTTCATCTGTGATGGATGCGGACTGATGCCAGAAGAGTTACATTTCTTGCTATGGGTGATGTCAGGTGCTGATGGGTAGCTCTGGGATGGTCTTGGAGCAGGTCCATGGGAGAGGCCAAGTCTCTTCTTCCTCTGATGTCTGCCAGGTTACTTTGGGTGGGGAAGGGCCACAGGCAGGTCCCACCAACAGCTGCTGGCCTCCAGCGAGTATCTTCTCAGATCACAGCAAAGGAGTCAGGGCAATGTTGTCTCCTCTTGTGGGCATATTCTGGCAGAGCTACCAGCCACCCCACTGGTGACGTCTGGGCAACTTCAGGGCAAGGAGCAGCTGCTTAGCTATGACTGGTGCTGCTTTCCTTTCATCATAGTGCCCAGACAGGTCAGGGTGGCCAGACGTCAATGTCTTGTGAGTGAGTAGGTCAAATGCGCACTTGTTTTTCTCAAAATGTTGATCGACCTTCCCCATGGCTTCTTGCCTTTTTTTTTTTTTTTTTATTTTAATGAGCAAAAGAGGAAGAGCAGACAACCCAGGGCTGTTCCTGTGTCGGTAACATCAGCTGTAGCTGCTGGAAACCAGCTGCAGGGAAACACTCTAATTGCACAGCACCGGTCTTGGCCAGCAGCCCCTTTGTAGAAATACTGCACCTTCATCAGCCTGGAGACCTGGGGGCTCATGTAGGAGATGGAACCAAGAGTGTTAATCGAGGAGAAAGCATGACCCACCTGGATTCTGGCTATAGTTCACCCTTTCCACCTTTGCCCATCAGGAAACTTAACTTGGGTGAACGTAGCCTATACAACCTGCTGTCCTGGAAAGTATTTTGAAAGGGCTTCATAGCTGGGACAGAGAAATGGTGTTGGGGGGCAGCTGAGGCTCCCTAGCAGGCATGTCCCCTCAGGGGTGAAAGGGGTGAAAGACAAAGTTACTGCTGTATCTTCTGGAGAGAAACCTGTCTTCTTTGGGCATGTACCCAAACTTCTTCACCGGGTCTTTTCACAAGGACAGCTTCTGGGCAGTCCTGCTCTACTGGGTGTGGGAGGAAAGGGCTAAGCTGGTGGGTAATTTTGACACTTTCAGTTGTGTAATGTAAGCCAACACACGTCCAGCTGTGGGCACACCTTGGTATAAGTGCAATGCTGCTGTTGCTGTAAGAGAACAGAAATAACTCTCAGGGGGAAGAGCAAGCATGTGACCTTTTCCTTCTCCTTTCTTTCCTTTCTTCTTTCCTCCCCCTCTTCCATCTTATGGGGTGAGGAGCATGTCTGCGAAGGCTAACGGGAGTTCAGGTGTAGGGCTGTCCCACCATGGCAGTGAGCGCCTTTGTCTGCCTCATGCTTCTGTGATGTCCTTCCAGCCCTTCTTCAGATACCTGTCTTCCCAAAAAAGCACACATTGTGACCCTTCTCTGGCCAAGCTATCTCAGGATGCAATCTTCAGCAGCATGAAGAATTTTTCACATTCCACTCCAGGTCAGAAGGGGCTATTTCCACCATACACCAGTTGATCTTGGGTACTTTTATGTTCTGTGCAGGGGGTCCTCATGGATCCCCCTCTCTCAGCCATATCACTCACTTTTGCTTTTAGCTGTGATCTAAATATTGCCAAGGGTGTTCCTGACTGCCATTTCTGAGCTATTTATTGAGTTTTAGACCTGCACCATTCTGTGCAACATCTTTGTTTTTGCATGTGCCTACAACATATCAGCTTGCTGTCCCACCCTTATTAAAACGTGATCTTTCTATGCAATACCTTGCATGATGCACCATTTCTGGGAATTATCAATTCACTAATTTTGTTATGTTATTGTCCAATGTGCTAACAACACCCCTGCACTGCTCTGTTTTTTCCCCAGAGTTGTTAGCAGCCACCAAGTCAAGGGTGACGTTGGAGGAGGCAGATGCCCTGTGCCATGCAGCGGCCCTTGGGGACTGGGTGCATGGTGAGGACGGTCTGGGTGCTGAGACTGCAGTGCTGCATGTGCCTAGATGGAGAGGAGCTGGAGGGTTTGGGCTAGCTCTGCCAAAAACCCAGAGCTGCTGGGAGGAGACACCCCTTTTCTTCTGATTGTTGGGAGCATTGGAGAAATCGCTGTATGGGAGTGGGGAATAACAGAGCTGTGTGGACAGTGTGTGAGTGTAACCGGAGGCTACCCTGCTGGTCAGGTCAAGTTAAAAGGAAAATATCATTGTTCAGGCTGACGGGCTTCAGGAGGGTAGTTTTTTATGTCAGCAATGTCATTTCCTAAGCTTTTAACCCTCTGACCATAAGCTATCAATTTAAACAATATGCTAGACCAAGTTACATGAATCACCATGATTCTGATTAAATGAAGACAAAGTTGTAGGTCCATCTTCAGTTTACAGTGAAGATATGTATGTGAATATACAGGTCTTTTAAGCTTCCCATATCTGTGTGGTTTGCAGTACAATCCATTTTCAAGCTGGGATTGCTTGAACAAGATCTGCAAGAACATTTTGTCCAGTCCCTACCCGACGCAGGGCCACAAACAGGTATGTCACGTGTTGCGCTAGAGAGATCATTATCAAGTTAGAGATACCAGTCACGCAAAGTGAACTGGTGTACTGCTTATTTAATTTGTGTGTGTTTCCAGTTAAATGGAAAACCCCCACAAAACGAAACAGAAGTACTTTCCTTCTTCTCCGTAGTAATTCTCACAGGCGTAGTCTAAAACTTTGCTCCAGTGCCAAGTAGAGTCTGGGGTCCAATTCAGCCCTATTCAGTTTAGCTGAACACAGATATGACTGCAAATACTGGAGCATTGCTGCCCTCTCCCTCTCCTTGCTGCCTTTATTTGTGTTTTCTTCCTCATACTTGGCTTCACTGTGGTCTCTGTAAGAAATCTGGAGAAACAGCAGCCTCCCAGAAAAGTCCCTGCTAACTGGAAGTTCACCTCTACCTCCCCAGCACCAGTGTTGTGAAATAAGTATGTTGAAAAAAAAAAAACACACAGAGAGGTTACACGGGTGGGAAAAGGGGAAAAGGGTGCTGCCTTTTTGTTAGGTTGTGCAATGAGGTGTTGAATAATGAGTGCATCTTTTGTGCTGCTTGGGTTTTGTGGTTAGATTGCCACAGCCTGCACTTGGCTCTTTGCTTAACAAACTTCAGATGAGATCAGTAGCCAAGCAAGTACTCGGCAAACATCCAGCTCCGCAAGAAGGATATTAGCAGCGATGCACGAGATATAATCTTTGGCTTTGCTGGAATTACACGAGGAAGGAGCTGTCAGGAAATGAGCCCTGAAATCCTCAGCAACCAGCGGTGGACTGGGCCACGTGGTCCAGGGGCAGTTGCTGGGGAGTTACGGTATCTGAGGTATTTATGGCAGGTGAGGTCACTGAGGTCTCAAGAAAGCTTTTCTATAAAGATGAGATGGGCCGTAATATAGCCACTATTAAAGCTGAAGAGGCCTGACCTCCATCTGGGTCAAGGTTGCGTTGCTTCACGCAGCCGTACATGTCACCTGCGTGCCGTTTGCTCTTTGCTCCACGTGTTGACAAAACCCTTGCTCCAGGGGCGGCCATGACCCTCTGTCCCTTTGCCCGCCCTCCTCCCACTGACGTCCTGCCCACACAGACTGCTTGGGAAAAACCGACCCCAAAAGGCGCGATACGGGGCTCCTCAGCACAATTTCTCTGTTCCCCGTGTGGAGTGTAGGCATTTTCCAGCCAGCCGCATCCCAAAGGCAGCGACCGTGGGGCCTGGTTGCAAGGCCTGTGCCCAGCCCTCTGCTCCCGGCCTCTCTCTCCGGAGCCTCGGCTCCTCTCTCCCGGCCTCAGCTCTCCGGAGCTGCCGTGGCTGGGAACTTGCAAGAAACAGCAGAAGCGAATTTGTTGACACTGGAGTTGTTTATGAGGAAGTATCAATCTCAGGAAAGGAGAGGCTAGCTCCCGGGATGGAACAAAGCTGGCCCAGCCCGACTGCGGCACAAAGGCGAGGAGGAGCTGCGGCTCTGCAGCGGTGCAGCACAAAAGGGCTCGGGGAGGTGTTTTAGTCGAAAAATGGTGTTGAGGCAAAAATAGAGGGATAGAAGTTAGCCAGGAGAATGCTTAAATTGCTAATTTTCTAATTTTACTGTGCAGGTGCAGGACAGGATTCTAGGTGCGGTTAGGAGAGGGGAATGCTTCTTGGTTTCACTCTGGAGCAGGATGGCCATGGGGAGCCCTGTGGCCCCCCTCCTTCCCCTCTCTATTTCTGGGCACTTCTGGGGCTGGAAATAAATTAGAAACGAAGCTTTTGGTGTCGAAACAGTCCCTGTATGTATTTCCTAGTGGAACCTTTGCTTCTCTCTGTCACTTCTTTCAAACGATTGCAACCTTTTTTTCTTGAATTGCCAGTTTGATGGCTTTTTTTCTTCTTCTTTTCTTTCCCTTTTTTTTTTTTCACTACCGCGTGCGGCCGTGGCCGGGGCTGCGCTGCCACCTGGCGTCGCCGCCGCGGGAGGGCGCAGGGAAGGAAGGGGCCGGCCCCGCTGCCGCCCACCCGGCTGCACAGGGCAGGAGAACGCGCCGGGACGAAATGCAACAGAAAAATAGCGTAATCGATCAATAAATAATTCAAAAGTTAAATGCAAAAAAATAAAAAAAAAACGCACACGCTAATTAAATAAAATGAATAAAAAATTTTAAAAAAATAACAATGACGTGGAGCAAAACTACATTGCTAGCATCTCCCCAAAGGCTGGAATTTCCTCATTTGCAGGAATTTTTTATTAGATGTAATTATATATCCTTTACTATATATTATTATTAGATAGTTCAGCTGGGACTTGAGCACTGCTGCAGTAAGCTATCCCTATCCCTATCCCTATCGCTATCCCTATCCCTGTCCCTGCAGTTCACATAGCCCTTTGTCAATGTCCTGCTCTCTTCTTGCTCACCCCCTGCCCCCCAGGCTGGAGCCCCCCACTGCAGAGCAGTGCGCTGCAGGTTTTAGGGGTCCCAGCGTGGGATGCGTGTGTACGGATGGCCCTGCTTTGGTTTTGCTGCTGGCAGATGAGATGTCCTTGTGGTCAGCGTATGGGGAGTGCTTTGTTCTGCTTACTTGGGGCCAGTAATGTTTTCTGTAGAGTTGATATGGTTGTGAAATAAATATAAAATTCAGTATAGATCGTACAAATGAACAACTGCAATTATTAAAGTGGAGCTCTCTGTGTTCATTGTGTCCGTGTATTATCACCTTTCTGCCAATGGACCGCTGTGGTACAGGGGATTTGTTTTCTCACTAATTTCACATAGTGAAATTAACTGGGTTTTACAAGTCTCAGAGTGCAGAATTAGGCCTTTGCTCTCGGATGCAAAAATCATCACAGCTAATATGCCTGACTTTGGAGTTGAAGGCTGGTGAAAGATAAGGATAATATTTATTTGTAGCAGAATATGCAATAATCCTCTTTTCCAAGAGATTGTAAACCCTGCAGGCTCCAGCTGTGGTTTTCATGTCTTGCTGTTTTCTGGGATGGTGCCACGTCTCCACAGAGCGAAGGAGCCTTCTCTTGTGAGAAATCCTCACCGAGACTTGCTCCTGAGTAATCACAGCTCAGGGTGAACTTCCAGGCCAGAGGGATGAATCACAACCATCCTTCTGAAGCATAAACTTACGGTATCACTCCCATTTCCAGTCTGCTCCGTCCAAAATAATCGGCTGGCATCAGCCTGCAGCCCCTTGTGGCAGACACCGTTGACCTGAGATGTGCCTGATCTTGCTGTGGCTTCTGACGAGTGATGCGGCTGCTGACGTGCAAGTTTGAGGTCTAAATAACACAGACCCCAGTCCTGCAAAAATAAAAAGAAAACATTTCTCTCCCCTCCAGCCCCGCCCAGGCTTTCCCTCCCAGTGGACTGGGGATACGCTCACAGATGCCGTTTTGCTAAAGGCCAGATAATACTGAGCGCTGTCTGAAACCGAATACAAGGCAGCAATTCAGGGGGATGTTTCTGTTGATGCCATAAAGCACAAAAGCACAATTCAAGTGGAGCAGCCAAATCTCAGGGATGAAATTGCAGCCCTTGTATTGTGCTGAGGATGGGGCCTTGTTTTGCTAATCTACTCCAGTCTGCAGGGCTTTCAATTTTAAATATGAGGAAAAGAAGATCTGGATGTAAATGCAGTCGCGAATGGGGTTCCTCATGACAAAGAAATGTGCTACAGAAACTTAGCCAGGCAGAGATTTCTTTTGGACAGGGGAGCCACTCCATGCACACATGCACAACTGCAAGTTCTCAGTTTCTGTCAGCCTTAGGAACAACAGCTAGGTGTGGTGCTGCCTCCTTTGAGGGTCGGTGTGAAGGTACCAAAGGTTGCATCTTTCCCCGTAATTATGCTGGATCCTCACTCTCAAAGGCGCATGTTTTTAAGCTGTATTGCCACCTTCATCTTTTTGTGTGTGTGTTGAGGAATTCCTCAGCTTCCTAGCTGAGAAATGAGCACATTTTCTCTAAGTATTTTCCCTTGCTATTGGATGCAAAAATAGATTGGATCGAGTACATTGTAAAATCACGTGCTAAGCACCGAAGGATAGTTGCTGTTTCAAGACTTTAGTGTATTTCTTCCCTATGCCCTTACTCAGGAAAGATGCAAATGAGCTGTGGAGTGAAAGTCAATGTATATTGCAAATAATATTTTGCTCCTGACAAATTAATACACTGACCTCCTCAAGGTGCTTTTGAAGGTTGTTCAGAGCATCGGTGGCATTGTTGAATTGCTTTTCTGTGACACTCATCGTCAACCCAAAAGGATTTTGCAATAGTTTAAAAAAGGGGAAAAAAAAGTGAGCAATACTTCAAACGCTCGAGAGAAAATATGTCTGGCTGGATCTTGCTCATTATAAAGTACCTGGGAATGTTTTATTTCTGAGAGATGCCCTCCCCAAGCTCTGTTATTTTACACCAGGGGAAAACCTCTGCCATAGTTTAGTGAGTCTAGCGTTAAGCCAGATTAAGCTGGTGCTAATGGGGGGCAGAGTTTGCGCTGCCTCTGCGGGCTGCATTCTGGGCGAAGCAAGGTGGCTGCTGCTGCAGGCAGCTGGCTGCTGCTGCTGCTGCAGGATTTGGCCGAACCAGAGCTGGGGCTGCTACGTTTGGGGCCTTTGTCAGTTTTGGGCAGCAGTCTGTGCTCCATGCCTGGATCTCAACAGCCAGGATTTAGAGAGATCCTCTTTCTGAGGCAAAATGCAGAGAAGCTGCCATGATTAATCATTCTTCTGAGATTTCAGATGCATTTAAATCCACAAAGTGGGGGGAAGATACTGCAGGTTTTATAGCTTAAACAGCACCTCAGGTCTTTTATCAGCAGAAATGAATCAGACCATCAGAGGAGCGAAGGGTTTTAATTCCAAGTTCTTATTTTGATTTAACCCATATACAAACCATCCTGCCATATCGGTGCAGTTTATTGTGAGACGATTCATGTGGCAGATGAGTTTCCCCCCAGGACATGTTTCCTCCTCATTTTGTTTGCAGTCGCATGCTTTTGTTCTAGCAATGCTTTTTGTTTCAAACTTCATTAATACAGTGAGATGCTTACCCATATCAGACTGCGCTACGTGACTGCTTACGAAGGGAAAATTATCGCAAAGAAGATTAAAATTCATCCTAGGGACAGCCTGAAGTTCCAGGGGCTGGTTTCTAACTCAAAAAAAAACCCACACAGCACATTGGAAAAGCAACAGTGCGATGCAAAGACACAAGTTGCAAACATGCAGGTCCATCGCTGTGTTTGGGACAGGATGTAAAGCTTTGAAAAAATGCAGGGCCTAATTCTCCTGCCACGGCATTGTCCTGCTGACTTCGGCGGAGATGGTCCTGAATGACAAAAGTGAAATCCTGACCCTTCTGAAGCAAAGTCAATCTTCAGAAGGGCGTAGGTGTGTATCTGTGTGTATTAAGTCTCGGCTACTAAACTTTTGTTACCTGCAATGAATCTATGTGGGGCCAGGCAATTGGTGAGTTTTTTTTTTTTTTTAAAACTTTTAATAAATCTTGCATTGTCAGTTGGCATTTTAATAGGCTTCAGGCTGAAAGCTTAGTCTGTAAAAGTGCATGTCAAGTGCTTGATGGGTATAAATTGCAATACAAGAGAGGCCTGTGAGGCTGGAGGATGCAGGAGGGAGACATTTCTATCTTCCATACTGAGGAACTGGACTGTGAAATTAAGCATATGGTTTTGCAGCCTTGTTATTTTGCCTTTCATTTCTTGGAGTTCCATTGCCGTGTACATGCTCGATTTATGAAGACACCCAAACAGATAAGAAATCCTCTGTGACAAAGACAAAAAGCCAACAAACAAACAAAAAAGCTATAGGAAGGAGGTTAAAGAGCACAGAAGTCTGGTATTGCTTTAGAAAAGCCCTCAAGAAATACAGATGTTATCCAAATGACATATAGAGTACTGCATCTTTTTCATCTTCAGGAAGGATAAATGTATGAAATATGCTGTTCTTAAACACAAGGCAGAAAACGTTCCTCAACACATGTCAAATCTCATAGCTCAGCGTAATCCTACATGTGCGATGTTAGATTGAATTGTGCCCCATTTTCTCAAGTTGTCCTGATAGATTGGCTTTAAGATTCGCTCCTTGTCTTGCTGTGGAGCATTTTATCTCCTTTCTTGGCCTTAGTCTTTTGCTGTTGCGTGATGTAAGGTCTGACGAAACTTTCCACATGGGAAAACAGGTGGGTTCCCTGCTCTTTGCGAGTGGCGGAGAAGCTGGAAATGCAGCAGTGTATTGCCTTTTACCTGGATGTGGGGTACCCCCCGGGGCGAACCATGGGGATCAGACAAGGAATGATGGGCTGAACTTGCAGCAGGAAAGATTCCAGCTAGGAAAGCTGCATAACGTCAAGGACATCAAGGAACTGCGGGGGCTTGCAGGGCTCTGGTGTCAGTAATAGACTATTCAAGGCACCTTTCCGCAATGCTGTAGGTGCAACTCACCTTGGTTTGGGGCAAAAAGATGGACTGGGGGACCTCTTGCAGTCTTTTCAAGCTCTCTTTTTCTCCATTTCTGTGATGATGAGAGGAGGGACTCCACCCTCCTCAGTTTTCTGCTAGAGGTAGTTGCTCAACCCAGTCTCAAACATTACCAAGTCTTTTGCCTGTAATGTGCTGCATGTCTGTAGCTTGCCTCTGCACAGATGAGTTTCACGTCTTTTCATTATTATCTTACTATATTAATGAGAAAACAATCTATTTTTTTTCTATTTATTCTACAAGCAAACAAAACAAAAACAATCCTGCTCCACGTTGCTTATGACCTATAGTTTGGTTAACAGATAAATCAATACCCGAAGTTTTAAATGAAGGAAGGCAAGGGGACAGCCTGTACAGAATGAAAGTGGACAGAGATAAATAGGGTAGATCACAGCTTGGAGAAGTTAGTCGCATGTATTAAAATAATGTAATTCTGCTGTTTTCTGGCTCTTGGTGTACACAGAAAGCTAAACCTTGTCAAGCTAGGCCTGGCAACATTTCTGCCCAGCCCTGTCTAGTGATAGCAATCAGTAGCAGAAAACTGGGGAAAGCAAACCAGGAAACAAGGCTGTTTCTATGGTCTGTGGTCAGCGCTTCTCCTGCCAGCTCCCAGCACTCGGTGCTTTAACAGCTTCCTAGGCACGCAGTCGCACATGGACCAGGGCTTGTCCACGCACTATCTGTTCCTGCCAGGGTTGTATTGTACCTTCCCTGATGCTTCAGCCAAGCAAAATTTGCTTTCCGTGTGTAAGAAAATGTGACTTGCGCAGGCGTTGAACTTTGGTCTAATATTAACATTGCATCAAAGTAAATGAGGTGTGTAATAAATAATGATGCATGGAGGGTTTTCCGGCCATTACTCTAAGTGAGGAAAATAGTCTGCCTTACACTGCCTGGCCAAAACCTTGATGGCTTAAATAATTTTACTGGCTGAAGGCTTTGAAAAAATATTTTGTCAAATTCCTGATTACAACAAAGAAGTAAATAGACTGCACTTCTCCATTACAGGAGTAATTTCAATCACTCTTCTCTTACAAAAGAAGAAGTCAGAAAGACAGTTGATGTATAATTAAATACAAATGTGAACCAGAGATTTCATGTTTCTCATGAAATGGGACCTTGTAGTGTTCACAGCAGAAGCTCAGGAGGGAATAAGAAAGCTTTGATACGGAAGATGTTTTTTGGTAATATCCCCATGTACAAGGTGTTCTGCCACATCTTGGAGATGAACCAAATAGATTATAAAGAAAAGGTTCATTTACTCTGGATGGATGGCACTTTCTAAAATAAAATGTCATCGGATAGATTTTATCTGACACAGAAGCTACCTTGTAGCCAAGGTCTTCACGATGGATGAATCTGGAGCTCCGAACCCCAGCAATTAGGCAGGTCTCCCAAGATGACCACAATTTTCCACATTGCAGCTATTTTCTTTGTGCTTTTGCATGTCCTGCAGCTACTGGGTGAGCACCTCCAGGGGTCTGGTGATCTCATGGTCCGTTTGGGGCAGTCTGCTGCAGGAGATGTGTTCTTGCAGACGTAGTCTAGAAAGAGGTACTTCAGGCTCTGTGGGAGTTTGGGTGGTGTTTTACTTGGAGCCTCTAACACGTTACTTGTGGCACCGCAGACCCACAGGTCACAGCCCTTTGCTGCGCCTTGGCCAGGAGAAGATGTTCGTACAACCATGGCTGTGGGTCTAAACATGCAGCCTGAGGGCTGGTAGCAGTGGCAGTGACATTTCTTCAGGCCCACTGCCACCTTTTATGTCTGTTCTTAGGAGAGCAGGGACATTGGGGCTCGCTGGCTGCCGGCCACCCCTGCCCAGGTACCCAGCCCTGCCTGTCCAGCTGAGGGACACCAGCAAGGGCCCACAGCTCAAAATTATGTGTGCAGGTCAGTGGAGGGCTCGGCCAATAAAGGGCTGGTGGGGATTGCCTTTGTTAGCCAGGGCAGATAAAAATGTGGGGAGGTGCATGTTCCTCTCCCCTGCCAACTCCTCCTTCATGTCATACTCCTGGCACCACCATCTAAGGATGACAGAGCTCAAGGTCAGTTAGAAAACAGTCTATAGATGTGTACACCAATCTACCACAGGTGTCTGTGAGCTTAAAACCTTAAATGAAGTCACTCAGCCACCTAAAGCAGGGGATATTGACCCCCTGAATACTCCAGCACATGAGCAGTCCCCACAGCCTTACTGGGAATATCTACGTGCCTTGTGCCTTGGCTCACATTTGTGTTTCTTCTTCTTAGAATAGGACCTCAATGCTGGTTCTTGTAGGATCGAGCTCCCATTTAAGGAAGCTCTGCCAGTTCACCTAGCAGAGTATGTTTAAATGGGGGAGCAATAAGAAAATCCCCAGCATGTTTTCCCTTGTGAGGGTCAGCAGAGTTGTATTAGCTTTAATCCAGGTTTTGGTGGTGGATTTTGGAAAAGGGGCAATTGGATGGCATTTATAGCAACTTTTTTGCTTTCTGACAGTAATAAAACTAATATCTTTTTATTATTTTATTTTTATCTTACTTTATTATTTATTATCAAGACCAAACGGTGAGAGATGAGATGGAGGGGAGGGAGTAGAGTATAATGGTGAAGAATAAACTTGAGCAAGGTGGGGGCAAGGAGGGAAGGGTTGGGCACAAAGCAAAACCTCCAAGTTTGTTTAAGACTAAGATTTATGTGAGTTTTTAGTTCTTTTCTTAAACAACAAACAAGCAAAAAAAATGAAGCATTCGTCACTTGGGATTGGGATTTAAACTGTGGAGTATCTGATTGACAGTAGGGAGTGACATCTGGTGAGTGAGTTTTGTCAGTGGCTTTATTTACAGAGAAATTAAATGCACAAAAACATGAATCAAAATTCATATATATAAACGAGGAGACACATACTAAGTGCATTGACCCGCTCCTCACGGTTCATTCCCCGCCTGCCACTGTCTGCCGGAGTGCCACTGCATGCATCCTGCTCTCTTGAATCATTGCCCGCAAAATGGAGACGTTTCTGATATGGGTAATAAACCCATGTGGAAGATCTGGGGATTTGCTGTCAGACAAAAGGAGGGCAATGCCAATACTGCGTAGTGAAAGCTGTACTTTTCATCTGATTCTTGATTCTCCAGAGACAGCTGACAGGACGGTGATAGAAAGACGACTGTCTTTGTTATTGCAAAGGGCTACTGCCACGCAGCGTGCCAGGGAAATGAAAAATGCAAAACAAACGAGAGATACAGTCTGCAGGACATTTCCTACTGCTTTCACTTTATAGCATGTTTAGTTGTCAAGGGCCCCACAGGAGGTATAATGAAGCCCTGTCAAATTATCCTTCTATAGTGAACTGGGGACATGTAAGCAAGACTGCCCTAATTGCAGAAATCACTTCACATGGCAGAAGCCTGGCAAATACCTGCAGAAGTGCTCAGAACTGCTCTAGGCATACCAAGCACCAAAAGGCTATCGTGTTTCCTCGGATGAGTCCCTAACAAGAGCTTAGAGTGAGCAAGTATTCCTCTCCTTACACATGTGTTATGTGTGCTCCTTAACCAGAAGTCTTCCGTCTGAACTAGCTGAAGACACTCGCAACCAGCTCACAATCCAAGTTCTTGACATCTTTCTTGGAGCTAACAAAAGAGAACATATGGCTCTGAAGAGCAAGTGTTAGGTTTTTCACTTGCGTGTTTTTGAGATAAATGGGAACAGGGGGGGTGAAGCTATGAAATCACCAGCTGGGGGACGCTGTCTCACTTGAACTGAGCGTGTGGGACACGCTCTGACCAGACCTGGGGCTGAGACCCCGGCGGAAGAGGGCAAATGGCTGCCTCCAGCTCTTAAGAAAGATACATTTATTTATTTACTTATTTTTAAGCGTGGCTGCCCGAATAGAAAAAAGCCACTTTTTTTTTTTTTTTTTTCCTAGTGGACAGCCAAATCACTATTTGCACAAATAAATATTTACAGAAATTAATTTACGGATAATTACAGAACACATACTAGTTGCAAAATAACAAGTATAAATATTTGCAAAATTAATTCCTGTTGGTTCCCAGTACAGCAGATGCAAAAATTTCAGTTAAAATGTTTCTACATTGCTCATTAGATATATAAAGAACACATTCAAATCCAGTGATAATAAGAGCTTAACTTAGGTTTCTTTTTTTTTCCCCTTTACTTTGCCTGTGTGCCATAAGGATTAAATTGGAATCAATCTTTGTATTTGAATGCAATCGTAAAGAAGCATATGACTGAGTAGGCTTAGATCTGCACTGCAGAAAATATGTTTAAAACCACGTATTTTGAAAAATATTCTAACTTTGGTGAAAAGAATGGATAACCTTTTTATTCATTGTCTGAAGCACATTATCATGACAGAGGGCTTTATGATGAAACACATGGGTAACTTCAGTATTTAAATTTTCTTTTTAAACATGAAGTTATATTAGTTTGTCTTGTTGAATCTAGAAAATCCCACAGGCAGGGAGGAGCGGTGGTGCTGTGCAAGCTGTGAGGCCCAGCAGAATTTGTGGTATCTGCAGAAAACTCAATCAATGGACGGACAATAGATGTGCTCGGAGAAACAAATCCGCTTGTCATCAAGTAACTCACGGGAATTAGGAAACGAAAACCTTTTGCAGATTAGTCACACGGGGAAAAAAAAATAAAAATAATAATATAAAGAAATCTTTTGCCAAAAAACTGATTCACCCTATTGTGGCATAGAGGGGTGTTTGCCACCGGAGGCCTGACTGTGGGTTACAGAGAGTGCAGCCTAGCGCAGCCATCGAGGGGCAACCTCTGGCTTCCCAAAGGGCAATCTGCAGAGCCATGGAGAAGGAAGGCCCCTGTGCTTCCTGCTGCCCTGCCCTGCCGGACGTATGAGCAGGATGGTGGGCTCAGCTCTCTCCAGCGTTGAATTTCTTCCCAAAATACAGTGCAATGGAAAACAGATCTCATATGGGGTTTGCTTTCCTATTCTCTGTAGACTGCCATGTTTCTATAAGCAGGGGCTGGCTGGGCACCTCCTTAACGTTATGGCTTTGAAGCTATCATCTTGTTTTCTACTGTTGCTGGATTCTTGCTCTGAAGATGTTCCGTGGTGGCTGAACCATGGCTGATCAGACACCAGGGAAGCTTTGGGGACCCGTATTAGGTTTAAACTGTATTTTTCTATGCTGCTGAAATCTCAGTGGATTTCTTCTTTGGGGTTGTTTTATCAGTCTGTGGAAAACGCATGGATATAATTTCTTCAGAGTTTCTGGGAAATTATCATCTGTATAGATTTAATACCCTAACAGTTAGAAGAAGAATAAAAAGAAGGAAAAAAAATGATATGCATCACCTAAATATAGGAGGATTTCCTATTATGCTTCATAGGCAGGGCATGTACTGTAGAATTAACCCATTTCAGATATTAATCCCCTGAAAAAAATTAACAGATAATTCTCCTGGGTGGCTATGAAAGACAATAAAGGGGAACAAGCCCCACACTCTGTCTTGCTACATGGCCCAGATTCTGCTTGTCAGATGTATTCTCATCCCCACACAGTCCCAAGTACTTCTTCCTCTGGAGTGGGACCTCTGCTCCCATGGACACCAGAGAAGCCCTGTCCTTCAGAGATGGTGGGACTGAAATTGCCTCTGCACTAATGGCCAACGAGAGCACTGTTTGCACCACTCGGGGGACTCTCCTGCTTTGTTCATGAAATCCTGAGGATGACTGGGAACTGGTATGGCTGTGGGTTTTGTTCCCCTTACTGCTGGCCCACAAGGATTTCCTCTGTAACCATAGGGAGGGAGCAAAGCATGTTAAATCTGTGGGCCTGTAATTCTGAGCGCCTGTTGCTGCTCTCCTTGGGATTGCATGGCTCTGTAAAGCCTTTGGTTAGCCTGCGAATAGCCTCAGTTTAGTTTTGGTTGATCCCTTACTATGAATCACTCTAACAATGATGGGAAACAAAAGCTAGGGGAACAAAGGAGGCAAAGGATTACATGCTTCTCCTCGAGGAGAATTTCAAAACGTATCTTAAATTAACGGAGGAGTGCCAACAAGGATTGACACCTCATCTGATCACGCAGCCTGCACTGATACTATTTATGTGCCTCCGTATGAGACCATTTTCGGCTGGGAGAGTAATTTTACCAGTGCAGTCACTGAAGCCCCTTACATAAAATGATAAATACTTTCATATCTCTCATGCACTTACCTCTGTTGCAGAAGTCTTCATTTCACAACACATACAGTAAAGGGGAAAAAACATGGCTTTGTCTTTACCTGATGACTGAAGCTTTTGAGTTTGGGTCCCTCACTGCTATTTACTTCCACATCCTCCTGGAGGGGCTGTTCTGTCTGTGGAAGGAAAACACTCAATGTGTTTCGAGTAATCTTCAAATTAGAGGCCGAGTGGGAAACGTTCCCACAAATGTTCCTTGGAATTCATAAAAGCTGGACATCAAAAATTATGAAGTTATTTGAGGTTTTAGGCTCTGCAGCTAGAACAACACAAGATAAATCAGAGAAAACAACATAATGTCTTCCAAGTGTTTGGATCCAAAGCTTTTGCAATTCTATGTATCTGTATACCAGAGACCATATCTACTTCCCTTTCATTCATATGCAGATTTCTCTTGCAGTATGCTGAGAAGCTCACACATCTGATAGTTAACGGGTAAACATTTACAGAACAAAGTAATATAGTTCCCAAAATAATTTAAAAATTGGCCTAGCTGCAAATTACATTGAATGATGATCATCTGTGATCCCAACAGGATGCAATTAGCATACGCCAAAGTCAGCAGAGCTGTGAGTGAAGGCGCAAGAAGTGCCGGGGCTGGGGAGGGAGCTGGTCCCTGGAGGAGGAGGAGGAGGAGGAGGAGGTGGAGGAGGAGGAGGAGGAGGTTTGTCAGCAGCAGCCATATGAAAGCCAGCTCCCTCTCTCCCAGTGTCTGCTGGGCTCTGGGGTGCGAGCACAGGGCTGGGGGTCTTTTTGCAATCCTGTAGCTGGTGTTCCCGTTAATGGCCACGAATTGCTTTGGCTGCTGCAGCAGATCCTGTGCATTAACCAAAGCACGTGGGAGCGGGCGCAGCTCAGCCTCTCCCTCCGTGCCACCGATCTGGGATTGTCAAGTGGCTTTCCGACCAGCTTCATTGAAGGGCGGCGTTTGCTTCTTCCTGCGTGTGCTGGAGCACCAGCGTGCCCGGGGCTGGCTGTGGCACCAAGTGCCTAGTTTGGGTGGCACCGCGTGCTGTTTGCCATGCAGGCAGTGGCTGCTTGACAAGCAGGATGCAACAACCTAAATAAGAAACAAAACATTTCTCTGTGGAAGTGATGATAATAGGCCCGTTTACCACAAGCCGAGGTAACTAGGTTTATTCAGGGAACGGTGCCCATCTCTCTTAAGATCTACCCACCCGGGCAGCTGTGCTGCATAGATCTGAGAGTCTTCTCCTTTAGCTTCAAATAGCAATGGCCAGCTTTTGCCCATCACAAAATAAAGTACGTTTGCTCCTCCTGATTAGTTCAGGCTTTTGGTTTAGTTAGATGCAGACCTGCATAAATTTCCCTTACTGGAATGTTACTATGAAATGTATAGGGTACTCTTCAGTGGGTGGCTCTGTTGGTAGAGACTTTGGCTAAAATAAGCTCTCAGTAATTTAAATCAGGATTCTGAAATCCCTAAAATTAAGGAAACTCGGTTAGGAATTAAGAAACCTCTCTCTCTCTCTCTCTCTCTCTCTCTCTCTCTTTTTTTTTAGGGAGTGTTTTATGAGGTGGCAGAATATTTATGAATATAGCTGCTGCTAAGCCGTTCTCCCAAGGAATGGCAAAGGCAGATGGTGTTTGGATCAGGATCGAAGCAGGGAGCCCCAGGGCTGTGTGGACGGTTCTGTTTCAGCTGTAAATCTCCCAGTGCTTGTCTTCATCCTATCACTCCTATAATTCACGTGTACTGCTAAACTATCAGCACATTTCTTCTTGTTAATAATAAGTCTAAGAAGGGTTTTATTTTTCATTTTTAAGAGTGGAAGATTGCGGATGACGCTAAAAAAACAGGTCATGACATTTTCCTCAGAGGACACCAGACATTGTAATTTTGCATTACACAGATATATAAAGGAAGAAAGAGAATTAATTACAAGGAAAATAACAGTGCAAAACACATAACTTTTTTTTTTTTTTTTATCAGAAAGTCATCTTTATTTTCCATGAGAGCATGATTCAGGTAGGCATTTAACCATCTGCCCAAAATTTAAGGTCAGGAATATTCCACTGTCACATATTCTTTTGCTTTAAGCTACTCATGTCCTTAAAAACCTAAGTTTTGCAAAATGGGGATAAAACTTATATGGCTGACTGTGCACAGAAAAAAGGTCGGTTTGAAAATGTATGGCCAAAGTCAAACTACTCGTGCTTAAGGCCCACTGACCTCAAAAGAAAGCGTGACTCTCTAAAACTGTGGGCAGCAGGGTTCTTTCTAGAAGTCATCGTCGACAGAAGAGGGTGGGCCCTGCAAATGTAAGGAGTACTAAATATCTGGGCATCTTGCAACCCCCCAGTTTCCTCTGCAAATTAAAGGCAAAATTCTGCTCACAAGACCTGTTTTCCAAACGAACTCTTTACTGGAGGGCTATCTTTTTTCTTTTAAAAGAGTAATGCATGTTCAATGCTGCAAATGCATGTTCAGTCCCTGCTATTTTCTTTCCACAAGGAGTCTGGACGAGGACTCAGCGGCAGAGGACAATCAGCTCACTGCACCTGCAGGCTGCTGCAGGGGACGGGGGAGATACGGTGTCTCCCCAGCACACTCGTGTGTGCTCTGTAGGCACCCCTGCCACAGACACGGATTGATACCGGGAATTTTGATGGATGTGAAACTCATAATTCAACCACAGGGGAAAGGCAAAAAAAAAAAAAAAAAAGAAACAACAGAGTTCTTCTTTGTTGACCGCTTACCAAGTTACATCCATTGTATGATATGAAAGGACTCCTCCTTTTATCTCGACAGCCATCAGGATCGAAACAGTATTAAAACTCCGTTGACAAGTGCCACAAAGGTGACTTTGTTTCCAGAGCCCCTCTTAAATTTTGGCTCGATCAGCGAGCAAATAAACCCCATGAAGTTCTCGCTGAGCAATTTTAGGAAGAGGAGGAGTGTTGTAAATGCTCATTTTAGTTTTGGCCAACTCTGCTGGAAGACAAAAGAGGTGCTTTAATAGCAGATTATGTGGTTATGTTAAGCCCGCAGAAGCCAGAAGCTGAGGCGGAGCGGGTGATGTTCTGATGACAGCTTCATACGGATGACTCACAGATTCGGTCTGTTTAACCAGCGCTGCTGAAAGCCACTGTTATTTATGCTTCTTTGGACAAACAACATCAAACTTCTTACCAGGGTGAGACTCGGGGCCACGTCAGGCTCTGTCCCACCGCACCTGGATGCATACAGTCTGTCTGAGGCCGGACACCAAGAAACAGGCAGTCCGGAGACGAGGCACCATCCACCCCCTCCCCAGCCCTGATGGCAAAAGGCACTGCAGCATCACTAAGAAATGCAGTCTTCATGGATGTTTTTGGGTAGGCACTGCAGCGTTTCAGGAGGCTGTGCATAGCGGTCCTCTTTCCTCCCCTTTCATTCACGGATCCCCAGCCAGCCTGGGGAGGGAAGGGGAAATGGGCTTACCCCCGGAGCCTGGGGGGCTCACCCCACCACAGAGACTGCAGCACAGCAGAGCTGTAGAGCAGGAGTGTATTTCTCCCCAGGCTGCTCTCCTTGCCACACAGGCAGTAGCTCAGTCCTGCTGAGGAGGAAGCCAGAGAGGGGTGCTGCGGGTCCATCCTTGCCCTTCCCCAGTGCAGAGCAGAGGAGCCTGCGGGGGCACAAACACAGCAAACCAAAGCAGACAGCCTGGCACCAATACTGCAGATATTGGAAATGGCATCTGATCATTTTGATATTGCTGAGGATACCATACATCTAAAAATCCCATCATAGGAGTGAGTAAACAGAGCAGAAGGAGGATCACCACAGCCTGACTCTGCCTGCATAAACACCCTCTATATGGCTTTATAGAGGCATTGTACAGTTTATCGCATTTTTTTGGCTCAGTACAAGACATTTTATAATGACACTAGTAGGTGGCCCTACAAGAGCAAAGTCTCCTATCTGGCAGCATATAATTAATATGTAAAAAGTAAAGTCAGGCTCTCTCTTTGACAGCTTATGAGTATACAGGCATCACAATGTTACACGCTTTATGACAGCTTTGATCTTAAGGAATGAAAAAAAAAAAGAGTCTATATTCAAGAATTTAATTTGAAGTATTTAGAGATCATAAACTCCCAGGGTGAGATTTTCTGCTGCTGTGCTCCTTGCACAGAGTCCACAAGAAGCAGGTCTCGGTCTCTGCCTGCCCAGTGTTTCCAGCCTGTGGGTCAAATGACCACCCCAAAACCAGGTCCCGATTCTGATTTCAGCTTAGTCAGTGTAAATGCAAAGCAGCTTCTACAAAATCAGTACAGGCACGCCAGGGGAAGACCAGGACGACCAAGCTCTGCGGCTTTATGCAACGCTGCAGGAAGAGTAGGCCAGGCTCCACGAGTGGGCTCATCAGTATGCTCCTCGTGGCAATGATCTCAACACCAGCAGATTTCCCAGTTCAGTGCCTTCCTGAACTGCCCTTGGAAACTTCCCAAGAGAAGCCCCTGAGTGACCCTGTGCAATCATTTTGCCAGGGAAAATGCTCTGTTAGTTGCCTGTTCTTGTAGCGCTGGCCACAGGCCAGGTATCAGGGCCTGCACACGCGGGAGGCTGGTGTGAGTCAGCAGATGTGAGCTTGTATTTGTGCCTTACCAGTGAATGTCCATTTTTTTTTCCCTTACGACACTAACCCTTACCTCCTTTGAGCAGTAATTTGGATGAAGATTTGGAGCAGGTGTGGACCGTCCTGTCTCTCCTACCCTTGACTGTTTACTACCTGGCCTCTGCCCCCGAGAGCTGAGGTTTTTGGTGATAGCTTTTGGTGCTGCTGGTTGAGGATGTGTGCACCTGAGGGCCTCTCACTCATACAGAGGGGAGAGAGAGGCTGTGATCAGCTCCTCACTATGTCTCTCTTGCTACAAACCCACACTACAGGTTAGTGTCTCAGCATGTCCCATTATACGTGTATACGTCCCCAAAATTTCCAAGCTCGGGAGGTTTGGATACTGACTTGCGAATGATTTACAGGAGAGCAAAGAAGAGGGCTTGCACTTTTGGGAAACCTTGTTTGGCAAACACAGATCACTCCCATGCTGCTGGTAACCCTGGCAAAACCAGAGGCAGAAGTGAGCTACAAGAATCTCTTTCAGATTGCAGCTCCTATCCACAACAACTCCCTGAATTTCATACAGAGAATTTTTCCAGGCACTTTGAAGCCATATATCCATTTTCCAGGTGAGAAAGCTGCCGCACAGGCAACTTGCAGAAGTTGTGAAGCATCACTTGGTGGTGGAGACAAGCAAGAAGACCGTGCTGCTTCCCTTCATCCTGGCCACGACAGTCCGGTGCCAGTTTGCACAGAGACATGGGGAAAGGCAGCAGTTAAACAAATGAGCCTGATGCAAAGGGTGTTTTAATAGCTGGGTTTTGGTATGGCCAGGTGTGGTACTCCAAATTAACCCAAGCACAAGCGTGATAACGCAATATTAGATCGAGTGGAGATGCTCTATTGTACTGATCTGGCTCGCCGGAAATGACTGGGAATTTTCTGATAGAAAGCTGTAGAAAATGAGCACATTGGGCTCATGATGTGCAATTCCCTGTGCAAATGTTTCTAGATCAGAGCCATCTTTTGCCCTCGTAAGCACTCTGAGTTATATATTTACTTATTAACCGCAAACCACCAGTAAAGCAAAGCAAGATTTTGTTGCTCTATTTGTGGACAGATAATGAGTACATAGATACACTTGTAGTCCTCAGGATGGGTATTAAGAGTCATTAACTATCTAAGTTCACCAATTTAATGCCATATCATCCAGGAAGAGGCTTGTGTTAAATAAGTTTCAAGATTTTACGGCCTTCCAACTAGTGGAATTTTTTTAAAGGGCATAAAAGAGATAGCTATCTTCTCCAGCGTTGCCCCGGAGAATTGACCTTCCTACAAAGAGAGCAGTCTTTCAGCAGGAAATGTTTGGGCACGTTTTTCCTGCCCTTCAAATTGATTTCGCTGAGCACATCCCCGCAGTCTCAAAGCAAGAACAGATTGTTGCTATTAACCTCATGATGAAACTTGATATTAACGCGTGTATAAGTAGGACATAAATGATTAACAAATGTTAGAAGCCTGCAGTGGCTACGGAGCCTGGAGTGCATGCATACCGCAGCATATATTCCCGGGATTGGTTTTGGCTGGCCAGCCTGCTATATGGACCAGACGCTGTGTTGTTCTGGTTTTGTTATCCCCACTTGTCCCTGCAACTGGGAACTGAGCAAGCTGCTGTGAGCACTTACCAGCAGCCAGAGCAGGAGAAGCTGGGCTGTGGGAGCCCAAGCAATACCTGAGGATGCTGCTGTTCAGCCTCGGGGACAACAGCAGTGCCAATTGCTTTAGAAAGGCCAGTTTTAAAAAACCTGTTGTTATTACTTGGTGCCCTTTTCCTGTGCTTAGCATGGAGTTGCTGCCTTGGGTAGTCATGGGGCCCCTGGTCCCGATATTTATTGTGAAACTGTCCTCAGTGTGGTTTCAGTGTTTTTTTTCTTTAACTCCGCATGCATTTCCTGGCCCAGAGGAACTGGATTTATCGAGGCCTGTGCTTCATCATCCAGCACACGCTAGTTTGTGGGTTTGCACCTGCTTGCAATTTATCAAAGTCTCTTTTAAATGAATCGGAAGGTGTGAAAGGCAGAAGCTGTTTAGCACCTTCTGGATAATCGGAGGTGTGTCAGGCACCTAATAATAATGTATGCTCCACATTTCTCAGCACCATTTGCAATGCAAACTACCAGTGTGAGGGCAATTTTCCAGAATGATTTGAAAATGTATGAATTCATTCAGTGCTTTTGTCATCCAGAGCAGCTAGAGCAACGGCTGGACACGAATTGGGTATGAGGAGTAATGGCAGTGCCTCCCCATCTTCTTGTCTTTGCCCAAATCCAGGTTGGCGCTGTTTACGTTTGCTCATCCCCGGGCCTGTTTTTGCACTGGGAGCTTCCTGCTGGACGTGCCACAAAATGCTGTGCTGTTTACAGTCAGAGGAAAGGTGGAAATACTCCATACTTATAAATCTTGCAAAACCAGAAGTTTCCAAAACTCTAGTTTTCAGTGCACTAAGCATTCAAACTATACGTGATGTGTGTTTATTCTGCACAGATGCACGGCACGTTAAAAAATAACGGAAGTTAGCAAGTCCAGCAGGAGAACTGGGGAAGTTTGGCATCAAGAGTGACTGAGCAGTTGTGGGTGGTTTCCTGACATGTATATATGAGGCTGTAGGATTTCATTGCATGGGTTGTGACCTGACAACTTCAGTGCTCTGAAGGAGCGGGGGCCCGTGAGTGGGTGGCTGTGTGCATTTGCTGCCAGCGGCGTTATTTCCCCAGCGGCTTCCCTGTGGTGTGTGTACTCGAACGCACGACACGGCACCACGCTACCTGGAGTATCACAACAGTATGCGAGTTCCCTCACAAGTAATGCTGCCTTTATACACTAACAACTTCTGCTTGACAAGGGCTATTATTATTCGTTGTGAATGGGTAAGAAATCAAGAGTCGAAATGGGCTGATTCATTTTGAATATCAAAAAGGGATTTCATTTTTCAGGCGTTTTGCTTTGTGCAGCTCTCTCTGTAGTGCACAACAGGGCTGCGGGGTGGTTGAGCTGTGGAAGCCCAGGCTCTGGGCAGAGCTCAGGAGTAGGACATGGGGCCAGGAGAGGAAACGGGGAGTGGACAGACCTTGAATGAGAAGGGCAGCTTTAAGCAAGGTGCCCTGGCTCTCATACTGGCGGAGGGACAGCATGAAGTGCTGCAGCAGGGACGTCAGCCCTTTCATTTAACTAAGGGGTTGATATGTGCAAAGGCAATTAATACTTTTGGTGTTAGGATGGCTACAGCATTTATTTCAAATATCCCTCCTCCCATCTGCAAAGGAGTTTTGGAAAAACACCTGTCATGGAAAGTTTCTGTGCTAATGTGAGAGCCCAGCAAGATTGCAAGCAATTTTCTAAAGAGAAGTGCCAGCTCTACGTGCCAGTCCGCTGGCTCCAGCAGTAATAAAGAATATAACTAAGGCTATGGCTATGCTAGCTGGATTAGGAAGGATATCTTCTCAGTAATAATGACAAAGGCAATGCGCATTTCTGCTGTGATTATACCCTCTCTGTAAAGCTGCTATTCACATTGTCACGAGTGACAAAAGGTTTTACTTCCAAAGCACCGCATACTTCATTTTGTAAAGGCTCATTTTGCAAAGGCTCTTCTAGAAGCTATGTTTTTTCATTCATTTACTTTGTTTTTGGGTTTTGTGACTCCAGATTCAAAGGTATGCCCCTTGGTATCTCAAATCTGCAATTAGAAACGTTGGGATAGTAAGGCACATTTATTTCATATTGAAAGTATCGTGTGACTTCAAGTTCAGGTTCACAATCTGCTTTAAAGAAGTAAAGTGGTGCATTAATCTAAGTTTTATACTCACACACATGTACATGCAAAAAAGTTTGTTATGGACTTACCTTACGGAGAAATGTTTTATATGGGTTGAGTTTTTTTTTTCTCCTGAAGTATAACAAAGCTCATGCAAACAGGGAAAACAAACTTTGCTGATATTTATAGTGAAACTGCAAAGTGACACCACCAGCTTTTAAAGAAAGCTAGTGGATAAATTCCACATGGAAAATAAATTGTTAGCACCCCAGAAAGTGACAGTGCTATGTTTACTATGTTGATCTCTTTTTTATTAAGGATTGAATACCCAAATGAGGGTATTAGCTTTGTCTCAGCATTCAGATTCCTCTAATGCACAGGTTATGCTGAGAATATTCTTTCTTCTCCTCTCTATCTGCTGAAAGTGATGCATATGTGATACTTAAAATTAATAAGGCTGGAAATTTCAAATACCAGACAAGACACATGCAAACATTGTGACCGGGGCTTCTTTCACAGCCATGAAAACAATGCCATGGCTTTATACTTGCTGTGTACTTCATTGTGTTTTAAAATAACAAGCAAAATGATTAACATTGCTGCAGTTCATGTTTCCTTGTGTCAGTTCCAGACCCTGAAGTAAAGGCTTAACCCAAGTCGAGTGTCTGGAGGTTGATCCCAAGTGATTGGAAGTGCTAGAAGGTTTTACTGGTGTAACTGGTGGATGCTGGATGATGCCGTGGGAGCAGCCAGCGGAGCTGCTGGTGGCGTGCTGCTCTGCGGGGTGAGCAGGGAGCTCAGGACGTGGAGCTGGCTGCTCAGCTTATAGGAGCTCAGACCATACGGAGGCAATTCCTCCTCCCGGCTAGGCTAGAGGTATGGCAGTGGGCTGCCACCCAGCCCGATGGGAGTAGCTGACAGCCTCCAAGGGGGTGTCCAGGTCTCTGCTGCACACAGGGATAGATCAGTCATCAGAAAGATGAGTGGAAAAAACCTTTAAATACAGAGAAACAGCACTCTATATTCAAGGAGGATTCCGAGAGATTCAAGGAGATAAGAACAGACAGGAAAACATTTGGAAAACAAGCACGCGTCCCTACTATGTATCACTGCAGTGCTCGGTGCACGTGGAAAAAGCATTTGATCAAATGCTGTCAAAGTCAACTTTAGGTACTATGATCATCCCCTGCCATGCACCAAAGCCTTATTTGAACCCATGTGCTTATTTGAACCTCAAATAGTGGTTTTTCTGCTGGCAGCACCTGGAACAAGGTGGGATCGAAGTAAAGGGGGGTGCTGTGGGAGCTAGCAGCCGCAGGAAGCAGAAAGCTGCGAACTGCTCAGTGCTTTGTGCCTGTGTTTTCCTGCAAAACATACAGGGATGCATTATGCACCCATCATCCTGAAAGGGCTGGGCATTTGTCTGGCTGTCGGTGGCACCCGTGCTTCCTTCCAGCACAGCCTCAGTCCATCTCCATCACTGACTTGAGGCCACTGAGCCATGGCCTTAAACAAATGAAAATAACCTTGTGATAGCAAGTGTTAACTACAAGGCAGATCAGGTCTTGCCCACTCTTCTTAAGCTTGAAGTTACACCCTCACTCCACCCTTCCCCGTGATGCTTGGTATGAGTGCTGCAAATATATGATGGATTTTAGGAACCCAGTTCTGTCGTTAATAGTGTTGTTTGCCCTGGGCACTGGGACTGTGACCTGGCTACTTCAGGCCCTGTAAAACACACATCAGAGAGTTCCTGTCCCCAGAAATTCTAGATAGATGTTCTGGGGGGGAAAGAGGAGCAAAACACCAAGGGACTCGCTTGGCCACCCAGGACGTTGGTGGTGGGGCTGGTTTTCTTTCCCTCTTTGCATCCCCTGTTCACTGGAACGGACTGCCTCTACAGGCTGCTGTGCTCTCTTTGACCTGATGTCTGGAGATAAGCCCTTTGCAGCTTTAATTCAGTGTCCTGGCTGGATATCAGCCCTGAATCACATTAAGAATGGCTACGAACGACATCGCTGCTGAGGGATGTCACAGGGGTGTTGGTGAAAAACATTGGGATTGCCCGCACCAGTGATAACACGTGTATGAAGGAGATAGCATGGAGCTGTACTCTTGAAACTTAAAGCTGGTGTCCACGGGTTGTCCCATCAGTTTGTCCTCAGCATGAGTGGCTGGAAATCAAGTTTAGAAAGATTTAGAAATGACGGTGAGGGAAAGATTGGAGAAAATGAATTGATTTTGTCAGGGAAGGAGCAAAGGGCAGGGAGAGAGAAAAAAGCTGGAAGGGATAGTGCTATGCACAAGACTATAATAAAATTGAAACAAAATCAGCTGTTTTCCACAGATGCTGGACAGCAGTAAGGAATCATGAGCTCAGTCCACTGAGAAACTGGAGCTGGTGGAGCAGGGGCTAGCAGGCCAGGTCGGAGCCATGGGGCAATAAGGGCAATAAGGCAGGGAACAGACCATCCAGAGATGCTGCTAAGCATCCCTGCAGGAGGCTTAAAAGAGTGGGACTGGACCTATCTCTGCTAGTATAAACCCGTGTGGTCCTGCTGCTGCTCCTCTGATCACCTGTGAGGAGGCTCAGTGACATTTTAGTACTTTTTTCTGTTCTGCACTGCATATTGCTCCCACATTAAGCTATTTGTAATATCTGTATTATTGTTTTCCATTGCGTCGCTCTAAATGTGAGTGGTGTTGTCCATCACACCCCTGTATTGCTGAAAACCCACGCTAGGTAATTCTGGATATGTTAATATGTAAGAGCTGGAGTGAAATTTTTACTATGAGTCCCATATAAAACCAGGAAATTCAATGAATACAATAAATGCTGCACTCAATAAATCCAGTAAGCTCCACTGTGATATTTCTACCCATAAATGCCACACTGAATAGGTATTTGGAGCTCTGCTGAATTATACATCACTGGTTAGGTGTCCTGCACAGAGCTGCTCTCTGATGTGGCACCTTGTTGGCATGGCTTTGTGTTTCTACATGGACTGGACCTAAATCCTGTGCCACTCTCCTGTGGCACTTTGGAAAATGTTCTGTATTCTTTATGAGACTGAATAACACAGACTGCCTTGTAACTGCTTCAGTGTATTGAGTTACTTTGCTGGGTTTTAATGTTAAATTAGTTACGCTTCCCAGATCTTCATACAGTCTACAGCTGTAGGGAAGCGGCTTTCAGGGAGAACGTGGAGGAGGCTTTGGAGGCTGGAGGAACCTGTAGCACAAGTCTGTGAACCACCACCTCTCACACATGGAGCCTGCCCATGACAAGCTTTTAGGTCATAAACTGTGCACATAACTGCTCTGCCCTGCTCCCTTCTAATATAGATTAAAGAAAACGTATAGAAATGCCATGCTCTGATGTGCTCTGAGATCCCCTGTGTACTTCTTCCCCACCTCTCACAAGTGAACACAGCTGAAAAAAACCATGTGTGCCTATAACAAGGAGAAAGTTAGCTGACTATAGCACCTGAAAGCTTTTATAATCCTGTGACACCACCCTGCTAGTTTATTCCCTGGGCTGGAGGGGGGAGAGCATGTTGTCTTCACCAGGGCTGGTTGCTGTACGCAGTAGAAAGGTAAATGCTATGTTATTTTTTGTATATATAATATGGACGGTGGTGGTGGTGGGGGAAATACAGTTTTTATTTGAAAGAGATGGCTGTTTCTGAAGGTTGCTGTGGCTAGTTTAGGAAGGTCAAGTGCTATGTAGAATTAGGAGGCTGGAGCTCTGTTTCAAGGGTGTTTATAGTGGAAACTGAGGCCAGTGCTTCAGTGGAAGGTGTAGCAAGGATTGAACAACAACAAAGAGGCTCAGTTATCCAGAGGATTAGCTTCATGTGGATTTAGGAGCTATACTGCTAAGTGTGAGGCTAGTGTGAACCCATGTGCATGTGAGCATGGCTCCTGGTGTGCTCGGGTAGTCTCGAAAACTGCTGAAGGACTTCGTGGGGTAAAACCTGCTGCTAGAGGATAAAGTTGTCACTAGTATGCCTAACAGTGAAGGGGGGGGGGGGGGGGGGAAGGAAGGGAGGGGGAGGAAAATGCATTTGAACCTCAATAAATTAAACGAGGAAAGAAGCCATAGTTCTTGCCTACTGTGAGAATATTTAAGCTCTTAAATATGGAGAGAGTAGAGCAAAGGCCAAGGCCAGTTTGTACGTGGTAAGATGACCACCTTGTTAGCAAGCTGAACCAGCTTGGTGAAGGCCTAAGTCCAGGAAGGTGGAATGAAATAAAATTCCTCTTTTCTGAGTATTTTTGGCTTCTGTTTTTCATAAACCACCGAAAGGCAAATAGATCCCTCTACTCTTCTGATGCTGTTTTCATGCTCTTTTGTGTAACAGTACGTAGCCACAGGTGGATTCCTGCTGGTTTTCCATCTCTAACAGGAAAGGGCCTGCCTGGTGAAGGGTCAGCTTTGAAATACCTTGATGGCCAGAGTGGTGCTTTCCTTTCTGCCCACATCTATGTGTCCGTACCACCAGCAGCCGTGTGAAGCCATGGGACTGTCTCCAGGGGTATTTTAACAGGGAGACTAATGGGTTTATTTTAGTGGAAGACACTTCTGCCACCATGTTACCCCCGGCAGCTGTTCTGGTCTATTGCAACAAAGCTGTAACTGCTGTGGTGTGCTGCAGGCATCCTCTGAAATGATTAAGACTTGGCTAACTGAATTGTCATCCCATAGATTTGAAAAGGAGCAAAGCTTTTTGGTTGGCTTTACATTCGTACTGGCATCGCTTGTATCGTATGGGTAGATATTTATCATTAAGACACCCAGAGGAAGGAGAAGACATCCGCTTCCAGTTGCCTCTGGCTAGGGAAGCTTTTATATATGTGTTGGCTGAAGGCGGAGTGGGATACAACACGTACAGAAAGCTTGCAAGCCCTTGGAAAACAGCAGCAGATGCTTCCCATAAATAATGGGGGTAAACAGTGTGCTTGGGCAGCAGCGCAGGCATGTAGTGAAATCTTCTGAGCAAAACACTCAGTAAAAGCAATACTTCATGATGAACATAACAGCATGGGATTTTTTTTTCTCTTGTACTAAGTGCTTGCATGCTGCGCTGTTTTTGTGGTAGAGTCTTCTCCAGCACAGACCAGTGCACCCATTTCCAAGGGCTCTGATGTATGCTTCATCTTACACGTATTTTGAAGGAAAAATATCCAGCTAACACCTATATATTCACAGTTGAACCAAGTACTCCAGTGCAAAACTGTCAGTATTATTTTGTGGGGAGAAGAGATTATTTTTTTTTCCTACAGTCAGAGACAGAATATATCTCACCCTCCAAACAAAGCTAGAGAAAGCTGACTGAATATCAAACAGATTTTTCTAAAACGAGCCATACTATTTATTCCCAAGCTGTGTCTTCCATAAATACAAAATCTCTGTATCAAAGGTGCTTTCAACCCAAGTACCACGCCTTTGAAATAAATAAAGGACAGGCACCTAGATATAACTCTTCCAAAACAGTTTTATAGCTAGTTAATCAATACATCGCAACAGACATATTGCCTTTTATTTTCTGTTTATACACCACCCCGGATCCTTGTATATAGTCTTGATGCCAGCACAAGGATACACGAGCTTAGAGATCAATACAAAACACTTCTTCAGGTATATTGATTGCCAGCTGCTAAGGATGGCGATAAATTCCTGCAGATTACCTTTCTGTCGGGGAACCTGTTAAACCCTCAACCCGTACCTGAGCTGTGACAGGCTGGTTGTGCCCGTGGTGGCACCACCCAGGGACACGGACGCACGCCGTTCACATTCAGGCAGCGTGAAGCCAAAAACAGGGTTTTCACATGCCCCCAAGAGCTCACCCCTTCTGCCTGCCAAAAAAAACATCAGCAACAGCTTTGAGGCTGCAAGTTTTTGGTGTGAGCCTTCGGGCTCTGAAGGGTGACGCTGCTGGGCAGCTCCCGGGATGCTTGGCTGGCCTCTGGACACGTGGTGCTGGTGCCTCCGGCTGCTCTCAGCTCCATCAGGAGCACGTGGGAGACATGGGAGAGGAAGAAATGCCCCGTTTCTCTTTTCTATTCCTCTGGGAAAAGGTGGCAGGAGCTTGGGGATGTTGGTTGGGTTTCGTTTAGAGAGGCAGGGAGTCTAATGTGCCCTATTTTACTTCTGTCCTCTCTTCTCTCTTGGGAGGAGAGAAATCAAGAATGACAGCTAAAAGGGAAAGAATGCCAAAAGAGGAAAAACATCTTGAAAAGATGACTTCTGACTTTATTTTTATTCTTTTTTTTGACTAATCTCATCAATATTTGCTTCAGTATTGAAATATTGGGGAAAAAAGAAAAAACAAATTTAATTACCCCCTCATTGCTATGGAAAATGGGAGCTGTGTACCACAGATTTCTGTAGTGCCGCTATCTAACCTTATTTTTGCAAACACTAGACCTCTATTTGGAAGGATTTTTCCCACTCAAGATGCAGGGGCTCTAAGAGCACGGGCTTGCCGGATGTGCTCTGCATATTGCAGAAGTAGGCGAGCAGTGAGGCCACCTGCTCAAGGACACTTGTCTCCAGTTTATCTCCTGAATTACACTGCAGAAGCTTGAATTGTTTCCATCAGCAAGTGTCTCTTGCGTTTTGGAGAAGATCTGTGATGAGTAAAGGAGGTGCCAGGGCGCAAATGAAAGAAGTGGAATATTTTGAGCTTGATAACCTTTAACAAAACATATTCATTATGGTTCATTTTGTCAAGGGGGCAAGGTGGACACTGAAGTGTTGCATTGCTCTGCACAAACAAGACCTCCTTGAGTCTCAGTGTCACTTGTAGCTGAGCCGCATACCAGTTGCTTCCCCTCGCTGTTGAGTGAGATGTCCAAAGAGGAAAGCAGTGATCAGAGCAAAGTGCGAGCACAGCATCAAGTCCTTCACCTCTGTGCATTTTTAGAGAAGGAAAAGAAAGTTAGTGGGCTTGCTAAGGCACATCTATAAAACAAAGCTTGTTCTTGCTCCCTTGCTTGTCCAGGAAGAATTCCCATATGATCTTTAAAGATCCAGAGCATGCCATAGCATCTTTTTATAAAACAAACTACAAACAATGTTGCCTCCTTTGTCTGCTGTTCCAGTGCATGTGTTGGGAACTGAGTGAAAACAGTGCAGTGATGCTTGTGCATATACAGCTCATGATTTGATTGTTTTGTTAACATTTTCGTAGCTGTTTCACTAAACTGAATGAGGTTATTTATTTATTCTTTTGTAAATAATTGCTTCTGGAGAAGAAAGAAAACTTTGTTTCATCATTTGAATTACCTGCACTACCCAGGGTTCATGAGCCGGCCGGTTTTGTGCACCCTCCAATTAACAAGCCAAGTCTTAGAAACCAGGTGCTCTTTGGAAAAGAGGCCATCTCTCTTTGATGTGCTTTTTGGTTTTTGCTTGTCAAAAAGGAATTCATGTCCGGTGATCGTAGCTCTGCAGCAATAAAGATAGTAAATCAGGTTAGCCTGGAGGTGAAGCGTGGAGAAGCAGGTGACTTGCCTGGCAAGGCATTGCAAAGGGAAGAGCTGAAGCTTTGTGCCCCGGTTCCTGGTTCCCTGTAAAATATTGCCTGTCACTGAGAAGTTCCCAATGGACATGCGTATGGCTACATAGCTTTTCACTGAGCTGCATCTGCTAAAGTTTTTGCCCCTGTGGTGAAAATTAGGCTCAGAAAAAATAACCGTGTCTGTGATGGGTTAGTGAACTCCAGGGCATCATCCTGTGGCAAAGGGAGATCTGAGCCAGTGTGTGCTTCTGGCTGGAGTCAGCCACATTCATCATCTAAGGAAGCAACAGCACACGCAGTGCCTTCCAAAGGTGTAGCAGCAATGTCCTTGTGCTTCACTTCATGCTCCTGCAATCCTGGCTGGGCTTGCGGCCAGCACTCAGCCAGAGCATCCATGCCCTCGCACCTCCACCTTGCACGGGCAAGGTCTGCGGACAGAGCTGCTCTCGTGCCCCTGTCGTATCCCTGGTGTCTCAGCACCATAAAATGTTTGTTAATGATTAGACTTACGACTTGAAGAAGAAGAAAAAAATAGCCTTGCCTAGCGAAGAGGCTGAGAATTCTCACCAAAAGGGTGGCGTGTGGCTAGAAAATGCAAAGGCATTGGTGAAATCAAAATGATGTTTGCTAGTGGGGAGAAAAAAGGGGGGGGGGGGGGGGGTGTTCTACATTTCCATAGGGTGAATAGCTGCTGCCAGTAGTGTTTTCTGTGAGTGTCTAACAACAAACCTGTCTGTTGAGTGTGTGGTGTTCTGATACTTGGTGAAATTGCCTTATTTTGTTTTTCTACATGTGTACATCGGAAACTGTAAAATGTTACGAGGGGTCCAGAAATCTGCACTGTTGCTGATGAGGCTGAATGCATCGCTTCGTCTGGCAGAGTTGAACTGTGGGATTAAAAGGAAAAGCTGGAGCCAGCCAGGGGTAAGGAAGTGCTCTGCACCAGGCTTGAGACCTGTTCTGTGCAGCCTGCCTGGAGATAGTGTGTTTTTTCTCCTTTCTGCTTTTAAAATATGCATTATTTTCTTCTATCATAAATGTGACAGTCTTATATTGAGTGATGCTGGTGTCTGGCTCTGAAGTAAATGGCTATATGTGTGATGAGGGAGGGAGATGTGTAGGATACAGAGGGTGTCCCTGGGCAGGGGGCTCAGCTGCCTCAGGGACATCACCTCCCCTTCTTTATATCCTAAACGCAACATAAAAAGGGTGGTTGGTTTTTCCTCGCTGTACGTGAGGGAGGATGAATCAGCACAGACACTCAGGCTGGTTAGCTGGGGACAGCAAGCTCTGTGCCGTGTCCCGGGCGCTTGGCAATCGGCCCCATCGGCATACCTGGGCTCCGTGGGCAAGCAGCCAATTAATCACAGTCTAATCACAGAGGGACAAGGGTTTCGCTGCTCAAATAACGGTGAGGCGATGCTGTGCCGGTGGTGTAAATCACGCAGTCCAATCTTGGGAAGGCTGCAGGAAAGACAGTCTATCAAAATGCCATTATGTGGCGTGCACAACTCGCTGCTGCTGTCTGGGCAGGCAGGTAGCCGCGGACTCTTTAACGACGAATTTAATGATAGACTCCTGAAGAATTACTGTTGATTACTCTTCTCATATTCATTTCAACCCTTCTCCCTGTGGACACGGAGATGGGCGCACGGCGACCGCGTGTCAAATCGCCCTCTCTAGCCCTGCGTGCAACAGCTCTGAGCACCAGCTGGGGATGGTCAGGTGTGGCTCTGAAGCAAAAAAGTCTGTGTATGGAGGGGCCTGATCCTCCTGCAGGAGGCAGGGGGGCCTGGGGGCAGCAAGGGGTGCTGGGGCCACCCGAGGGGTGTGGAGGTGACCGTCCCTTTGGGGCCTGGGCGGGAGGTGGGAGGGCTGGTGCCCTGACAGGGACGCTGCCGAGACGCTCCGCTGCTGCCCTAAGATGGCTGCTTCTGCTCTCCACCACGAGCAGGGGAGAGGCTGGTGGGCCAAAAAAAAAAATAATAATAATTTTGGATGCATGATCAAAAAGTACATATATGCACGTATGTGTGGTAATGGCATCCACATCATGTCCATGACAGCAGGGGGAATTTGAGCCATCGCACTTTAAATGACAGCATGGCTAAAACTGAAGCTTTGTTTAATTCTGTGGAATGACAAACATTTCCCCCCTTCATTGGAGAATCTTCCTTGCACATCTGAATGAAGAAGCTCTCATTTGCTTTGTGCTCTCAGCTTTTGGCAATAAGTGAACAGCAGTCTGGCTTCAACCTTTACTTCTTCCCTCACCCCCTGCAAAAAAGGATTTAAAAATGTGTATTGTTTTGTCAGGATGGTTAGATCCCAATAGAACTTGGGTCTGCAGCACAGCCTCCTTGAAATAACGTTATCTTGCATCATAGAGGCCTCCCTGAAACTTTATCATCACTGTTCCCAGTGCAAAGTGTTGCTCTTTCATGGCATCTTTGTATTCCCCAATCCAGCCACTTCAGCTACTAAAAATAAATTGTCTGTTATCAGGGAATAAAAGCAGCTGACGCATCATGGGAGCTGTTTCTGCCCGGAAAAGCATAAAGTTAGAAACTACCTTTTTCAAGACATTCATATTTTTGTTATGATCCATTTTGGACCATGTATTCATTAATCTCTTTCTAGCAGTAGCCACAATTAAACTTTACAATCAGGGTAGTCTGAGGAAAAAGATCATGACTGTGTTTCTTCAAAGTGTAATAGTAGACAATAAAACGTGAACGTGAGGAAATAATATTTAAATTTAATCCCCCTAGTCCATACAATAACCTTCACCTTATCTCTGTACTATGCAGCATTAGCTATTCCTTTTTTATTTTGGCTACCTGGTTCTGTTAGCTGATAACTGTATCACAAGTCTGTAGGTACGTGAGATGAATTTTTGTGACTGACTGTGGGATGGCTTCATGCATGTCTTATTGAAGACATTCTTACTCTGAGTCTGACCTGTTCTGACTTTCACTGTGATGGTAACAGCAGCCTTCAGGAAGCAGAAAAGGAGACAAACTTGGAATCCATTGCAGGGGTGGTCAGTAAGATGGGAAGTCAATTGTATTGTAAACCTAAAAAATTATGCTGTGCTCTAGCTGGTATTGCATGACATGGTGGTACAGAAACACATGCAAGAACCCGTCTTTTCCGCTGTTTAAATGTGTTTTAAGGCTGACTGCAAATCCTATAAGTATGTGTAGGTTGTGGAAGCAGGGTGGGATGGGAGGCTTTGGGATGGGGGTCTGTTAGCACTTGCACACAGAAGTCCTGGAACTCTAGATGCGGGAAGGCAGAGCTGGCCTGAGGAGGTATCGTGGTGGGTCTGATCCAGTGTCACTGAGATACTCTTGACTTAAAGAAAGATCTGAATGAGATCTGGGAGCCTACATTTCACCGAGTACAGTAGGCCAATCAGGGGTGATTAGTGACTAGAGATGAATGAATTTAGGCAAAGTTGTACTCTTTTTCCTCTGTTTTCTAATGCTGGCACATTGAGATTAATATTAAGCCACTAAAGAATATAGATTTAGAAATAATATCATCATCTCATCAGAGCTGTCAGATTTTTATTTTTTTTCAGTGAGGAACAGGCTTTTGCTGTAATGTTAATTTATGGATTTTTGCTCACTTTGCTTTTTTTTTTAATGATTTACAAATGAATTTGTAATTGTTTCATTCCTTCTTGAAAAAGCTTTCTTTTTTTTTGAAGAAGCTGCAGTGTGTTGGATTAAAGTGCAAATATCTGCTTGAAGACTCTAACAAGTTCTGTGCCACTAAGGGCCTTTGATTTCTGCATTTAATTATGTCTCATTGGATTATAATAATCCTATTCCTCCTTGTTTCTTGAACTCAGTCTTCCATACTTGTCTTGCACTTAATTAAAGGTGCTTCCTTTGCTACTAGGCTGGTAGGGAAATTAAGGCTGACACACGAGGGAGCTTTGCATCTGGAGGAATCTTATTTTTAACCTCTCAAACTCAGCACCTGCAGGGCTCCTGGCAGGTGAACTTATATTCTAATATTGTGATATCTGCCAAGAGAGTGGTCCCATCTGCATTGCCAGAAGGTTGGAAAAGGTTCCCTGGAGACCTGTGCCAGGTGGTGCCACCATCCAAAGTAGTTTAAAATCCAGTGCTGTACATCATTTGACCTGTTTTTACTCTGACTTTTGGTTGGAGAACATACCTGAGGGCTCAGAAAATATGGGGGGAGCTGACACCAACCAGCAAGACCCAGAGACAGGCAGGGTGCTTGGATGGCAGAGCCTGGTCCTCCTGGTTATCCCTTCTGGGGAAGCTAATGGTGATGCAGTGTTCTTTGCTGGTCCCCATTGTGGGGTGGATGGCTGATGGCTCTCCAAACCATGGGACCATATCCATCTCCATATGGGCTCATGTTGGCCAAGGAATCGGGGTTTCCTCTGGCAGATCTCCTAACATACAGCACACTGTCATTGAACTAATATCAATCAAGGCAGTCTTGTTTCCTCATTTTCTCCCCATAAACCTCATCTATTTCATATTGCTCGGTATGAAAGTAACAGCCAGCAATGGTATACCGTCCATGGTATATTGTCTATGGGACTGATGAGATACATCTGTCCTGAGGAAACTGGTGGATATAGTTGCTAAGCCAATATACATCACATGTGTGAAGCTGTGGCAATCCAGTGAAGTTCCCACTGACTGGAAGAGAGGAAACATAACCTCCATTTTTAAAAAGGGAAAAAGGAAGATCTAGGGAACTACAGGCCAGTTAGTCTCACCTCAGTGCCTGGCAAGATCACTGGGCAGATCCTCCTGGAAACTATGCAAAGGCACATGGAAGATAAGGAGGCAATTGATGACAGCCAACACGGCTTCACTAAGGGCAGATTGTGCCTGAAAAATTTGGTGGCCTTCTACAATGGAGTTATAGCATTGGTGGATAGGGAAAAAGCAACTGACATCAGCTACCTGGACTCGTGCAAAGCATTTGGCACTGCCCTGCATGATATCCTTGTCTCTAAACTGGAGACACATGGATTTGATAGATGGACCACTCGGTGGGTGAGGAATTGGCCGAACAGTTGCACTCAGACAGTTGTGGTCAAAGGCTGAATGTCCAAGTGAAGATCCCTCCATGTCCAAGTGGTGCTCCTCAGGTGCTCCAGTACCTAAAGGGGGCCTACAGGAAAGCTGGGGAGGGTGTCCTTCGGGGAGTGTAGGGATAGGACAAGGAGTAATGGTTTTAAGCTAAAAGAGGGTGGGGTTAGATTAGATAAGGAAGAAATTCCTCACACAAAGGGTGGTGAGGCACTGGAACAGGTTGCCCAGAGAAGCTGTGGATGCCCCGTCCCTGGAAGCATTCAAGGACAGGTTGGACGGGGCTCTGAGCAACCTGGTCTAGTAGAAGGTGTGGAAGGGGTTGAAATTAGATGGTCTTTAAGGTCTCTTCCAACCCAAACCATTCTATGATACAATAATTCGGACACAATCAAACAGCTCAAAAGCTGTCTTCTCAGAGCCCATGTCATGAGGCACAGGTGATTTTCATTTTTCCTTTTTAGTAGTCCATGACCTGCTCCAGAAGTGTCTTTCTCAAATTCCAGTGGTTGAAATTCCCAAATTTGCATGGTTGTATTGTAGGTACCTAAAGGGTAACCAGCTTTTCAAAAGTTTAGGAAGCCTGAAGCTGCTCTCTCACATGCAAAAGGACCATCTTGGTTTTTTGGCTCCCTGTTTTTATTTTCAGAGAGCAAAAATACATGCATATACACTAGTTTCCATTCTCCCCTTACGTAAAGAAATAATCATAACAAGTCTAAAAAAGTGAAAGGTTATTCTGGAAATCTGCTGTTAAACATTTGTGAGATATTTAGAGGTGAAAAGAAAGAAACTTGAATACTGTGCTAATTTCTAACTAAATCTGGCTAAATTCTAACTAATGTCTTGGCAAAGCTTCCCCCAACTCTCCTTTTTCTTTTAATAGCAGCATTTTATGATTAGTGCTGAGTTTATGCTTTTGACCCTCTTTTTGCTGTGGGAGTAGCTTCATTAGCAGAAATGGAAGAAGGAGCAGCACTTGACCCTTTTCTGAGAGCTGGGTGCCCAGGAGAGGAGGGCAGATCTGCTCTCCCTGCCCCTCTGCTGGCTGCTGGGCTTTGTGTAAAGCAGGAATGCTGCAGGAATGGGGAGAAGAAAAATCTTTGGACAAGTGGAAGAAATGCTGTGTCCAAGCCAGCCTTATGTTACAGAGAGCTCTCCATGCTGGGGTGGAGGAAATCAACGAATGGTTTAGGTTGGAAAAATGCAGTGTTTTTATATTTCTGATGAATGCAGAATGCCTCAGTGGACAAGAAAATCACCTTTTCAGAAACACTGGCCCAAATTTGTGTATTGTGTGACTCCATTGCAGTCCAGTCGAGTTACAGCAGGGAAGAATCTTGCCTGCTGGCTACATAGATTCAATGCTTTATGGACAATATTGTTTATTGTTTTTAAAATAATACTTTGCACAGAAATGCTCTGAAATCCATGGCGTTAAATGAAGACGAGGTTGGTAAAGATACCTCATTTGCATGTCTCGTAAATGCGCTTTACAGTGGTTTTGTCCACCTGATATTCAATGTGTGTGAACGCATGAGAGAGAGCATGCAGATTTAAGAGAGGTTGTATGCATTTATATCACAAACCCATACTAAAATGCGTAGACTGCTGTCTTGAGAAAAATGGTAGCTAATACAGCATAGTAAGTAGTTCAGGTCAAGTATTTTCAAGCAATTGTCAGAGCTGTATGCTATAGCATTCTAGGATGCTAATTTCACAATTAAAGTGTGGTTTGTGCATTGTGCACCACTGAGAAATGTTGCAAGGAAACAAAGCAAAGAAAATGTATTTTTTGGCATTGTATATATCTTTGCATTTTGTGTTTGCAGCTGCACTGGGACACAATGCTCTCTGAGATCTGTGTTACTCATTTATAACTTACTATCCGATAACTTTTAGCTCATGCTGTTGAGAAACTTGGCTTTCCAAGTACATGCAGTTATTTTCAGTTCTAATCACCTTATTTTTCAGTTTTATTCTATTCAGCTTTATTCAGCTGAATGGATTTTTCTACGTGGCCTGTGACTCAAGACCCGTGAGTCATCCCAGCTTCTTGGAATCAGCCAACGGATTTTAGGGCATTACACTCCTTATTCCTGAACGTGGTGAATTGGTATTTTGTGATTACCACAGCTTTTTCCTTTGATCCCTGTTTTCTCCTTCCATTCTGCAAATGCAGATCTGACCATGGTCCTCCTCCACCCCGGCTGTATCCACAGCTATATCCAGCAGGCTCCTCCAAGGCATTTTTAACCAGGTCTGACCACTGCATGGCAGGGATCTGATCATTACACCAGCCATAATATTTGTCCTGGCGGCTAAAGAGAGAGTTTAAACTCTGCCACTCTAATAGGATTATGCGTTTATACTCAGAATGATTCCGGCTTCAGAGAAACATTTCTGAAATCAGATTTGGATTCCCACAGGCTTTGCTTATTTTTGGAAGCCGGTGAGTGATGGTGCGATTCATTGAGCTAATTGAGGAGTGGCATACGTAGCACAGGTTTCACACTAGAAAGGATGAAGCTTGCTGGAGCAAACAAGCTTTGTCCTTCCCAGTGAATCTCCAAAATCAACTGCTGTGAGCCGTTAGCTGGGTCAACACCCCCAGGGCTGTTCTGGCCGCTGCTCCCTCCTTGTGGGGCATTGTATGCTGGTGGTCCCCAGCAGCTCCCGTAGCAAGGGAGATCCTGGGTGACACTGGGCCCACCTGGTTTTGCTTCCAGCAGGCTGTCTTGCGTCTGAAATTAGTTCTCTCTTTAAGCACCGCTATTGAATAATAGCGAGTATTTAAAATGGCAATTGCTCCTCTGATCTAGTCTCTGCAAGAGTCCCTCTTAAGGTAGGACATCTAATTTGACTGCCACTAAATCCTCTTTAAAGGCTGGTACTTCCCACTGTCGTGAATTGTCTCCTGCTCTCACCTGCTGAAATAATATCTTGCCTCTGCTTTTGTTGAATGAGGCACACTCTTAACCCTCTAATGAAGTTCACAAAGGATAGACTTGCTGTGAGAGTGGACTTGAATATGATTTTGATTTTTTTTAATTAATTTGGGAAACTCCACGCATAACAGGTCTGTAAGTGGGCTTTTACATAGCAATTGTGGGGGTTCGTTTTAGTGAGAGATTTTTCTGGGATTCAAGACTTTTTTCTTTACCATAGACTGAATCTTCTCTACATAAGGGCTTTCTGTTCCAGGATATGTTAGTCATTTCCTTCTCATTATGTTTTTCAAATAGTTCTTGCTATCATTACAGTCTCTTTGTTAACACACCTTAAACTATGATGATTATCATTAGCAATGTGGCAAAGGAAGCGACTAGTTCAAACTGAATCTCCTAGCTTTCGTACTCGGCTGTGAGAAGGTGTTCTGCAGTGCTTGGCCTCTGCAGGTAGGGCTGTCTGGTAGGAATTTGGCCACTGTGGGAGAGATTTCTGTAATCGAGACATGCAAAACAGTAGCATTTCCTTGTGTTGTTTATTACACAGAGACAGGATTGGCGTCTGCCCCCGAGTTCAACTTGTCTTTTATTGGTAAAACAAGAAAGCTAAAAAGGAATAATTAAGATAACAACAGGTGGCAAATGTAAAAGGCAGCCAAAATGAAATGGAATTATCTGTGGACAAATGAATAATTTTAATTTGGCTCTAAGTTTGGTAATCAAAAGTGCAAGAGTGCAAAACTGATCGCTGGGAGAAAACCAGAAAATGGATGTACTCAGGGTTGAGCATTTATGAAAGTGGTTTTATTGTACGCTACAGAATTTTATGTCTTCATTGTGTCACTGTTAAGTGTCCAGAATTATTCTTCTTTAATGAGTAAAATAAAAATGTGCTTAATGTGTGAGTGTTATAGGTCGATGGGAAAGACAAGTCTGCAAAGGATATTTCTACTTTAGTACTCAGTATTTGATCAATGTCTTACGGAATACATGAAAATACAGAGTAAAGAGTGGGCTTTGGGTAAATGCTTCATTCTCCTTAGAGCTTTATTCCTCAGTGTGGTATTTCTGAAGGGGACAAAAATCATTTTTTCATTTACAAAGGAAGAGTAATGACTGCATGGAAATGGCATGGACAGCTCCACATGCGAGGGGGTCTTTGTGGTGTCTAAGGCAAATGAAGACCCTTGTGATATGTCCATCCATGGCTGGTGCCGATGTCTGTCTTAAATGGATTGCAAATCCTGAGTGCCTTTAGGTGTATCGACAATGTGACTGCGGAGAGAAGGGTGAGAAACTTCACAGCATGTAGTTTTCTGACAATTTCTAATTGCTATAGTTTTCAGACAAGTCAGAAGTGTAACGCCAGTGAGATGTTTGCACAAGTTTTATTAACATAGCCACAGATTCTGAGAGGACACACATTTATCTTCCGTGAGGATTTCCCTTTAGAAAATGCTTTTTTTTTCTTTTTCACAAATCACCAAATATTTTTCAGATGATTTTTCTGATTTACACTTCTGTTCTAGACACGCTTCTTGACTCAACATTGTTTCAACAGTGACGTTGTAGTGGGAGACCAGCTGAAACGACTCTTCAACCTCTCTGCATTGAGAGGTCCCAGGGGATCGCTGTTGCCATCTGAGCCAGTCTGAGGTGTGAAGATGTTCATTTTGGGGTTCACAGGGTGTAGCGTGAGGGTGAGCTCAGCCGCCGTCCTTTTCTTCCTGTGGGATGGTGCTTGGCTGCTGCCTACGCTTCTCCCATGGGCTCGGCCTGGGTGTCGTGACCGAGGTTGCGGCCTTGTCTTCATGGTCAGGCAGAGGCAGCGGTGGCTGTGTTCTCTGTGCCGAGGGCAGCCCTGTGGTGAAATATCCAAGGGCTGAATGCTTCACAAAAGTAGGATTTTGCATCTGTTATTGGGGAGTTTCATTCATTTTGGATGATTTCTCCTGTTGGACAAGTCACCTTGTTGCCGGATTAGTAGTTGGCTCCATTAAGTGGATGTGCAGAGACTTAACAAAAGTTCTTCGGGTTTGTGAAAAATATAGAGCCATGCTGGAAAAAAAAAATAAAAATCTGCAGCACTACAGAAATGGTGATTTAGGATCTGTGCTAAAAACTACAGCTCCTAGCAGGCTCCCCTGGTCATAAAAATTCTCCGTTATACAGATGTTTTCCTTGCCAAAGCAAAAGCGCTGATGCAAGATGTCACCACAATAAAACGTGTCTGTCAGAATTTTCCATCTCAGCTTGTCCCATACGTGCATGGGGAAAAAATGCTTCCTGCGAAATGGGCTTTAGAAAGACCACTACAACATGGTCTATATTATAGCACTTTCAGTATAGCTTCTGCCAGCAGTCTAGGAAAGCCCTGAAATAACTTCTTCAGCCAGATCTTCTAACACCAATGGAAAGAAAAGAGGTGGCTTCCTGGCCATGCATCTAACCTTTGGAAATACGAGTTTTAGTGTTATGCAAAGGTGTTGTCCATTCTGAGCATCCCAGCTGCTTCAGATTGCCTCCCTGTATCTCCCTAAGTCAGCAATGTTTTTATCTTCAGGTGTTGGATAGTATCTTTTAAGAAGATTGAAGGGAATTAAATCTCCAGGATCAACTCTCTCTTCCAAGCAGCTGACGAGTTTTAGTGTGTTCATCGTGGCAGTTACTGGAAATAACTGAAGTCTGCAGAGGATGAACCGGGATACATAAAAATGTTCTTCGTGCTTAAGATGACAATTTAAAATTTAACTACAACTCCCAACTTAATGATGGCAGATTTACACATGGTGCCATCCAACTCTGTCTTGCTTTATAACTAGGTGGCTTCCCTGAATTAGGGCTGGGCACCTGAGAAATAGCAAAAGTATGGAAAGCCTCATCATGCTCCTGATGTGTGGTATTTTAGTTAACTAGGATATTTAAAAGTAATTAAAGCGTATATAGTTTATGAAATGAAAGATGTTGCCTACTTGTGAGTTGTGATCTTTTTCCTCTCTGAAGGCCAGGAGCATAAGACATTAGCACAGACAGGAACTCAGTTGCTATTGGATTTACAGGTAAAATAGTAGATATTGGTGGTGAGAGGCAGCCCTGAGGAGAGTGGGTAGGGAAGAAAACCGGAGTGGAAGCAGGCTGCAGTACAGCAGGGAAGGCATACTTTTAGGAGGAGAGAGAACAGCAAATAGCTATGACAGAAAACTTTCTCCGTAAATATGATATTCATGAGGCCTGTATATCCACACAGTAAACAAATATAAGCAGGCTCTTTCAATATACATTTTCATTTTTCCGTATAAAAAGCCCTTGCTTCAGTTCATGCCAAGTTTTACTGCCAGGTGCAGTATAGAAATCTCTCATAACAGTCGATGTTGTAACTTTGGAGGCTTTCAACCTCCTTCTCAGTCCTGTGGAGCAGATCAGAGGTCCCAGTGCCTCTCAGGAGGGAATCCAAGTTCAGTCCATGGATTTAGATGAGTGGCAAGCAACTGCTCTGGTGGCTTTTCATCTGGGTACCGTGAGGGGGGATAACAGACACAGACTGCTGAATATATCCACAGCAGTAACTGTAGGACCTCTAACCCCTGAGTCTGTGGTGTGTGGTTTGAGATGTGCCTCGGGCCACTGGAAGGCGTGGGTTCCCTACCTAGCAGTGAGCAGTAGTGAGTTTGGCTCTGGATCTTGAACTCAACTTCTCTCCAGCTATGTATTGCAGGGGGAATTTCACATCAATAACATCATGAGGTTACTCCAGCCCTTAGTCAAGATGGGGTAACTGAAAGGTGATTTTTGCTTTTTATTTAAACAGGATTGCTTATGAAATTTTAAGCACTTCACGTTGCAGAACAATTTTTCTTTGCTTACTTGGTGTGATTACACAAAGCTCTGCAGGAAGATGTGCTGTAACTACGGAGTCATTAAACAACATTTTCTGTTGGTGGGTTTGTTCTCTCCTTCATGAGAACATCAAATTGTCATTGATGTTACTGGGAACTGCGCGTCTTTGGACGGCACGCAGATTAATACTGAGATGATTCCCTGGCCTAGGCAAACACAATGAAACAAAAAATATTAAAGAAAATCTCTATAAATAAATGTCTGTCTCGCACTAAGTTCTGTAAGAACTCATTTTCTCAGGTATTCAGCTCTTTCTTGTAATTCAGATCATACTATGAAGGAAAGTCAAATTACCCAGCAGGGAATGTGGCTTACAGATAAATTCTGCAAGACAGCAGAGCGTATGCCAGAGTTAGAAAAGTAGTAAGTACAAAGTCAATTGAATGGCGTGCAATTATCTCCAAAATTATGGGGTGTGGTTTTGAACCCCCATAGATTTTTTTATGGAATTGCAAGTTAGACAGATTAAGGAATCCCACTCCACCCACTGCTGACCTTCCTCTGGCTGAAAATAACCTCTGAAAAAACCCACAAGGATAATTCTAACTACCAGCTCATAAAGCTAGTTGACCTTCTGTGGTGAAAACAGATTTGTATATTAACATGTCACAGTCCTCTTACAGAAGAAATAGGAGTACTATAAAACTAGCCCATGTTTGATTAGACTTAGCTGTATCAGGAAAAATGGCTTTGTAAACGAAAAGTGGAAGTTATGGGTTTATTTAGATATTTTAAATGTGTTTCTTTTTCTCCTCGCTGAACAGCTGCAGCTGACTGAAATGCAAATATCAATCCAGTTTCCCTCGGAAATAGTTAATTCTTCATGAATGGGAACTTGAGTATAAATTACATGTATAATTCATTTCTGTAATTCTATAAATCATTTTCTAACTGGAATTTGGATATTTACATACATGAAAAAGTGGTCTTCCTCTCTTCTCACGACCTGCATACAGAAAGAGTCCCTTGTACAAATGGATGAGATCAGAACTATATTTAGTGCTTCCAGGCTTCTGTTTGTCTGGGAGGGAATAATCTGATTCCAGAAGCTAGAAGGGAAAATGCAAGGCGTAATGAATGTAATAGAAATGGTAAATTCTTATGAAGAACTCCTCTATATAGTAAAGTTTTTTTGTTTTGTGTTTGGTTGGTTGGTTGTTTTTTGAGGGGGGCTGGGGATGGGGAGAACTCTGCTATCCTTATATTAAATAAGGTTTCTCTTTTAGGTGAAGATTTAAGTGTTGTTCAGGTTTATTGGTGGGTTTCATTGGTTATTTCCACATGGCTTCCTTTTCCAACCTGGGAATACAGAGGAAAAATAAAACGTGGCCAGGAAAGGACAGGGATCTGTGAGTGACAGGAAAAACTGGCTACATTTGTTCAGTAATCTCTTCATTTAGATGTATAAAGGCATTTGGGATCTAAAGAAGCAGACAGGCAAAATGTCTGTGAGAGCTTTTAAAAGAGCCTAGCTGTCTGACTCAATTGATAGCAAATAATTATGACAGAAAGCCAATCACTTCTTGGTTTCTGAGGGCCTAAAAGTCGTTTTTGAAAAGCAGACTTGAAGCCTGAAAATATTTGAAAATTTTGCCTACCATGTCTCCCTTGTCTGAAAGCATCAAACAGATCCGGAAAGAAGCCAAAACTGGTATTAAGATGTCTGTAATGTCATTTCTAATTTGCTTAACGGTAAAAGCTCTAGCAAGGCATAATTTGCTATTCTGTAAGGTTTGCACTAAGAATTCTTGCCTGTGATATGATTAAACCTCATTCTGACACAGATCTGTAAAACAAATGAATATTTTATAATAAAAAGTAGAAGCATTATGATATTTTAAGGGGAAAAAAACCCTTCAGTATCTTGTAATTCTGAGTGCGCAGTTGGAGACACCTTGGAGGCAATTTACATCAGCTGAAATCAGGCCCTTTTAAGACTCCTCAAGCAAAGCAGTGAAGAAGCCTGGTGTGATAATTAGGGGAAGAACTTCCATGGGGTTGTTTTACCTACAGAGCTGAATATCCACACCTCTCATGGAGGGCAGGCCCATAGATGCGTGCTCTGCAGTGTAACAAACGTGTGCAGCAGGCTTGCTTGGATTAATGTTGCCTGCCTGGGAGCTGGAGGACAGGGAGGAAGGCAAAGGATGGGGCTGATGGCACTGTATGTCCCAAAGGATCTGCCATGCAGAGGACTTGCTGAGGCACGGGATGCTGAGTCAGTGTGCAATGTGAAATATGCTGCAGAGGTTACTGAAGAGCAGATTTTGGCGCAGAAAATGGGAGACAGGATGTAAGGAAAGAAATGCTCTCTTTGTAATACACCATCAGAAGTGTTTATTCTGCAGAGGTGAGAAGAACCAATAATAAGGTGTATGCACATCTATTATTTAAAACAATTCCAGCAAATACAGACTTTGACCTCCCTCACCACCCCCCAACTAAAAATACTTGGAGTAATCAAAACGTATTTTGATTTTTCTTCAACAAAAAGAATTTGTTCAACTGGATTTGCTGTCGTCAGATAAGGGTGGGGGGGGGGGAAGAGGAAAAAAATAAACAGCTTGGGCAAGACAGTGAAGTTTTTCTTCAGCTCTATCAAGATGTTTTTTGTTTTGAAATACTACAGAAGTGATACTAAATCTTACAAAAGTTATTGAGTCATTGGAACACTGAACACTTCGGAATCTGTGTCATTTGCAAATCCTTGTTTATTTTTGGTAGCTTTTCTAGATAGGACAGTGATGGAGGAGTCAAATCCATAGACAGGTCCACACCTTTGCAGTCACACTAAAGGATGAACTGGAAAAAAAAAGAGAATACAAGGGCAATATAAGAAAAGGTTTTGTGCAGGAAAATTCCTATCTTTAAAACAAACAAAAACCCTTCAAGCAACAGTTCCTGGCATATTTATGGAGAGATGTACTAATATAATGATGGACAGGCTAACTTTTAGAGCTAATTTTTATGATCTGATACTGATGAGGACAAGTATAGCAAGGTGACTATGAGATTTTAGCTCTTTCAGAAAGAAAGTAGTGGTGAGAAAGAGAGCTTCATCATTTTAGCTCTTGGACTATAGTTCTAAATTGCATGTGCAAACAGACCTCCTCCTGACAACAGCGGTGAACTTAATCTTACTTAAATACAATAAAATTGGACACTTAACCTCTGCTGATTTATATACCCGTGTTGTACCTGTTTTGCACAGCTGTCACATGCTTACACACCTACTATAAACATAAATTTTAAACCCATTATAAACATAATTTGCTACCGATGGAAACTAAATGACTAGTTGGGAGTTGATGTGTAAGGTGGCCAGGCTCCGAAAGGAGCACCCCATGCCCTATTTATTCTTGGCGGATGGTTTGGGAGATGAATCATGTTCCACCATCTAACAGGATCTGCCTGTCACATACTCTACAGATGCGCTGTGCTGGCTCAAAATTTAACGCAAATGAGAAGAAAGAAGAGGAGGGGGAAGGAGGAAGGAAAATACTCAGCCTTTGCCTTTGTATTCAGGGCATGTCCCTGTTGCCTTATTATCACATCGGAGAGCCTGGACCCATCAGTGCTTTCATTACACCAAGTTTTCCTCCCCCAAGAATTTATAATGCTGCCATCTTAATTTGTTTGGGGGACGCTTGGCAGTCTGATCCCATCTCAGAAAGAAAATTTGTTTTTATTAAAAAACATCTATAAGCAGTTAATCTGGCAACTTTCTTTCTTTTTTTTCCTCTAGACCTTGAGAGGTCAATACATAAAGAGAACCCCGATTACATAGGCTTGTTTTTTTTGAGGGCCGAGGTCCTGTTCTAATCGTCGAGCCTGCTGCTGTATGTAGACTCTGACACCTGTGTCAGCTTGTGCAATTTTATATTTCTTGGGGCCAGAGGTGCGGGAGAGCAGGGCAGGGGGAGACCCCCGCAGTATGATGAGATTGAAGACAACGCAGCCCCACGCAGTGCTGGAGGTGGGGACGGAGCACAGCTGATGGCTGCCGACCGGCACGCGTGGCAGTAGGCCCGAAAGCCCCAGCCATGGTGCGGCACCGACTGAGATGGCGGGGTGGGAAGAAATTGCCAATCAATAACAGAAATAAAGCTATTGATGGATTTCCAGCAGGGATAAAGCTAGGTGAAACGTGAACCACACGGGCTGTGCTTTACAAAACCAGGCCCTGGGGTCAGCAAGGGCCTGCTAGAAGTTAATGGGAAGACTCCCAGTGGTCTCACAGGGCAGGAGGTCAGGTCTTTCGTGTTGCAACACTACCTCAAATCTACACAGGAATCAGTATTTGCAGGGGAAGGGGAGGTAACTGCAGCTGTAGGCCTTCAGTATGTAAAACCCCTCTTGATTTACAGCCTGCACCATGTGGAAGTATTGTGGAGATGAATCCTGTAGCTTATGAATAGGAAAGAAGGCCCGTCGTTATCTTTCACAGCTATAGCCCCCTTGCCGTGAATAAATGTTTCATTTTTATTGCATTTGTTTTGCTGGTCTTTAAGAATCCCAACAATTACATGGTCAGCGATATCAAAATCATAAAAGAAATCGAGATCATTTATAGCTAGCTCACAAAGGCTCTTCTATAATACGCTGATCTGGAGAAATTCTGTGTTGATGGGTCCTATTACGAGTGGAAGGAATGAAACTTTGAAATACTGTTATTTCATCTTTATATGACACATAATGAAGTCACTTCAAATGTCAGTTTTCAATGGAACATGAGATCCCTGGGTAATGCGATGCCCATTCAAACTTGAAAAGTAACAATGAGGTACAAAAATGTCCAGAGTGTTTTAAGGACATGATGCTATTACAGAGCTGAGTGTTGGGAAGACTTATTTTTTTTTTTTCCAAATGAAAAGCTAAAAACAAGAAAGATTTTTTTTCCAGATTTTATAGTATTTGCCTCATTTCCTTGAAAAAATCCTGAAACAGTTTTAGCTTTTAATCAAGTAGTTATGAACTCATCTTTTAATTAAGGATGAGCCACTTTTAATGCATTTTAACAGCTAAAATTTTATCAAAAAGTTGATTTAGTTATTTTTGTATAACTGATCCTTACTTATTCAAAGCTCTCATCAAACTAGTTGTCTTTGGCATTATCAGTGCTAAAAGTTAAAAGAGCATGAATTTGCATCAGAGTATGTAACTGACTTTATTAAAAAAAAAAAAAGATACATGTAAGGTTCCTTTTATTTGGCATCTACATTACCCTAGATCATTTTGAAGAGTTCTCCCTACAAAATATAACGTAAAAAAAAATGTATTTTTTCTAAAAAAAAAAAACCCAAAACTTTAACAAGACAAAACAAAATCATATCCTTCTCTCAAACCTCCCAGTCTCTGCCTCTAATGTCCAGCAGCTGTAGCAGTGAGATAAAATGCCACCTCCTTTTCAGGTGGGCCCTACCTCTGAACAAGTTGTCTCCTGACCTTTATTAATCAATAAAGAAGGACAGCAAAGAATAATCTCATTCATTTAAGAAATCTACTTTGAGATGAGATGAATTGGGTCCTAGAAGTGCTATTTCCCTCCATCACCTATAAAATAAAGCAGATGACTCATTTATATGAGATAAATCTCATTTCAGTATTTAAAAGAAAATATGAGATTGGGTAACATTTGTCTTTCAGGCTTTCCTATAGATTGATACGTGTCCCTGTGCACATAGGCATTGGACTGGTGGCATTGGATGTGTCATGCTCCTGCAGCAGCAGGAGATACCTGACATTGTGCCGTTCCCACCCCTGCTGTGAGTCCTCCTGCAGAAAGAGTGAGGGCTGAGATGGGGAGCGGGAGCACAAGGGGCTGCATGGGAGCTCAGTGCTGGTTGCACCTCAGCCTCTTCTCTATGCAACCCCATGGGCTGCGTGTGCGGGACCACGGAGGGTAGTGCTAGCTGAGAAGAGGGCTGAAAAGGCATGGGAGGAAGAGGGAACTAGGTGCGTACTGATGGGCAGTGGTGGAGGAAAGCGGTGAAGGCCAGGTGAGAAGAAACACTGTGGTGACATGTGGCGCCAGAGGACACTTGTGGGGAAGTGCCACCACTTTCCAGAGCAGGGTGGGTCCAGGATAACTCCGGGAAGCATTGGAGTTGTCAATCCAAAATGAGTTAGTGTCATGACCTTGGTGGACAGTCTCATGACTTAGGAGTTTGACAGTGCTAAGATAGACATCTACATGTATCAACTGGATTTAAGCCTAAATTAATTTATTAAAATGCCCTTTAATACCGTTGTCCGTGACGTGCATTAATTTGTGCTGCCCCAAGGGGTAGCTCTGACTCTGAATTCATGGTGCAGCCTCGATGTCCTGTTCTGTTTCCAGAGCTAAGACATAAGTATCGAATTTGTGGAGAGAGAAAGCTCAAAGCCTCTGCAGCACCTGAAATGGCCTGCACCTAGGAACTAAGGGAAGTCTGAAAACTGAAACTTACTCCATTTTGTGGTGCATAAATAACATGTAGCACAGCTTTTGTTTTCTGGAGAAAAAGTGTTACAGGGCTAAAACGCCTAAGTGATATTTGTTCACCCAGCTTAAATTTCACGGTGAATTTCTGCCCAGCCTTGTCAACCCTGCCCACACGGATCTGAGAAGAAAATACAGTTCATAATATCGTATTTTTGATAACCAACTCTTTCATTTATCTATGGGCACAAAAACTGGATACTTAAAACTAAGTGTATATTTGATCTAGATGCACAATGTGTAGATACACAGGCATGAAAACATATTGTATGTGTGTATAAGACACACAGTGGATATGCTTGTGCATTCAACTCCGTTAAAGTCTATAGAAAGAGTCTGTTCTTCAGCAGGCTTTGTAGTTTTTTTCAAAGCCTTAATAAATAGCTTTGGTCATTAAAACTTTTTTTTTTTCTCTGTAATAGCTTTCGGACCCTAAATGACTAACCCATTCTCTTCTTTTGAAGGCTTCAGAGCAAAAACATTGCTTTCCAGTTAGAAATAAAATTGTCAACATTAGGTTATTGTCAGTATGCTGCTCTAATGGCCTGTTCAGCTTTTAAAAGGTTTTGATAGTATTTTAAGGAGTCCCATGGCGTTTTGAAAAGAAAATGTGTACTATGACTTCACATCTCAGAGGTCTGTCACAGCTGCTATAGGAACTGAGCAGGTATGATGAAAAATGCAACTAGGTGGCAAAGTAGTCCTGCCAAGATGAAAGTGAATGGATTTCATTGAGATCTAGGAGGAGAGCCACCTCACTGTGTTGCACCTCAACCACCCACACAACTTCAGTAAATTGGGATACATCTTGTTGTGAAGGGGAAAAAAAGCAACAAAAGAAAGACCACAGACTATCAGCAGTTATTACAGGAATCCCAGGGGAGTAGATTAGGCAAGAACTTAGCCCACCTCATTCTGTGGCGAAAACAATGATAATAGGTTAATATTGCATATATCATAACCATTAGGGACCCTGACTGCAAAGTGCTGAATTTCCCCATAAAATGATAGGACACCTTGCATGGCTGGGGGAAAAAAAAAAACAGAAATAAACAGGAGAAAAACACCAACAGATGACCAACCTCACAGTCCAGCGAGATGTTCCCATCCTTTGCTCGTGTCCTGACAGACTGCAATTTGTCATATACACTGAAGTCAATCTGGCCTACATACAGTTTCTGGTACTTTCCGGTGAACAGAGGAACTAGACTATGCACGAATCCGGGTCTGGATAAAGAGTAATGCCACGTAGCTCTGTATTATTTCCTGGAAGCTGACAAAAGGGATCAATGCTAGTAACTGTCAGCGCGTGCATATAAACAGTTGTCGGGGTTTTTTTATTCTTTTGTTTTTAATAGAAAGAGCGTTATTCATGAGGTCCTCTACTGACGATCACAGGTGAGTCGGAGAAGCAAGGGGTTTCATGGTGAAGGAAATTGTCCTTAGCTGGTCCCCTGCCGTTGTGTGCTATCTGACTTTCTGCAGTTCCTGTCTCAGCCAGGAGGGCAGGGGTTGTCCCAGCCTGTGCAGCAGCTTGGACAGTTCCACGTTGTGGTCTCGGTAGTAGCTCGACAGGAAAGCTCGGGACTGGGAGGAGTGAAAACAACACAAACAGTCAAACAAGGAAGCCCACCCCACCCCAGGTTTTGCTGCCTGGCAGCTGCACTCTGCTCCAAGGCAGAGGCTCTTCTCATTCAAAGCTCATTAAAAGCTTCTGGTTTTTAAATATAGCAAGCCAGTGAAATAATAAAAATATTTATATTTTAGGAGTCAAACACAGTGTGCATATTGAAACAGAATCTTAACTTAAATCTCTGCAAAGCCTTTACCTCTTGGTCCATGGGTGGGTATTTTCGACCTTTGCTTTTTCCCAGGCACTTTGTTTTCCCTCCTTCCAATAACTGGCACCAAAAGCCCTTCTGAGGGTCAAACCTATAAAGGATTATATTGCATGAAATATTTTACTACAGAAGAATCTCCCAGCTACAAAACCATCAGGGTTAGTCAACAACTATGGTTGGCCACATCTCTGGATGACGGAAATACTGAGAACAGGGTGGAAAACTACTTTTCTCTCTTGGGAAAGCTCTGGGAATTTAATATTGTCCACAAATTCACCTTAGGAGAGGCTCAAGGCAACAAGTTTTTCACGCTGGACTTTACCTATGCTATCTATTTTTTATTCTACTAGCCCAGCATATAGGGTACATGTTTGAAGTGTTGCTCTATAGGACGCCAGTCACGGTCCTGAACCACAGCCTCAAGGACCTTACACGGTTCCTTTCCAGACCGTCACTCGCATTTTGTCGTCTGGTTTTGATTAGAGATTTTATCCGTGACAGACTGCTCTGTGTGTCCAAGCAGGATGCTTAGGTTTTGATCAATTGACACTTGAACAAAGAACCTTTTGTTGGAAAATTACTGGCCAGGCCTTTTCCTGGAAGTACGCGCGCGGTATCCTCAAGAACATTATCACTGTGCTCAAGGAGAGCTCTCCACATGGCCAGCAGAAGCTGATTACATTGGAGGTCAGTACTGTTAATGGGAGAGAGGTTAAAAGGGGCGATCTGATCTATTTGCCGGCTTTGACAGACACAGACTCAATCCTTAAGTATATTTATATAGAAAATAGAGTGTGATTGTTGCAGGACTAAGACACTATTAGAAATATAATATTGAAATGCTTTATGTTGATTTCTGAATGAAATAAGCAGTGCTTAGGTCTTCTGAAAGAACTGCTGGTTGTTTGTTGATAGCTTAACAGCACCTGAGAAGCTGGTTGCGCCGTATCATTAAATCTAGATATCATTTTCATTCCAAAGAAGACATTAAAACATAAACTCTGTCTTAGCAATCTTATCTGAAATATGCAATTTGATTTTGACGTCTAAAATTCAAAGATATAGGAATTTTAGATTAAGGCATTAAAACACATTCACTGGGGAACGAACAACATGCGATGTTAAGTTTTGAATTTATTGCTGTGGGACTTGCAGCACGCATAAAACATTGAGAAGGTCTGTGTTTCTGCTACTCAGCAGATGTTTGAAAAGGATGAAGTATAATTGGCTGGAACATGGAGTTAATTAGTTACAGACTACCTTTCTGCCCTGGGTCTGTCTGTATGACGTGGGTGCACCTGCGATGTGCTGCTCTACAGAATTGAACTAATTTCTGGAGAAGGGTGAACCTTCTTCACATTTATTTTTTTTTCTTGCCCAGCCTATTATTGCAGGCCTGACCCTTGTTTCCTAAATTGTTTCAGGAGCTGTATCAATTAAAAACAAATAAATCATTGATTAAATGGATATATTGATGATAGTCTCATTTCTACTTTGGCCTTTTCCATCTGCTCATTGCATACTGAAGTAGTTTAGCTGGCTTCCACTGATTTCCCAAGAGGAGAAGTAATGTAGTGTGCCGTGTAAAAGGAAAACTGCTAAACTATGCCCCAAACAATATTTCTGCCTCGGAATGAGCATATTGAACATTATTAAAAGGTGCAAATTTGGAGAGCAGGAGAGAAGGCTTTTCAGGATAAAGGAAAAAACATCCCAGGCTGAATTCAACCCATTGTGTTCAGGTATTTCAAGCTCTCAGGACTCCTGTAAACATAATTGGGCAGAATAGAAGAACGTGAACACTGCTTGCTTGTTTCCCTCTCCCAGCACTTTGTCTGGGTATCCCAGTGTATTCATATCAATGCTGTTATGTGTAAAAGCCTTTAAATATCAGTTGATTTTCCCCCTTGTTTTTTACTATTCGAACAAGAAGTGCAGGTCCCTCTTAGCAGTGCATGGAAGTCATCTAATTGCTTGTCTCTGCTGCCCCTCTTGCTAACCTGGCATGATGTGCACTTCCCACCTCTGCTCTTTCCATGGCTTGACAAGTGGCTGGTGCTCTGGTCAGCCCCTTCCTTGTGCCTGCGTTAATGTTGCTCTCCTGTAAGACGTTCACCTAATTACTCGGGGTGATGAACTTATTGCTCACTAGCATTTGCAGGACTCGGTCCTTAGGCTGCTTTGTGATGACTTCAAAAATCTGTGGTATGCAGTTATTAGACAGTAATGATGAAGAACGATCCCACGCAGTCCTTTTTACTTTGACAGTCCTAGGATAAGCCACTACATTGTTTAATGCATTTTTGTCTTCCATCCTAAATCCATACAGATATGGAGGCTTCCACAACACATTTGCATTCTCGATGTCTCTAAACGGTGACTGCATAATTTTATAGATCTGTTTACAATACATTTTTTTCTGTCCAAACACATACGAAAAGCCAAATTTTTCCTGTTATGTGACTCCACTGACTTTAATTCAGTTAAAGAAAGGAAGATATATGGATGTGGGTGTGTATTTTTAAAAGCATAGCAGAAGGCACTGCAGATGTGCAGCAGCAGTTGTTCAAACACCAGTAGTTCAGCTGTGTATTCCTCCTGTATTTCCTCCACTTCAGAAACCAATGACTTAAAAAATAACACTCTGAAATCCAAAATTTCTCCTCTAGAAAAAGACTGGCACAGCAACATTCTTGAGACTCAGACAATAGCAAGCACTCAGCTCTCAGTTTATACCTGCTGTGTAAGTATAACCCTCCCAGTGGAGGAGACACTGAAGACGGAGATGGAGAGGAGGCAATGCGGGGTAGGAGGAGGCTCAGTGGCCTCGTTTTCCAGCAGTTTTCCTGACATCAGCCTGCAGGAAGGCGAGGCACAGCCTTTCCTGTGTACCACCCCCTGCCATGGCCGTGGGACTCTGCCGTGGGCTGGAGGCTGGGCTGGTGCTCTGTGCTTGTGCACCGGTTGGGAGCAACCTCCACTGTGGCACGAGGCTCCTCATCCCACTGAGTCCCAGTCCCCCCCCCTTCCCCCAGCACAGCTCCTCACAGCTCTGGCCACGATGACGAGATGCTCCTTATACGAAGAGGGTCAGTGCAAAAGCTTCTTACAATTTTCTGCCAGACTAGGAGGGGAGAGAGAAATTCAGCCCACTCCCGCCTCTGCAGAGGCTGTCTTCCTGCAGGGAATTGAAATACGTCAAAGAGAGTGCCACACAGACCATTAATCCTCTTTCATGGGGAAAGCCTTATCCTCCTGGTGGCAAGGATGAGAAATATGATCCGGGCTCATCACAGCTGCCTTTGCTAGATCCGAAGCAGAGGCCGTGGGAAGTCAATCAAAAGGCTTTCACTTTGTGCTGGGGACCTTGATTTGGGCTCCTGCAGAGCACTACAGTCTCAGTACTGGCACCCCAGCCCATGAACAATCAGGCTGCTTGCTCGGTCTGAGGGTTTCCAGCTTCACAGGTAAATCTGAGCTTCCCCCCATGCCCCAGGAGCTTTGCTTGTGCCTGGCACTTCCAGGCTATGTATCTCCCAGTGCTGGCTTGTAATTGCACCAAACCGTAAGAATACAGACTGAACTTGTCCGTGCTACGTGCCTGGCTGCTACCAGGTAAGAAGGCAGCAAAACTGGCTCAACCACTTGTGAAAATAGGATTAGGGAATGGTATATTTAGTCTCCCTTAAAAGCAAACAGAGAAACCTTGCAAGCAAATTAATCCTATGGTACTGAGTGTTTCTCTCTTAATCTCTGTCGTTAGGCTTCTCCATAAATGTGACAAAAATCTTTTCACAGCTGGCGCTAGGTGGTCTTCTGCTTCTGGAGACTGTCCTAAGGTTCAACAGTGAGATTTGCAAATGCATGCTGAGTTCTTACATGAACAATTCATGTCGAACCCATATTTTAACCAGTGCAGCAACTAGGAGGGCAGAACAAGGTGCCCATAGAAAACATGTCTTGGGCATCTCCGGTTGAACACTCAAACTTAGCAGATATGTTTTTACATGAACATGGGCCTTATTCTGTGTCTAATACAAACTATTGAGCAGTCTTTTGCTCTGTATGTTGTGTGATGTAGAATTTGCATGTGGAAATGCATGCAGTCATGCAATTAAGTTCTGTAGTGTATTATATGCATGCAAGTTAAGGGGAGACTGGATGTATATTGAACATAACTGTAAACAAAACACAGGCTTTGCAAAATTGTTTTTCTTGTGTCTTTTGTTTTGTTTGTAATTAATGATCGACTGATCTTGGTAGGAGGGGATGTACACTGTGTTTCCATAGGGCAGATGTTAAAGGAACAGACTCACGTTAGAGCTTCGGAGTAATTGTAATGAGGAGTGACTCCAAGAAACTTCTGCACTTCATCCATCACAGTAGCTGGGTCACTTCTTAGCTGCTGTCCATCAATAATTAGCAACTGTAGGAACAAATATGCCAGCCATTTAGAAACAGGACTAAGGTTAACTAAATAATGACGTTATTTCCCTTTTGTGACCTTACTTGTGACATTAACTTGTGATTTTGCACAGCATTAATAACAATCGTATGGGTGAACATTTTTTAGATTTGCTTTTGTACTTTATTCTGTTCAATGTGTATAGGTGGGCACCCTCTAACTCCGTGTGTGCTGTTTTTCAGATGAAAGAGTTAAATCTCACAAGCTGAACCTGATTCCCAGAGAATTCTGAGTAAAAGAGATAAGGAAGGAATGTAAAAACATTGCAAAGATTTACAGTGTGTCCATAGAAAATCTGGCATGGAATACGAAAATGATAAAAAGCTCATGTATGTCTTCGAATTAAATGCTCAGAAGCTATACAATTAAACGTTCAAAAGTGATATTGTGGCAATTTAATTCAGAATTACCACCAGCCTATCAACTGTACAGACTTGCAAAATTGTTAGCAAAGGGCTTTTTTTTTTTTCTTTTTCTTTAAATTAAAGATTGATGTGATGTAAAGGTACATTGACCTCCACAAGCAAATGTTAAGAGTATGTATCAAAAGTCTCCTGGAGTACCAGGAGGCATTGCTAATAACTATTCTGGATGGATGTGTTTTATATTTATCGTGAAGGCTTATTATGAATTATTAAGTTTTTGAGTGCACAGGCCGAGTGAATGCACATTACTGAGTGCCCATTAGTAAGCACCGTGAGTGCACTCTCTGCGCACCTTATTAAGAATGAGTGCATTTTGTTGTGTATCTTGTAAAATTAATCACTACAACTATTAAACATGAGTGGTTACCGGTTTTACAAGAAATATGTCAATGTGCCCCTGCATGTTTAATAAGAGGAATGCATTTGCTCTTCGCTGCTGCAGCAGACTGAGAGAAATCTTCATGAGAGGTTGCAGCAGCCCAGGGTGAGGGTGGATAAGGAGCGCAGGTAGTGGGGCACAGGATGCTCCGCACCCTTTGCATGCTCTGAGCTTCCCAGGACAGCCTGTTCTCCTCGGAGCAACAAGCTGGGACGTGGAGAGGAGGTGGAGGAGATGTGCCCTGTTAGCTCCTGGGGACACCCTTGCTGCAAGCTCTGCTGCTTTGGGCAGTGCTCCTTTCCCCTTGAGGAAAGAGAAGGATGGCCAGAGATGAAAGAAGAAGGTAAATGACTGAGACTTTCTCCTTGTTACTGGAAATGGGATTGACCTGCTTCTCCTTTTTGTAGTACAGTTGAGACTGTATAAAAGGAAAACTGAGGATTACAAAAAGACAGAGCTTGTATTTCTTGTTTTTTCCTTTTTTTTTCCTCAGTCCCTGAAATGATAAGCAGTGCTCAGTTCTACCTCCATACAGCAAAATCTTGTCCCACATGAAGCAAACTTTGGGATACTTGTGCATTGTGCTTATTCACTAAAAACCCTTTTACAAATTTTCTTACAATAGACAGACGTATAATCTGTGCAGTGGGGCATATACACAGGTAAAGAGTGCCCCTGCATATGTTTTGTAGTACTAAAGCATTTGTTTTAGGTTTATATCTGGAAACATTTTTTTATTTTTTTTTTAGTAATAGGAATATTGTTTAGGCCTGTGTCTTTACTCAAAATGTTCATGGAAAACATTATAAAACACAGTTTGATAAAACATCTGAAGGAAGATGGGGCAAGAGAAAGAATTTCTGCTCTAACACTGAGAAGGGCTAATCCCCTATCAGAATCAAACAAATGTGAAATTTTCTATGAAAGGGAGTGAGTGGGAGAGGGAATGAAATTTCTTTTTAGAAAAAGCCTTGGCATTTTCTAAATGAATTTGTCAAACCTTCCCACATCATCTCATGCTGCATCCATCTGCTTGTTTCTTGAGACCCAGAAGCCTTGAAAATCCTGGAGGGAAGGTCTTAAGCCCCCCAGCAAGCCCATGTGGCCACAGGTCATAGCTTTCCTGTTGCATTTTATCTGTCAGAAGACAGAAAAAATCAACACATTTCTGGTAAATGCTCTGATCTTGACAAATCTGCTCTTCCTAATGGCTAAGAGTTCCAGTGGGAAGGATCCTGTCACCTCTAATGATAAGGCCGTACTCGTTTTGGGACCCTCTGAGGGCTGATGAGCTTGTTGAAATAACAGGTTGGAAATTACCTGTGAAGCTGGGTAGTGAGTTAGCCATCGTTCGATGTGGACAGCATACCATCCGGGTGTCAGGCACCTCTTCTGGAGAGTCCTTATCTCTGAGGGTGCCCAGTGGCCTGATGTTATGACTTCATAAAAATTGAATTTCAGGGCAGCAGGGTCCTCATGGGATCGCTGATGCTAACGGGAGATATTTAGACACATGTCACAGTGACCCTGAATATTAAGCCACGATCAAAGAGAAAAAGAACAAATTGCTCTGGTACTTCTAACTCCCACAAAGAGGGAAAACATGTCTCCTAACGGCCTGCTTTCCGATACACCCTGTAACTCTCCTCTCAAGTGGCCACGACCAGCCTGCCCTTAGCCCAGAATTCGCAGTGTGCAGAGGGATGAAGGCTGCGGCTGCCCTGCTCTGCGCCTCCGCCTGCCTCATGCTGGAGCCCCGGGCACGAAGAGAGCTGAGGAGGCAAGCTCCGCCAAAGCAGACGCAATGTTTTACTGCTCTGCATCTCGCTTTGGCATTCGTAAAGGTGCGAATGAGATATTTAAAAGGGAGCAAATTGCAGCCCTAAGCCATGTTTTATTTCTTGTAGAACTCTTGATAACAATATCAGGAATGGTGTACTTTATGCTTATGGTAAGATTATTCATTTGTGTCCTTTTTAACACGGCTTTTAGTATTTCTGTCATTTGTATAACTGCACCATATTTTGCATGCTTAAATGACTCTTTAAAAAACAGCATACGGACTTGCTTATGGAGAGGTGTGGACTCAGTAAAAGGCATGAAAGAGCCTCCTAGAGTTTCCTAGGAAAACTGACAGACTTTCTTTTGTTTCCAAGGGGAGAAAAACATAAACAAAAACAAAACAATAACAAACCCTACTCCACAGACACAGCTCGTTTTAACTCCTTGGAAACTTTAGAAGGCCTTGCATACATTTGTACACTACTGCATGTTGCTCGGCCTGGAAACTGGAGGACTGGATGAAGTACCGGATTCTCAGCATAAAAAGCTCTGATTTTCTAGCTAGGCCATGCTTATTTTCCCCAGTGCATCTCCCTGGGTAAGGAGCATCACTTTTCCTCCACACAGTGTCAACTGTAATTGAGATTAAACTGTTTGTTTACAGCTAGTGGCAGCTCTGTGCTGAGAAGTTTCATCATTTATGACGCTGGTGTCACAGGTGCCAACTGCAAAAGATGGCATTCAGCATCCTTCCACTTCTACACAGTGCAAACACTTTGCGATAAATCCCGTTCTTTCTCAAGGGCACAAATTCCCACTGATGCTGGGCATCATCCCCTGCTGTTGATTTCACTGTCCGTTTCTTGAAGGCAAGGTCCATACCTGGTACCAGGAGTACGCCCGGTCAGATGGGTCAATGAGGATGGTGATGATCTTGGCCTTGGGAATGAGGGAAGCAGCTCGTTTAGGCGCTTCCTCAGAATGGAAATAGTTGGCACTTTTCTCAAAGAGGAGGTTAGTGGTGATGTTGGAAGGAGTGGGGAAGAAATCCATGTACCTGGGAGGCAAAGAAACTAATTAGAACAAGCAGTGTCATAAATGATCGTCCGCATCCCATTTCATCGTAGGTGAAAAGGTGGATTTTCAGCCGTAATTCACAACAAGCAAAATTAAATTTCTCAGCTCACTCCAGAACTGGAACAGGGGGAAGAGAACTTGGCTCTCAGATAGTACTGGTAATAGCTAAAGCCTCCATGAAGTCAGGTAATTAGGTTTTTCCTTTGATGGATGGGATTTTTGCTAATAAGTTCAGTGTCAGAGGGAGATCTCACCAGTTTGGAGTGAGTTCAGTTTTAACTGCAGAAAAAAATGGGCAAAGCTTCAAAATGTCAACTATTTAATTTTAACATTGTTGGAATATTTCATCTTGGAACTGACAAGTCTTTTCTCTTAGACATTTTCAGGAAGCAAGATTTTAATTTTGTCTTTGAATGGTCTTTTCCATTGAAAATTGATTGGAAGTAAAAATGTATAATATAGGAAGTTCAATCAAAAGTGTGAAGAATTCAAATGAAGCGTAAAGTAAAATTGTTTTGGAGGCATTTTTTGGTCCCTTTAGTTTGGCTGAGCACTCTGTGAGCTTCCAGTTTTGGTGTGGCTAGCTGTTTTTGTGTACTTTCTATGGAAGTCAAGTATGTGGGACCTCATCCTGTGCACACAACCCTACTAAGCTCTGAGCCTACAGGCCAGTCTCAGCGAAATGTGGCAGAAGGGGTGTCAGCAAAGCCAGCCTCTTCCTTTGTGTTGTGTGCACAGGGCTGCAGAGGAGAACCCCCATCACCACCATGGAAGAGAGAAGTACCTTGATGGAAGCTTGCACTCTCACAGCATTTTTGGGGAAGAAAGGCTGGTTCATGAGGCTCCCTGCTGCCCCAGCCACTGCCACACTGGTGGGGCAAGCCCTGCTCTCCCAGCCCTGCTCCTCCCGCTCCTTCTCCTCCTTGTGTAGTACACCATATACTCCATGGTAGCTATCTGCAAGCTCTTTCCTTAAGCAGTATGAAAAATAAATGAGAAGCATTTCTTTCTCCTCCTTTTTCATGACACCTTGAAAAAGATTAATCTGTTTCTACGTAGTGTGATGTTTGTCTTGTATTTCAGTTTTCATACAAAGATGAGGAGTGCCATTCCCTGAGGAAACAAAAGCCTTACAAAATGTTTTTCTTAAGCAAAAATAGTTAAAGCAATGTTTAAAAATTGTAATAGGAGTATCAGCTGAATTTTTTATGGAGGGCTTTTTTTCTCATGAGAAGCTGAACCTTATTTCATGAAAAGCAACGTTTGAAGAAAAGGAGCGTAATTCAGCCCTTTCAAAATTGATACAGCTATGAAAAGACAGAGATGCTATTCATTATTAAGACAGACATTGAAACTGAGCTTGCTATTGTATTCATTTGTGGGGAAAAAAAAGAGAATTTGTGACTGTAATATCTAAACAAAATTAAGGACTTGATTAAATGTCGCATCATTACAAATTAGTTTCTCATTCTCTCAGATAACGCCAAGCATAACAAATTTATCCAATAATTATGTAGATGTCATACATGCTTCTGTAATTGTTTCATTGTGTTTTAAAGTGTATTCATAATGGACACTTCTTTTTTGTTATTCTTCTTACCAGTCAATACCCTTGTGATAGTTGTTTCCATTGAAGAACTGAACTTCTTCAAAAGTTTTTGGACTAGGGAGATTACTGATAATGGAAGGATGCATCAGAAGAAATAAATAAAGTGCTGTTGTTCCTACAACACAAAGAAATAGCATTAAGAAACAGAAAAAAACACCATAGACTTTTTTTTTTTTTTCATTTAAGAAAGTACTTCTAAATCAATTCACACTGAAATATACAGGAAAATTAAAAAGATTACCTTTTTATAAGAAAATTTCCTATTGATGGAAGGCACAAGGTGTTTTTAGAGGGAGTGGGAAGTATGTGCAGATTTCTTCTGTGCTCATTAAATTTTTCCCATTTCCAGACTCTGAATTCTGCTCTCTGGGGCAAGCATGATACTGCTGGTGCTGACATTGCTTGCATGCTTGCCTATTTATTTATCCAGTGATGGAATTTGGGCTGGTTTGTTTTTAAATCATTTACATGCACAAATATTTCAGAAGTACTAATTGTGGAATTATATCTCTGTTGCTCCCAGAGCCACACTTCTGTCCTCTGTGTATTTTTCCTGGGTTTCCTGGGGTTGTTGAGGAATAAGAACTCGTTCAAGTCCTTCAAGTGACATTGTGTATTTTGTCTATATCGTCTATCTGCCAAAAAACCTGCATGTAATAAGTGTGCTTTAAAATTCCAGTAAAAATAGCTTTTTGTTGTTATTTGTTTGTTAAAAAACAACTGAAAATGTTATATGTTGTTAAATGAAATTTCAGGAGAATGTGTCTTTCAAATTGCTCTTCAATGATTTTATGCTACGCAAGCTATCATTGGACTATGAATCAAGACCTGCTGTCTCTTTGTCACTGTCACAGAATTTCTATATAATCTTGGATTAGTCATTTATTTCCCTGCCTCAACATCCACTTTCTGCAATACGTCAACAACAGTAATAGCTACCTTGGGAGTGGGAATATGTGGCTTAATTTAAATAATGCCCTGAGACCCCCAGAGGCCTGAAAGGTGGTAAATGTGTTGACTGTCAATTAGGGTCTCAAACGGTGGGGACGTAATTTGTCAAATAACTTAATAAGAAACTTAACTTAGGGCACCCTGACAGCATGTTTCTTTATGGTGGGAGTTCGCATCGCTTTCTCCTGTGTTGTCCTGTGGTGGGCTGAATCCAGAAGTGACAGTAGCTGTATATAGCTGTCATGTACCAGTGCCGTGGCTTTTCCAGCGTTCGCTCCCCAAGGCTTGTGTCAGCTGGCTTTGAAAGTGCAAAAGTACTCTAATTGAAGCCACCAACCACATGGTGCAATTCTGTGTGTTACTCTCATCTACGGCCGCCCTCCAGCAGTCGGTGTGCAAGGCAGGTGTACGCACAGGCGGCTCATCGCCGGGACGGGGCTGCCAGAATTGCCGATTGTCGCATCCTTGGGGGTTCCGGGGTTTCAGCACCTTCACTGACAGCAAGAGCCAGCCCTGGAAAGCATCGGAGCAGCAAGCAGGCACGGTCCCAGCTTTCGTTACTTCTTACCTGTTTTCTGGGGTCCAATCACAAGAAATTTGGGTAGGTGGTCACATGTTTTGTCCCTGGACCAAATATCCCTGTGTCGTTTATCATCACATGGATTCTGAAGGTGAAAAAAGACATCTGTGTACATCATGCCAGGGATGTCCTAAATGTTTTGTATGCATGTGAGACTTTGTAGGATCTATACCTTATGCACTAACACCAGTGCCTTACACAAAATAGTAAAATCCCATATTTCCCCATAAGAGTTTATTCCTGCCACATATTGAGGTCACTGGTAGGGATCCATAGAAGCCACCCATTGTGGCAGGTACTTGAGCGTTCAGGTACACAGACACCAAGACCCTCAATATCTTCCAGGACTGATCCTTACAGGGGTCCCAGAGAAGTCAGTAAAGCTAAACAGCTTTGCAAATACTGGAAGGGAAGGATCCATGTCAAAATCCACACCCTCTGTGACTACTGCATTTCCTTCTCTCTGTTAGTCCAGCCATCTTCATCAACTTGGAGTCTATAGGCATGTAGGTATGCAGGCATGTGGTCCCTTTGACTAAAATTGAATGTATATATAATGGTTTTGCATGACTGAGGATTAAGTTCAGTCATAACTGAAAAAAATAAGAAAATGAAAAAAAAAAGATTACCACATTGATTTAATCAAGTTTTCATTTGACGTTAGAATGGAAACCTCTGTTTGAATACCTTGAAGGCATTACTTTCGAAAGTGACAAAATGGTTTCAGATACATAGTACTTTTAGTGCCAATTTTAATTTACATTAAAAACCCAAAAAGAAGGACGCAATAGAAATGTGGGTTATTACTGATCTCCTTATCTTTCTACTACCCGTGAATGCAAAATAAAAATGTGTGAACAAAAGACCCCATAGGAAAGGTTAGGACTGACAGTTCTTTAAAGCAGTTAGCGTATGGATCCTGCTTTTGCATGGTATTGCCTGGTAATAGAAGATACAGTTTGCTAGTGAATAAAGTTAGCAAAATATAATGGAGACAATCATTAAATGATGTGAATTGCTGCAGCTCCACTAAACTCAATGGGAATATTATCGATTTATACTTTTGCATCTGGGCCAACAATACTAGGGAAATTTTTTGCTCCTTTGTACCAGTGTAAGCCTGAAATAACTGCATGGATCTCCATGGTGTCACTCTGGATTCAAGCCTGCATAGCTAAAAGCACAGTGTGGCACATCATATTCTGAATAAGAAAAGAGCCAGACATGTACAACAATGATTAGGAAATTACAGTGCCGAGATTACAAGCAGCACTGTCGTGCATTTACAACAGAGACAGCAAATGGCCACTGGTGGGCTGTGCAGAAACCCTTCTTTCTTAAAATAGCAGCCTATTCTGCAGCACTGACCACTCCACCATCCCTTCTCCTTGCTGCTTTAGTGAAGGGGGTCCAGGTGGTGTGAAATCCTTGAAGCGGCAGTGATGCAACACTGGTGACTCCCCATCGATGGGCACAAGGGGTCTGCGTTGTTTGCCCTGGGGTAGCACTTGCTACAAGCTGCCTGTGTTCATCTTGCTGGTAGTGTGCCATGATTAGTTAACACAGCGTGATGCATCAGCAAAGCTACAGAAGGGAGGGGAGTTGAGAAGAGAGGAGGGGAGGAAAGCTTTCTCTCAAGTGTATGGCAGTTAGTTGCTTTTAAACGTGCCTGATTTGAGGCGAGTGGAAGCTAACCCATTTCTAGTCAAAAGAAGTGGTCTTTCAAGAGAATTTAAATAACCTAAAAAGGCATACTGGAAGAAATAACACATTTTAATGTGAAGCAGGCTTCTTAATTTAAGGGTGTTTTTTTCAGGAGAAGAACCTTATTCCAACAAACAGTGCGATCGGAGGTAGGAAGAGGCTGTGACGTTACCTGCCAAAGAGGGTCCGTCTGCTCAGGGAAGAGCTCAAAGTACTTGTGTGCCAGCTGGAGTGGGGGCAGTGTCTGCAGTTTCAGGTTTGTTGAGCTCTTCACAAAGCTGGCCAGGTTCGAAAAGGTGTATAGCCCCAGGCGGTCGTTCCCATAATTAGACAAATGGGTCATGAAGATGCTGATCTGGGAGAGAAGAGAAACCTTTCAGTCACAGGACATCAGGGGACGGCAGCATCTGCCTGGAGGGGCAATCATGGGGCTCTCAGGATCTTGGCCAATTCCTATTTCCCCCACCCCAAAACAATAAAAGAAGAGGAGAAGGTTGAGCTGGTCCTACTTGCTAATCCGTCTGCCAGCTTCAAGCCTAGACTTTGCCGTATGTGCACCATGCCTTTAAATTACCCCTTCTCATCTCAGCGGATGGTACTCACTCACGGGCTCTCCACAGACTGGCATTCAGGAGATGCATTAGGAGATTCTTTATTCTTCTGGTTTGATTTCTTTTGACAAACCACACAGAAATAGTTTCTTGCATGGCCCTGTTTGCTTCCTTATCCCTGCGCTGTGGGGTGTGGGTTTATGCCACCAGCTCAGATGGGGGGGCGGGGGGGCAGCACTGTGTTGCTTCCCAGAGCACCAGCCTGCTTCCTCAGATGGGCAGGCAAGGATTAATTCCAGAGCTGCTATTTACAGGATTAACACGAAAATCTGACTAATATGCTGTCTCCTCCAAATTCAGGGTTGACCAGTTTGTTTAAAATGGAAGATAAAAAAAATCTGAAATATAAAACTTTCAAGCCCTTATGGAGGATGATAGCTGAATATCAGTGTCACTGATTTCTCCTCAAAGGCAATAAAACTTCTGTCTTTTTACCAGTCTTATTATGGTTCTCCTTTACGTGGAGAACTTTATATCTGCTGCTTTGTAGATCTCATCATTTATTTCCGAGGGATAAAGAGAAGAATTTGTAAGAATAATGTGCAGAAGATATTTCTCAGTATTTTCTTTAGACAAGGTGATCAAACTCAGTTTCAGCACTGCAAAGGTCTGTTTTACCTGTAGGTTGTCATTATTTAGCTTTCTGCAGATGCTGTAAAACAGGGCATTGTTATTTGTCTGTTTTGATCAGTGCATTGGCCTCAGAGAGGATGCATAGTGAAAGTGGAATTTAGTTACACTGTTATGGAGATATCACATCATAGTGATAACTAAAGTATATATATATATATACATATATTTCCAGCAACAGCTCTGAAGCTGACAATCAATAATATCCAGAAGATCACAGAAAGTAAGTACTAACTAATGTGACTACAGCAATTAAAAAAAAGGCATGTCAGGCAGCGAGCTTCTTAACAACACCATGCTTCAAGGAGTCTTTAATGTGAAGTAAAAAACAAATTACAATGACAATTACAGCAAACTCCAGAATACAGTGGTGAGAAATTTAGGATTTTGCCATTGTACCTCAATGCAGGAATTTTGGGAAAAGTGAAATAAAGCCTTGTGCGTTCAGTGATCGCTTTTGGTACTGGCTTTCTGCATTCAGTGATCACTCTTGGTAATGCATCCAGAGTCCATAAGAGTTTCACTTTTCCCAAAGTGTTGTGCAGCTGCTGCAGCTGCGAATTTCATAGGACAGATGAAGAATCTATACAAGCGCAGTGTCTTCACTGTCCTTACACGTGAAGTCCTCCTTCACATGAAGTTTAAACTACCTCCATATAGGATGTATTTATGGATGACTTTTATGGAAATGCCCTTTCGTGGAACTCCTGAAGCCGGAGAGCAAAACGTGGCCTGAGCCAGACCCCTAATGATGAGAAGTAACAACGTTGAACACCAGGTGTTAGCCTGTGAAAGGTCAGATTCCCCTCACGTTCAGGTTTTATGTTCTCGTTTTGTATAGCCAGCTCATGTGTACTCTTGCAAGACGACAGACATGGCTCCATTTGACTTCAGGTTGGACTTGACTCAGAAGAGGAACATAGGCTCAGTGCTCCATCTCCTAGCTTTTTTGTGCCTTATTTAGGTTAGGGAGCTGGTATGTAAAACCTTGGGAGACTTTGGTGGCTGAAGACTAGCATGAGAAATAGCCAGCCTGCTAAACACCTTAGGTTACCCGCATAACCTAGCCAGGATGCAAGTGCAGGCAGGGATGCGGGGTTGCATCTTTTGGGGTTTTTAGGTTCTGAAGCACCTGAGTATGAAGAGGTTAGTCATCAGCAGTGAGGACTCCTGTTTCACAAGTAAAGTGCTTGCTTTACAGCTGGACATCTATGGCCAGGTGAGTCTCCTCTTGCATGATCAGGAAGGGGAACTGACAGCATAGCTGAGGGCTGTTGGTAGCGGGTGTAAGCTTATAAAGTGCAGGAGAGAAGATTCCAGCCGCCTTCCAGGGTGGCAGCGGGGGGTTTTGCTTGCCAGCAGACTCAGGGTGCTCAGGTCAGTGAACTTTTTGTCTCTGTCTGGAGTGAAGCTGGGACTAGTTTGAGTAGCGTCTTGTACATGACCTAGGCAGGGTCAAGGGTTTTTAGGCTGCGTTTTTTTTTTTGTTTTTTTTTTGAGGTCTGAAGCATAAACTAGGCATGCTGGAGATGCCGAAGTGTATGGGTTGTATTGGCACCCAGGTCTCTGAGTTTATCCTGGAAATGTGTGTCTCAGCAGGGTGGCAGCTGGGCACCCCAGCAGCTGAACTGCTGGGAGGTGGTAGGCCTCAAAACTAGGGTTGTCCGCCTTAAAATGGCTGCCAAGTGCCCAGGTGCCTCTCAGGAGGGCTGTTACCAGTAATCCATGTGCATGGTCCTCCTGATGCTAAGAGCTTTCTGAAACAAACCGCTGGTACCACCTGAAAGTTAAGCTCACCCTTCACCGTGCTGTTCTACTTTTCAGAATAACCACACAACAAAAAGCCACAAGCTTTCCACTTTCACCATCTTGTTCTGCTACCCTGGCGCTTCTTTAAGCGTCAGCCCACAATGTTTAAAAACATGTCCATTAGTTTGTTAGATTATTTATGAGGCTTTTAGTACTTCTATAAGGTGAAGATGGATGGAGCTTAGGAGAAATTGTCCCTTATGGCCCATCTGCGGCAAGTTTGCACTGTGCCTATTTTATTCCACACAAGGTAATTTATTCTTCACTTTTATTCTGTTCTGAGCCTCCTTTGAGCAAAGATTGGCAACTGTACAAGATTATTTTTTTTTCATCTGCCTTACTTGGTGGATTTCAGTGCCTATGCATTTTACGAGTGAAAAACTTTTGTTAAACTGAACATTAAAATTGTTTAAGACTTTATGCATGTCCATATGTTGTACCCAAGAAGCTTATAAACAAGGTAGTTTTCTTCTTTTCTTTGGGTTTCCAGTCTACTGGCCTTTTTTGAATATGTCTCCCCTCCAAGAATGCATGCAAACCCTTTCAGATTTAGCTCCTAAAAATGTGTTAAGTGCTTCCTACAAACTATTTAGAAATGATGAGAAGGAAAACACTTGTAGGAAATGTTGATAGAGAAGATCATCTTGTCTCTAAGTGTTTTCCATTTTTTGTTAAGTACCAAAGCACCTGTCAATGACAACATTATTGTAGCAATTTAATATTATTGCAGCAAATGACATAGGCACATAAATCTACTTGCTCTTTTTGCTTATTTACACTTGAATTTGGGCAAGACTTTTTATGTAAAAATGTACTTATTGGGGATAGATATCAGTTTATTTCAAGAGTTTCATTAGGCTTCTCTCCAGTCCAAAAGACCCAGTTGATCGCTCTTTATAGAGTCAAAGGATCTTAGCTCTCAACTTCTTTTGCTCCTTTGATCTTGTTTAAAGTGAAGAAAGCAAATGTGATGTTTTATACACTGATAAAGCTATGTCTAATTCTTTGCCATCTGCCTCCAAATCTTTTGAGAGAAAAGACTTGATGGGTTTTAACTGTTCATGTTTAGAGCATGGATGGACACAAGTCTGTTTTCCTGCTGATGCTTCAATATATAGCCTAGAAATGTGCTGAGCAAGCATAATGTTGCTGCATGCCTTGGGGCTGGCCCTATGATGCACAACACGGCTGCACTGCTTTGCTGTGCTGTTTTGATCAACACAGAAGGGAATCAGCCTAATGGGCAGGAGTGAGGAAACCACTGAAAACCAATGAATGTCCCTTCCTGTAGCGCTGCAAGCAAGATTGGGGAACAAAAGAGAGAAGACCATGTTTCTATACTTCCCGTGACAAAAAGCAAGATACAGCACACCCTGACAATAACTAGCAGCCAGCGCTTTGTCAAGGTGGGGTAATGCTTTTAGGAGGGAGGCAGGACGCTGCTTGTGCAGCAGTGCAAAGGCAATCAATGGCTTCAGATTCCTGAGGCTACAGAAAGGGCCCTGGCTGCACTGCATTGCTCTTAGGGTAAACTAGTATAAGCAATGTGTGCTAATAAATGTGCAGAGTTGCTGAATACAATCCCTTACTATTAGTATACAGTCTATAGTCAAAGAGATATGTGAAACAGGGTTGGTTGTGAATCACTTTGCTGGTTATGTTGCCTTACCAAGGAGCTAGAACACAGACACTTTGTAGGAGAGCAGTGTTCAGACAGTGCTGCAGTTCGTACGGATGCAGTATCTCATTAGCTTTGGCAATTCCTTTCTCCCTCTGTAACTGATCAATAATATTTTGAGGCCTAAAGGGGAGAGAATGCTGAAGGTGTAGGCAGGAAACTTTTTGCTTTTTTCTTTCTGCCATTCACCCTCTGATCCTGATCTCACTTGCTGCTTCTCTCTCATACTCTGTAATACATTTTTTCTCAAAATCACTTTGCCTCCTCTTTTGTCAGGTCCTTTTGTTACAGAAACATTCATTTTATTTTCTTAATCCCCCATTTTATTGTATGCAGATAAGAAACGTCTACAGCTTTTTAGCTGAAAGCTATGGCTTTCAAAGACTTGTATAGAAAAGGGAAATTTGGAGAGTTACATTTTGGTGGTGACAAAACTGAGGCATGAAGGGATGGTGTCATTTGCAGAGAATTAATCAGTGTGCTAATGAAAGATTAGGAAAAGGAAACCAGATAACCTTTGATTCACCTCCATATCTGCTGGACAGAAAGGCAAGCACTGTCTCCTCTGAAGAAGAGAATTGCTGTTAGGTTCAATTTGAATGGGTAGACTTCTCTGTATAAAGGGATTTTACCCATCTAGTGACAAATACCTGGAGTCAGCATTGTAAAGTCAATGGGATTTCTCTTCTTAAGCCTGTTCCTCATTTAGGGAGATGAGTTAACATGAAGTCCTCTCCCTGAAGAGCAACAGATCTTTAAGGGCTGAAGTCATTGGCACGAACTGCCCTATGTATATTTATGTAAATGTGTTTATGCAAAATATTCAATCTTTAATCCTGCTTTTTGTTGCTCAGCACTGCAACTGTTCAAACTAGTGCAGGACCAGGTGGCCCCATCAGAGTGGCTGGAGCTGGCACAGCATGTGTTGCACCAGTGGCCATAGGATACCGTAGCGGGGTTGGTACCCTGTGTGGGGTGAGCCATTCAGCACTTCCAGGAGCATCTTATTTATACCTATATAAAATGGGAATGAATGGAGAGATGTAGCCCACCAGCTGGAAATTCCAATTTTACTATTGTAACAGCCTTTTTTTCTCCTTGTTTCTTTTGCCTACTCTGTTAACATTTCAAGTAGGTGCACAATTGTCTGTAACTTTTATCTTCTCTACAACAAAGAGGTGAGAGGACAACAGTGGTCCTGAATTTCTCAGACCAGTTGTTCCGGTAATATGCCATTCTGGTAGGTAAATCGTATTTTTTTCCATTAGGTTGGATGGACAGAGGGGAAAGGATTTTTTACATCTCCATCTGACAGGATCCAAAAGAAGCTACATCCTACATCTGTATATTTACCAGCTTCTCTGCTTGTAAGTCATAATATTTGGTTAGTGTGTTATTAACAAACCTGAACCGTTGTGACCCAAGACAGCTGAGTATGCAAACAGCTCCTCCGGAGCAGAGAAGCCGTCAGCAGCTCCCCAGGCAGCAGGGCTGGGGCGGCTGCTCCGGCAGGGAACAGGCAGCTCCTGCTGTATTTCAGAGCACAGTCAGATGATGACCCATTTTTCTTCCCTTTGAGAGCTTGCCAGGCTAATTAAAAAGACAACACCCCCAAGCAGAGGGTAATTAATGCAGGGTGCAAACTTCTGGGGCTAGTGAAAGGGGGCTGGGGGCTTCATGCACAGCTGGATTTGGCAGGCAAGGCTTTCCATAGCGGCTCACCCAACACCAGCCACTGGTGGGTGATGCCAAGCATCCTTCCCTGCAGCAGGCTTCCCTGGGCCTTCTCCTGCTACACCAGGGCGCTCTGGCAGGGTCAGGTCTAGAAACGTGTAGTGGATAATCCTGGGGCCCCTTGGTGTCTGGCTGATGGGAGGTGCTGGCATGGTATGTTAAAGAAATGAGGATAAGCAGGCGGAGTGGGAGGGGGCTCCTGTTACCTGTAAAAATCTGGTGCTTCCTTATGTATCTATGTAAATGTAAAATAACTAACTAAAAGGAGTCACAACTATGTTATAACATACCTGATTAACATGCATAGACTGATTTTTTTGTTAATTTTAACAGTTACTTTGTTTAGTAATATGCAGAATGAGAATGAGAACAGTTGTCAAATAACCCAATAGAAACATTTTGTAAAGCTAATGAAGTCTTACCAATATGCATGCTCACAGTAATATTGTGTTATGTATTTGAATTGCTGGGTAAAATCTTCCAGTTTATATCGCAGGGTATGATGATGATTAGATCTAGAAATTGTACCTTTTAACTCTCCATTAACAATGTGCTTTTGCTAAGCACTGTGTAGCTAAGTGCCATCTCCTAAAATATCAGAGGAAGGTCTGTTTACTACAGTGTACTTGGACATGGGAATTTGTGTTTCTACAACTGTAGATATGACCTCAGATATATTGGTAACTGTACAGCTTTGACTACACAATTCTGTCACCTCAGCTTGTGCTCAGACTTGTCTCCAAGCTCCTTGGTTGTGACTCTGTGTTATTGCAGTGCCAGAAAAAAATCAGTATCTCATTGGGAAACTACTGCAGAGCTCACATCTTTGTCCTGCTTTCCTACCAGCAGTTTTTTGGGCAAAGGTTGCCTGCCTGTCTCTAGAGGGCACTAGGATGCTAGTCTACTCTAAACCAGCAATTTATATTTGCCTTTTTGGGAGGATCATCCCAGAGAACTGTAGACCACTGTAGAACCTGAAGCGTAGACATAGTTTTAAAGAAAATTTGGCAAAAAACAAGCTGAACTCTAGTGGGATTTTTAGCCTGGCTGGGTGATCCACATCATGCTACCAGCAGCCAGGTAGCTGTGAAAATCCCATTAGCTACATTTTCAGGGGCTTCAATTCCTTTGCGCATGTGACATCAGGAACACAAATATACTGAGTATCAAAGTGAACTGACTTCCTAAAACAGGGCCCTATTGCTTTTGGAGCTTCATCCTCTGTGTGCTTGCATTTGTTTACTACAGGATTTTGTTCACATGCAACTTTGAGTGCAGGAATGTCTGGTGCTTCACTTCAAAGCTGTATCTTTAGGAGACTGAGGGTAAATTCCACCCTCAGCTAGTGTAAATCCCTCCAGCATGACTGAAATGTGCAGCTATGTTATTTGTATAGGAACTGATATTAAATACGGTTGCTTCCTGTGTGTATCCCAGAAGCCTTGTGTTCCATAGCTGACAATATCATTGCTATCTTAGCTAATTAAAAATTATGAAATTATCACAAAGCTTCTGGTTTCTGCTTGCAAATAACGCGCCTGTGTACTAGAACAGAAATTCCTGGGAAAAGGGCTGTTAGTGCTCCAGCGTCCAGCTGAAGTGTACTCCACCAACCTCCCTGGTATAGCGTAGTGGGAATCAAATACTGGCTGATACCTTCACATTGATATTTGAAACTGTGCCTAGCCATCAATCTCCTGGTTGCAGGGAAAGTCGATGACAAAAGTTATTTATAAATAATGTGCTCTACCTCATCCTATCTCACCTGTTTGAAAAAAAGCAGAAGCAATCTTAGTCCCTTCCTCCAGGTCATCCCCCTGCACTGCCCCTTTGCTAGCAAGCCCAGGCACAGAGGCAGGTCTCACACATGTATCCTCCCTCCTCTAAGAGGAACTTGTTTTGCTCTTAGTTTAACAGCCTTTTCTCTTGCTTCTGCACCTCTTAAATGAAATTTAGTGAGAAGGAAGGAGTGAATTCATGTAAAATAAACAAGGGTTATAGTTCAACGTTGCACATGTTGGGAAATGTATGGTGCAAGCATCCCATTATTGTAGAAAGTTGGTAGCATATTTACTGCTCTTCTGTTCCTCTTACATGAATATTTCCCAGAAAAAATGAATTTTGCTCTTCTTTTTTCATTGCGCTTGGAAAATGCTCTACAGTTGCTCCAAGAGCAAACTCTCATAATTGGATCTAGATGGCAGCATGTTGTATTTCTGAATGTGTAAATGGCATGTCATGGCTGAGAAATGCAAAACTGTCAAGTGTCCATTTACTAATACCAAGTAGCTCTATGCTAGGCTGACCACAGAAATACCTCGTTCAATTTCAAGTGTTCAATGTATTTCACATCCTGACAGCCTCCTATTATGAATTGCAGACTTTTCTTGTACCTTATGAGCCAGAGCCCCATTCACTGATAATGAATCCCAGAATGCTTGGGCCCTTAATGCAGCTGTTTGTGCAGTAGCACAAAAAGGAAGCTAGAGCTGAGATTTTTGTGTTGACAAAGCACTGATTTTAATAACGACAAATTGTTTCTCTATAATTCAGCACTATTCATATTCATGACCCTCCTGCTACTAAGTAAAGTCATCTATATGCCTGAAAATCACCTTTTTTACTTTTACTCTTCCCACTCTGCACATCTTTTTATATTCTAGCATTTTTGACAGGATAATCAAATATATTTTCCAAATATGATATTTCTAAAGAAAGCAGCAAAAGCAATGTTTGGGAAGAAACATTTTTGACTTTGATTGAAGGGGAAACAAAAATGTTGAATGGCATTACTTCCTATGTATATACACTTTACAGTGGTTGTATTCCACCCAAAGTGCTCCCAGTGCTGCGAGGGGAAGCCATTGTTGATCAGTGGTGTTACATGGCTTTGAGAGAACGATACTAATGCTGTAGTGTGTCTCTTATTCTAACATTCTTTACTCAAAAAGCAAAATTGTCTTTTACCTGGGAAAGCGTTCTACTTTTCTATTATTTAGTGGGTATGATTATATATAAATTCTTTATTATTGACAGAAAACTCCTGTGTGTTGTTCCTTTCCCTGTGTGAATAAAGTTGCTATTATTCTTTCTTATTTTTTTCTAATATCTATCCAAGTCTCACTTCTTAAAGGTTAATCATGACCACATTTCAATATAGCAACAGTTTCCCATGTTATATACATCTTTGATATGCCTGATGCCTCTGGTCCTTGATGAAGAAAACTAGGTGGTCCCACTCCATTAATTAGATTTTTTTGTAAGTCCTGTAATTGTCTTTTTACTACTTTTAAGGGTGTACACTCACAGCCTGAAAAAAGAAAAAGCTGCTTTTGACTTTATGCTATCAGTGTAAAGCTGCATTAAAAAAATGGAATCCATAAAAAATTGATTTTTTATGTCTGTTCATTCAGCACACTTGTATAAGTGATCAGCAGTACATCTAATTGTGGGCAAAGCTCAATGGATTCTGCACAAACACCATGCTATAAGTTGCACCTGTGGGCCCTGTGAGGTCTTTGCAAAATCTAGAGCAATTCAATCCTGTTATTTAAAAACAAAAACAAAAAAAAAAAAACCACATTTTTATGTGAAAGTCATGATATAGGGATTTGTTTTGTTGGTATTTGTGTTCTCATTGAAAATACTTAAACTTTCCCTCTCAGAAAAAAAAAAAAATCTATTCAGTTTAGGCTCAAGAATAAACACAACTTCAAATTACAAAAACAGACCAGATGGAAAAGGATTTGTGTACTATTGTCTCAAGTCAGATCTGTACACAAACTTTCTGAAAGAAAATGAAAGTATCATTAAAGAAGCAGCTCTGAGAAGGCTCGCATTGTTTTAGTCTTCAGATTTCAACGATGATCAAAGAGTTTGTATAAGGAGGTGGCTCTCAGTAATGCATTTCCTTGACTGTGTACAGTGCGTGCTCTTTGTTAACTTCTATCAAGCAACTGCATAATGCTGGTTGAGGTTGTCAACCTTCTTAGCTATAATCCTTTGCAGATCAAAATCAGTATAGCTTCAATTATTTTGTGCCAATTAATTTGAATATTCTTTGGCAACAGTTTAGGGTACCAAGCTATATTGTGCTCTGACTGGCTTTATCTACAGCAACTTGTGAAGTTCTCCCTATTACTGCACTGGAGTAATAATAGCTCTTCCTTACTGTTATTGATGCTACATACACTGTCCTGATATTACCGCTGTCACAACAGAAGGTCTGGTTTGATTCAGCAGGTGAATGACCACACTGGGCTAGTCCAAGGTCCTCTACAATACCTACATAGTGCTCTTACAAGCCTTGTATTTACCACAACATGGTTAAAAATGCAGAATAATTGTAATTAGTTATGCTATAAGGGAAGGGGAAAGAGGCCATGGGTCAATACTGTTTTTTGTGGAGCAGAGTAGTCTGACATGGGCTGTGGATGGAGGAAAGCCTGGCATGTGGGGGTTGACTGTTTCAGCTGATGAAACTGATTGCTGTCAACTGATAGTACCTTGATTAGCCTTCAGAAGCCTCAGCAAAGAGCTGGTTAGGCAGGTGGTGGGGGCAGCCCTACCTAACCCCGTGGAATAGGGAGGTAGGGTGGGCAGTCCCTCATCCTGGACTATGGTCTCCTTGTGTACCTGAAGTCTGTGCTTTTGTTTCCTAACTTGCATAGCCTAGGTGAAAGAACTACACATAGCCTTATGTCATAAATTCTTCTCTGCAACATGAAGCAGAGCTATAGAGTACAAGGAACACCCAGGCGAGGTCTATTGAGAGAGATTAAAACCCACATTAAGTGGTGAGTTTGATATGGATGCATATACTTGGATCAACTTTGAACACTTGTGCATAGCGTGACCCATATATACGGATGATACTGCAGTGCTCAGACTGAAGCCATGAGCATCACCTAGCCCAGGGACCAGCCATTAGGCTTTTTCTTCTAACCTTACCATATTTCCCACTGCTTAGACTTATTTCTAGAAAAGGGTCAGCTTTGCCCTCTATTTGCATATGGTTGTTCTTAAATGTCTGATACCTAATTAAATAATGACATATTTTAGTAGCTTGTGGACATTACAATCCAAGAGGGATCATGTTTTAGTGCAGATTTAATATCTTTGCAACAAAACTAATTATTTTTCTAGAATTTCCAAAATATCCTAGGGGGCCTCTTACTTGTGTGAGTGGAAAATAGTCAGAAAATTTATTCCTGTTTGACTTTTTAATGGAAATAAACGGCTCCTTCATTACTTCGAGGAAATCTAAATGCAACGCTTATGTTTTAAGCAATGTGAAACCTCAGTTATGTAGATCCCAAAGGATATGGTATATAATTGAGCGTGTTTGCTCTACCCATGTAACACCTGCGTGGTTATGATTCCTGGATAAGAAGAGGAGATTCTGCCACTCAGGAATCTGTGTAAATAACTGGATGCCATTCAGCGAGGGGAGCCAGCAGTGGCCAGGCTGCCAAGTAACTAATAACAGTGGTAATAAATATTTATGAACATTGCATTTGAGCCAAGCGGTGTGCACAGGCCAATGCACATGCTTGACTCTGATCTCTCCACATATGCCCTATGTGTCATCTGGGCATGCTCCTTCAAATTTATCTCATCCGCAATGACCTGGGGTTAAATTTTGTCATCCTGTGCCCTGGAGATGTCCCCTGACTACTCTGACAGTTTCTAGGGGTGGATGTTTCTAGGCAGAATGAAACTACTTCTTGAGTAACTGTGGATATTTTTAAGGTTGGTAGATGGACTGCCTTCAGAAAAAAAAAAAAAAGGCATGTGCACGGGCACTGCAGGTGCGTAATGCATTACCTGTATGTTTGGCACGTGGCAGTTTTAGCACCCGAGGAAGGAAGCTCACTATTTCCCAGATCACAATTCAATACAGTGGCAAAGATGCAATTAGCCCTATTAGATACAGCAGGACTTCAGTAAGTTCAGTAGCTTGACCTAGTGACAGTACTTTTTTTCTTTTTTTAATCTGGATTTTCAGATGTTTTTCTGTTTACCTTTCCAACCAATGAGTTAAAACATAATCCTCTGAGCCAGCTGAACTTTGGGAGGAATATGCTTGTGTATCTGCTAATGGCAAATAACAGCTAAAGTTATCACTAATTTGATTAAATGTCCATAAATATGACTCTTTCTCTGGCAGTTCTTTTAGTAGATGTTTAAATAAGATTTTCTCCAAATTGTGTTTTGAATGAAGGAATTACTCTATTATCATTAATGAGGCACATCATAGTCTCCAGGTAGAGGAAAGCAAAAATCTCTGAGCAAAAAAAATTACTGCCCAGGACTCTGAGTAGCGCACGGTTGTGGAGCAACTATAAATCATCCCATTTAAACTAAGGCCTCTTATAAACACTGAGTAAGTGTTTTCACCAGGATACTTTCTTTCAAACAGCAAAGAGAGAAATGCCAGGCGTGTTGATATGGATTGGAGATGCAGGAAATTTATCATTTGTTTTTATAACTCTTCTGCTGTCATGTTGCTATTCTTGCAGTTTTATGAAGAGCTGACTGCTCTGTGTTACAGAGTATTCATAAATGATGATTAATTAATCCATTTTGGTGGCCTACCCTGAGCAAACAAACCTCAGAGTTAATTTAATTCTCCACTCTTGGTTTCAGAGGAAAAAAATACAGCATTTTCAGTTCACTAGAGGATATAATATTCTCAAATCAGCCACTTTCCAATTAATTTTGAATGGCAAACACAGCAAGGAAATTTTGTTCTTGTCCATTTACTTCTATTAAGGATTCATTTTCAATAATCAGAGAACTCTGAGTCAGCTCATTCTTACCTTAAAGGTTTGCTCCTGACACTTTAATAAATTATCATATGGTGTGCGCTTGAAGGCAACAGATTCTTTTTCTTTTTGCCCAATAACCCTCTTGTTGACACACAGTCATTTATTACTATTTCTGCCATCACCTAGCTTGCTGGGAAGTAATTCTGATAAAGTACCAAAACGTATGGTGTGGAGTATCAACTTCCATAGAGAAGGAAAATGTCATGAAAGAAAGAAGAAAAAGAAAGATCATGTGTTATCCTAGAAACATTTTCTTCGTGCTCTGAGTTTTAAGCTAATTAGTTTCTAAATATGCTGCTGAAGGCTTGAGTTTCCATGGGATAATATTTTCCTACACCAGCTCTTTGCAGCTGGTGTGGCAGTGTGGGATGAAGGAAGAAAGAAACACTTATAAAGGGGAAAATAGATTTAAAAGCCTGAGCAAGGTTGAAGTGGATGTAATCATAAACCAAGAGTTGGATGATAAAAGTGGCTTAAACTTTTATGTTTGTTTATTATGTATCTATTGTGTTATTAGTGCCTACCGGGCTACTAGTTACAGAAGAAAATACCTTTTGGAGAAGGGGTGACTGTAGGGTAGATACAGGCGTTTTTGTAGCTTGCTCTCTTTCAGTACAAATGTATGTTGGTTGTATTGAACCTCAACACAAGCTGTGGCAGGAGGAAAACAGGATATGTTTACGATGCTGAATGTGCATAGGAAACGAGCGTTTTTCTGAATAAAAAAGAGATACTGCCCACTTCCTCAGGCAAAAGTTGCTGACTGCAATTACGCTGCCTGTACAGACAGCTCCAGCTGAGATGCCCATGGGACAGGAACCTCGCGGTCCTCTGTACAAGGACAAGTGTCTGGTCACTCTTGTGCTTCACTCTATCGACCACATACATGTGGTAAAATGGTTCCTTACATTGCCCAAGCAGGACAGTGGGCCCCTATACAAAGAAGAATAAGGACCAGCTATTTTTATTTTTTTTTTAATTTGGTTTGATACAATTGAGACCATTAAAAGAAATTCTGGCATATCTGGTTAATAATAAAGCTCCCTTTTTCTGTGGTAGAATTAATGTAACTCTTCTCATGTTGGAGAGGGACACACCTGTCATTATATGCAGTAGCCTGCTAATAATGACTCAGTAAGTATTGACATTTTTGTGGTGGTGGGGATTTTCTTTCTTCTGTTCCTGAAACATGCTGAGGTCCTCTGTTCACAGGGCCCTTATTAGAACTGCATTACGAATTACTTTTGGATTGCAGTGCATTTCCTACAAAGCCCAAGGTTATTTTATTTTACTCTTTCTGCAGCTATGCTCAAAGAAACAAAGCAAATAAAAAGAAAAAAATATTAACACTCAAAATGTTTCATAATAACATTCCCAGATCTCTTGTGGAAGGTATGAATGAACCCCTCTCTGCATTTACTTTTAATATTCTGAAACAATAACGTGTGATTCTCATCTGTTTTGTGATGAGAGTAGGAAACAAGAACAAAATGTTCTAAGTATGGTACATGTGGGACATGTAGAATCTATATCTAACAGACTGGAAATGAACAATAACCCTTTAGTTACAATGAGTTTAAAAATGTAAATGCATTTAAGTGGCCTTCAAAATTAAAAGCATCCCATGACACAAAGAATTTGAACAAAACAAGATCGCACACTGCAAAGAGGCAAAGTTAGAATAATAATATACCTTATCTAGGGTGCGTCTGCAGCTTCTCCTGAGTTGAGTTCAAAGTTACCTTTCAATCACAGGTCTGATTTCACTCTTGACAACCAAATTTCCGTGGAAGAAGCTAATCATCTTGAATGACTACATTTCATCTCAGGATGAAGCTTCTTAGGGATGTTTGATTGAGATAGGAAGAGAATCTTAAGTGTTAAAACTTTCACATTTTCCCTTTTCTACTACTTTTATTTTTTTCAACCTTAAAAATGGCTTAGTCTGTCAGTTGCAGATATGTCTTATTTTGTTGATTTTTTTTTTTTAGGACAAAAGCATTTTGTGCAGGGTATGCTTGTGTCTCTGGGTACTCTGTGGTGATACGGATGTAAATCTAGATTAAAGTGTGTGTGTAGATACATATGTAAAATGTTTATACATATATATAAATAGGGAATGCAGGAATGGCCTATGCAAATTTTTTATGGCGGAGCTTTGGAAAGGAGATGGCCAAAGACTGAATTAAAATACCTTGCAATAACAAGCAAAAAGAAGAGTTAGCCCAGCCAAGTTCACCTCTGTAATAGGGGAAAAAAGGTGAGGAAGAATAGAAAAAGAGAAGACACTGGATATAAGGAACAGTCTGCTCCTTGGTGCATATTTAACTTTGATTTAACTACCTCTCTCTGAGGGATATCTGACATTCCCGGTTCAGGCTACGGAAAATCTTATTTCATTGCATTCAGCCATGACCAGGCAGAGATAGGAAAGCCTTGAGATGGTGGGGTCCCATTTTCTGTTTCGTTTTCTGCAAGCTTTTCTGCTTCTTGAATGTAGCCGTATGTGCAGACATTGAGTCATACTTTTTGAGAATCTTTGTCCTTGCATACAACAAGATCTGCAACTATTTCTTCTGTTTCAGAGTTGGCTTGACAGCGCCTCTCAGATGGAGATAGTGGCTTTGGACCTGAAACAGGGCTATAACTAAGCAGAAGTTAGGAAGGATGCTGCAGTAAAGGGGGTGGCAGTATTAGGGGTTATCCATCAGCTTTTTGAGGTCAACAAATAATGAGAACCAGACTGGCAAGTAAATCCAATTAACTGACCACTCAATTGAGCAAGTGGGTCTTGCTGGGTCTTCTCAAAGCCCGAGACACTTATTCTTGCTTTGGTGTTTGACTGAGGTGCCTTTTGTGCTGCTTCTTGCTGGCTTAATAAAAAGCTCTCCGGTTTAAAGAGATTTTTTAGGAGAAATGACTCTCTTGCTCTTGTTTGTAATGGTGATAATATTTAGGGCTGTATTTATTAGCTTATCTTGGCTGTTAAATGTTTATGACTGTTCTTTATTGTCTGTGAAGCAGGGGAGTAAAGGAGATGAACTAGAAAACAGATACTGGAAGACCTTGTGGATACTGCAGTTGTGATATATAGAACAATTTGTAAGAGCGTGCTTTAAATATGTCAGAGCATTTCTCAGGAGACTGAATGAAGGGCAATGGTCAGAGAACACGGACTGAACCCACTTAGTTTTGAGGCTGACATTTGGATGTGGAAAAACCTGCTTAAATTTAAACTCCAATGGAATTCCTTAAATTGTTTTGTGAGAAACCTGCTTTTTGGGGCTGAAAGTATTCTGGTTTGGGACGTGGATGTTATGAAGTTTTTTAATTACATATTTTCGTGGTTTACATTTTGGAGCAAAGCAGGTTTGCGCTGTTCATGTCATTTGATCACTGCATCTCGTTCTCTGCGTTTGTTCGTGTTAGCAGATGATAGAAATGACTGTAAATGTGCCTTAGAAATGTATCGCTTCAACTAGCACATCACAGATTTCATAGTAAAGCTCTCTTTCCAAACAAGGTACCCTAATGCAGGTTGAATTTAACACCAGTTAACTTGTCTTCTCTCTGTACCAAGGATGTCAAAGAGAGAAGTGCACACACAGTTAACATTTGAAGGGAAGTGATTTTAAAAAAGACAGAAAAGCAGTGTGGTGCAGTGCTGGTAACAAAGGAGGAAGGGGGATTTTATGAGTATATACTGGGAAGGGAGAAACTTATTCTAAGGGGGAATTAAACAGTAAATAATGAGAAGTAGAATAAAAAGAAATGCTGGCTGAAAATGACTGAAATGTTGAACACTTGGAAATAAAATCTCCCTTACATTTTCTTTTCTTTTCTTTTTTTTTTTTTATAATTACATAAAGCAATGAAGCATACATTTAAAAAAAATGCTTTGAAAGCACCTCAAAGCACTGCAAGATGGTTCTAAGGAACTGGCAAGATTTAGGAAGAGAGGAAATGAAATGTCACAGTTTGTTCAAAATGGTTTAAAAAATGTCCCTCCCCCCCAAAAAACAGCCACTACCACCAAAAAAATACACCACAAAACCAATTAACTTTGTTTTTTCCTGTTGAAGCTGTGGAATGCTGTACACCTGCAGTAAACTTAATTTTTTTTCACAAGGGATCAGGTTGCTTCGACGCTGCTCAGAACGTGAGACCAGATAATTTTCTGTCATATTTAAGTAGCTGGTTAGTGTTAGATTCAGATGTTAAAGCCACGGTATTCCTCTCACCTAGTGCTTTAAAGAAAACCCAGAATTAGTGGGCTGAAACAAACACTTCCTAATGGTTCTGATGCTCTTTGACTTGGGATGCTGTGCTTGCTTTTTGCCCTTTAACGCTGGCTGCAAATCCTCTGTGTGTCGTGCACCCTCCTGAGGCCTTTGGTTCCCACTGGAAAAATTTGCAAGAGACAAGGGGAAAGAGACTAGAAATGAGCTGCCAGAGCTTTCATTTCTGGGAAGAAAACTGCCAGTCTGTGCAGGAATGGGCTGGGGTGGGTAACACTTTTGTGACTGGCATTTAAAGATGTCCTGAGTAGCAGTGTACTTCTTTGTTTCATGATTTGTCTGCAGTTAATACAGCCGTGCTGTCACAGCACAGTGACAAGAATTTTAATTCTTAGTACTGAGATGTTTTAATTTTGCTATCAAAATGAGATTAGGTACAAAAGCAGTTTTGTAAAATTTCTTTTTGACCAATTGATGTTGTAATTGCCTCTTTATTTTTCTTCTCCCTTGCTTATTTCTATTGATTGGGGTGGTTTTGCTGTTTTTTCATTACTGGCATGGAAATGCTGATGCTGCACTCCTGTCCTAATTAAAAGTTTGTGAATAACTGATTTTTGATGTTGCTGTCAAACCACAAAGTAAGTAACATTGGAAATAATAACATAACACTGATTGAACTGCTAGCTTTGGTCTGGCAAGGGAGAAAAAATATTCTATTTGAATATTTCATTGCATTTCTTGTACGAAATGGTACAGGGAAACTCCAACAGCCACAGTAATGTCTCATTTTCCATCCCAAACTGTATGTGCATTTCTTATTTGTAAATATATTTGAAGCTCCTTGTTATTGTTCTGAGCCTCCAAATGAACGAAACTGTTCAGAGAGGAGCAAGATGGAAACCTTTTGAAAGAGTAGCCCTATTTAGGTTTATTTCAAACCCAGTCTGTTCACTTAGACTTTTTCCACTAACTTTAATGAGCCTTGCTTTGAAGTGTTTATGCAAAGAATAAGTACCCCAAACTCTAGACTCGAGCAGCCTTCCGCATTAGCTGGGTCCTGGAAAGGTCTGGCTGGGATTCTTGTAACCCTCATTAAAACTCAAAGGAAAGTTGGTTTGATTTCTGTCTGTGTTGGTGGAATTTATCCCTCCTCTGCATACCACTAAATCATCTCTGCCAGACGTGACTCATCTCTAGGATTCATAAATTAGAGAATGAAAATATATCTCTGAGCCACAGAGTATTCAGTAGAAGCCATTTAAAAAAAAAAAATCCATCAGAAGATCCCTTTGACAATCTCTCAACAAACTATCCTAATGCAATGTCACTTGGGCATTTTCTAATGTAACCATCTATGTAGCATTTCTTTATAAAAGTGCAAACATTTTTGGTATACGAGCTTAATATACGTTTGTTATACATTTGCTGAAATTGCTAGATGGATCTGGAGTAATGGATAGGGTTTCTGTAATTCCCATGCTTGTCAAACTTCAGGAGTGAAATAAAGAGAATGTGCAGTAACCTTCGTTGGTGGTGCTTTAATGTTGGGAAAGGGAAGCAGATATAAAGTTCTTTCTTGCCCGTTTCAAGATTTAGTTGTAGGTTCTTTAACTCATACAAAAACTTAATTATCTCCCACCATCCCCCTTCCAATGCCACTTTGTGACATCTCCTGTGAAATATATACGGAACATACAGTCAAAGAAGAAATCATGCTGCAATCTACGTAGGCTATTGTTCACTATTATAATCAAAGGAGTTGCAATCGAACTGCAGCTTAGTTATAAATAAAATCTTCCCATCTGATGCATTATTCCTATTTAGTTAATTTGCTATCCTGCATTTAATTATTTTTGAAATGTGCTCCAGTATTCAAAGTAATTGAAAAAGTATTTAATCAAAACTTGATTATTTAAGTAGTGTTCTTACTTGCACTTGTTAGGGGGAATGAGATTATAAGTGGATGTTATAATAGCCTAAGGAAAGAGATTTCCCTGTGTTATCCTGTCTGTATGGATGTCAATACAAAGAAGACTTTAGGCCAATGGTCCAGCAGTTGAAAAGCAGATAGTTCTCCTGGCAGCTGGTGCTGATGTTGACTTGGTTCTGTGCTTGGGCTGCTATTCATGCTAAACTTCATTCATCCCCTTATCGTGCATCTGTCTGTCTTCAGAACAGCTTATACCACTACTTGTTCGCACACATTCAGGTTTCTGTTTCTTTGCCCCTGACACGGTAAGCTAGGAGGCCAGAAATAGCTGACTTAGCTTGTTTTTAGACAGCTAAATAACTGTAATCCACTGCAAAATGTAGTGGTGTGCTCATTTTAATCAAGGCACCGCAATTATTTCTGAAATTTGAAACAGTCTGAAAAAGACTGTCTCAAAGCGAGTGTGGAAAACCTGTAATAATTCTGTTAACTGGAGAGTAAAGTATGGCTTTTCACTTCTGGGAGCCTTGCCTCAGAATGGCTGTGGGCATGAAACGAAGTGTTTTCAGCTGTGCTCTTGCCCTCTGTGCTCTTACTCTCAGGTAATGTATGTGGTACTGCTTGGTGCAGAGGGGCAGCTGCTGGGTTAGTAAGGTGGAGCAGGGAAGGTGATGAACCGGTGCTGTGAAGGGAAAGAGGGGTCAAACCATACTGCAGCTGTTTGCTCTTATTTATTGGTGTTATTAGTCTGCTTACAAGCAACAGTTTCACCTGCAGGTCTGTCTAATGAGGCAAAGTGAAAGAGGTTTCGTGGCTCTCCAAAAGAGAAGCCAGGAGCAAGGAGGCCTCATGCGACACCAGGACTCAAAAGTGAACTTGGTAGCAAGGTTATCTGAAGGCACTGAAGCAGTCATTAGGTTTCCAGGATTTTCAATCCTGTTGCCTCTTCGTTATAATTTGCTGTTAATCCATACAGCCCTCCTCTATATTTCAGTGCATGCTTGATACTTTATATTCAAAGATAGGTCATCCAGAAAGAAGCTAGGCATTAAATAGGAGCTCTCAAAAATTCTGGAAAAAAGTAGCAGATATCTGAGCTTTGACTGTGAAGAGAAGTGTGCTCTGTCACTTCGAGCCCCTACAATAGCTGCTTTGGGAAAATGTCATTGAACTGCACTGGTCAAGTTTAACTTTGTTTAAAAAGTATATAAGCAGTTTTTTATAAGCGGGATTTGTTTATTTTTATGAGGAAAACTCCTGGAAATTTTGCCCAACTATTGTGTTAGGCTCATCTACAAGAAATAATAATGTAAAAACTGCTGAAGGGAACAAAAGCCAGACAGAAATGCAACAACCACAAGCAAACTTGCTCAGAAACCCTTTTGTAACTTCTAGCCTACTTGATCAAGACATCTCATAAAATAATAAAAGGATTGTCTGCTGTAACTGTAGAAAGGATTCTGTGAAACCAGGTCTTTTTTTTTTTTTTTTTCCCTCCTGTCCTTTTCAAACCGGGCCACAGAGGTGGACACCTCCACACGGAACTGGGCAGGTAACTAGCTGCGTTAAGACTTTTCTAACCCAGGGCCATTCTTGGCTTCAAATATGATTTTATGGTGATAATGCTTATAGCTGGTATGTAGCTTTAGTTGTCACGGTAGCCTGGCAATGCTATGAGAGTGCACATGCACACATTCACTTCAGGAAGCAGAAAAGGAGTTTTATCGTATCCTCATTCTGCTGAAAAGCGCGTTCTTCGTGAGGAGGGGTTCCCCTCTCCCCTTTCTGTGTGCCCATAATTCACAACACTGCCAGTGGCAGTTGCACGCGCAGTTGAGACCAGGCCCCAGCAAGCAGGAGACTTGGGGAACCAAGTGGCAGTAGAATTACAGCAATTACTCTGTTTCTGCAAATCTCCTCCACACCAGGTCTGGGCTGTTGTTTTAAGGGTAAAAGAAAATGTTAACCAACATCACTAGTGCAAAAATAAACAGTGCTACAGACAATTCCTTTCCTTGCAAAACTTGAAGAAGGGTAACTACAGCAATACGTAAAGCAGCTTACATGGTAGGGGGCAGTGTGTTCTGGTTAGGATTTTATTTTATGGAATGGTTTCTACTCATGAACTAGATTAGGCACATCATTAAATAAAGTAAAAAAAAAAAAAAAAAAGATTTTGACAAAGCCTTTGCATTTCAAACAGTTGTTTTTTCTATAACCCATTTGGATAGCACACGTTGGTTTACACCATACTGCTCTTGGTAAACTCCACAAATGCATAGTTTGATATCCAAATGCTAAGAAAGCTTATTAATGAGTATAGGCGTGTGATAAGCTTCTAGGCTATACGCTGGGAAGTCTCTCACTGCTACTCCAATACGTACTGTCAGTGGTTTGGAGAACACATCACGTTCAACGTGTATTTTTTATTCAACTGAGTTTGGAATAGACACTCTTGATCCTTTTCAGAAGGTACTATAGATTTTATGATACTGATCTGTATTCTTTCTCTCTTACTTTGAATAAAAGCCAGGCCTCCCCGTTTGTTCGTGTGCTGTCCCGATTTGGTATTTAAAAAAAGATGGGTGCATGAACATAGGTGATTTTTTTCCTACTCACACTAGTAGCTTTCTGAGATAGGGCTGGATTTTTTAATTTTTTTATTTATTAAATTTTTTTTTGTACTGTTGTCAGCACATATTTCATAGGGTAGTGTACCAACCTGACTTGAATGATGGTGGGGTTTTGTGGTATATCTTACTTCAGCTCACACATGATTAAATTATATTTCTTCCTGTCTGAATAAGCATTATATTGGAGCAGATTCATGCTTACCTTAGAGTTGGGGAAGTGCATGTCAGTATTTCACTTGTGTGGCTCAGCTCAGTAAAATATCAGTTTTGATGAGGTAAAGATAGAAAACCATAAAAGTATAGGGGGGAAAATCAAACATTAACAGTATAGATATAAAGCTGTTCTTTTCAAATGCCACCCAATAATATATATTGCACTCTAAAGTTATTGGAACATAGCTTGGTCAAAATAAGCTCATGTACTGAAGAAAATCGAAGAAAACCTTTTCCCCCACCTTTTCTTTGGAAGACAGTCTGTTTAAATCTGTCATGAATGTCACTGATGCATGATTAAATCTGGAATGCTTTGCCTACCATTGCATACTGCCTTCCTAGGAGAAGTCTCATCTCTGCTGCATCACCTCTGAAACTTCACTACCTGTAATAGGCAGAGGGTAGAACTGCTTTTCTCAAGTTTTCTGTTTTATGTGCAGTGTAACAAGTGGGGAACTGTGTGTGTCCATGCATCCTGAGGGACCCCTCTAGGGGGATAGGTTTGGTCCTTTCTGGATGTAGACCAACTGGGGGAAACCTGACAGGAGGAAGGAGATGCTCCAGCGCCTGTGAGGTTGGTCCTGCTCTGGAGGACCCCAGAATAACAAACTGAGGAGAGCATGATAAAATGGTGGGATAGGCCTATCTGTTTCATCCAGTCCAATAATACTTCGTGAAGGCTAAACTGTAGGAAAAATGAGGGGTAGGGTAAATATTTAGTAAAATTCTTAGACTGATTCAACAGCTACTCTTCTCCACAGCGTCAATCAGTTTCTTGAAAGAACATTTAGAAACAATTGCTTTGAAAGATCCAAAGGCTGAAATTTGTAATGAGCAACTGTGAGCTTGTAGCTCCTTGCTTATTTGCTGTCAGCAAAAAAAGAAATACCTGAAATTAAGGAAGAGGTGATTTTGTAGAAGTCAGGGTGGCCTGAGCATACTCAAAAACTTGGATGTGGAATGGGCGATTGACTGAGGAAATGGGGATACTCTGAGCATCCCTGTTCTTGGAGAGAGGAAGCGCTTTGCTGCTGAGGGCTCAACTGCCTAAGTCTGGGGAAATCTTCAGATAAATGAAAGATGCGCAGATGATGATCAAAGTATGATAAAGCTCAGGATAAATCCCAGCAGCATCTCAAGACAGTGATCAGTCAAATTACACTTCAGGAAACTATGGGGAGAAAAGCCAGTCAGAGGTAAAGGGAGAGAGGACAAAGAACAGGTTTTTTATTCTCCAATTAGCTGTCACATGTATGGTATAGGAAAAATCCTGATATCAATGTCCCATTTCTTTATGACCACTGAATTGCTTTGACTCAGCCAACTTAGCTCCCCAGCCAAAATTTTCACACACAAGCATCTAATTATAGAATACCAAAATCTATATTTAGGTCTCTAAATAAGTGACCTGGATTTGAGAGTTAGTTTCAAGTGAGGTTTCTTTAACTCTACAAAGTCAATGAGTACTGCAATTTGAAACCACTGAAAATTAGGCCACCTACCAAGACACAAGACATTTATCTTGTGAGTAGTATACCTTGAGTGGAACAGGAGGAAAGAAGGACAATAACAAAAAATAATTGGTATGGTTTTTGTTCTCATCCTTCATCCTCTCACCTCTAGGCTACTGTCTCAAATGGCACCAGCTGTTGTTTGTAGGCAAGGGATCTGAGACGTTTCAAAATACAGCATTTGCAGACATGCAGCTTTCCTCCTTGATCCTTGGTTAGATCACAGTCACACCTGTGTACCTACCTGCATTGTGTTGTTTTACCTGTGTGTGCATGTGTATATTTGTGTGGTACGGTTCAGGCTGCTTTATTGAGAGACAAATTGAGCAATAGCTATGCAAATCATCCTTAAGAAAGCCTGTGGCACTCTTGATCAAACCATATGTGTGTGTATATGTATACTTATATAGACTGTGCACATATACATTGACATCCATATGTATTAGGTTATGGTTCATGTATTCTTGACAGAGAAAAAGAAATGCAGCACTGAACAAAACAAATGTTCTTGGGTAACACTGCTCCGGGTGCTGTTCTCCAAGTCTTTTTTGTGACGTTCTTACTTCTTACCTGTATGCACTTGCCTCATTAGTAACGTTCAACCCATTTCATTTTTTTCTGTAACTGTTAGGTGATGAATAGGCATTAGAAGGCTATATACTGCCTGGAGGTATTATTTAGCTACACAAGACCTATTTTTAAGAGTTGGTGGTAAGGGAATTATATCAGCCCTGAGCCCTCGGGTTTCCATCGAGCTCTATTAGGAGTGTGCAGAGCCACAGTTGGGGGAGCAGGGAGAAAGAAAGCAGAATAAGGTGACACAGCTTTCTCTACCGTCACTGTTTTCTTTCAGTCTCAGTCAGACATGTCAGTGCTCTTTCCTCTCACAATGACTCAGCCTCAGGGTGGGAAACAGTTTGAAAATGAAACGAATACATTTTCCAGCAACTTGTTGCATGCAGTCAGAAATTTGCAAAAGACAGTTTTTGCTTACTTCCTCTTAAACTGCTTGTTACTTCTGAGTAAATGGTCTTGTTTTTTTTTTTTTTTATTTCCCAAACAAGGTCAAAGAAAACTAGTGTCCTTCCCTTCCTCCCTCCCTCCTCCTTATTACCCAATGCATCCAAAAACTGCAAAAGAAGGTACCTACTGGATTCAGGAGAATGGTGAGAAAGAGTTCACCTCCTCGGATACTTTTGTCCAGCTCCTGAGGACCCCCAGGATATTCCTTGTAAAAAATAGTGTGAGTGAAAAGGCCACAGGTCTGTCGAGGGAGCACCTGAGAACAAAACAACAGCACCATTGTGATATGAATGTATTTCTGCAAATTTACCCCAGCACGTTCACTGTCATCCCTCCAGCAACTCGAACAAAGCTGCAGTCTTTCCCACTCTGTAACCTGGCATGTTTATGGCCTCTCGTGCACCTTCTACGCTCTCACTGTAAGCAAAGGCAGTCCTGCAGATGTGATTTCCAGATCACAGCTGCAAAGCTGCATCACATGCTCTGAGCTTTCATGCAGGCTGCTGTAGCCAGCTCATCCAGTAATAATTAAGGGCTTGTTTCCTGGCATTTGGAAGAGGAAGAAAGAGCTAAACCTCTCTTCTTCCCTTAGCGAGGTTAGTTTATTAAAGGATAAATAGTGCTTCCTGGCCATCTTCACTATCGCAGACAATTAATCTTAAAGTTCTTGACACACTGAACTGAATTTGTTCAAGGCTATGGTCCCCAAATGAGCTGTGGCTTTACATTTTCCTCAGTCCAGCATTACATATGATACTACATATTGTGTGAAAATGAGTGAAGCCCTGATTCCTGCTTGTGAAACGTGTTCAGGACTGGTGGAGTGCTTGCATGAGGCTAGCTTGAGGTCAGGTCTCCATCCCATCATCAATCAGGGGGCTGTGTGTCAGAAACCTGCAAGCTAGCAGATGTGGGGAAATAAACGGATCTTGGAAAACTAGATGTTTTAGTTACGTTATTAGCCAGTTACAATTGAAAGGCTCTGGTGCAGCAAGTAGACAACAAATGTTAAGGCTTACAGATACTGCCTAATATATGCAGAGACACAATTCACCTGGGCAAGGCCTTTTGTTTTCCTGCAGTCACTGTTTTTAATTTTCTTTTCTATTCGGTTAAAGCAACAAAGTCTGCATTCAGCAAACCATTTTAATAAGAGTAAATGTATTGCTGAATTTGAGTCTATTCCAATCGTAATTGGACTCTGTGCAGTAACTTGTTTTTTTGATTAAGACATGTTTCTTTTGTCAAAATGTTGATCCCCTAAATGAGACTTCATATGCACAGGCAATATTTGCATCAGCTGGGGCTTTTGTTTGGTCCCAGAACCTGGCTTTCAAATATTTCTTACTTTGTTTATGCATATATAATTTTGCAGTTTCCTGTCACCTATTTCAGTCACACGATCAGGTCCATCCTAACGTTTTTCCTCCAAGCCGCTGGCTGGTAGGATGGGTTAAATAATTCTGCACATTTTCCTGCCCTTTGAGCAGGTGAAGTATGCAGGTGAGGAGCCCTCTCTCTTCTCACCCCAACGCAGGGTGCGGAAGAGTCAGGCACATGTCTGGTCGCTGGTTCTTGGGAGCTTTAGGAGCGCAGCTCCTAGAAGAAACCTTGGCCCCAGAGGAGTGCCATGCTTCCGGGAGGAGATTACTTCCACCTGTTCATCTTCCCAGGTGGTAGGTTTCAAATCCTTTCATGCATAAAGATGAACCAGACCTTGAAACATAGGTCTTAAGCAGTTTAATGAATTTAAAAATATGCATTTGTACTTTGGTTGATGGTTGATAGTTGATTGGGCTACAAATACACTTAGTTTCTGAGGATTACATATGCGGTTGCCTGAGTTTGTGTGACTTTTTTAAACTGGCTGCATAACAAATGCACTCTTTTGGCATCTTTACAAGTCCTCGATCACAGAGAATTTTAATGATTGCTGTAAAACTTGAAGCATTTGGTAAAAATAGCATACTTTTGAGTCACTTAAAGTAGTATTGCTATGAAGCATGGAAATGTAGTGTACCATGATGCCATTGTGGATGAAGCCCCGTCTGTACCGTGCAGGCTTCAGGTGTGGATATTCTTCTGTGCTGGTCACTCGGATGTGCCAGACCTTCTTCCAGGCCTCATATAGCTGGATGTGAACTGGGTAGACCCCAGAGTGATGCGGAGCCACTGCGTACCCCATGTCAGTCGGTATGCCATGCTCCTGCAAAACAGCAGAGGGAGGGATATATTTAGGAGCAGAAAAAGAACACGCAATTATTCAAAGTTCTTTTTTTCCCCTGCAGATCTCAGCATCAGAGAAGCTGTTGTCCTTGGACAGCCTTGCATCTATTTGTATGTAGCACACGCTAAAAACGGGGGAGAGATGGAGGGAACTGGAATTACAGTTTGATAACTGCAGAATGATAAATAATCCTTTTGGATTACATTGTGTTACTGTTATATGGAATAGGTTTGCCTATCTGTTGATTACATATTGCGTGCATTTTAAGATGTCCTATTATTTTGGTTCTTTTTAAAGGTAATCCAGGAAGCCGATGCTAGTTATTTAGTAAGTGATCAAATGGCATTAGAAAGTAAGCAGAAAAACTTGTTGCTGTGGCATTTATTTTTTGTTTCCTATTACCAGAGTAAGAGCAAAATGCCTTGCTGATTCAAAACCAACTAACCAACCAAACAAAAACCAAATATTCCCTATAGCTTCTGAATCTGCTTTTATTTTCCCATGGCATTAGGGTAGTAGCAAAAATGCTGGACTGATAGACATCTTTTGTTTCATACATATTTATTCAGTTCAGTTTCTATGAGGAAAATATGTGTATTTTCATGGATATAATCTATAGGCTATCTTGAAAGTATATTCTGATGGAACAGTGAGGAGGTTATATGCAGGCAGAAGGAATTAAGAAAGTCACTTGAATGTGAGTGTACTGGTGTGCTGGGCATGTGCCTTCGCTCACGAATAGCTCCTGCCTTTGTTCTGCTCCTAATCTCTCCCATTCACACAGGCTATCTGAAAACCCCATCTGATGGGGTTATCTGATGGGGCCAGTTAACCACGTCTAAAGACTGGGATGTTTTTAAGAGATCAAATTATTTGATCAGGTCATTAACTTTGTTGGTCTGAGTGATGTTCAGAAGTGCACCCAGCATTTTGTCACCAGCCAGGAAGAAAGGCTATGTTCTGCCACTCCTCCATTGCCCCTTCAGACCCTTCAACTTCCAAGCCCTTTTCAGCTCTCTCACGGGATCTCCAGATCTGTAGGCTGTCGCACTGCTGTGGCTCTTGCTGGATCACTTTCTGTGCTCTGGGTGTTTACTGCATCTGTTTTACTCCCAGTACCACACGGTGTGGGACAATGTCCGTGGCCTCAGCTCTCAGTGTTGCAAAACTTCCTCTCTTTTGCTATCCTATGGCTCACTAAAATCACTCCCTTCTCCTTCCAGGAGAACAGCTACATCAGCCATTTTATGCTCATATATAACTAATACAGCTGAAAATGGTTAAAATGTGAGATAATGTGTTTGTCCTTCCTCTTGCCCATGTTATCTAATAACTTTATCTAATTACTTTAACTCTGGGAGTGGCAGATTCTGCTGGGCATCTTCAAGTACTTTGCGAAGAAAGGCTTTTGGGTCATTGACAAAATTAAATTAACCCTATGAGGAACACTTGTTCATACACCACATAATGCAACCACTTAAAATTATCCATTGCTTATTAGTAAATATCTTAGTTTACCAGATGATGGGGAGAGGAGGGGCATGTAAAAAGAAACCCAAACTCATTCTTCTGTAATTTACTGAGAGAAAAGTATAATTTCTGCTTATTAATGTTACATACCTGAAAGACGTTAGTTTAAGGGTGAGATGATGAGTAGCTGTACAATAAGTGTCAACTCCTTTTTTAGTCTTTTCTTTAAACGTGTATAAAGGAATAAGTTATATCTAAGGGATTTTGAAAAGTCTGGCTATTTATTAACAGGATCCTGAGTGTATGATGCTCACACTTGGATATGGTGTATTGACTTGAATCTGCCAACCTTCACCAAAACCTGTTAGGGAGTATACACAAATGTAAAGCAAGACTGTCTTGAGATATAGCTAATGACTACTGCTGTGAATATGTCCGAAAGTAGGTATCTGGATGAATACATGCAAAATCCTATTTATCTACTTACTATTTGCAGCTGGTATTGCCATAGAAACAGAATGGTGAAATGGTAATTTACCATTCACAAATAAAATAAGGCAGCATATTGTACGTTCTCAATATAAAAAGCTAATTAGCCTCTGAATAAACCTGGGCACTACTTAGTTCATCACATAAATACATGTCAGTCACTCAGACACCCAATACAACTTTAAGAAGGAAAAACTAAGGCATAATCAGATTTTGTTTGACCAGTTCCATGTTCGATTTACTTGGGTAAATTAAATATATATCCTCTTTTAGTGATTTCTGTTGCTCTGTTTCCTTTTTCTTATTTTGTTATTGAATTTAGTTTAGGATTGAGAACTAATGTGTTAAAGGGGGAACATACATTTGACTCCAAGAAGGACTTGATCCAAACTGTCACACAAAATGGGAGATGCCATTAGTGAGTACTTATTTTGTCTATTCTAAGGAACAATTTCCTACAAGATTTCATCAGGTTATTTTTACATTCAAGACCTTGTGCATTTATTTGCATAGTTTGGAAAACTTCTGGACCTTTCTGGCACTGAGAAGAACAGTATCACATTCTTGAGCATGCTTTAGCTGGGACCACAGCCATTATTTTTGTACAGGTTAAATTTGCTTTCCTGTTTCTCTTGTGCATTGAGTTCCAACTGTAATTTAAGTGACAGCGTAAGCTGAAGCTGCAGTGATGCCTGGATGAGTTCAATATTAAAGGAGAATCACTGTTACAACCTGGGAGATAGGGGAGAATATTATTAAAATAGTTGCTGCAATTTTGGCAAAAATTCCCTCGGTCATCTCTACTTCTTCCCATGTCTTGGTTTGCATCATGGAGTGCTCTGAGAGCACGTGACCTGCCTTGTTTTAAGGTCTAGACCTGACCAGAAGACGCTCTCCAGGAGCACACCTCATGTCCTTTGGACACCAGTGAGGACGTGGTGTATGGATTAGATTAATTCCAGCCCAACTCTTCCTCTGAGGCCTGCATGTGGCCAGCCCATCCCCAGCAGCAGCTGCTTCATGTGGCAGAGCCCAGAGAGCCATCATCTCATACTCACGCTGATGCACCCGAGCCAGAGCACTGGGAACTGGAAATTCACAGTCCTGCCAGGGCAGCCTGGCTTGTCTGCACACACTTCAAAGTTTCCTTACCCAGAGCCTATTGGCAAGACAGGTACTTCCACAGGTGATCTGAAAGGCTGAAGCAATCTGCCAGGGCTGCTTCTCTCTCTCAATTATCATCCCTGTTCAAGCAAGTGAAGACTTTTGACCTTCCTATTTGTACCGAAATAAGCTGTATTCGCCACGTCAGCATGTGCTGCGTGTACTTGTTCTGCATTTGGAAAAGTCTCTGCTGAAGAATGGATGACAGGTGATGCAGAATTAGCACTGCTTTTCAGGGGTAGGTGCAGTTTCAAAATGTAAGTTTGAGTTCCTATAGCCTTTTTTCTGTGAGTAGATGTTGGAAATTTTAATTAAAAAAAAAACAACAAAACACACACACGAAAAAACAGTGCCAGGAAAATTGGCTATTTATATTAGCAGGATGTTTTTTTGAGAAAGAGACACAGTTTTTGATTCTGCCAAATATTACTTTTCCTTGTTGAAGCACAATAAGAACTAAAATTAAACAAAAACGAAAAACATGCTATAAGAAAACTGACATTCATTTTTTTAAAGACCACCATTGATTTGTTTTACAGAAACATCTGGTACTGGACATTACTGGGGAGAGAATAGAAAAGCCCCCCACACTTACCTTTTAATTCAGCAAATCTTATGTCTACTGTAGATCTTTTCATACAGTAAATGGAACTGCAGGATTCTCTTTGATGTAAAGAATTCTTAGGTGAAAAAGTTAATATAACCTCAGGCAAGTTTGCTAAAATTTTTGACTTTGTTCAACAGTAGATGATAGAATAAACGTAGGACTTCATAAGATGCTATCTTCCAAAGTTAAGATTTACATAAGCTTTGCATATTCCTAGCACTGGGATATATTTCTAATATTGCTGCAGATGGGTGAGATTCTCTGTAAGAGATTATATGTTACTATGTAGGTTTAAAATACTTAGTTTCTTTTATTTGATAAATGATTTCACTATGTGCTTGTCAGCAATCATAAAAATGTGTGGTATTCTAGCCTTAATGGACACATGATTTCTGTTCTCGTTGTTTATGTTTGTGGATAATTTTTTATTGAATAAACATTTCATCTTTTAATTTCAGTTAATTCTAAACTGTTAAAATCTTGTTTAAAAGCTCTCTAGCTAGACAAAACGATTCACCAAACAAAAGGTGATTATTATCAAGAGACGGGGTTTTAAGTTGTGCAAAGCTAAAATATTTTTCTTAGTTTTATGGAAGGGTATGTCAGGTTTGAGTGACTATAACTATAACAAAACTGTCTGGGGTCAATGGCCTGCAGGAGCACTAGCTGTGAGAGTGCAGAGCTTGTTTTTATTTTACATGGTGGAGGAGCATGCTGTGGACAAACATATTTTGCCATGGACTACTGTCACAGGATTAGGTCAGTTTAGAATTGTGGATTTATCAAACTGAATCCTGGCTCCTAGTTCTACCCCAGTATTTTTTCAATAAAGTGTGACAAACCTCTTACTAGCTCTGTATGTTGGTACTTGTTCTGCATCTCTGTTGTGTGCTCACTTGGCAAGTGGCTGTAGGGTGCCCGTCGGGTCTAAGCAAAGTGGGATCTCTGCTGTCGCTGTCAGATACAGAACTGGCAGCCACGTGGGAAGGGACAGCACAGCAGTCTGCCAGGTACCACCACAACTCCTGTTCCAAGCCTGCTCCTTGTCTGTGTGTGGTACTAACAAAAGCTGAGAAAGGAGAGGCGCTCTAGTGATTTGTTCCAAAGCATGCTCCTGATATGGATAAAAACACTAATGAAGATCGACAATTCAGGCAGAATAAATCTCATCCTGTTTGTACAGGGAAACATTATCCTATACATGCAGAACACTTTTAGAATATTTTTAGAGGCAATCTCTAGTGAGCATCTCTAATTCCTAGTGCTAACTACAGATATTAATAATGGGACAAATTAGACTCTTTCATCACTTGTAGGAGCTTTGCATTTCATATGTGGTCGCGGGTGTTTTTATTCTTGTTATTTAATTGGTATATTAAAAGCCCATGGTTTCTTCGTGGTTTGGGCAGTTCAAGAGTTTTAGGCTGAGGAAGTGCTAATGTGAATCTGGTTGGTTTAGAAACAGGAAATTGAATCCAAGGAGTGATACTAGAGAGGGTCTAAATGGATTTGTTTGTTTTGTATATGTATCTCTCTGAATTGATTTGTTTGTGTATGTGTATCTCACTTGTTCATATCAGATCATAGCTCCGTTTTTACAGTTGATGATAATTTTTGCTGTATCTCTACCATGCTTTGGGTGTATGTGCTCACAAATGAGCACGGAAGATAATTACTGAGCAAACAAATCAAGGGACAAAATAAAGAGCTACAGGCTTTGCATTAAAAATATTCTACCTTTTCTAAGATAAAGATGCAGAAGAGGGGGAGGAAGAATATCTTGTGATTAAAGGATGGCAGTGAAAATCAGAACTTGATTTGTTTTATTTTCTGAATGTGCTACAAGAGACTTCTGCTTGCACAATTGTTTAGCTCTGTATCAATTGCATAGCCTATAAAAATACAAGAATAGTAGTACTTGAGATGCTACCAGTTTGCAAAACTTAATTCAGGGCTTAATCCATTAGTATCTGTAAAGGATTTTGGGTTCCTCTAATAGAAGAAGAAACAACAACAAAACAAAAACAAAAATCATGTCAAAACAAGCTTATAATCAAAATAAATGTAATTTTCCTTTAGTTGGGCTTTGAAATATACCATCCACATTTACAGAAGTATTAAGACATTAGGATAGCAAACTTCTGGGTAGTTTGCAAATTACTTTACCAGAGTTAAAGCTCTTGTGTTTTGAAGTGTCTAATGGTTTAGGCTTTCTGGTGTAAATCTGCACTGATGGGTAACAGAGATGGAGACAGAAATCTACAGAAAGGGATTTTGCTCTTTGTCTAGAAGAAGTGAGAGAAGAATGAAGGTACGAACATGCTGAATTAATAGGGGAGTATGAAGGCTTCAGGCTGCCTTCCTCCCCACACAAGTGAAATGTCCTCTGAAATAGCAGCACCCTGGGAGGTTGCCTGAAAGCCTACCAGGTGTTTGTTTCCTGTCATTATTCCCTGTTCTCATAGCATGCTCTGCTGGTGTTGCATGCTCCTCTGAGGCTGAGGATATTGCGAGTGCTTGAGAGGAGATGTGGCAGCAAGGGCAGTGGAGATGGGGCTATGGGTGGTGGCAGCTGTAGGACCACTGCTCAGACATGCATGGACAAGGATTTTTTTTACAAGGCCACTGTTCCAGGTAAGCAAAACTTCCTGTGCTTCCTGTCAGGTGAAGAGCAGTGGGGCAATAGCATTTACGAAAGATCTCAGAAAATGTCTTCCTCTCACCAGCTAGGTGTGGAACGGCAGGAATGGTGCATGTCTCTGTGACACATAACATTCAGAGTGCTTTTATTAAAGGTGGTCTCCTTTAATTCGCAAGCAGTTCACAAGTAAGGGAATCCTTTAAAGACTGTTGATTTTATTAAGCCCTAGCTCCACAGAGGTATAATTGAAATCAAGGCAAATCAAGGCAATTGGATACCTAATTGGCAACTAGTTGGATGTATACAAACTGTTTAGATATCTGACTTTCTACATGTGTTTTGTGATGTACCTGTTTGAGGCAGGCTTCAGTTGTAACCCCCCAGTTTATAGAGCATCACTTTGAGGAATAGACATATCAGTGTAAAATGGAAAAGAGTGTTTTATCCAGTTGCCAGCTCTAACACCTGCATTTCTTGCCTGTATTCAGCAGTCTGTGTGTATACTCAAGCTTCTGCAAACCGAAGATTATGCCTAGTGTAAATGCAAGAGCCAGTAAAAGTTGTGCTTATGTACATTTATAGCTCCATATGATAATATCCATGAAATACTGTGTTTCAGATAAACTGGCTTGTGTTTGTTAAGCTTACTTTAATCCCCGGCACTCATAGAAGAACATGCCTTTTATGAAATGTTTTCTCCCGGTGAACAACATCTCTCCCGAGCCTCATACTCCCTTGCATGGAGAAACTGCTGACTGTGATGAGATTTGGATCTTAAAGTCCAGGCCCTTAAAGTCCAGGTTTCCAGTCAGTGTGATGTGTTTCTTCTAAAATGAAAATGCCAGGAGGAGCTGACAGGTCTTAATGAACAGATTTTTTTGTTGTTGTTCTGTGGTTTGTTTTTTTTTTTTAATGTTAAATCAATCTTGACTGTTCTTTTTCATGTATAATGATTTGTTCTCCCATCTTGAAGACTCCATTACCTTCTTACTGTGTTTAAAAAATGAACAAAGAAATACATCAGGTGAAGAATGAATGTGATCATACTTCCAAGTAATTATTGCAGCCTTCCTTGCACAAACTGACAAAGTGTTTTCTCTACTTGCAGCTAAAACAGGAGGTGGGGAGATACAGTCAATAAACAGGAAATGTGAGAGAAAATGGTATGAACATCAAGCTGTGTTCCCCTGAGTATAATGCTAAATAAAGATAATAGAGCACAAATAAGATGTATAACACCAAGCAGACTTTCTGTGTACTGTTCTGAACCCGTAATTTAAATTTGGATCTATGCTGTGAAGTAAAAGAATAATAAAAAGGAGCTTGCACTAATTTTGGAAGACTTATAGAAGTGCAGCTGTAGAAAAGGGAACTCCTTTCCCAAATAAGACATGAGGATGAGAAAGAAGGGGAGAGTACAAAACTGTTCCAGAGTCATGGCTGGGACCTATGTTATCAGGAAGACAAATTTCTCCCACAGAGTGGACTTCAAAGGAAGCTTTTTGAAAAGAAATGTTCTCATAAGTAAATTGCGCAGCTCGTATCGATTCAAGGTTGAGAGGTTGGTAAAACCCCTGTCCAAATGTTAGCAGGAAATAAAGCTGTAATAACAGCAGCCGTTCTCTGACATCAGCCCCTTATTTATAGGCACCCTAAGGAGACTCTACCCTTCAGTGATGATAGGGAGATGGGCTTTATCTTTCTGTAGCTGAAATAGCAAACACTGTCTTACAAGCCCTCTTTTCAGACTACACTATAGATTTTACTCCTAAAGGTGGTTTGACCTAAAAGACATCGCGTTGCCTGAAAATAGTAGAATTTCCCCATAGGTTTAATGATGAACGGACGATGTGTATTTGAGATACAGATTATTTAAAAATTACTCTTGCATTTAAAATCTCAGCTATATTTAGTTCCCTTAGGACTCTTTGCAGCAGCTTGCCCAGGTCACACAAAATGAATGAACAGGCCATGCCAGGAATGAAAACTGACAGTAACACAGACCTGTGGAAAGGAAAAGTCATCCAAAATACCTCTGTGCTAATACCCTACAAAGAAGGAGATAGGAAGGGGGGAAGCCTGGAGTGAAGAGAAAACAGTTAAGCCATTTTTAATGAATGTGCTTTAAAGGTTGTTAGGAAAATATTTTCATAAACAAGGGAATAAAATTCTTCCAACTGCTTGTTTAGGCATCCGTCTTTGCTTGGTTTCCTGATCCATCTTGGCTTATGTGAGCGATGGGGATAAGGGGCAGCTGCTGGCTGGCCTTTCTGAGCTGTGAAGGGCTGAGATCTCTGTTCCCTAAGCGGTAGAGAAAACCACACCGTGTTGATCTGCTCTTTTGAGTAGCACTGGTTACTTGGCATTCCTGTGCCTTGTCAAAGAAAGACCACAGTGTCTTTTCCAAAGAGAGCATTTACAGACTTTAGCTTTCTTTGTCATGCTGCATAACCCAGTAGAATTACCCTGAATGGACTCTAAATGGTTTCCACATGACCTCGGAGTACAAGCACTCTGAGCTCTGGGCAGTGCTAGAAGGATGGCTCTTGTAAGCTAACAACACAAACAAGCAAAAATGAAACATCATTATCTATAAACACTAGTAACAGGTTAGCTATGTAAAAAGCATATTTTCAAACAGATCATCTAAAAAAAGCACTCTGAAATCCAGCAGCTTCACTTATTTACCTCATTAGCTTCAAGATTTCTCACAAACCATATATAACATTTCACAAAGTTCACTGGAACTTTCTCCCTCACCTCTGAAGATGTTTGCACCAAACTTCAGGAAGCTGATAACCTGTGTATAATCCCCTTCCTAAAGCTCAAAAGGCCAACTGACATCTGCTGAGATTTCACTGCTTCTGTTCCCTATGTTCTTGCAAGGCTGCTTGCTTGATGGGCTGCTTCCTCTCCAGAAAGCCTGTGCCAGCGAAAAAGGCTATGGCAAAATTCAGCCCAAGTTTGAGTCATGGAAGGCTTTTTGGGGCTGGCTTTCCAATCTTGCAGCCTTATTTCTATACCTATGTAAGCATACATACAATATATGCTGAATAAACATTAATATATGCTAAATAAACATTATAACTATGCTTTCCAAGTTATATGTAAAGGTATCCTAGGTGAAACTTCTGGTAACTTTTACTCACTAGTGCAAATTCTTTGTTGAGGATCATCTGCTCCACCAGTGATGACTCATTGTGGAAAAGATGAGGCTGCATGTGACTCCACATATGGGGAAACCACCAAAACTCATCCACAGATCTCAACAGCAGGTCATCACCTTCATCTTCCTCTTCAGTCCCTGCAAAAGAAAAAAAGGAATAGAAAAGTAACAGCAGAAAATGCCCATACTATTATTAATATTATTTGTTTTTCCCCTCAAGACAGAAGCTGCTATAGAACCTGATGTCTTTGGCTCTGATTTCTCACCATGCTATAGACAAGCTCTAGCATATCACAGGAGGAATAAGAAATACTATGTGTGCTAGCAGACTCTCTATTCCTGACGCTCTGATAATTGATAGGAATTCTAACAGGAATTTAATTTTAAGGGTGGATTGTTGTTCTACGTAATACACAAGTTTTTAGTTCAGGCTCCCCATGAAGATGGAGGATGGGATGGACTTGTACCCACCTGCCTTGGTCCTGGTGGGTACTGCACAGATGTAGCTGGCCAGGATGGCATTCAGAGTGCTGTGTACCTGAGTCCTGCTAAAACCCAGTTTCACTTATAGCTACCCCGTAAACCTCAGCAAACTGAAATCTGATCATTTCTGGTAAAATGTGAAAGAAGTTTGCAATAATTTCAAATACGATTAGGTAAAAAACAAGTAACTAATTGCAAAAGGGTTCTACACATTGTTTCCTATGGTTCAGTGTTCCATTATTGCCACATTTAATCTCTAAGTAAAATGAATAAAAATTCCTGTGTTAGTGAAGAGTATCTGCTTCAGGCAGAAGCAAGCATGTGTGGTTATAACAAAGCAAACCTTCCATTTGAGAAATTATACCGTGCTATTTCCACCATCTGCAGCATATGTCTCCAGTGCTTTTTCAAATTGGGAAGGCAAATTTACATTTCACTAACTTCACCCTCAAATTACTGAACGATATTCAGTTTATTGCAGCCTCCTGTCTTGCTCCTTTATCATTTTAATTTAAATACCTTTATTTAGCTCCAAAGAAATAATTGTCAACATCAGTCTACTGAGGCAAACATAGCTTTCTTTTTACAAGCCTTTCAATGTTTGCAAAACTCTTTGGAAGAAAATATTCCATAGATGTCACTGTTTACTTCTGTGGCATGAAGCAGGAACACGTAGAGATGTGCGTGAACTTCAGCTCTTTCTTTTTCACATCTGCAAATGTATTTTGAAGAACGGTGCTACACAAGGAGAGCATTGCTTTGAAACTTTCTCCCAGTGTCACTGAATCAATTTACTCCCCCCTGTAGCACTCTGCAAGTTCTAAGAATGCATAAAGTTGCTCCCATGGATGGGAGTGCTTCTGGAAAAGAGAAAACAACCTTGTTTTCTAGGTAATTCCTTACTGAGAAGAAAGGACCGATGGCTGCCCTGTCTGTTCCATCATGCAAAACTTCTGTGTGGTGCATCTGTTGAATGACTGCTCTCTTGTTTCTTGGGGTATGTGGTTCACTTGCACCCACCCGGGGAAATGTGATCAGAGGGGAGAAACTTAATGTAGGGTTTCAAAACGGGAAGAAGAGAAAAGGGTAAGAGTCTGTGTAGCCATTGAAGAGCTCTTTGTTAACCCAAAGCTAGAAAACTGAAGGTAGGGATGAAGAGAAAAAAAAGTGCATATTTCAAGTATGTAAAGAACTATGATCATTTGACATAAGATTTAGGTCAATGGATAATTTAATATCTTATCGTCGTTTAAAGTAGAGTTTGGTTCTTGAAATAAATTATTCTAATATCACATTTTTTCCCTACTAATTTATTTGTGAATTTAGATACAATTCATCAAAATTTGCAATTTATGTTTTTCTTTATTATTATTATATTATTATAGCAAAGATAAAACAAAGTAAAGCCTAACGCTTTCAAGTTTCTACAAACAAAAGCCCCCTGTAATGGCAGAACTGGAACAGAAAGGTTTGAAGTTTAACACTTCATGGAGATTTCACTTTTTGGAGTATAATTTTCTTCACAAGCCTTTAAAAAAAAGTTTTTTAATTTTTATAAATTCTTAAGTAGATGTATTTAAAAAATTCAAGGGTTTAATGGAACATTTATTAAGTGCTTATATTGTTTGAATATTTTTCCCAATCCTTTATTCAAAGTACTGAAAGCAAAACAAGGAATTGTGAAGTTTTGATTTCTTGTATAATCAGTATTCTCTGTGTGACTTCCTATCTTAATTTTTATACGAAATCTGAAAATTGCAACAGGTGTACAATCAAGGAGGTGAACATATACCTACTTTGAGAGACAGTATACACTTTGCAGAGGTAGGTAATAATTCAAAGTTTGATTGCACATAATAAATAATACTACATTTAAAGCTACAACTGTAGCTTAGAGGTCTCTTGAGCTCAAAACTGAAACTAAGTTTGAAGTTGCTATCAATAATCTTAGAAATCTTAAATGCAAATAATGCGAATCCTGAGAACACCTTAATTTCTATTGCCACAGCATAAACAAGAGGAAGATGTTTGCTAAAACAGTATAACCAAGAGGTTCTATTCTTTTTTTTTTTTTTTCTTTTTTTTGCTATCAGCATCATGTCTACAGTGCTTAGTTTACCTGTGCTACAGAAGAAAACATTGGTGGCATTAAGATGAGGAGCAGTGACGCTAATGTTTCAGTTGTACCGGTATGAAGGCATACCAACTAGGACTGGTATTTGTAGTACAGATGTCAGCAACATCTTTTGATGAAAATGTATAACTGTTTAATCTGCCAACACATTCCCATGCTCATCTCCCTCCTGTAGTTTTAAAATGATCCAAGTTTTGGAAAGGAGAGCAAAATCACACATTAAGGAAGTCAATAAGGCACAGCAATCTCGGTGCGCTAATAAAGCATGTTGAATACCTGATACTAAAAGCCTCTCTGGGTAAACAAGCTACATTTACAGTAATTAAAGAATACCTTTACATGTTTTATTTATAATGAGTCAATAAAGTGTATACTGCATGGAGAATACTTTGGAATCGTTCCGCTAAGCTGATATGACAAAATGCCGCCACTGACTTGTAAATGAAGTGCTCACTTAAAATCTCAGATGCTTCACTGAGTACAGAGAGCAGCGTGTCCCTTAATGGAGGCAATGGCATGCTTCAACTCATTAAGTAGTTTTGTGCTATTTTGGTAAGCCTTGAGATCCTTCAGAGCACACACACACTTGCACATTTGCCTATTTTCTCTCTCTACAGCAGCAGTAAATCTGAAATTGGTCAGTGTTATATCAGCTGGGCAAGCAAACCTGTGGACTGGTAGGAACAGGCTCCACTAAGAAACAGTAATGGCATATGGAAGTGATTGGGACTGACAAAGAAAAAAATCTATGGGAAGGTCAGGGGGTTGATTTGGTAGGAAGGCTGCATATTTTGTGCCAGCCACTGCTCAGGATGTTGTAATATTTGCAATAAATTATCTCCTTTCCCACCTCCTCCCTTCCTTGAATTATCTTTCTCCGTGGTGGACACTGAAAAGACTGATGCCAGCTTTACTCTGTAGATGGCCACAATAGAGCAGCATCCTGTTTTCCTGCTTTAGAGTGGCTCAGAGCCTTGGGCTATTTTTGTTTATTTTGCTGTATTACGTGTATGTCCAATTAATCTCCAGAAGGAATAACTATACAGGCAGGTCAAGATGAAGTGAGCAGAATACTGAAGGTCTGTCTCCGAAGTTGCTCTCTAATCACAGGTCTGCCACTGGCTTGTTATATGACTCCGGGCAAGTAATTCCATCTCTCTCTACCTCTCATTTTTCTCAGACTCTGCAACCTACATCTTCAGTCTGTAAGGTTTCCTGGGCAGCAGTTGCCTAGCATTATGTGTCTGCATGAGGGGAAAACATCCTGGACTTTCAGTGGTGCCTGAGAGCAACAGTGATACTAATAAATAATTTTGGTTTCCTTCTCTCTACTTATCCTTCAAAAGAATATTCATCTGCCCCTCTCCCAGCGTCTTTTGTACTCTTCTAATTCCTAGTGAAATGGAGACATAAGAGGTGGACGAGCTCACCTGGATCGCGTTCAAATACTGGTGAAAAAGGGAGTATTGCTGCACCTACGCTGCAGTGGGAGACATTCACCTGGCTGCCCTATTTTGCAGCTACTTTGTGGCCTGTTAGAGCTTGGACTGCATCATTCTTAGCTTTTAAACTTCTCTCATCTTCGTGCTGCTCCAGTGCCTCCACCTCTCCTCTAAATAAGCTTCTTGGCCTCCCTAGCATCACTCAGGCAAGGAGTGTCATTAGATGTGGCTGAATGTGTTGACAGCTGAGAATTTTGGAGTTGGTCTTCAAAGGTGAGAAGGGTACAGTATGAGGCTTGGAAAGGAGGACAGTAGATGTTTCCATTGCAGTGAGTCTGCAAAAAAAATGTGTCTTTTTTTTTTTTTTTTTCCCTGGCAGTACTAGGGAGCAATGTGGCTCAGCAACAGCAGAACGAAGCCTGAGTGGAGCTGCACCAAAGTGCTAGGGAGAAGGTGAAGGGAGAGAGGAGAAAAAAAAAAAAACAAAGGGGGGACATTACACTATGGAGAAATGGACCAACAGAGAGAAAGGAGTCATAAATAGGAGATGTAAAAGCACCTAATCTCCACAGAGACATGGTGCTTGTGTGCAACTTTTTATTGCATGCAGTACAAAGGTAGCAGGGTTTCAATATCCATTTAATACAAATTTCTTTTCATCCTGTTTTCCTTTTTCTTGCAATAAGAATGAATTTCTGAATCGAATGGTTCTACCTTTGTCATCCCTCCCAATTGCAGACTGCTGAGCTAGATTACCTTTAGTCTTAGCAAAATCAAATTTATCCCATTAAAATACTTCTGCCTCTTTAGAGGTTATGAGACATGGTTTTTTCAGTGTTTTATATTTCATCATACCTGCCATAGTGGTAAAACCCTAGTATGTCTTCTCTGCTGTCCTGCATTGTGCAGAATTATGGAGATCTTAGCAGCTCCTTTGCTTCCTTTATAACCCTAAGGTTTACTACCACACGTCTTTCAGAAAAGCACCAATGACATCTACATATTCCTAAGAACCTCATCCATAGCCTACCATTGTTCCAGTGGGCAGTGAATGAGACCCTGGATGCTAAAATACTGGAGCACATATTGCCAACTGCTCCACTGAGTTATTGTTTTATTTAAAAAGGGCATGTTTAAAGCTAGGTTTAAAATCCTGTCACCTATTTATCTGTAGCTACCTGAGAGCATGAAGTTCCTTCTTACCTGTGTGGTAAAATTTTCCTGAAAATCCAAGGTTGAAGGTAAAATTTGCAACCTGAGTGCGCAGTAAATTTTGAGTCTCTAGTAAAGCCTGAAATAAATAAGAAATTAACATGCATTTAGAAAAATGAATATTAATTTTTTGTATGCCTCATTTTAAAAATTGTGTCCAGCTGAGGAGATACAACAAAGAAGATCTTATTAAATGTTTCACATTTTATTTTAGGGTCATTCTTATTTTTTCCCTTCCTTCCTTCCTTCCTTCCTTCCTTCCTTCCTTCCTTCCTAGACTATTACAGTTAGCCTAATTTTCTGCATCAGAGTTTGATGATCTAGCAATGCTAGCAGTAGTATCTAAGTACTGAAGTACATGATGGTTTTATAACATGGACAAAGATACTACATGTTATTTGCAATGATCTATGGCAGGACTTGAATCCAGCCAATTGAGAGTCTGCAATATACTAAATCTCTAAGTCACACTTACTTTGGGTTATTAATGAGGCTTGATAAAATGTGCTTAAACTACAAAGTAAAATTAGGAATACTGCTTGCCATCCAGATGTGGAGGCATTAGGATTTACTTACCTGCAGAAACATTTTTGATTGTTTCTTAAGACCTAATTCAGGATTAAGCGTAAAACTCCAATTTTAACCTATGGTAGAAGTAATGTCCATTTTTCTCATGTCTGAAATTAAATCCCTGATTATTTTTATTCTCTTCACGGAAAAGATAAGACTAGTCTAAACAAAACAGAGGAAAAGGTCTTCATCACCTACCCAGTTTTTCATGGACATATTTCCAACCAACAGAGAAAAAGATAGTGGTTCAGTCTGCATGAGCTATCTACCTCTATTGTTAGATTGTCAGCTCTGAACTGCTTCTAAAGATAGTCCTTACTGCTCAGATGTCTGCTTTGAATCACCAGCCCACATAATCTGGACGTGCTACATATGCAAGATGGATAGTGCATTTATCTCCCTATTGGTCTTGCCAATGTTGAATGGGTTATAAGCTCTATTTTCATCAATTTTCCATGTCTCCATTATTTGGCTCTTGAGAACTTTTCCCATTATCTATTAATAACATTTCTATTGATTGAATGTTCATGTTCTTGCACAGTTCAAAGACAAAGTGAATGCAGTGGTTTACACACAGTCCAAGTCCACCTAATGTTTCCTTTCATTTGAAAAGATTACATTTAATATGTTCATTAGGAATTTCACTTAACATTACAGGAAAATAGCATCATTTTTTTGCTCAACCTACTGGTATAAGGAAAGAAAGAAAGGAAGAAAGAGAAGAGAAGAAAAAAGAAAAGAAAAAAGAAAAGAAAAAAGAAAAGAAAAAAGAAAAGCAAAAAGAAAAGCAAAAAGAAAAGCAAAAAGAAAAGCAAAAAGAAAAGCAAAAGACAAAGGAAAAGAAAGGAAGGAAGAAAGAAAGAAAAAGAAAAAGAAAGAAAGAAAAAAAGAAAAAAGAAAGAAAGAAAAAGAAAGAAAAAGAAAAAAGAAAGAAAGAAAAGGAAGGAAAGAAAGGAAGAAAGTCAGAAAAGAACGAACGAGTGACTTGTGACCAAAAGTATAGTCAATCCACTGTAAATGGTGAATCAGCAGGTTAAGAGGCTAATCTGCAGCTAGGTGGCCTATACAATGTTAATCCAGACTGGAGCTAAACAAAACAGGTCTGTGGTGGCACAATTTCTCATATTTCCTTTGCACTGCAGCTACTGTCAGCATTCGTTGTAGGCCATTAACTTCCTAAAAGTACTGACCACATGCTAATACAATGTACACATAGACACCATGCATGTTGGAATACAAGTCTCCTTGAAATCTTCATTTGCTCACAATTACCTTCTGTAATGGCATCATTTGGGTGCCAGGCAGCTCAGGAGTGTAATATAAAAGATAGCCAGAAAGTGGCCTTCCTTCCTTGTTTGTTTGTTTGTTTAAATAGAAACATTTATTGGGTGTTAAGGAAGATGTAAAACAACAGTGGTTATCAGCGATAGCTGCATACATTGGTAAAGGAAATGATAAAGCAATCTAATGACGGTAAGTTGTATGCTTGAGCATTGCATATTAAGATAGTGGTATGGTTTCCAGCTTGTATTGCAAGGTATTTAATAAATTGATTATTTCACTCCTGTGACAATTTCACATGTCACTCTATCTGCATGCTACATAACAACTAAATAGTCACCAAAACATAAAACCTTGGACATTTACACCACTGCTGGTTAAAACATTGAGGAAAATCCCCAGCTGATAAAAACTGGCACTAAACTGACAACATTAAGGTCATAAGCATAGAATCTGAGTCATTATATTTTAGAACATAATTTTCCAAGCTATGTAGAGCATTTTATATATGCTGAGAAAGACTGATGGGCTAAGCAAAATCAATTCAATTTTCCTTTGAAGAAAGATCACCTTGAGAAATTATCATCGCTTAACATATAGAAAGTATGTGAAACAAACATCATATCACTTTATTTTTTCTCTCCAATTTCCCTCACACTCACGTCTCAATAAGATCACAAAACTGGTAGATAGGCAGAAGCCTTCCATCCCAGCGAGGTCTCATTAAAAACACAGAGTTAGGATTAAGATGTAAATCCTGTAACCTGCAGTGTGTCAAGAATTTTTCTCTGTCTAAAGGGCAAACCTGTCACTCAGACTGGATTTGGCTTGCTCCTGAAGTCTTGGTTTTATTGCAATTTCCATATACGCATATTAACTTAGATGATATGTGGCTAAACTTCATTTTCATGACCTCACCCCATTTTAATTCTAAGAAGATATTGTCAACTGAGTCCAAACATTTTGTCACTGCTTGCCTGTCTGTAGAGAAGGGGAAATTTCTTCCATATCCTTAATACCAAAACCAGTACCCATTTAGGTAATTAGGGTCTATCATGCCTATTTTAATTAATATATATTTTCAAACAATATTGCTAGTTACTGACACACCACTCTCACTGGTAATTTTCTAGAGTAAATAATGAAAGCTTTGTCTCCTGCAGGTACAGCCCTGAACAGCACACAGCATAGAAAAGTGCTGTGGCTGGAAAAGAGCAGGCAACTTTCTTTCCTAAGCCTTCTTGCACATTCATAGGTTGTTTGTTTGTCTGCTTGTTTGCCTGTTTGTTTGTAATGCTGAAGCAAGGCTAGCTGTTGCGTGGGCAGGAACGGCGTCTCTGGGGTTCCTGGATGGTGCAGCCTGGAGGATCTGTGTGTCCCTGCCATCCGGTGCTAGAAACCTTTCCGGGACTCGAGATGTAGAAGATTGTATTCTAAATGCACTTACAGAAGGGTTTTGCAGGATGTAGAAGGATTATTGAATTTTAACAGCTGGAAATCACACCCAAGACCAGGTGCAAATACAGCTATTCACACACTGCCTGGGTCCTGCCATGCCACCCCTGGCTCCCCTTGGCAGCCCTCCTTCCCCAGAGGCTCACCCGTCCCCACCCCTGTCCCCTCATGTGGTGATCTTGGGACTCTGACAATTTTTTTGGGGGGGGAGAAGGGAGATTCATAGAGAGGAATGTGGGAAAAAAAGCATGACAAATCTTATCTTGTAGAGAAGATTTTGCCTGGATATTTCCATTTCCCACAGTATTTACTTCTTATCTGCCAATATACATCTTTTCCTCAGAGTCAGTGGGATTATTCCCTCTGCTCCAAGTACTGGGGTTTAAAAGAGTTGTAAGTAGAGGATGGCTATTTGCTTGTGAAAATGCAATTAGCATTTTGCCATTGAATGCATAGAGTTGCATTAAATCAATAGCTGTAACTCACCATTGCTGTTTTGCTGAACAGTTAAATTAACCATGGTAAATAATTACCATTTCCCAAGAAAAGAACCACAGAGCATGTTTGCACATGGACAAGCTGGTATGTCTCAGTCCCAGGTTAAGCAAATAGCTTTTTTTTTTTTTTTTTTCCTCAAGTATTCCAAGTTGTTCTTTCAAATACAAAAACTTAATTGCCAGGAATCTCTCAAAACTTGTGGCTTTCATTTTATTAATTGATTCTTTGCTTTGTCAATAAGGCTTCTCTCTGTGACATCTACAAGATACAGTTTCTTCTTTATATTGCATTTACATTCAGCAGTATCTTACATTAATCCATATAATTACCTTTTGTAGATTTGAAGTTGTCGTGTCTTTATTCTTCATAATTGGTGTATCTATTAAGCAGAAGTGATATTTTCCTGCTATGTCCTTGTTAATTATAACTCTATCCTTCATTTACATAATAAACTTTTTGGGGCGATTTCTGCAGTAACATTTCATGGCTAATAGGAAGCAATTTGCTTTCCTTTATTAAGTACATTAAAACTTCATGCCCCAGACATCATTGACTGTAAACATTTGATTCTGCTCAAATTTAATGCACCAAGGCATTTTGCTCTGCCATATTAGGTTTATTTATGTGCTATGTTCTGGATTGTTAGCTGCTAATGAGACTTCAGCTCTTATTGCTCTAAGGCCTGAACACTAACCTCATTTTAATGAGTTCATTATTTGCTGCCTTCTGAATGGAAGACAACAAATTTTCCTTTTAATTAAAGGTCAAAACACCTCTGGCTAAGGAAAGTGAAGAGGTTATCAAATCCTTAGAGAAGGTAAAAGAATGACTTTTTCTGATTTTGATGCCAAGCATGGGCAGGCCAGGCTGAGGTAGAAGGTGTTTCTTGGGGGACCAGAACTCCAAATCTAACTAAGCTAGGTGATAACAACACTAAAGCATGGTAGCGAGTGTTCCAAGACATGGAAAAAAAAAAAAAAAGAAAAAAAAAAGTAAAAAAAAAGTAATCCAAAGTAATTACAGAGGCTTTACTCCTAACCCAAAGATCTGTGGATCAATACTACCGCGAGAACATAAGCCCTTGTTGCATGTGTGATGATTTATAGGGTGCGGAGGACAGATGCCATATTAATTGAGCCAACAAAATCTAATCTCATACTTGTTATTGGGGAAAGTGAGGCAAATGTAGTCAGTGCTGGGGGCTGTTTATAGTGAGACAGATATGTGCAACTCTGCATATGTGTGTGCATATGCAGGTAAAGGGATAGGTGAACCCCTTCTTGGAAAACACGGGGTGGAAATTTTAGTGAAACCAAATAATGGATTAATTAAAAGAATTAAGATGCAGCCCGTAACCTTTGTCTAGCATTTTACACCCAGTCACCACCCTACAGGTGCACCTCTTTTTTGTGAAGTTGCTCACCCCACAGCTAGTGGTGTTAGGGATATGAAGAGCATTTGTTAAGGAAGAGACTAGTGTCTGTGTGAACAGCTGGTGAAAACCTAAAATTTGTTTTTGGAAGAAAATCCTAACATTTTGTGAAACAGACATTGTTTAGGATGAAACCTAAAATAGTCAAAATGTCCTTATATCAACTCTAAACATATTTTCCACTAAAATGAACCAAAATTCCTTACTTTTGTAGATGTTTCAGGGCCCCTCCCAGAAATTGCTGAAGGTGTCTGAGAACGTCAGGAGAAGCGTAGGATGGGCCCAAGATTTGCATTAGCCCACTGGGTGGTAGGAAGCCCAACATATCATTCAGGGTCCTGGGCATGCAAGTGGCCTTCCAGAGACAGTATAATGAATGTGTTTTTTTTAAACCAGCAAAACTCAAGATCTTAGAAACTGGAGTTCCCACCTCTATGGCAGGGATCTCTGTAGTCAGGGTCCCCATCCTGTGGAGCGCTCCACTAACTTGAGCTGTGGAGGAGTCTAATCCCAAATTACTACAAAGCCTTTCCACAATGTGGAGGATGGATGAGAAAGGATGTAGTACTTCCCACAGTTTGGAATGAGATCAAGTGAAGAAGGGAGAGTTAGGTATTTCTGCTTTTCAATGTATCTATAATTTGCTGTCATCCTGAATTGTTTCATTTCCCCAGAACCATTCTGGGAAGCACTTCTGATGTGGGAGGATGTGCCAGTGGCAGGCATCCCAGGACTACATGGCCGAGGTTGCATTGCCCCATCGCCTTCTGAAGGATATGACTGAGAATCTTGTCAAAAATGGGCTAACTTTCCATTACTCAAAGTCATCATTCATTTGGGAATGGAATCTAGTGCTGGGTAGTAGTGCCACTGCTGCGGTTTTTTCTCTCTTTGGTGTGTGTGGGCATAAGATATAAATATGCTGCCTATATATACATTATTATTTATTTGTATATACTGCAGATACAAAATATATGCAAATATGTAAGTGTAGATATTATGTTAGAGTAAATCTTCCTACATATGTTGTTTATATACATTTCTTAGTAATAGTGTTTTTGTCTGGGACAGATTGCCCAGAGAGTCTGGGGAATTTCTGTCCTTTGAGATACAAAAATCAGGCATGGGCAAGACCCTGCATGGACTGATCTATCTTTCAAGTTACCTCTTCTTTGAGCAGGGGTTTAGAATAAATCACCTCCATAAATCGCTTCCGTCCCAAATTATTTTAAGATTCGATGAAGCTTTCCCCTGTATTTTTCACTTCAAGACAGTTTTCTAAAGGTTCTTTGGTAGATACTTGTTATTAATACCAAGAAGTCTTTTAATGCATTTATACATTTTTGTTCCTAACATCTGTCTTTAATGCTTTTGCAGTTATACAGCTCTGAGGTTCATTCCCAAGCTGTTCTGTGCAGCAATTTGCTGGTGGTCTGTGGAAAGTTGGAGGACTACAAAGTAGTAGTTTTGCTTTCCAGCTGTAGATGTGTAGAAAAAAAAGAAAGAAAGAAAGAAAGAAAGAAAGCAAAGCAGCATTTCTTTCCACTGGAAGCAGATGTTCTCAGGATGGGATGTTTGATTGCCTCTTCCTGCTCTTGTTTCCTCCCTGAAATCTATGCTAAGAAAACATCTGACAGTGCCCGAGGTAGTTTTGGCAATCTTCAAAGCCAATGCAATCTTCATAGCACTACTATGAGATTGTAAATCCCAGTAACCATCATAAGGCTAGTGGAAGTAGCTAGTCACTATTTTTCTGATAGAAAAACTGAATTTAAAAGAGGTGATGAGCAGCCTAACTTCACTGACAGCGTCAGTGCAAGAGCAGGATTCTGGGTTCTTCAGATTTATCTTTTTGGTTTGGAGCACAAATTTCTGCTGTAAAGGGGACAATCTAATCAACTGTATCTGCACTTATTAAAACACAACACAGTGATGCATTTATAATCCCAGTAAAGTGTTCACTGATTTCTGTGTGCTGAGGATTTCAGCCCACTTCACAGGTTTTTAACAGAATTTTAATAGAAAATTAATTAATGCTATAGTGTAGAGATTATAAAGAATTTACATTATTGACTTGTCAGATCTTAAAAGGAGTATACGGGTTAAAGTTAGTCAAATCCTTACTGGGATTTTAAAATCACTCATACTATTTACCCTGTACCAAAACTGATTTGAACAGATGTTAACCAGGCCTGGATCAATGGGCAACTCTCAACCCTCACAGACCCTTTCCCCCTTTCCCTTTCCCTTTCCCTTTCCCTTTCCCTTTCCCTTTCCCTTTCCCTTTCCTTTCCTCAAAGACTTTCTTTTCTTTTATGACATTTTTTATATAATGTGACATACAAATTATGTAATTCCAACTACCTGGTGAAGACCACTCACCACTCCTAACAAGGTGAGCCAAGCTTCAGCCATTGCCCTGTGTTAGTGAGATGGGACTTCTTTCTTTTTTTTTCATATTTATTTCTGTGAAGTACTATGCTAATCTATAGTGCTATATAAATAATTAATAGGAAGGGCTCTGATGATGCTGAACACAGCCAGCTCTGTCTGCAGATCTATTTTTTATTATAGAGCTATTATTTGAGTCTGTTCAGCATTTCCCTAGAGTAGCTGTCTTAGTGTGAGGTCTGGGAGGATATGTGGGTTTATTTGAAGCAAGAAAAAAAGTCATGTTTTGCACTTATATGTAATATGTTTATTGCAAACAGAAGAATTTATTTTTCCTTTTTTGAGTGCAATGCCCAATTTGATCTGCTTCTGCTACTATTTCATTACTCTGTCCCAAAGTCAGAAAGCAATCAGGAGTCTAATTGCATTTCATTCAGCACAGAGGACTGCATCTGTTCCAGTAAAGGTTCAGCTAGTTTCAGCTGAATGAGATGAATGGGGTGATATTGCACCAAATTGACCAGCTACTTGTGGCTATCTGCCTAATAACATTGCTTGAGAATTCAGAAAGCAGCTTTTGGTTAGGTGATCTAGAAACGATGATGCCATGGAAGTGTCGATTCAAAATGAAGAGCATTAATGAAAAGTGGGGTTTGTTTTAACCAGGACCATATTGGTGAGTTAATGCAGTTCCTTCCAGCTCTCCAGCAGGACCTGGCTGAGGAAGATCGAAGGGATTAGGCATGGGGACCAGCTGCAGGTGCTGTAGGAGCAGGGCATGGCTGCAGGCATTACCTATTGCCAGTGATTACTGTCCTCTGTTGGTGTTATCTGCAGAAAAGATTTACAGACTATTTGGGAAATCACTGAGGGTCTCTAACATAAATCATTACTGATGCTGAAGGATTTTTTAGCAATACTAATCAGGTCTGCTGACAAATCTTAGAAGGAGAAAATCCAGCCTGTGCCCAAACCAAGAGTGGGTATTCTCTGTGGTCATAGGGATGGGGCAGCCTCCTGGCACTAGCCCTGCTGCAGACAAAGATCCCTCCTTGCAGGTTGCACGCGATAGCCTGTGGCACTTTCAGCTGTGCAGTACAGGGCTTGAGAGCTTATTTCTTATCAGTTCTAATTTTTCAAAAGCTTAAGCATTTTCATCAAAAGAAATCTCTTGCAGGAAGGCCGTTCAGACTTGGAATCAGGAGAAGGTAATCTGCCAGCTGTAGATGAAGGATTTTTGACTCAGTTTCTAAAACAGCATGATAGGAATGCTTACTTTAGTTTATATAGTTCTCCTATCTTCTCCCAGGCCACCTGCCCATTAAAAGGAAAACTGTGGTAGGTATTTCTGAACAGCCAGGTACAATTGTCTTGCTAGGGCATGGCCCTTCTGCTGTGTTTGTAATGTGACAGCAATATCAACACTAGCAACATTGCAACTGCTTGTTTATCATTTGAACCAGAATTTAATGGCTGTAGCAATAGCTCTTTTTTTTTTTTTTGAAGAAACTGTTGAATCTGTGTGACATCCATCAACATTTCCTCCTCCTGTTGATGCAGGCCACACCGTAAAATACACCAAAATGACTGCTTTCTCCATTATAACTCTTTTTTTTTAATCTGTTCAGCTGCAATAGTGTGGTTGTCTGCAAGTAGAGTCAGTAAAGGCAGCTCTTAGATGAGATGCGGTAGTCAGAAGGATAGGCTGAGCGTGCGGCTTTCTCTGCTGGTTCCTTTTCCCTCGGACATAAGGGTCTGCGTGTCTTGTGGATGGATCTACCATCTAGCTTTGATTGATCAAAAAAAAAAAATTGAACGGGAAACCATCTCAAAGCTTTAAGGGGACAACATCAAAATTAAAATAGTATGTTAATAAAATATTCATGTTCAGTGATCTGTATTGCAGCAAACTGTATCGGTGTCAGTCATTGTGCTGCACATCACTAACAGTAAAACACAGAGACTGTTATTTACAATTTCATCTCAAGTAATGGTTAGGCCATGCCAAAAAAACAAACCAAAACAACAACAACCAAAGTCTCCCCATCTCTGTCACAATACAAATACAGAGTAACGGGTAAGTAACATTAACAACTGCATTTACTTTTAATTGTATGTGTTAGCTTTCACTTGTTTCTTGGTTGTTCAGAATTGCTTCTTTATTAAAAAACAAAAACAACACAAAACCCAACCAAAACCAACAACAACAACAAAGACTTGTTGGTGGGCACTTGGTTTTAAAATATTTAAGAGCTGGAATAATGGAGACCACCTTATTTGTCTTCTTTAATTTATGGATTTGGATGTACTGAGGTTTAATCAGAGTGGTTTTTTGCTCCTTTACTGCCATTGGAAATCATTTTCTGGGGTAACCTTGTCATAAAAATAAAAATTCCTTCAAATTCTAATTATGGACATTTATCTCTAACTTCTGAACTCCCACCTCCTATCTCAAATTTATACTTTAAATTTACTGCTTAAAACCAAACTGATGTAGACGCTTTGTGGTGGAATTATTATTTTTTAACACACATTTAATCATAAGAGAGATTGGAACAGAGGTGATATATTCAAAGTTCAGGTCTGTCCTTCAGTTTTCAGAATGGGTATGTTTGTGTGGTGATGGATATAATCAGTGGCTTCCAAGGGGGTGCCTTCATGTGTTTAAATCAAGGCTTCTAAAACTTTCTGTCTGGGAGGGGTAACAAGGAAACCATAGCAGCTAGTAATTTTTCTGTTCCTGCTGTCAGTGGTAAAAAATGGCAATGTCCAAAATATCCAAATGTAGAAGGACAGAGCAGAATCATGGCTCTCTTGGGCACCTTTTGTCTGTGACAAGATATTTATAAAATCATATTCTCAGCATGCAGAACTTTTCAGTTTCATTGCCTTTCTCATCATTCGTTGCTGTTTTTCCCCTATAACCTCTTCTGAAGTAGGTAACTGGAATTTCAAATTGTCCACTTGCTCCTGCTGTCCTTTCACATTGCTTCTCGCACCTATACACCAGCTGTGTCTCTCACTTCCTATCTTTTCCCCTTTGCAAGCCTTTCTATTGCCACCCCACTCTGTAAAAATCAGAAACCAGGGAGTCTAAATCCATAGGATACCGAAGAGCACCAGTTTCAGCACAGAGTGGCTGCCGGGCAGGCACAGCACTTTTGCCAGCAGCTACAAATGCCCCAGTCCCTGTGGACTCCATAAACACAGAGGTGGTCCCAGAAGCTTTGGAGATAGGTGGGAGCAAGACGATAGATGGCAGTCATTGTCCCTTCCCAATCTAGCCTTGCCCATCTATTTCACTGTGCTGTTCTTGGGGAGAGGAAGATGGAACCTGAACAGGTAGAAGAAGTCATACTTGCTTGTACTATAAGTAAGACCATATATTTCAGCAAAGTGATAATATTGTGTTCTGGTATTCTTTTTGGGCAAAGTAAATAACGCCTTAAAATTGGGGAAGTAGTATCTAAACATTTTGCAATATTTCTTGACAGAGATACAAGTGAAATCCATGTACCACACAGTCTCCTTTGCATTTTCTTCCAATGATCTAGTAAAGCTTCTATTTTAAGCAAACCCCATATTAGAGTTAATCAACATGCTAGTTTTATAGGTCCCCTTTTATCTTCAGTTGTTTGGAGTTAAACATCTGGATGCAGTATGTAGAAAATGTAGCTGTGCTACAACTGGATTCCCTGCAATGGAGTAGTCTCACATAAATCTGTGTTAATGCCACATTTTCTTTATTCTCTAACAAAAAGAAGGCTCACTAGGAAATTCCTCTCAACCAGCCTTCCCTGGCAGGGCTGTGGAGACTTCTGTGCCTTCATTGGTCATTCTGAGAAATGCAGTTCACAAAATCTTGACAGGCAAGGATGTGCTTTAAGAATCACAAGGATTAAGTGTTGCTTCTTAATACTTCTGAGATGTTTCCTACTTCTCTAGCAGAGCTTAACTTTTTTGACCCTTCTGCCTTCTTCATGATGCTATCTTGCATTATCGAGGGAGCTCACTTCAGTGTTTGATTGTGTTTCTTAACAGGAACTGGAAGTTTCTGTAAAATGGAAAGGGAATTGCATGGCAAATGTTTTTGCTTTAAACCACACTCATTTGTTTAACCAGAGGTCAGACTCTTGCTGCCCCCTCCATGTCCTACAGGTTTCAAACTTAGAGTAGAGGGAAATTAAGTCTGTTTTGTCTTTGAAGATGGCTTCAAAGACAACTCCAATCCATAAAATCCTCCAGCTTAACATTGCTTTATCTTTCCCAGTACTTGAAGGCAGCACAGTAGGTTGTCCAGCGAAGGAAGCTGAAAGATTCAATGCAAAATGGCAATGCCCATTTTTTGCCCATAAGTTTGCTAATCTTCTTTTTTTCCTCTCACATTCTGGTAATGTTATTCTACTCACTTCTCTCAAATGGTTACATCAAAGGGCAATATGTTCTCCAATAAAATCAAGCCGGATCATCAAATGAGACTGACAAATTTGAAATGAGCCATTTCAGAGGTTCCAGTAGGTTACTTCATCATAAAAGCAAGTAATTTTAGGTAAAATGGAGAACAAATCTCTATAAACTAATAGCTAGAGTAAATGCATCAGGTCATAGATGTACAGTTAAAGAGTATTATCACGCCATTTCCAAAAGGAGAAAAATCGTACCCAGAGCAAAAACTCAAGTACTGCCCTTTTTCAGATCAGACTTGATTGGAGATTTGGAAAAAAGCCTCATTTTATTGAGAAATTCAAGTGGTATCAGGTAATTGTCTCAGAGTATGAAGAATTTTCTTAGCACTTCTAGTGATCCCTGAGGAAGGAATCTTCTGCTAACAGCAAGCCTTTCCCTCTGGCTGCAAAACCAAAGGCAGATCCAGGGACAGCAGACAGGTCCAGGTTTCCGGTGGTTTTTGCAGGTGAAGTTGGATACCCAAGGTCCTGGATGAGATCCTATGCCCTGTGATATTTAGGATGTCACACCAAATTATCCCAGCAGCCCCCCATGCCTTCCCAGTTTAACCTCATGGAGGTGCTCGTGGCAAGCTGGCCCATCCCAAGCTCCCTGAGCTAGGGACAGATCCCGTCTGGCTTTCGGGGCTCTGAAGGTGACCCTGAGCAAGGGCAGCGGCTGTTGGTGGGAGGTCTGGCAGGGAATTTCAGCCACCTGAGAGCAGAAGAGGATTTGGATGAATTTCCTAGTGTCTGATGGAGCTCATCCCTTTCTAGGTACTGCTAAATCATTCTTGACAGGGATGACTTATCCCCAGGGCTCCTAAATCTGCTTCTGACAAGCAACCTTTTTTGCTGTTGGAATGCATTGGATTTCCCCAAGCATTGTGCATTTTTGAAATATTTCCTGTTAGAAAGGTATGCTTGTTCTCTGTTTGAGCTCTTCAGTCCTTGCTTTGCTAAATTACACAGGAAGAATAGTATGCTATGCCGTAAGTACACAAAGTGAATTATTTGGAAGGAAGAGCAAACGTTTCTAGCAAGCATGTTTTAATCAGAGGTTGTTTATTGATGTCTTTTACTATATGTTTTCTTGGCTGTGGGAAGAGGTCTATATTTGAATTGGAAAATAATTTTGAAATTTCTTATTGTTTTCCCCAACTTTTCATTTGCAAGGGAACTTATTCCTATGTTATATATATCCTTCCACAGGTCATAATTTTTGGTGAAAGATTCAGACCGTATGCTAGAAGGAGAGTATGTCTTCCAAGCATAATAATGTCTGATGACAATGATAATATAGTGAACATCTCTGTTGCTAGAGTTTGTTATCCTTTCATAAGTCTTACTATATATATATATATTTCTATTTTCACATAAGTGAGAACATCAGCTGTCAGTCTTCATGGTGAATAAGTTTCTAACACTTAGGAACAGTGAAGAAAGCTCACCAGAATATTAAGTACTTGCATAGTAAGTATTATTTCAGAAAACATAAGATACACAGAAAGGACAGGGTTTTTGTTTGTTTGTTTGTCTTTTTTTAAAAAATATTCCTATTTCAAAGCCATTCTCATACACTTAGGCGGTAGGATGAAAGTGGCATTACTGAGCCAGTTACCTTTTAAATCTTGTTGCTTTTAATCTTAGTCATTATAGGTAGCACTTTTCTCTCTAAATATTCCCATTGAAAACTGTGTAGCTACTTGCAGTGTAAAATATGAATCCATGCAACTTAGGTTCATTAAACTGAGAAAAATATGTTCAGTAAAGTATATACCTTTTAATTATAGGTGTTAACACTAAATTTCCACTCATTTCTGGAGAGGTTCTATTACTCTCCTAGCTGTGGGGGAGTGCCATAATTTTATTTTATATGGGAATAGCTGCTTAAAAATCATAAATACTGGATTGTTCTGATAGGTTTCATTTGGCTAATGCTCTTCTACCCAAATGGGATTGTTTGACAAAGTGTACTTTCAACTACTGAAACAATTTACAACTGTGAGATGAGAAATAGCTGAAAGATAGGTGGTATTTTTCCATTGTGTAATATCTTCCTTATTCTAAGCTCTTCTATGGGCTCTACACTCCCCCTTCTTTGCCCCCTTTCTCCTCTCCTGGTGCTCAGCATGACAAAGCCTTTGCTTTTTGAGGCCATAGGTCCAGCAAACAGTCAGTGAAATCAGTAAAACCAGAATATGTCTATGTAAGGAGTATTGGCTGTTTTGTCATCAGCTTAACGGCAGAAAAGTATTAGAAGATTGGTTTTAATTTAATTAGAAGGCTGAGACTTTTCTAGCCTTTTTGTGTGCATTTGTGTCTGTATATATCATGGTGAGCTGTAGCTTTTTCACATTCACAAGCTTAACACTGGCATTGCACAGAATATTGTCCAATACAACAGTAGACGAAAGAAAGGATAAGTAGTTATGAAAGTACATGATTCAGCCAAAATTTTCCCCCAACACATTTATCCACTTAAATGGTTTCAAGCGATTTTACTCCAGCCTGCTGAGCACTAAAAGGGTGTTCAAACAGCACTACACTGTCCTCTTGTACCCTTATGTCAACAGATTGACTTTTTATTGACTTTGGAGAATGCCCTCTGCAACATACAGGGGCTTGTTGGCTGTGCCCACTCCCCACAACGTAAACCATAACAGTAACAGTAAAACAGTAATAAACTCCCCTTTCTAAAGACAGTTTCTTTTTTCCCTATGGCTTAGTGTGCTATAATATCAACTATCAGCACACAAGGGAGCAAAAGGGAATTTTCTCTTACCCTTTACAAAATCTCAGAAGAGAGAAAGGGTAGCTTGCGTGTAGGTAATTTTACAACCTCGACTCAGCCAAGATCTCTGGAAATTTCTAAACTTCCCTCCAGCATCTTATTACATTTGTGAAGTCAATGTGTGTATCGTCGACTCAAAATGTTGCCTTATATTAGGTAAACAAATCACTACGTGTCACTAGTCCAAGGCTTTGCCTCTTATTCCTCAGCTTAGAAATGGACCTGCTGCCTGAAGGTGGAGAGTAAAGCCCCTCCAGTCTTTAACAGACCGGCTCCGTAACAACCTACCTCATGATATTTACAACAGTGATGGGTAGCTTTTATTTCCTGATAATGTACTGGCACCATGTTCCCAGTTAGAAGAGAAATAATAGTGAAAGCATATGGGAAACCTTACTCCCTTTCCTAATAACAAATACAGTGGAATTACACTTTATAATACCACAGACATATTTGTTTATGATACACATAAATCTTGGGCTATGTTACTAGGAAGACACATGCAGAGCTTTTATATTAAAGAATTCACATTCTGCGGCTAAACCTATTTTTGAAAAAAGAAATCTGCTTTTATTATTAACCATGTAGAGTATAGCTTCTGTACCACATATGTCTGGAGCTTCATTAAACATCCTAAATTAATAATTGTATAGAGTATTTAATCTATATTAATTATAGATAAATATAGATTAGGTCTTATGGATTCATGCATAGTCCATTCATTTCCAAATATTTGTGATAATTTGTTGACAAATCTACAGTGAAGATTATTACAAAGGAGATCTTCAGCCTCCCCTAGGGATTCTATGCTACAGGAAGCCCTGATCCAGGGTCTGCTTTGATCCTCATCCCTTGAGCCTCTCTCCCATATTCTTCTTTTCTTTACCAGGCTGCTTTTCCCCTGGTAAAACCTGCTCCCCTTACGATCCTACAGCCCCGTTTTCATCTGTGATTCCCGCATTTCTCTCATCCTTGTACATTCACAGCAATAAACCAGGCAGAGGCAGTAGGTCTGGCTTGTCTTCTGGATGTAGAGTTATTTGATGCTTGCTTACGGCTAGCAGAGAGGGGGTGAGTGGAGCACTCGGGCACCCCTGGGGTGGCCAGCTGGGACCACCCGGCCCCTCCATGCCCTGGGATCGTGGCCAGAGCTGCTTCTGCACAGAAGAGGTTTGAGGCCAAACTCTCTTGATATTGGAATCGATATCAAAATTTCTGTTAACTAAAATGATCCCAAGCTTAGCTTTGTGTCTACGCTATTAATGAGCAGGCCTACAGACCTCTGCAGAGTTTAAAAACCCAGGGAATGGAAAATTATACTGAGATTTACCCTTCTAAAACAATTGGACCTCAACCAAAAAAGCACTTGTGCTTTCAATAATCACTGACAGTTTTAAGAGCCAATATTTCAAGAGTTTCAGGGAAGGCAAGCAAATACTGTATGCTGTCAAAAATGTGAATTCAAACATTCTTTATATAACCCATACTTGAAGGTCTGATATTTTGGGGTTGAAAACATAAGTCCTTGAAGCCTATGGCTTTGATTCAATCTGATTCAATCAGTGCAATTCAACTATAATATTGAGACAACTTTTTTAAATTGTCTAAATGTTGACATTTTGCATTTAATATGTTATGTAAAAGAGTAATAATTCTGGCTTTTACATAAAATGAAGAGGCAGTACAAAACTGAAATACCCATCTTCTGGGATATTCTCATATTAAAAAAGTCTCTCAACAGGGTGTGAATTATTTTCATTTTTTAATTTCTGGAAGAACAGCAATTCCAAAGCTATATTTAATTATGATCTTTTGGATTTATTTATTTATTTTTTAAAATATTCTTCAAACTGTCCACTTTCCCTTCAGCCTGCCAGAGCAGATGAGTTGGCAGAATACTGTTTTGTTTAAATCACATTCCTGTGGAACGTTCTGCATTTAATAATCAATATTTTGCCATGGGAAGCCATTTCACTGGTGAAGTTCAAACAGATCAAGTAACAAGAATAAAAACTTAGTTTTCCTCTGCTTTACCACTCAACATTTTCAGAAGGATTTTTCACCCATTTAGTCCAAGAATAAATGGGTAATCAAATTGGAAAGAAGGAAAACTAAAATTCTAATCTTTAAACCTAAAATGAACCAGAGGTGGGTTAATGCCCTTATCACTTGAATTTGGTGACCACAGCAATGCACAGAATACTCTAACCTTTGCTAGTTTGTGGTAAATCTTACTGCTAATTAAACCAAAAGAAGATTTTTATATTTTTAAAGGACTTCTGGATTCAGAAGACCCTGTCTCACAAAAATCGCATCAACAAAAAGACTAAAAGTTCCTCTCAACTTCAAGAATTTCAGTTTCCTTCCCAAACTGAACTGGCCAAACACATCCACAGAACAACTCTTGGGTGCTCCTTGGACTTGAACAGCAGACCTGGGTAAGAAAAACTGCAGCTTCTAAAGAAGCAACATCACTCTGTTAAAGAAGCTCCCAGGTGGGAAGGACACCACGTTGCCTTGGTTGTCTTTCTGTGCCAACCTTAACTGGAAGGGAAAGAACCCTTTATTGTATGCCGTAGTAATCAATGATAAACGCTGGAGTGTTAAAACAGAAAACGTTAATCCATGCAGTGTGTTGCAATAACTCAAGTCCTAGTGAACAAAATAACTGTTCAGGAAAATCTGGAGTGTTTTTACGGGTATATTGGTTTTGAGAAAATTGTTTCATTTTCTTGTTAATTTTGAAAACGAAGTTCAATTAAAGTTAAAGAAAAAAAAGTTAAAAATATTTTGTTTTCTTTTCATCCTGGCATTTCTTGAGAGAAATTATTAACCTTTATAAAATATTCTGTATAAAACATTGTAACTATTTAAATTATCACTTGTCATATTTAATATATCCATTATAAGTCTAGACTTTTTGTCCACATGAAATGGCACCTTATAATACCATAATGTAAGGCTATTTAGTGATTTAATAAATCCCCCATGAGACCAAAAAATTCTTTTGTATTTTTTTTGAATAAATGTATTAATAGCAATGAAAAATCATTTTTATCTAAATGTTGTAGAACTAGTGAGGTTCTTGTACAATGTCATATTCAATAGAAAAAATAAGAATGTGAAAGAAATATGATTTTAATATCTGACAAGGCATTTATACTGTAAGATCATATGCTGATAAATCTCATAAACACTTAGAAACCTTGATTTTAGGACTGCAGTGTATTCTGGCACAGCAAGAAGACTAAATATATGAAGAACTATTAGTTCATTAGGACAATGTTTCCAGAAGAAAAGGCTGCCACCCCTCTTTGGATGCTGCTGCTGTATGGATAGTAGACCTCAAATAACTTTTACTTTTAACTTTACTTTTTTATTTTTAAATTTTACTTCTTATATAGAAGCAAATCTCTGGAAAAGTATTGCTTCATGCATTTGGGCCAGGAGTTTTATTCATCTCACCTTCTGTATTGATGCAGTAATTGTGTTTGCTGCCTGCAGAAAATGATTACAGTTGGATACAGAGCTATGCTACATGCATGTGCATCACTTCAGAAGGGTACCGCTGTGCATTTGGAGCGGGTGCTGTAAAAGAGACATGTAGATAGCAGCACTAATAAATGTATGGATAAGACATAAAGGCCAGAAAATGAAAAAGAAGGGTAAGTTAAAACTGATATTGGCATCCTACTACTGAACTGAGAATAGGCTGGCAATAAAGAAGCAGGGGGATTTGATGGAGAACCTTGTTGCTTCTAGCATGTGTGCAGCAGTAAATAAAAACAGGAGCTCTCCAGACCTGGCGAATGAGTAATCTGCACTGGCAGCAAAACCACATGAAAGAAATGAGAATCTCTCTCTGATGGGGTTCAAAGTAGCCATGCAACAAACAGTGATCTCTACAAAGGGAGTCAGAGGTGCCCTGTACATCAAAGTGGGAGTTTGCTTCTGAGACGTGTTAACATCCAGCCCCCAGCAGGTCCTTCCAGGCATGCATGCATCACACAGCAAAGAAACAAAATGATCGTACAAAACTCCTAAGCATGGTGGCTCTGAGGGCTGTGGAAGGGGAAGATTTTTCAGGAACTTCCCAGCACTACAGTGCATTTTCACCAGGTTATGACTTCTTGTGTGCATGGACAAAGTTTCATGAGTACTGCAAATCTGTAGCCCCGCATAACATCAGCACTGGCCTGAATCTTGGTAGGAATATTCCCAATTGAAATATGAAAGCAAATGAGGCACATGAAAAAGAGCTTTATATTTAGGGCTGTGAGCACTGGTCTGCACTCTTAGCACAGTCACAGGCAGTGCCAGGTGCCTGTGGCATTGGCCATGGTGATGGAGAATAAGGCAATCTTCTACCTATTTCTGGTACATCCTGCTGTATATCTCGGTAATGACAAAAAAAAAAAAAAAGAAAAAAAAAAAAAGACTAGATTCAGCTGAAACCATACTGTGCACCTGAGCATAGAGCTGAATGGATCACCATTCAGTACTGCCGATGTGGTGCAGACAGGCATTAGCCTTATTCAGGAGATGTGCAGCTGAAGAGCAAACCGTTGGCAGCTTCTTACCATCATCCTTTGAAAACCCTAGCGATACTGCATTGCCCCAGGTTCTGATACAAAGAGAGAGACTGAGAGACAAAATTTGATGCCTGAGAATTGCCACGCCAATGCTTATGGATCAAAAACTGACACTCAGGTCTAGCTAGTCTGCATCTGATAGAAAATCACAACACATCACGTAGTGTTTTATCATAGCTCATGCTTTCATGGCAAACCCTGAATGCTTTGCAAGACTTTCTCTTCTTTAGCTTGGCCAAACCACATGGACACAGAATATTTGGTGACAAAAACATAAAATGCAGGATGAATTTTTCATTACATTTGAGTATTTGTGCATGTGTGTATGCTTATGATCACTGCAAAAAAAACCAAATAAAAACAATAAACTGTCTGTTGCACAGAAAGCCCCTTCAGCAGTGAAACAGCTATACCAAATTGTCACTATTTCAAATGTTCAGTGAAATTGCTCATTTTTTGTTTATTTCTAAAGTAGCTACACATGGATCTCATGAAATTTCCTAACTAAAATGGTTTCTTGCAAAGTGAATTTTTCCAGACGAATCAATGTATTTGTATGCAAAGCACTATTCGCCAACAAACTCTGCTGAAAGCAATATATGATTCACTCTAATGATTCCAAGCTATGCATGACTCATGTTGAACAATGGAGCCAGAAGGTCATTTGTTCTCATGTCTCTGTGAAATTATTTGGACTCTGCATATGTCCAGAGGAAAAGGAAACCCTTATGAAAAGTGTCCAGCCCTTTGGAGAAAGCCTCAGCCTTCCCATAGATGCAGCTCACTGAAAGCAGTGCTCGTATCCTAAATTTTGACCACTGGCATTTTTTTTCTGAAAGGAAGCTGAAGATTTAGTTTGAAGGTTATCCTATTATCTGCTATCAGAATCTGCTTATGACTTATCAGTTTTGAAGTTCCACATGCTGGCATGTGATCTATATATGCAGGAGTTATAATTAAGTGTCCACTTACTAGAATTTAATTTTGGACTTCAGAGGTGCAGCTCTTGCTAGTCTCTTATTCTGCCTTTTGTAATTTGGTATCTTTTATCTAAAAGCACTTACACGCTTCTGTCTGTATGATAAGAGGACAGGTGGAAACTTACAGCATTAGAAGTAAAAGTATTAATTTAAGGGGCCTATGACCACATTTGTAGACTAGAAAAAGATCACAAATTTAATTTGTGTGGGTGTATGCATATGTGCATATATATATATATGTACACATACATATATACTTACCTAAGAATTTGAAACCAGGCATAGACGAAGAATTGTTTTCATACCATGTTATGATACAGAAGTGGTCAGAAAATGACCAGTTAGTTATTGCTAAATATTTTTAGTTTCAAAGTTCTCATTTTCTCTTTGAGATTTTCTCTATTCTCTCACCTGTTTGTCCATCCTTCCATCCCATCCCTTCACTCTTTTACTGAACATTGTTGTTTTCAAATTATTTGTATAATGCTAATGATACTAAACTGAGCTTTTGCTCTAAATGTCATTTCTTCTGCTCCCATTCGGATGACAAAAACACATTTAAAGTTTAAGTAACACTGCCACTAAAGTAACTGCAATATATATATATGGCATTCATGGTAACATGCTTTTTGCTGCATCAAATGCTTTTAAGGCAATAATTATGACTGCCCTTTAAGTCTGTGTTGGCTAGCCTTTCTTGAAAGGTATTCCATCATTTCTTAGAGTGTTATTTTGCTATACAGGAACAATTGTTAGTGCACCTTTTAAAGTAATATGCATAGTTTTAAAACACAGGTTAATGTAGGTGACTTGAGAGGTTGATATAAAGCAGCCATGCTTTTTGGCTCCTACAAATTCCCTAAATGCTATGAAATGGAGTTAAATGAAATTAAATGAAGCTAAATAAAATATAGATAACCACATACATTTTAAAAATATATTCCAGTACAACACATCTTATGACTTCGGAATTATTTTGGTGGAGGTATTCAGGAAATCAGTGTAAATCCAGAAAATCAGCAGAAGTGTAGATAAAAAGAGTAGGTCACAAGACAATAATGCTAGACACAGGCTGTGAGCATTAGATATTGCACTAGACCAACAACTCAAAAAACCTCTGCCCTTTCTGTATTTTAAAAGGTATTCTGTGTTGGTTGGTTTGTTTGTTGTTTTAAATTCAGAATTGTTTGTCTTTTTGAAGAGTAAGATCTATTTAGGTCTTAGAGTTGATTAAAAGCTGAAAAAATGAAGGATTATTTTTCTCTAGATTTTTAATTTGTTTTCTTTCTTTGTGAAATATTAAATTTTTACTTGAAAAAAAAAACAACAGACACCCAGATTTTTAATAATTCTGTGTTCCTTCGACAAATAATACTAAATTGCACAGCAGAAAAACCAGTCTGTTCGCTGGGAGAGAACACAAAGTGAGTTTTTTGAGATGTTTAGGAAAATATTTCTTAGACTGCACGATAAAGGTAATGTGTGAGACACATGGAAGGAATGTAATTTTCTAAACTAACAAAATGAACGAACTAGAAAATTAGTCCCCAGAATTTGTCTTCTGGCAAGACTGTATCAAGCACTCAAGGCTTACGAAATCATCAGTAGGAAACCTGTAAGACGAGAGAATCCCAAGTCTATTATAATTCAGGTAAGGTGCTCAGACAGACAGACAGTCCTCCAGGCTGCCAAGGAGAAAAATAAATGTTTTGCTGACGGCAAAGGAATCATGTTTTTTCACTACATCAGTGCTGAAATTGTGAATGAAAGAGCAGGCTTTACTGAAACAAAAAAAAAAATACAAGAGTTGAAGTCTAAAATGCTTTGTGTGATGTATCTAGACAAGGCACTTCAGCGGTATTCAACACAAATTATTGCAGAAAGAACAGGGTGATTCAAGAGACACGAACAAGGAAAATATTGAATGATCCGTCATCTCTCCTGAAGTAGAATAGAGTAGACACTCCCATTTTAAAAAAAGATTGTCTGATTATTACATTTTTCTTATAATGCATTCTCAGCTGCATTTTAAAGTCATTTTTAAAGTCTTTAAAATCATCCCAAACTGGAAACTCCTGAATTTCTGTTCATTGTGTTCTTCACTGCCATTTTCAAAAGTGTTTTAAAGTGACATGATGGTAACACTTAGACTATAATGACAAGTGCTTGAGTGTCTGCTCTAACTTCCAATGCTCATACATGCTCTGTTTTTAGTTTCTCCCTGGATTGCCCATTGATGTGGTTACTTTATTGGCAGGAGTTTACTATTATAAAAAGGCTACAGGATGACTGACTATTGTATCTCAGTATCCGAAAGGAAGTGATGCTTCGACTTCTATTGAAAGAAAAAGCAGCAGATAAATTAACAATAATAAAAATAAAAACAATTTGTTTCCAGCTTCTATCTACAACATCAGTTTCAAGTTTTGCTGAAGCACTGGGGATTGATAGCGAGTACATCTGGAATGAAATGGAGGGAGGTTGAGATGTTGGGCTGCCGTAACTTCCATCATCATCTCTCCACTGCTGTGTGTGAGTACCAGAAGGGTGCAGCAGAGGAGGGTATCCTGAGAAACTCTTTAGAAACCTGAGTTAGAAATCCAGGTATATGGTACAATCCTCTCTGCCTTTTTTGTCTGGTCTTGACCACTGCTGGAGAATTTCTATGAAAATTTGGGCATTCTGCAACACTAGATGCCATATTCTACAAAGGGACACAGAACAGTGCTATTGCCCTTTGTTAAGCAGAGCTTCCTTATCCACGTGCATGGACTGGGGCTTTGCTACCAACCCCAAACGGCATGAGAAGTAAGGGATCCCAGCAGAACTGAAGCAGAAACCAAGCACTGGTCCACAATGGTTTATTAAATTCCTTCCTTCAAAGAGTGTTGAGACCTTGCACGGATGTGCTGCACAGAGTTTTACCCATCCTGTGCCCACCTGCGTCTCTGTACTGAGTATTGTTCTGCCATGCCTGGTGATGTGGCCCAGATATTTCTAATTATTCTACCTGAAAGCAATTCGCCTTGCAGAAAGATCAGAAAAAGCATACGCTGGAGAGATTCAGTTACCGAGTGCAGGCTCCTGCTGAGCCAGTACTCTTTAATTTGGAATTATCAGAAAAGATGTGACTCCAACATGAATTCTTGTCTTTAAAATACCAAAATGAGCAAGAAATCACACCCTTTAAGTGTTCAAGGCTTTTTAATAATGATGAAGGTCAAAGACAAACTGCAGACTTGTGGAAGTGAGGAGGTGTCAGAGACTAACGCAATTCTTTTTTCAACTGCAGCGAGTGGACTGAAGGTTAGAGCAGGAGAATGGGGGAGAATGCAGACGGGCTATCTGATGCTGCAAGGAGAAGGAGAGCCCGCAGTCAGTAGTAACACACAGCACATTCCCAAGCATTGCTTCATCATTTTATCATATCTCAGACAGCACAAGAACGATCCTTCTGCAGCAATTAGAGGGAATACAAAAAAGTGGCTTTAGAGAAAGGGGCTTTGTGACACGATGGTGCTGGGACAAGCAACTTCTCTTTGATTACTGGCTCCAGCTGGGAGAGTGGGAGAAGAGAGGGAAGCAGGTGGCTCCTGAGAGGGTCCACCTGGAAGAAGGCTATAGAAGGGTGGCTGTTCTGCCTTGCTAGTCCTGGAGTTAGGAGAGGACAGAAAGTAAAAGGCTGAGGATTGCTATTTTTTTGTTGTTTGTTTGTTTGTTTTGAAATGTAGGGATGTTTACTTGTTTGTTTTTTTGTTTGTTTTGAGCTAATAATTGCTCCCAGAAAAGAAAGTGTAGTTGTGGAGGGTACTGGAAAAGTCCTGGTCACTGCATTGGGCTCTTCTGGGTGACTAAATACCATGCTAGCTCATACTAGAAAAACAACAAAGGAAATACCTTAGCAAGTTCTTGCTGCCTGTTTAAGTATGCTGCTGGTTTGTGCCCAGTTAGAAGAGAACTTTAAGGATAAAAGTTCTTTCTGTTTGAAAGAACCCAGACCCAGCAGAAATGGGTATTTCTAGTTGTTTTTGCTAAATCACTGATGTCAATGGTCTTGGGCTTGTGTGGCCAGGAACCAGCATAATTTGCATATACACGAATTCAGTAATGCTGCAGGGTAACTGAGGAGTTCTTGATTTTTTTTCCTTCTAAAATCAAGCAGAGAGATAATATATTGGCAGGAGGGAAAGGGAGGAATTCATTTGCGGGGGCTCACTAGTCTCAAGATAGATCTTTGCAAAGCTTGGGAAAATAGCTTTTTGTGGCTCTGCTGAGTTCGTGTTTAATTACTTAGCTAGATATGACCTTGCACAACTTCTATAATACAAGGGACTAGGAGATCTTTTGTGGTAAACAGAGCCCGTAATAACTCTGTTCTCTAATCTCTGTTTCTCTAGCGATGCCACCCTTTATAAAACTATATATAACCTTGAAGCACCTAATTGAGGAAAGGCTTTGTGAGGGGATAAAAACATTTGAGTTGCAGGAAGTAATTACACCGGAACAGTGTTACTTGTCTTTTTATTGCTACGTACGAATACTGTTATCGGAAAACTCATTTCTAGTCATGTGTTCTTCGGGCTGGCAGTTATTATACAGCTGGCCACTGGCAGGAAATGCCTAAGAGCTTGAACAGAGAGATGTTATTTAGTTGTAATTTTAACACAGTTTGGGAAGTGCGCTGCTGTTTGTTTGCGGTTTTCTTGTGTGCACCTGGGAATGTGGAATGTATAAAAGCATTCCCAAAGCAACACAAGTGTGTGTGGCACCTCAGAAAAGCCTACGAGAGTCCCATATGATTGCACAAGGTGAGTCTATGATAGTTGTAGTGACAAATCCTAAGAAATAAAGGAACTGGAGAAGTAGTGATGTGGCATAATTCAGTGAATTGTACTGTGCTGAGAAGTTGTTTCATTGCAAACATTGTTTCATATGTTTTTTCTCTATTTTGTTCTTAGCATAGTATAAAAACCATTCTGTGTTGGAGATGCTAATAGTTTAAACATGCATTACAGGGGCTGGGATGAAATGAGTTTTGATGTGCATGATATTAATATCGGCTATGATTTTTGTGCTAAATCTACCTGTAATATGCAGCTCAGAAAAAAAGAGGAAGTGGTTCAAATTTTGCTATGTTCTTGTTGAACAACATACTGAGTCTATACTAATCCTTTAGCTATCAGAGCCATTCGTGCCTTTGCCCCTGTGATACACATGCAGGTCAAGCACAACCTGCCCCTATATCCCTTGGTGCCTCCATGTGTCACCTCTCATGCCTTTCGTGGCAGCCTCTAACCTGCTGTGAAAACGCAACCCCCTTTGAGCAGCTGGTCACAGCAGCTGCTTCACAGTGCAAGGCAATACTTTGACATCACTTAAATATCAGCCTCCTAAATGTTGTCTCCCTCTGCTATTTTGCCTTTCAACCAAGGAGGCTGCTCTGCCTTGAGGGGAGAAGCCAGGCCCTCTGGTTCTTAATTGCCTCCTTTCCCAAGTGACTTGAGTGATTGTTCTCTAACTCACTGTAATTATCTTTTACTGTAAACTAACCAAAGTACACTCTGATTTTTTTGGTGTTACATTCATTAGCAAGCATCCTGCTTTGAATGTTAATGTATTCTGGGAATGTCCAGTCTGTAAGTACAGACTGAAATGCATAGCAAGTACCTGTGAAATACCCTGAGAAACAAATCCTGGTAACAGATTGGAACTGAAAACCATAGTTTTATGTGCAGAATGGACCAATGGATGGTCAAGCTGCAGGATGGCTTTACATGGGAACATCATCTATGACAAACAGACAATCCCCCATCCTGCTTCCCAAAAAGACTGCCTGATGGGAAAGTTGGTTCTGAGTGTGTGCTTGTAGAGTTCTCACCATGGGTGGTGTTTGTTGCATGATTTCTTCTTTGTGATGAAGAGGGGGTCTCACCACACTGCTGCTTATTTTTGGTATTATTATTTTCTTCAGGAAAAGTCTGAAGCTTAGCAGATGCTTTTGCATGTTAAGGTATTCAGTGCTGTGACCTGCCCAGTTTTCAGACGGGTAAATCTGTGCAGCATACAAAATTGATGCCTAATGCTTTTAGCAGCTATGGTTCTGATGTCCAGATCCTACTCGAGCTCCTGGATATTTTCTGTTGTATCTCCTATAACGAACAATGGAGCACGGCTCCTCTGCCAAGCACAGGTGGAGAGGTTTGTCTAATGTTGTTGATTGCTGGATAAAAAAGGAAATGTCTTGGGGCTTGGAGATTATTCCAGTCAAAGTTATGATTTGAATTTTCAAGTGACTGTGTGGACGCTTTTATTCTAGTAATAGGGACTCTTTAACCAATGTAGAATAATAGACTTCTGTAGTGGAGCAAACCAAATCAGAAAAAGGCTCTCAAAAATGTGCGTGCAGAAAGCTCCTGCTGAAAAACTTGTTCCACAATTGCCTTTTCCGTTAATTTCCTCTTCTAGACAGGGCCTTTGTCAGAGTGTTTTATCATATATTTCCGCTGAGAGGGCACTTGGTCACAGAGCTTGTGCGTAGTGCTCAGATCTCAAGACACCAAGAATATCTAATGCAGACACTTGGAGTGTCTGGGTGCTAGAAACAACCCTGATGAGCTCTCATACACCTGGTTTGGCTAACAGAATTACCTGAACTTTTCTGATGTGCAAAAAAGTTTCATCTGTATGAGACTATTTCTTTTGTTGGGCATTTCAATATCTCTTAGTGATTCAGATGAATAGGCAGACAAATAGGCAGACTCATACCAATGGAAATAATAATTAAGAAACAAAATAGAAATTTAGGTTTAAAACCAAAAGGCTTACTTATTGCTCATGAAAGCATTAGGGTATTTACAGGAAAACCCTAGAATAAAAGCTAAAGAATGTAATATTGCATGTTTAGGAGCCTCAGTTAATCTCAGTGTGATTCCCCCACCCGGAAAACTGAAAGAAAGTAACTTTCATGATATTGACTTCTGTCTATTTATCACTTTAAGTCTGTGTCTTTCTACAGCGCACACGCTTTTGAGAATTACTCTGAACATGTATAATGGAGTCCCTGGATACTGCAGACTATGAAAAGAAGTTTAAAAGCACCTCCAAACAACAGTCTGTGAGCAACCCACCTTATCAGATATTTAGGTCATTTGCTGAGGTGTAGGCCATACTTTCATACTGTCACTAGTAACTTGAAATATTTATCTGCTAAAGAAAACTTCCCTGCTAAAGATTGTAAGTAAGTCAAACTGTGGCCAACTTTTCCATTTGCTTTTAAATTCTATTTAACATAGTTATAGGAGAGTTCAAAAAATGAACAAATTTCTATTGTTCTGTTTAATTTTTAGAAATAATTACAGAATACAGAAAATGCCTATAAATTGAATTATATACCATATGTACAAATAGATGCATATGTCTGTATGTTCAAAGGAAAAAAATAAAAACATGGTGTAAAATGTGGTGTTATCTAACAATTCAGAGTTCTCAGCAGCAAATATGCTCCAGAAACAGAGATCCTTTTATTTTGGTTAAGAAAAAAAAAAAAAAGAGATCTGTTATGTTAGGTATTGGAAGGTTCCTTTTTTTTTTTGAATCCAGGTGCTCAGGGCGAAGTCCTTGAGCAGAACTTAGATGAGGAAGAGGCAGCCAATATATTCACTACATATGTTATTGTATGAGGCCACCTCTATGGATTCAACACACTCGAATCCATCTCTGTATGCATGTGGGTAACCGGACCTTTAAAGTAACCTCAGGTTATGGTTTCTGTTTCTGCTGGCTACGTTTGTGCACTTTCAGCCTTTAAAAGAAAATGGGACTCCCATGTTTGTCACTCCTTGCCTCGTTTTGAATGCCCCATTGAACATACTTGCATCTGGTATAGTATCCCCCAGCTTTTGCCTTACCTTCACATCATTTACGTTCATCCTCGTTCCCTCCTTCCCAACAAAGATGTCATCTATGTCAACCAGAATGTACCTATCCAAGGACAGCATGAGCTTCTTCCCTGACAGGAAAGAGATGGCATCAATAAAGATCAGCTTGTGTAACCAGAAGGTCAGGTTGTTTCCAAAAAGAACTCTTTGAATCCCATCATGAAGCCCCAAGTCCTGGATGACGGTTGCATACAGAGCAGCCTTTGGCAATGCCACGGGGGGTGGTCGGGAGGTCTGCAGTTCAGTTAAAAGCACAGGTTGGTAGGTGGAATGGTTGAACTGGAAAACTGTCCAGTCTTCACCAGGCAGTGGGCCTTTCTCAACCCTTGGTGCTTTGGTAATGCGCAGAAGGGGAGACTGAGGGTTTACAACACAGTCTTTGAGGGCTATGTTATTGTAAAGATGTAACGGCAAGCCTTTCAGTTTTGTACTTGGGGAGCTGTTTTCATTGGCTTTATGAAAACCAATTATGCTAACACTGTATTCCACACAGTATTTTTCCAGAAGCTCTCTGTTCCACGAGTCCATGGATACATACTTTAAAATATTCTCATATATAACAATTGTGTATTTTCCTCTTCCATTGTCTGTGAGAGGGGGAATATCCCCCTTGGCAGGTGCGATGACCATGTGGTATTGAAATCTGCTGGACTCAAGGATGGCTATGATATCTTGCCCCAGCTGGGAGTACTGGCTTTCCACAAACAGGAGGACAGTGGGATCAGTTTTAGATGGATCAATTGGCTTAGCTGTTTTCAGCTCAATGGATCTGTATGGTAGAACCTTGAGATCTTCACAGTCTGCTTCTCCAGTGGTTTCTGCAAGGGCCATCTCCTGCTTGTAGCTGGTGTACAAGTAATAGGCAGAAATGACGATACTTGCTAAGCAGAAAGTAGCCAGGAGAATAACAAGCGTTCTGAAACTTCTGTGGAGCCTCACTATTAGATTCATCTTTTGTGGGACTTTCAACTTCTGTTGGACTTGTCACTTTTTGGTTTTCTCTTCCTAAAGTGCCATAATAATGAGGAGATGCAGAGGTGCTGATTCCCCTCCTGAGATGTTCATGTGACCATTGCAGTACATTTATGAAGCTGTTGGGGAGGTTATGAAGCTGTTGGAGTGGGAAGTCAAAGGATCTGTAAAGCTAAATTGAAAGAGGCTTTCTCAGAATACAGCAGTTGCCAATAATCAACGAAGATGACTCTCAACATTATCTGCAACAAGTTAAAAAAAAAAAAAGTAAATAAAATCCATAAAGCAATTAAAAATGCATGTTAATAAACAGTGATATCAGTAATATGAGTTGAGAGGGAAGTTTATGAACACTTCAAGTGTTGTGTGCTTTCTTAATGTGTTTTATCTTAATACATCAGTTATCCCATTTTCTTAGGGCATAAAATAAAGTCTAAACATTACTTTTTGAGGGCAGTGGTATTTTTATTTATGGCCATTTCTTGGCTACAATGCGTTATTGTTATTGTAAGCGGGGTTGACTAATGATTGTAGGACAAAATGAGGACAAAACAATGTTGGTTAAATATTGGTCCAAGTTCTATGTCAAACTCATAATTTTTATGGCTAAGTATTTGCAAAGGACTATCAAATTCTGTTTTTGACTGTGAAACTGATCAAGGCAAAGAAAAAGACATGAGAAACCTTTAGAGGACTTCTTTCTCCCCAGTTTCTATTCTGTAACTGGAGTGGCCAGTATTTTACTGCTCATTTAAAGACTGTCAATGATTAAAATTGCACATGGATTTTCCAAGTGAATGAGTAGGTTACTAAAACTGCAGGGTGCAGCAGTGCATGCTCCGTTTTCTGTTCTCCCAGGGATGAATGGAGGATTGTATGGGGCATGAGTAGTGTTGGAGTTGCTGAGCCATGAGGTATTTGTTCTGTGGCTGCTGGGTGGGCACATAAACGTGTGCATTGAATCAAGGCAACTCTCACTAAAGGATGGGGGCTTTGGGCTGTCCCTGCTGTACTGTGTGGCTCAAACTGGACTGCCTGGCCAGCTCAGAAGCACTTGTGTGCTTCTTGGTAGCCCTACCTAAATTCACAAAGAATTCCCAATGCTAACAATGAACCACGCAACTCAGAGGCAATTAAAGCTAACTAAACAAATAGCCCATGCTGCTCTATGGATTTTAAAAAGAATTAACATCTGTCTGAATTATTTATATTGTTTACCTATTGGAAGAATGTGAGCCTGTAAACAATGGATGATTTTTGAACTGCAAGGAGGAAGAAACTTTTTCACAGCATACACTTGTCAGTTGACATCTCCTTGTCTATTAACTTGAATTATAATTTTGAATTTTTATTCTGAAAACTACTCAATCTTTACATGAAAAACTATAAAAAGCTTGCAAGAAAGGTATTGAGGAAACTTGTCTACCAGTTAGAACTCTATGCCAGAGTCATAAAATATAAGGAAACTCTTGGTTGTGTCAGTTCAGGATTTAAAAAATAAAAGCAAAAAGCTTTACTGGTGCTCTAAATGTGTATATATATACTGCTCTCCTAGTATTAGAACTATACTGCTTTGGAGAGTTGATCGAGCAATGAACAATTGCTGAAGTAATTGTGAATTAAGAACTGTTTGTTTGTGAGAGACTTGCTCCTTCTCTGGCTGTTTAAGCAAAGGGAGTTGTTGCTGAGACCAGTTGTGACTTTGCCAGAATTCAGTTTTTATCTGCTTTACCTTTGTCAGTCAGAAGCTTGCTAGGAGATTCATATCTCTGTACTGTGGGCTACCCTGTCTGTGACACTGCTGTGTGTCACATGGCAATTAGCAAAAAAGGTGAGCAAGGTGGATAGCTTATATACGGAGAGAAATAAGAAGTGAGCAGAAGTAAGAAAAGGGCCCTGTATTTAGTAATATCTTATGTGTGAAGGGAAAAACATAAAAGAAATGCAGCAATCATTGGGAAGTTAAAACCATTCTGATAATTGTAAGAGAATTGCCGTATTGCCCCCCCACCCCCAATCCCTTTAGTGCTTCCCTCATCCTGCCCTTCTGTGTATACTTGTCAGGATCTCACTTCTTATTAAACCTCCAATTAAGATTTTATAAAAAGATAAAACCGGATCAAGTGAAGCATTCTCTGTGAGGCCATGCTTCAGTTTCAGTGACATTGATGAGTCACTCAGCCTGACTCTGAGGGTTTATCAGATCAGGAGAACTGCTCTCTGTGGGAAGGACAGCCTTGCTGGGCGTGTAATCTCCCCACAAAACAGCTAATTGCAACAAGCTTTGGTTTTCTTAGCATGAGAGATGCGGGTATCTTGAAACAATAATTAACCCCTCCCTGTCCCGGGACTTTGCATCTTCTCCTTTCATCACTAGAGGGCAATATTTTCTTGCTTTTTGCCAGACAGCACCTGCTTTCACCTGAACTCACAGAGCAAACAGCCCTGTGCTCATACTCTTTCCAGAAGGGCCTCAGAAATCATCGAGGCACACCAAACACTTTAATTAAGACACTTCTGTTCTTATATTTAATAAATATAGTAAAAATAAACAGGATTTCTGTTCTAAGAAATCTGCTGCTAAATCGCATTGAATACTTACCAAATGTCTCAGTCAACAGCTGTACCACAAGAGGAATTGCATGCAAGGAGACCTAAAATTGCACATTTTTCCTCACTGTTCTGTCTTGCTGGATCTCTTGTGTACTTGCATGGCAAGCTGTCACTTGAACCAGTTCTTCACTGTTACTATTGCTTTTATTGCTAAAATATGAAAAGCCCCTGACTTTATGCTAGACAAACGTTTATCCTACATTAGTTAATACAAATATCACTGCTAAAAATATCTCCTACTTATCTAGAATAGTTTGTAGTATCTAGTTATATAGAAGAGTACATCTGTTCAATGTGGATGTTATAGCAAGAACAAGTATTCACAATTATCTAGGTGCGCAATATTAAGATTGATAAGAAATTTGAACTTCCACATGGGAACCTGGAATTGGAGCAGATCCCCTTTTAAATTGTGCATTGTGTTTGAACTGCTCAGTTGAAGTGATTATATTGTTCAGTAAAAAAAAAAAGTGTGAAGTAATTAAAGTTTATGAAAATAAATCAGCTATATTAGCCATTAGTGGGACATTTTCCAAGGCATAATTGGAAGTTAAGTGCTGTTTGTGCCTTTGAAACTCTCCCCCATAAAGTTCAACAGCTTTATATTCACTCAGAAATTCAAACTTCTTTAGAGTGTATCTGTGCTGTATTAATTTGAAAACATGAAAATAGGCCATCTTTCGTAATTATCATTGCTAATGTAGTTTCATTCTAGAAACTGGTGTTTGAGGTCACTGGTCAGAATTCACTGGCTCTTCAGGGGCAAAATCTAGAGCCGGATACACTTGATCAAGGAATTCAGGTTACAATCATCCAGACTTGGCCCTTTAGTGGATTTCTGGCTTGTGTTTCGCAGACATCCTAGACATTTCTGTTGTACAGAAATGGTACAATTCTGTTGTGATGCCATAGCCATGTGCAGGAAGAGTAATTTTTTTTAAATTAAGGCAGCCAAAGGAAAACAGAAGTTTTTAAAAAATCTCTTCCTCTTTTCTAAATAGTACTTGCTGCTTCCCCATACAAATGCATTTGATTAAAGCATATTGATATTGAAGATGATTGGGAGATCAGGGCTCAAGAGCTGAAAAATGGTAGCACTGTAGTGAAAAGAAACAACCTCTTATTAACACCATGTGCTAGCACTGCATCAGGAATTAAAGCTGACTCTCTCATGGCCCAGTTTCTGAATATGGACATTCTCAAAGTGCACTGTAATTTTTAATAAGCATCTCGACCAAACTGGGTGCAACTAGTTGATAGGGAAACATAGACATTGCGGAATGCAGCTACATATTGCAAAATCAGTTAGCTATTAATTGCTAATGAGGGATCACTGTAGTAATGAAGTTATTGCTTGGATGAATAAAAACAACTTGATTAAGAATGAGGGTTGCTGCCTTGCATCATCAGGAGAGAGATGTGATACGTGAGTGGCCTGGTGCAGGCATGAGGACAGCAGCAGGTATCTGATGTCGGGCTGCCAGCCTGGGCAAAGGGCAGGGAGAGCACTACTTCACAGGGCTATCAGCTTGTATCCTGTCCTTGTAGCTAGGCTAAGGATCTAGCTGGCTTATGAAAAGCGGAAATCTTGGTTAACACCAAATAAACGGTTATTTTTATCCATGCTGTTGATCAATTGAATAGGCTTCACATCTGTAACAGGTTAAAAGTGTGTTTCTGACTACAGGCTTATGTAGAGGAGCAGTGCACTCGATGCAATATGGTAATTTCTGGCTGCCTCTTTGTGCCAGTGCAATGCTGCGTGCAACGCTCTGTGGGTAACTCATCTGGAAACAGGCTGGGATCTCCTCTCATCGTATTCCAGTATAAATCAGAAGTCATTATGTTTTTATTTTCTATATATAAAACTTCCCTTTAGGCTAAAAAATTAATGTAAACTCTTTCTTCCTTTCCTTCCTTTCCAAGCTTATACGACTGCTGCCATTTGTTAGCAGCCTAATGATCCATAATACCGACTTACTACTCCTTACGTGTGACTGCTCATTCAACACAGAAACAAGAATACTGATTTGAGTGAAAAATGACTCTTGTTGACCATTAGCAAAATGTAGGGTTTCTATTCACTGTGGAGAGAGAATAGACTTTTTTTCTTGGATTTCCAAGAGACTTCTTGCTAAGTTCATGAAACTTGGGTTCTTGAAAGATAATTTTTCAAGCTTAATCAAGTTACAACATGTTTTCTGTGACCTCTTAGCTCATACATGCGTTGATGCTGGCTGCTCTTGGCTTATCATATGTCTGTACAAAATGTTTTCACCTGAGGTAGGGACAGCTCAGCTGGCAAAAGGTGGTGCAGTTCTGACTTTGTTCTAACTCTGACAATCTCTGAGTGGAGAGGCTGCCCTACCTAGCACCTTCATCTCTTTTGTTTGGTTTCAATTCAAAATCATCTGTAAGTTTTTTTCATTATTTTCAGAAGTATTTGATCAGTCTATTAAGACAGCGAGGCTCTCAAGGTCTCAGGGGTACCTCAGGGTGTTTCTGGGCCCAGGCTCCCTCAGGCCGCATGTGCTGTGTGTGTAGGCCTCTGGTGGCTGGTCTGCTGAGAGGGCCATGCAGGGGCTGGGTGGAGCCAGCTAAAATGGCAGAAGTGGTGTGGAAGAAGGCCTTAGGTAGGATTTGGTGGTTGGCGCATGAGAAGGGACACGTGCTCCACCGGTCAGCTGGCTGCAGTCAGCTCTGCTTGCCTGCAGGCTGGGTCTGCGGCCTTGGACTGTGGGGCGTGCCTGGTGGTAGTCGCTGAGATGGTGGTCCGCCTCAGGAAGAGGTGGAGAGACTGTGAAGCATCTGGGAGTCCAAGAGTGTAATACATCAGTGGTGCTCTGCCCTCGCTGGTATGCACAAACTGGCCTGGCGTAGACATGACTAAGGCAGGTCTGGTGTCTGATCTGCATCAGGATAAAGGCAGCATCTGGAGGGGCACCAAGGAGAGGAAGGAAACTAGTACTACACAGAGTTGTAAAAGGAGCCCCTGTTCGTTCACTCAGCTTCCATTAGAGAACAGATATGAGGCTCTGGGTGTGGTAGATGAGGGGTGTGAAGAGGTGTAAGAAGAGGTATCCATGCAAGTTCTCCTACCAAGGCCCAAATCAACAGGCTCCCTCCTCCCCTCCTCATAGCAAGTAAAGCAACAAGACCGGCACTGTGAAGAAACAGCAGCAAATTACATTCTCAGGTGACTCCCTCCTGAAGGGAATGGAGACTTCCATTCTTCTCCATTCAGACCTTCTGCAGACCAAGCCTTCTTCACAGAGAACGTTGCTACCTCCCCAGGGCTCAGATTGGAGAAGTCAACAAGTAAGATTTTGAGTTTAGTACAGCCTTTAGATTATTACCTACTCCTGATCTTTTATGTGGGAGCCAATGAAGTCATGACAAGAAGTCTGAGGTTAGTCAAAGATTTCAAGACACTGGAAAGATAGCTAAAGGGTTCACTAGCACAGGTAGTATTTTCCTCAGTTCTCACTGTAATGGGAAGAGACAGGGAAAGAACCAGGTGAGCCCAGGTCATTACTGCCTGGCTTCAACTTCCAAGATGTTGAATGTAATATTTCATGATATTCCCAGTTTACAAGTGTAAATGCCAAGTTCTGCACCTGGGAGGGTGTAATGCTGGACACAGGTAAAGACTGGGAGATGAGTGGCTGGAGAGCAGCCATGTGGAGAGCTGCTCTCCTTGAGGGTGGTAGTTGACAGTAGGCTCTATGAATCAGCAGTGTACCCTAGATGCCAAGAGGGCAAATCACAGTTTGGGGGTGCATTAAACACAGCATAGCCAGATGGTCAAAAGAGGTGGTTTTTCCACTATATCTAGCTTTGGAGTTGCCTCACCTTGAGTATTTTGTGCAGTTCTGGGCTCCACGACATAAAAAGGATGCTAAGATATCTGAAAGTGTCCAGAGGAGGGCAACAAAGCTGGTTTTAAAAAAAAAAAAAAAGCTGGAAGGCATGTCCTGTGAGGAGAGGCTGAGGACAGTTGGGTTGTCTAGTCTGGAAAAAAGGAGGATGAGAGGCAACCTCACTGCTCTCTGCAACTTCCTGAAGAGGGGACATGGAGACAGAGGTGCTGATCTCTTCTTGGTAACCGATGGTAGAAGGCATGGGAATGGCACAAAGCTGCACCAGACCAGCTGTTAGGAAAAGTGTCTTTGCCCTGAGGGTGACCAAACACTGGAACAGGCTTCCTGAGTAATATACTTTAACTTTTGGGTAGCCCTGAAGTGGTCAGCCAGTTGGACTTGATGATCTTCATAGGTCCCTTCCAATTGAACTATTCAAATTATAGCGCACCTATAATATTGTGTGATTCCAGAAAGCAAAATGACGGTCAGAGGTTGAAGTGGATAATCAGTGAACGCAAAGCAAAGATCTTGAAATACCTCAGCATATGCACTGAGTGAAAGCTAGCATGATCTTATGCATGAAAGAATACTTGGAAACCAGCTATTTGACCCTTCTGACTTCCAAGGTTCTTTGACTTTAAACTTTATTGGGTGAATTCAGAACTTGAAGCTTTGAAGAAAAAAATGCTCCCTGGCTGAAGGGCAGTTGTAAGCCTATTTGAAGATAGTTTTACACATACATATTCTCACATGTGTGCACATATGCAAACACCTCTTACCACATATACATGGTAGCTGGGAAATGTGGTATAAAGAAATGCTTAGGGAGTCTCTTAACTCTTGTCTTGATAAAGTAGATAACATCTGACAGATGCAAACTAATTCATGCAAAGCTAACATTTGGTCTCACTCTAGGACCAATAAAATGTTGGTTTATTTTTGTAATGCTTAGTGTTGTTGAGTGTGATTTGAAGCATATTAATTGAGAGATTTTATTTATTTTGGTGCTTTACTTGTCTTTTTACTAAGTAGGGGAATTGTGATTAGAGAGAGCCTGGTAATAATCATCATCTCTACTCCTTCCTTTTATGCTTTTGAAGTTGTGCAGATAGCCACTGCTGACTCGCCCCAAGTTCCACCTTCTTTAACATATACGGTAGCTGTACTGTCATAACATAAAAACAGACATATTTTGTTCTCATTAATGTATGATCCGAAGTTGCTGACTTGCCAAGTGTTTTTTCTTAAAGCTACTAGTCTAAAAATTATCAATAACCTCTGCTAATGAGACCTCCCACAAAGATATTCTATGTGAATCAGTGGGACACTTTTACAAATGTGCGCTAGTGAGACTATAAGGATGGATTGTTCTTTTGGCAAATCTTCCCTCATAGAATTTTTGTCTCCTTTGATTCTCCAGCCCATGTGTAACATCTCATGTTGCTTAACTCCTGCTAGGAATTTCTATTCCAGGACTTACCCCAACCTCACTTCTGGCAAATGTTGCCCTGTGTTCAGCCTTGGCCCTGACTCATTAACTTTCAGCAGTCTAACAGTTTGGACCACCCAGAAATGCACATGAATATCTTATGTGTGATGTTTCAATGACCTGTTTTAGAACATATGTGGTTGCAATGTTTCTTTAAACTCTATTTTTCATGAGTGTCTGGTATGAAAGCTCCTAGAAATCAGTGATATAATTATGGTCTTTGGAGAACTATAGGGTATGAAGGGGGGGAACATACGTTTCCTGTTTCTTGACAGAGTAGCGCTGATCACCGTTGCAATAAGTATGTCTTAATGACCAGGTACACATCTTGTTCAGTTCTAAAAATGTCACATTGATATAATAATATATCACTATATCATAATATACGAAAATATACATAGTATTTTGATGTTATCCATCTGAAAACCTTAGATATGTGGTAAGACCTCATTTAAAAAAAAAAAAAAAAAGAATTCTCCTTGACTTCTCTGACATCTATTGGTCTTGCTTGATTAGTGGTAATAATGTGCATCCCTTCTCACCAGTAATTTACCAAAAATTCAAAACAAAAATATCATTATTCTTGGGTACAGGCCTGACTTATCCAAGGTCATTTGGCAGACCCATGGCTGAGCTGGAAACAATAGCCACTTGCTCTTGCATAATGCTATTCTTCAACTGATAGTTTGTCTTTAACAACCCATGTGAGATCTGTAGAAAAGTAACTGTACTGCCAAGGGTGAAAACGAAGATTTTGAGATACAGACTGAATGTCAGAAGCTTACTGCTTAAGCCACGATGGCAGAGCCAAAATGTCATGGCAGAAAGTTGTGGCTGAAAATGGAGCAGATGTTTCTATGTTCCAAAATTGTATGTGACCTACAGGATCAAGTTCTGGGAGTTGATTCTTGCTTTCCAGTGGGATTAATAGAGAATACAGGTGTAATGAACATCCTGTGATTGCGCTGGACCTTCTGAATGAAGCTGATGAATAACAGCAGGCTTTAAGTGTTTCCCTAAGACAGCCTGCAAAACATTTCTCCTGACCTGATGCAGCAAATCTGATCTCGCTTGGTTAATGGCTCTTCATCGCTTTTTCAATTCATAGTTTAATGCCTCGATGAAAGCCGATTTGAATTCATTTAAGTTTTCATATAAAACTTTTGTGAGATATTGTATCAGATGTTTTATTACGGTCCATCTATTCTGTTACCATTGTCTACTTTTATAAGGCTGTCAATTAGCAATGCAGTTTCAACAGAATGATTTGTGCTTTGAATTCAGCCGAGACACAATATTTGTGCAATATAATGGCTGCCTAACTAGAACTCCTTAAAGTCAATCAATGCAATAATCAAACTCTGCACAGTTTGTTTGATAGGTTATGAAAGTTAAGACATAAACAATATTTTAAAAAATATTTTTCTATAATTCTATAATATTCTAAGTAACTGCAGGTCTGTATTTTGAAAATTTGCCAAAGATCATAAATTTGCTGGTTAGCTATTGAAACTTTAGTTTTTGGAGGCTTCCTCCACAAAATAGATCAAAATTTCCCTTCTTAACAAAGAAAGAGTCACTTTGTCTACTTGGTGTAGTCACAGGCTCTGACTAGCTTACTAGAATATGAAGTTTTTAGCCTTTGTATATTTTTTTCATACTTAATGCTTGCCCACGTTTTCTGTTTTCTTATTGCTGTAATGGGACCTAGAAACATTGTCTTTCATATAGACAATTAAAATGTCTTGACCCTCATATCAATGACAAGATTTCACTAAACGTTTTGTGGTGCCTGTATGCTGTCACAGGCACTAGTTTTGAGAAAGTCTGATGTGGTCACATCTGTGCTAGGTACAGGGAGGCCACTAACTTATTTTAGGAAGACTACTGCTGTCACATAGTAATGATCTGTTACTCACTGCAAAGGAAGTCTATTTAAACCCAGATAACAAAGACTTTGTACATAAATCCTTAGAGCAGCAAGTTTACCATGTGAAATTTAATCAGTGGTTTATTCTAAGTTTATTCAAGCCAGGTTCCAGGCAGGTAGAGGCAGTTTTCAATCTCCAGTTACATTAATAACAGCTTCCTATATTTATTCTTTACATAAATTCTATTGGAGTTCCCTTTCCCCATCTTTCTCCTCGCTGGCTGAAGGGTTTTGTTATTATTGAGAGGATTTAGTAGAAAATAGGTAGCATGGTCAGTGAGCTGGAGCAAAAGCAAATCTTTCCTGGAAGATCACTGAAGTAGTAGTGCAAGGATATGTGTAGCCAGGGTCCCTCCTTGCACCTCCCAGATGGCTGAAAGTCTGGATCTGGTCCCAGCAGCCTCTGAGAGCAAATGTGTGGATGAGAGCATCATCTAAGCCATTGGCACTGGCCAGAGGTGTGCAGGCTAATGTGGGTAACCAAGAGTCTGAAGATTTTGGTTCTTTTAAGCTTTTTAAACTCTTTTGAAGTTGAGAGATCATTTTTTTTTGGGAACCAGTTATGGCTGCACTTATTACTGTTGTCAGTAAAACTAATCTAGATAGAGAAACTTCACATACTAAAAGTATTACAATGCCCAACAGACTGTTTTTCGCTTCAATGTGTTTAAGTAATTCAGACATTGCCAAGGAAGTCTTATGGAAGATGTTAATACAGATTCAACTTCAAAAAAAATCTTGAAATGATTGCATAGGTGGTGTTTGCATATGAAGAAGGAAAACGTGATGGGAGGACAAGACTCAGAAGCTGAAGTGTTGAATTCTGTCTTTGCCACCGGTATCATGTATTGCCCCCTGCGGCTTTTTCAGTAATTCAGCTTTCCCACCTATTAGCTTGCAAAATTTTCTAAGATGATTCATGTCTGTTTCAAATGTATAGAGTAATTATTACAGACAGTTCATTTAGGAAACCCAGGGCAGAATTTGTACTTTCAGGTGTACGTGCCAGTGAATTACAGTGCTTGCTTCCTTTACCTTATTATTATTTGTACCCTGACTTAATTTCCCGGTTTCTTTCATTGTTTGGTGGTACTTCTGAGAGAAGCCACTTTCAGTCAAGTGGAAGAGCTCTTTTGAGATTTCTGTTGTCGTCTGTAACCTATAGATACTGTTTTTCTTCTGGTTCGAAACAGAAACAAACGTTTTCTTTCAAACAAGCTATTCTTTGTTTTGTCTAGATAAAGTTGAATTTAGAAATGCCACTGGTAGGATAAGGGTCCTACTTGGGAATTCAAGGGATTTTTTTGTTGAGTCACACTAAGCTCACAAACTGGAACTAGAACTAATACCATTAGAGTTATTTGATAGAATACAGAGGCTTTGACTAACCTGTTTTGTGAAAAATCTCTGCTTATCAAACTACTGAGTCATTAACTTATTTTTGGAGGAGAAAAGGACAATTCAACAACAACAGAAAATCCAACCAGTAATGTAAATCTTTCTACCTGAATATACTGCCACAGCACCAGGCTAGGATTACAGTTCTGTTCCTTTATCTATTTTCTTTTATGGATTGGGCTTTCCAGTATGTATCTCCAGGATGCATCTTGAAAGAAGAAATCCAGCCTGGCACTTTGAAAGGGACTTCCCTTATGAAAGGGACTTTTGAGCCAACAAAATCACGTCCTGAATGTAAGTTTTGCATGAAAAAAATATTTTCCATGAAGGAGAAAGTGCTTTCTGAGCTGCTTTTAGTTAAAAATCTGAATATGTGGAAGGACTGCTGCTGACTCATGCTGGCATGTAGATGTCCCTATCTCCAGACCTGATAAGGAGTTGGTCTTGTTAGTGTCTGAGTTTAAGCTGGGGCCTGGACACAGTATTTTGATGCACACAATGCTGGCTTCGCAGACAGCGCATACCATGGAAATACCCTGATCTTTAATTGTGATTTTTTTCTGGTACAAATTGAACTACATGCACCCCTACAGGTAATTTAGAAACAGTGAGATATGGGGAAACAAGACTCAGATGGTATTGTTAGTAGACGTTCTGGAATCACTGCTTTAGTCAGCAACAAGTTAGACCCTAGGATTGAGGAAAGGTTGGTATATCAACTCAAAATGCACCTGGACCCTTAGCTGCTGATGGTATTTATTGGCTTTTACAGTGCCTTGTGCACTAAGGGATTGCAAACTGTGCACACCTTTGGTCCTACTATTGACAGTGCAATAGTATTGGGTAGAACAGTGAAACCATTTAAAGTGTCACAACAAACTAATAATGAATTAAAATGCCCTAGCTCATTACGCCAGTGATTTAGGTAAGCAGAATGTAGGTAGCCTGGCACAAATATCAAGGTAGATGGTTCTATGTTTTTATTAAAAAATAAAAAATCACAAAACTGAAGGCTTTCAAATCAAAAGCAACCAGTAAGTTTAATTCCTGTATCTCACCCAGAAACCCAGACACTACTACATTTTCCTATTAGGTCTAAAAAATTCTATGAAACACTGACCACCTGCCTTCCCCTCTGTGGTTTAGGGGGTGATAAATGTCCGAATGAGGAAAAATAAATTAATTCAAAGAATACCGTGAAGCTCTGGAGCTCAAGCTCTGTCCTTTTCACAAAACATGGGTCCCATGTACAAGGAAAGGATGGTGGATAAAGCATCCCCTAAACTAGAACATAGGTGGGTGCGTATTTCATGACAGACTGTTTTAACTTTCCAAACAGTAGCCTCTTTTATGACCAGCAGCTGCTATTAATTATTTAGCAGAACACTTAGTTATACACTAAAAGCTAAATGCGGTCCTTTCAGTGACAGCCTGGCGGAGTGCAGGTTGAAATCTGGAGCTGTGGATAGTCCTTCAGGAGGATGTGTCTCATGCAGTTTTGCTCAGGGAAGAATCCCTTCGCCATCTGCTGTGTCTCTCTGGTGATGTATAAGCACGGGAGATTAAAACCCAGCCATTAGTAAAACTCTATAGCTGCAGGTGCAACTGGGTGGCTGATGCTTGTCTCATCTTGTGACCGCTTAGGGACAAAGTTGCACAATTGTCCTGCCTGAAATTCTCTAAAACTAACCTTGCTGGTGGCCCAGCTGGGTGCAAAAGCACGTGCTCACTAAGTTTGGCTATACTGTGGTCTGGGACAAATGCTTCAGCAGCTATATGTAAACATTTTGAAGCTGCTGTCTACATTACGCTGTCGGTATTGGGGCTGCCCTTCAGACTTCAGAATACCTTGTTGTAGCAGGCTTTGAGGGAGGGAAGAAACTTGTGTGACAAACACCGTGTGATGTGAGGGAGGTAAAAGGAAGACTTAGGTCACGAGAAACAAACCAGAAATTCAGCAGGCTTTCTCCTAGTCAAGCAAGTAAGTTGAGTACAGCTTTTATTTCATCTCCCAGGTAAGAAGAGGGAGCCCCTTTCTTCTTGCTATTTTTTTTCATAAAAGAAGCCCATCCTGCTCTGACTTCTCTATTTGCTCTAGTTCCCCAAAAGACATCCCTGCAGCATTGGAGGGAGGATTAATTTCCTCCAATTGCCTGCACTTGGGGAAAGCAGCTGTGACCCTTCCTGTAGCCAGAGAGAAGGAAATGGGTTTTAATACTTCTTTGCTCCTTGCAGATCAAGTTTAAAACATCTTATCACAATATATTACTTCTGGTGCCAATGTGTTTTCTTCATCCAATACTGACATGGTTTCTACACTGTTGTGCTGTTACCATGTGATTCTGGTAGCATTACTGTTTAGGTAAAATATTATTCATTTTCTATAGCAACTGTTAATTTCAGAAGAATCTGTGATTTCATTGTAATAATTATTACTGACAGTAGTTGTAATAAATGTTTTGGATTGACGTGCATAGCTTTCATTTTCTTCCAGCAGCTGATTTTTTTTATAGTTCAAACAATTTTTTAAATTTAAATGTTGACATAGATAAAATAAATTCCTTATTTATTTTGCATTCTTCTGCTTGGCTTCCACTCCATGAAGGGCATAACTTTAACATCTCAACAGGAGAAAAGAGCCTTGTTGCTGTGATATGACTATTCTTCTGTCTTTCTTGAAATGTGAGACAAGACACTTTAATGCTCCAAGCAAACTCTAGCACAGAGACAATCCTCCTCCTCCTCCTCCTCCTCCTCCTGTAGCGCAGCCCCTGGGTGCTGGCTCCTTGCTCTGCTCCATCTGCTCTGGTCCTCAGCTTCCTCCCAGGCCTGAGAAGAAGGGCTCTGTTTGGCCGCCACCTTACACTCTACTCCTCGATCCTTGCAGGCTGTTTCACAATAGGGCTCCCCTCACCTTGGGAAGTGTGGAGAGCCCTCAGCTCATCTTTAGGTCCGTGCTCTGTTCCTGATATGACTCCACAGGCTGGGGAAATCACATCTTTCCGCACAACGCAGAGTTACCTTTTCCTTCGGTCACCCAGACCCCAGCCTGACGTGCTTTGCTGCTCATAGTCTAGTGTTTGTTTTGCTTGGAAAGGTCCCTTTACAGGTGTGGAGAGCAGTTTCTTGGATGTGCCTAAAATGCTGAAGCATTATTAAAGCTTTGCAAAGCAAACGTCTGTGTATACATGCAGCTGAAGCTCAGCCAGCCCTATAGACATAAGGGCTTGCAAATCAAAATTGTTTGTGGGCTAAATCAGATTTGGAACAGAATGATTTTATTATTATTTTTTTGGTTAAAAGATTTCCTCTTTTATTGCTTGTGGAAAAATAAAATGAGAAACTTTTATTTCTGGTGGATAAGGTTAAATGTCACTTTTTTTCTGTTTATCTGAAAACAGTCATGACTTGCTGGTAACTTATCAGCATTTTCTTTGATCAATATTGCCCAGAGTTTGTAATATGTGGCCATGTTTTCCTTAAGCTGTCTAAGAATTCCTGTATAGTAAGGCTTCAAAAAATAATCTTTACTATTAGCATATTTCCTGTCCCCCCACTCATACTGAATGATAGTTGAACTCCAGAGCTCATGATTCCCTGCATGCTGCCAAAACAGCTGTGATCAGTGCCACTACAAAGAGCAATGTAACAGCTATCACAGCCTCTAGACATCCATAAAGTTTTAATATGACTTCCAGAACTTTATAGTGTGAGTTAACAAGGTGTTCAGGCAGAAGTGTCTATATACTTATATATACATGCAGGTGGCCAGTGACTCAAGCATAATGCTCTATGCTTAAAGCTAATACTTCTGATAAGATCTACTCCCATAAAGAGGAAGATAGAGCATCATCCCTCTAGCCTCACAGAAAACAGTGGTGTCAACAAGAAATCAAGCTACTCCTGCTTTCATTTCTGAGGCTTTCAGATACAAGGCATTTATTATGAATCAAAAATGGCCCAGCTCTGAGGCTCAAAAAGCCTGAAACACAGTCTTAAACTTCTGCATGGAGCAATGCCATTAGGCATATCTAATCTAATTGAGCTTGTCATATTATTTGGATTGATAAGGTTCAGAAGAAAACTGAAAGCCAAGAATTTCCTTAGTTAAATGCAACTTGGCATTTTCCCCCGCGCTCTTCTTTAGAGCAGCATTTCAGAAAGCAAATCAGACAGTGCAGCTTGGCTGATGGTAAAATGTGCATGATGAAAGTATGCAGACATGATAGGGCAAGACAGGGAAGCACCTGGCAGCATTGCCAACTGTGTAAACTTTATGAGCAAGGAGACTCTGATATTATTCCCCAAGCTGAACATCTTTTAGCAGAAGGATCATCATTTAAACAATGCTGAAGAAACTAGATGAAAATTACTGAATGCTATTTTTCTTTGGCTGTGATAACCTTCGGACTAATGAAGTAGAAAAGGCAGAATAAGCTGCTACACAGGATAGGCCAAATTCTGAAACGTTTATAGACAGTGAGGGAGAGTCTGCTCAATGGGATTAGGAGCTGCAAAAGTTGGTTTAAAAGAAAAAAAGTAAATTCCCCAGGGAAAAGAGAATTAAGGATCATGGCTTCTGTATGTATGTATGGTTACATTAGGGTAGCGCTTGTAGAGAGAGACTTACTTAGCCAGCTCTAAACAATTCTCCTTTGAATGTTTATTCCCAGCGGCGATGACTTGGAGTCGGTGTGTCAGCTGTAAGATAAAAGCGCTGGGTTGCCTCTGTGGTCTGACTGTAGTAATCTGAGGAATAAATGCTGATTTCTTTGCTTTACCTCTTTCTGCCTGACATATTCCCTGCTTCCATGCCACAAATGATCATGCTGTTTTAAAAAATGTTGCTGATGGATGTTGTTTGGAAACCAAACTGCTGGAACAGAGCAGACCTCCATGTCTTGGCTTCCTCACAGTACAGTTACTCTTACTTTAAATAGTGCATGTTTACTACGTACCCATAGTAAGCTTTCACATTGTCATTTTAATGCACTTGTTTTGCTTAACTTTGACTGCTAGATGGTAGCAAACAAAAGCAGACTGTATGGAGCAGACTAAAGAACTACAACCTTATTTTTCTTTTTCCCTGTCACCTAACTTCCAGTGCTCTAACTTTGGTGCTCTTTCACATATTTTGGCAGACGACTATTTCCCCTCAGTGTACATCCATCTATTTACATCCAGGGCACTTGCATGCGAACAGGGCAAAGACCGCAAACTTTGGAAAAAAATCCTTTGAATGCCAGGCTGTAGGCAGCTTTCTGAAGTACTCGCTGTACACAAATAGGTTCTAGGCAGACTATTTAGACTTTGTAGGTATCATACCTGTTCAAGAGCTGGAATCTGAGTACATGTACTGTCTGTACAGTAGCACCAACACGCACCCAGAAGTACAGGCTAACGTAGCAATACGTGCAGAAGCTGAAGAATAGCTTACCTAGAGAAGAATTTCCTTTCCTAGTGTGCAGGAAAGAGACATCTGCTATTCAAATCTGCTCCCATGGCTCCAGGTAAGCTAGAGAGAGTTTGCGATTGATAGCTGCTGTCTGAGCGGCATCCCGGGAAGGCTCCTCTTGCTCCAGCCCCAGAAACTGAACTCTGCCGGCACAGTCACATCTCTACACACAGGCTGTCCTCTTCCAAACAAGCGGCCAGCTGGAATGATTCAAACCTCTGCTCAGCGCACCGTTAAAACGCAGCTTCCTTCTCGGACGCGGGGATTACACCAGGGAGCAGCCGGAGCGCAGCAAAAAGGCTGCGAGAACTCTTGCACCACCCGAACCCCGGCCGCTCCGGTTACTGGTGCCGGTGCCGCTGCCGCCGCCGCGCCTCCTGTTTGCTGTAGCCAGCCTCCCTCGCCCTCACATCTCCACGAGTAGCGAGGTGGCTTCGCGGGGCGGTGATTGGCAGCAGCAGCCAATTCCTCCCGCTGATCACCCCCGAGGCTTCCAAGGACTCGGAGCTGCTCTGATGTCACGCCGCCGGGGGGGAGGCTTCACGCCAGGCTGCCGCGACGGAGGCTAATTCGGAGGTGAGCTGCGTCCCCCCCGCACCGCCGCGACGGATTAGATGCTCCGGGAGGATTTGCACGGTCTGTCATTGTGCAGTTGGACCACCTCTCCTCCCGCCCAAAATGCAGGAGGAAAATGCCGCTCGCCGCTTCCGATTTCGCAGCCGGAGCTTGCAGCTGAAAGCCTGGGAAAAAAGGAAAAGTTGAAGGAGTCATTTTGCTGGAAGGACGGGGAGTGCTCCAGGCGAGTGTGTGAGGGGAACCCCGGCACCCCCACCCCATCCCCAAATGCTAAAGGAGGCTCCAGAAAATCACAGTACCACAAGGCTTCTTGGTTCATACTCTTGCTGGGTCACTGATAAGATCACCTGGCACAACAATGGTTGTTTTTCATGCAACAGTGTAGCACGATCAAAATCAAGGAAAGGTCACCCAGCAAGCCGGTTACAAATGATCTCACTGATACTACCTTTGGGTGGATTCCAGCAAACTAGTGGCACTTGAAGGTGCAAAGCATTTTTTCCTAATGTATGCAACGCAAATTCCACCTATTTGTTGCATAATTTCTTGTTAAAATACTTTATCTCTTCCAGCTAAAGCTTAAACCTACACCCCCAGCCAAGACACAGGATTGTTATGCAACTTTCTAGAGTGAAATTATATTATAGAGGAAAACCTGAGCACTTCCTATGTTAAAAGAAATTAGATTTGATACCAATCTAATTTTCAATTTTTGCCAGCTTGACACCTTTCACTCCAGAACTGTTCTTTGTGTGGTACACCTCAGAATTGAAATTCAGCCAATTCTGTGCAACAAATGCGAGGAGAAAATAGTTTTGTTCAAGGAGACTGGAACAAACCCATTCTGAGATGATGAATGATGCTGTAAACTCAGATTTGAATCATAGGAGGGTCAGCTCAACCTTTCATGTTTCCAAAATAGTGTAAATAAATGGTGTTCCATGAATTTTACCATTTACATCCTTCAGCTAGGACCTTCTGCATGAAGAACTATTTACTCTGTGTGAATATCCAAGTTTCAAAGATGGTAGCTACCCCTGACTGTGGACTAATTTATTCCTTATGGCTAAACTAGAAACTGAGGGAAAATTAAAATTCAAAGTATGTCTGAGTCATTTCCTGCGATTTCTAATTACAAAGCACTCACTGGGGTCTTTTTAAAATTCCTCACACCTATGGCTGACTCTGGATTTGGGATTTATTTTCCAAATTATTGTTGGGAAGGTCAGGGGTTGGGTTCCTATGAGACCTGGCTGGTGAGCAGGTGCCTCCTTGTATCCTGTGTGAACACTGAAACTTCAGCCAGGCAGTAAACCAAGATCTCTGATTCAAGTTAGGGATTCTTTTGCCAGCATAAGGAGTTGTGGTGCAATGGGGTGAAACCCACAGAAAAGTGGGAAATTCCTATTACTCATCCCACTGCCACAGTTGCATGAGAAGAAAGCCTGGTGATGTTTATTCCTCTTGCTGCTGGGCTCTCAGCTGCGCTCAGAGCATCAGAGGCATCTCCGTGAGCGGGCAGGCTTTGCTGCGGGCACAGATGCGTGTCAGGATGGCTGCCAGCTGCTGCCAGGTGTGGCGGGAGCAGCGGTCTGCCCCTTTGAAGCCACGGCGAGCCAGCGGAGCTGCTGCCGCAGATGCTCCCAGGGCAGGCCAACAGCCAAGCGGTTATGCATCCCGTTGGCAGCGTGTTTTAATTCAGATGCTAAAGTCACTCTTTGAACTTAAAGCCTTGGCTTAATAGGGTGCACCACGAGATGAATTCTACATGAAGAAGCGTGGCTGGTGATTTGCGCTGCCTCAGTATCCGTTTGCTTCGTTAGAGATTCGTTTTAAGTGGAGCATCAGGTGACTTACTGCAGTTTCTTGCCAGGGTTTGCCCTTATTAGCAATGTACAGAAATCAGTTGGCAGAATTGCTCCCACTCTTTGTGCAGCCAGAAAAGCACACCAACTCTTGGGAAAAAGGCAGCGTACAACTTGCATTTTCACTTCTCTCTCCTTGGGGTAGTACTGAGAGGCGAACTCGTCTTGCTCAGATACAAATGTGCTCCGGTGTTGTTCCCTAGGATGTCCTGCCAATCATGATATCATTTTCAAGTTCTGCTTTAGGGAAAAATATCCCCGCCCCCCCCCCAAAAAAAAAATAGGCCAGCAAGAAACAGAAATGAAATATGGGTGGAGAGAGGGCAAAATGAGGTAAATCCTATTAATGAAGTACCATATCAATGAGATACCATATTATGCTGAAATCTTTGCCACAGGATGTGCGTTTCTCTGTATCTTACCTGCAGCACAGATTCTGCATTAGCTGATGGAAATTCTGTATTAGTTAATTATTGTGTGATTTATTTCTCCCATGTATAGGTAGCTAATCTAATTGCCTAGCCCTCCTATCTCAGTAGTTCAAAAGTTGTAGATGAAACCTATTAGAGTTTTGCCCCAAACCAGTATTACCTTTCAGAAACGTGCCTTTTTGCTTTTAGATCTGTGGTGTTTTTTGTGTGTGTGTGCACGCATGAGTTTTTTTTAACTTCAGCTCCTAGTGGAAGTGTGGCTTTGTTCTGTCCAAAAATTTTGGACCTTGCACACATTACAAGACATACAAATGTTTTACTTTTCTAAGCTTAGTGATTTCACACAGACTTTCTGCATAGCTTTGTGGATGTTAGGATGTTAAGACTTTGAATCTTTTTTTTTTTTTTTTTTTTTTTAAGGGGCACCTGCATTTACAGTAAGGGCAACTGCTGAAAATTCAGCATCCTTCTCCTATTTAGGTGCCTAAATCCAGACTGGTGTTCATAGCTAGCCGAAGTACTGTACTATCACTACAATGGCTGTGTACCTATTTTTAAGGTAGTTACCTTCATAGTGCATTATAAGGAAGAAAATACAATTCTTTCACTTCTGTGCTTAGAAATGTGATATAGAGCATGCAAATACTTTCCAAATTAGTATATACTATATGGTATCTCTCTTGTTCACCTTTCTGGGCTGATATAAAATGTTCACAGAACTATTTGGGCAGCTGTTGTGTTGTTGTTACGCAGAACTTCTGTTTTCTCTGATTGCCCCCAGTTTTCTCACCTGTTATTACCGTGCTCTGGTGCCACTTCAATAGATATTCCCTACTTCTCCTCTCCAAAACTGCCTTGCAGCACGAAGGCCTCACTTCAGAATGAAGTTGGCTGCAATACATATGAATGTCCCTTTCAGCTAAAGGCATCCGTATAGTCTTTATTGAAAGAAAGATGGCTTTTGACACTTGAGTTCATAATGAGTTTAAAGAAACAAAAAATGACTATGGCTCAAAGGACCAGCTTTTCCTTGAGCTGTGGAGACGTCTTAAACTTCCCTATAATTGAACAACAGTGTGGCTTTTATTAAAAACACAGAGCAGTTCCTCAGCTGGTGTGAACTGTCGGAACATCCGTTGATTTCAGAGGAACTATGACAACTTATGAGAGTTACAGATTAGTCTCTAATTCTCCAGCAGTTTCTCAAGATATGCAGAACTTAATTACACTCACATCAAAAGTGCAAGAAACATTAAGGCATAGCTGAATGTGTTGTTTTTTTTTTTTAATATTCAAGCATACATTTCATCAAGAAAAATCTGTCATTTTTTGTTTGGTTGGTTTTGATGTGTAATTTGTTTTTTTTAAAAAAAATCTGAATAGTTTGTCTCTCACCCAAAAGGTGTTAGAGGTTTTATACACTCAGCGATGTAGGGATGAAATATAGATACTCCTGGAGCTGAGTTTCATGCATCACAACTCAGCTAAGGCATTCCTGTCTTCTCCTGGAAGTGCCTGCCTTGTTGTGGGTTATTCTTATTTCCTGCATGGCAGTGGCGATCATGCTGCAAGTAGTCCACTTAAGCATGAAGCACTGATTTGAAACAACATCTACAGCAAAAGTACTACTAAGTCTTACAAGCAAAATAAAACAGATACGCAAAAATACGAACCGGGTTCCCTGACTGCTGGCTTTTTCCAGCAATACAGCTTCTATTATCCTCCCCTGTTGATGTCTGGACACATTTCTTCTGCAAATGATAAAGGTAAATCAGCACATACCAGTTTTGTAATGACCTTTATTTTAACCTTTCATATCTTTGTGAAATAATGTCAATATCCTAGTGTGGTTTAGTTCCTGTAAGGCTTTGGATGTATTAGTTTCAGAGTGTGTGTTGATATAAACTAATATTGAAATATCTGTTAAACTAACATACATTCATTAGCATGTAGCATTAGAGCTGTTCTGCATCTCCCTAATTACATTGCTATTTTATGTCGTAAGTGCTTACTCAACTACAAAAATATAAACTCTGGTCTTTTAAGTACTGTCATCAAGATACTATCAAAGCAAAAAATGAATTTCTTCTGGTCTGCCCGAAGCCTGATCTGCATTACCACTCCCTGAGTTATCAGCTCACTTTGACATTGAGAGAATCGCTCGCATCGTGTGAGAGAGAAGCATGTCTTTGCGCATCCTTAAAATCTTTTGGGCTCTTTCCCACTGCCTTCTGTACAGGGTCTTTCCTAGGTTCAGCTTGGGCCTCAGGTTGGTAGAAAGCCCCAGTGAAGTGAATGGGGTAGGCCTGGAAGTCAGAAAAAAAGGAGACCACGTGTTCATGCAGCGGCAGAGACTGGAGGGCTAGAGAGGGTTTCTGTTCTGCTCAGCCCCCTCGTGATTTGTGTTTGCACCTGTAACACCACAGCCTTTTCTCCTTTGGTGTGCTTTAATGAAGACTGTGCTTGTGACCTCCCCACTAATCAGCAAGCCAATTGCTGTTTGTAAATCTTCACAAACACTAGACTAAAAGCAGGGCCAGTTCATCACCCACTGACTGCCTCACGCAGAAAAGTTCAGTGCTTCTGCAGCTGCCTCCACCACACTGCAAACTGTAGCAAATGTGGGCATTTGCTGATCTAGAAACTGCGATAGCGCTCCTGTTTCCCTTTTCTGTGGAAGTACAAAGGATCATTTACCATATTACTTTCTCCTATGTGAATGATGAGGGTTGCCTTTCATCAAACTGTGGGCCAGAGGTGACCACGTAGTTTCTCTCTTCCCCAGTCCTGCAGCCGAGGAAATGCAGACAGCAGAAGTGTTGTCATCCTGGTGTGCGTCAGCTCGTTGCTGTTCTCCAGCACCCAATGGCAACACAAGTTCAGGTTGGTAAAGTGACTTATTTTAATGAGTAACACATTCTGTTCAGCATTACTTTACAGCAGCTCGAGGAACTCCTCCCAAGAAGGCTGTGTAGCATTCTCTTTTGCAGTGTAGACTTCAGCAGACTTATTTACTGCTTTCTGATAGTCTCCAAAGAGAGGAGCCTCCTAGAAGGAGTGAAGTGAGTCTAACAGCAGAAGTCCCTACTCAAAGGGTTACCTCTGTCATGGACAAACCGCAAAGATTTGCACTGATTTAGGATTTCTATAAAAGAGAAACAAGCCACCTTGACTTGCAGAGCAAATGTCACAAATGAGGAACAGGTGAAAAATGCGTAATTTGAATGTGTCCAGGGATGGAAGAAACCAAGCCAAGAGATTGGGCAATGCTGTTGGTGTGGAAGGACTCTTCCCTGCTAGGCCACTCTTTTGCTAAGGTCCTTTAAGGTCTTCTGCTTTATCCCAGTCCAAACTTAGCAAGGCTATTTTTGAAAATAATGAAATTAAGTGAAGGAACCATGATGTGCTTGAAGGAAAGGTCTGTGGCTCAGCCACTGGGGAGTAATGTGGATCCTTCTTTCCTCTCCCCTTTCATTTTAAGGAGCAATTATATAAGAAATTACAGAAATATTTTGGGAAAGAAAGAAGTAATTCATTCTTCCTGCACTGTTGCAACCCTTGAGACCATGAGAACAGTTATCCTTGTATACTATCATCATTTGGTTGTCATATGCCAGCTGCATATCTGAGCCTTGGTAGATTTCTAAGTAGAGAGAGAGGGGAAAGGGGTTGTATCACTGAAGTGCATTATTTTCTGTTGGATAAATCAGCAAGTCAATACTTGAAATAAATTCTTTGAAGATCCAATGGCTAACAGCTCACGCAAGAGAACAGCACAGTGAAGTTGCAGTAGGGCTGGTAAGCTGCCTAGAGGCACGTGGTTTCTAATAAAGAGAAATCCAAAACAGCTGTTGTCAAAGCCACTATCACGGAGAAGAACATCATCCTGAAAACTAAATGACAACATACAAATGTTGTCATGCCTGAAACTAAGCATTTCTTCCATGATTATTAAAAATTAAGAAGCTCGAACTCTTGGCTTAAGGTATTAAGTGATTTTTTTGGAGTTATTTAAACTGTGGAAGGGTTCGTAAAGTAGCTTAATTAGACCATAGCTCCAATGGGAGTCCCCTTTAACATGTCTGCAGAGGCTCTTTAAATACTCTAATCCACTTCTGAATAAAAGGTGAAACTAGGAATGATACTTTCAAAGGAAAAACTACAAAGAGCATTTATCTTTCTCTTTTTACTTTTCTGTCTTTGTGATCTAGATATCAAGCTTCCATTACATTCTAAGGATGACTTTTTCCTAGGTTACCTCTCACAAGCATAGGTTTTTTTTATATACCCTAATTTAAAAGTAATAAAACTCAAAGTGAAAAAATCTGTTACTAAACCACTTTAGAACTGGTATTCTGGCATTACTGTAATAAATGGATCCTGTTGTACAGAGTATTTTGTTTCACCTCTTAGGAAATTTCTTTATTTTAGAAATCCCATGATCATTTGTTTCCTGCTTCATCTAGTCCTATAGGAGGAGCCTTATGCTTATGAGCTACTGCTGATAATGCCCCAGCTGGTGTGGGATATTGACCAGAGCCTTTGTAAATTAGTTTCTGTTCTCTTCTGTGCCTTTCTCTGCAAATCATTACCGCTCTGAGGCAAGTCCCTGGTATTCCAAGGGTCTTGGTCTTCCCTCTCTTAAGTAAATTGATTTATTCCTGGTGATTACTGGGTGCATGAATGTTCTGTACTTGAAAGGTCTCCGGAATGTGCTGTGCAGCTTTATATTTTAAAGCTGGAAAAAAAAGATGAGGAAATTGTGCTTGTCTTTAAGTGTTCAAACATATTTGCCTCCCTTAGATGAGTACCACTGTTAACTTTGTTGGTATTACTTGAGTAAGGAAAATAAGTCCTCTGGGTCCAGTGTGTTTGTGTCGCAGGAAAATAAGCTGTGCATTACAGGAAGGTTTCAGTATCATAACTTTAAAAACTGTATAGGGATCTTGGTGCCAAATGATCATGCCAGGCTCATGCCCTTATCAAACAGGAGCTCCCTAGCACCTCCAGTCTGGCAGGAGGTCTGGCTTATGCCAGTACACTGGGAGTGCTCTCTTCATCTCCCTCGAGGGCCACAACATGATATACTGAACTGCATCAGATCACAGAAGCCACCCCAAGCCATGAAACTGTGCTAAAACAGGAAGATGGAAGTATTTCCTCTAAGGTCTGTTTTTAGACTGGTGCAACTGTGCTGTGCCTTAACATTTAATACAACATACAAAGCTGACTTCTACAAAAGGAAGGCTAACACACATCAAGAAATTTTAATCTGACAAAGGAAATCAAGATCATGATTTTATATTTATATTGCACAGACTTTCTTTAGAAATGTGAAATCTCTGCAATGTCTGTACGGAGAACAGAGTTAATAAGTTAAAAAAGTGTTTTTAATGTCTAATGGCTATAGATTCATTATCCTTGAGGTAGGAATTATTTATAGATTTTCAGCACTGCTCTTCTAAATCAGGAGGGCAGCAGAAGGGATGTTTTTTTTTTTGAGAAGATGAAGTATAGTGTGGTGAGAACGGTGCACAATGATCATTGTTCTTTAAACAATTGTTTTTGGATTCAGATTCCTTTTAAACATATTTCTGTTTTCATGGGAAGAAGATAAAGGTGACTTAATTAAAATGATCAAAGGAAAACACGGATGGAGTAATCAAAACTGAGAGCACTCCAAGTGAATAAGCTCTTGATACTTGACTTAACCATTATACTTCTTTCTCACGCCTCATTCCTTCTCTTATTGTACCACTCACGCTCAATGGGTTACACTTGAACTTACCTATTTTTCTCTGTAATGATGTTCTGGAGTTATATCTTTGCTCTCTGCAAACTTCTGGGTGCTCTAGAAATAATATCCAAAATGTCATTTGCCTGTTTATGCAACTGATGCAAATACTTCATTATGTGCATTCTGGTGTTCTGTTTGTTTTTGTTTTTAATAGCAGAAAGGCATATACACTTTCAGCAGTGAGACTGAACTGAAATTACCATATATTAAAAAAAACAAACTAATAGATATATTTATTACCATATGATATGTAGGCTTGAATGAAATAGACTAAATGATAAGAGGGTAATAGATTGATTTTCCTGATAGATAAAGCTTTTATGGTAAAAAGAAAAGCATTTAAAGAAAGTAGATATTATACTAAAAATGTAAAAAGACAAAAGAACAGCAGCATGCTTCATTCAAATCTGTTACATATTATACTCCCATAGAGGGCAATATTGTATAAAAGATAGGTTTAAGCTGTGTATTAGGGATCTGCCAATTCATCTGTGTCAATATACTTTAAGGAAAGTGCTATTAAAATAAATTTGATGCTGCATTTCCCTTCAGTCAGGCTATGACTAATGCACACAATAATGCACACAAAACCACATAACAGAACCTCATTAAAGGTGAAGGAAATTAATTTTGTAGATTACCTAATTGTAGGTTAGAAAGTATAAACCATCACATTTTGGCTTAGAATTTTCTCTTCAGTAACTGAATCGTAGTAATACTCTCTTCAAGTTGGTTGAGCAAACCCATATGAAAATGCACACAGGTTTGTGTTGTCAGTCCTGGGAACAGGATTTTTAAATAGATGTGACTTGAGTACAATGAAATTGTCTGCATTTCTCTGTTGTATCTGGTACGTTTTTCCTGTGAATGCATCATCATGTTTTAATTTTCTCTTGTGGTTTTCTGGTTTTGAAGTGTTTTCAGTACGAGGCCCTCGTTTGCAGTCTTTCTCAGCTTCCTCAAAAGTTGAAGCATGGAAAGATCCATGCCCCCTTAAAATAACTGCATATATTAACTTTCTTTCCTACCCTTATTTACCTGAGTTTGAGTATGACTGAGAAGCTGCCTGTAAGTTGTTCACATTGTCTATGCTGGGTATGAGTTCATGGATAATGATGGGGGAGAGGTGAGTACCCCTTCCAGGGGAGCAGGAGCCTTGCAGCTACATCTCTACAGTTGGAAAGAGCTGTGTCACCAGTGTTTTGGGTAGTGCTGTTTCAAACAATGACACTAAAATTCATCTGGGGAAAAATCCTTTACAAATGTCCTTAAAAGATTTAAGTCAGATTAGAGATGACAGTGATTAAATCTCAAGAAGCATAAATTCCCTGATTTTGACCGACATTAGTACTGGTGAAGGCCCCCTGAATTAAACACTAACAATTATTTTTCTGAATAGTACACTGTTTACTTTCACACCTCCATTAAAAATGAAGCTTGCCTTTATGAAAAATATTTGCTTAAGACTTAGGAGTCTATTCTTGCAATTCATTGCACTTGGCTGGTCTTAGACAGAGAATGAGCTGTCTTCTTTGAAATGTGCGTAGGTCACTTAGGACCAGGTTTCTGTATTTTTCTGAATATTACCATGCAGGTCCTTCTAGGAGCAGTGCCACTGGCTGAGTTGAATACCTGAGGTGAGTATACCTCACCTGGAGGTCCTTTGATCATCCAGATGGAAAAGTCTCTTTTTTTGCTGCCTTGCTTCCTCACCCCTGCTCTTGAGCTGCTTCCAGCTAAGCTCATGGTGTGTGCTGGGGAAGGTGGACCCTTGGGTCTCGACTCGGCATGAGTGTACCGTGCAGCCGAGCTGCTGCAGGGGAAACACATCCTGCGGTCCTAGCACAGATATGCCCTCAAAAAGGACTTCAAGGAAAAGATGTTTCTCAGATTTAAACAGAGGTATCAGAATTTGGGGCTACTTCAAATTGCTCTAGAGAAAAAATGTGTGTTTTTCCCCAGATTATCTCACCTAACTTGTAGTTGTTATTTCTTTTACTTTTTTTCTTTTTATTTTTTTTTAATCTATTCCAGTAGTGGTACTGACAACAATCACTGTAAATGTTCTCACCATAGTTCACTCAGTGAGGCTTCGGTTGGTGGCACTGCTTGTTTCAGCAACTGTTTGCCATCCTAAGTGGTCCAGGGAGGCTTACAGCAGCGTTTCTCACTGCTGCTATCTCAGAAACCTTCAAGGAGTAGGAAAGGAAAGCAACCAGTGGGGACAGATACAAAAGTAGTTCTTCGGCCCATTGCATATGTTTCAGTGCTCCTACAGGGATGTGAAAAGCTCTTTCCATCTGCCAAAGAACCACAGCAAAACAAGGGAAAACATAAAGTGTATTTTAGGTATATCTGCTATGATCTCATTGGATAAAATAGCTCGTTACAGCTATGAAAACAGCTATTTGCTACTTTTCTCCAGAATTATCTAACTTTGTCAGCAAAGTGGAGCGTCTGACCTTCTTTGTGAGAGCACAGGAAAGAAAAAATCAGGAATCCTGATGCCTGTCGTGAATTGCAATGGCCCCTGATGGCCAAGTACTGGGCTGTGAGGAGGAGGCGGCAGCGGAGAAAGTGAATGGAGGGCGCAGACTGAATGCAAACTATAGCATTAGAATTGACTGTACAGAGGCAGAGCTGGGGATGGTGTGGGCTCATGTTAGGCACGCCAAGTGATATCGGGATACAGAGGAACTGCCAGGTGCAAGAGCAGTCTACTGTCAAATGCAGGGAAGGCAGCAGCTCTGAGGTAACTTCCACCAGAGAAAGTGACAAAATCTCTTAACTAGTTCAAGGAAAAGTTATAAGGGAGACTCTGTTCAGTAAATACTAATGGTATTTAGTGCTAGCAACACATAACAAAACAGCTTACAAAATGTCTCCTGTAGAACTCTATAAATAATGAAAGAGTAATGTATTAGTTTTTTCTTATTTCTGTTTTCTTATTCTTTCTTTGTCTTCATGTAACAGCTCTAAATTCCAAAGAATCCTTTTCTTCTCTAATGTTAAATGTGAAGATTAATCCTGTTCCCAATAGCTGGCGTGGAGACACCCCAGAGGTGCTATCAGGAATGACAAAAACTGTTTATCTAGAACTTGAATCTAAGTTATCAAATATTTTGGCATATGAATACAAGAATCTTTTTTCCTATATGTTAACTTCTTCATCTACGTCTCCGTCCGGGGGTCAAGATGCAGCTACAGGGGCTTCCCCTCTGCTGCCATGGGAGCCTGTGCCAGCAGCCAGCACCTGCACGGGGCCATGTGGCTCATTTTCTCTCCCCCCACTGCTTTAGGAATCTGGAAAGAGTTGGAAGGAGCAGGCTGTAGCTCTCTGTAGTAGCCAGGCTCTGAGAGCAGGTAGATTCAACAAAGGAGAAGAGTTACAGGAAACTTGTGGTTAATAGAAGGTTCCATGTTCTCTAAATTACAGTTTTCAGCTCTTAGCTAATTCATTCTTAGACAGCATTTTCCTGCACTTCTGTGCAACTCCTGTCTCATTAATTTGCATGTTCAATGCTTATTTAAAAGTGACTTAATGACACCTGGTGGCATTTGTGTCCATACATCTATACTATCCTTGCTTAGTGTAGTATAGCAGTGAAATATTTCTGTATGTTCCTTCTCTACTCTGCCCTCTTGAGGCCCCACCTGGACCAGGTTTGGGGCCTCCAGCACAAGAACAATATGGAGTGAGTCCAGAGGAGGGCAAAGAGGATGACTGGAGGGCTGGAGCACCTTTCCTATGAAGAAAGGCTGAGAGAGCTGGGAATGTTCAGTCTGAAGAAGAGAAGGCTCCAGGGAGACCTGATTGCAGCCTTTCAGTACTTAAAGAGGTCTTATAAAAAAGATGGAGAAGGACTCTTTACTCAGATAGTTAATGACAGGACAAGGGGGAATGGCCTTAAACTAAAAGAGGATAGATTTAAACTAGACATTAGGAGGAAATTCTTCACTGTAAGGGTAGTGAGGCACTGGCACAGGTTGCCCGGAGAAGCTGTGGATGTCCCATCCCTGGAGGTGTTCAAGGCCAGGTTGGATGGGGCCTTGGCCAACCTGGCCTAGAGGGTGGCATCCCTGCCTATGGCAGGGGGATTGGAGTTAAATGATCTTTATGGTCCCTTCCAACCCGAGCCATTCTATGATTCTATGAATGCTGCATCACATCTTGGAGATGAATAATTTATATGTCCCTGGCAGAGCTATTGTCAATCTCTGTTTAAATAACATCCTTGTTTTCAACTCTTATAGATGCAATAGAAAAAATTAGTATTTCTGATCTTTCTTTCTCTATTGGGAAATACAAGAATACTTTAGATTAAAAATTACAATTCAAAAATGTACTCCAGTAAGTATGGTTGGTGCTTTCTAGAATGATGTGTCTTTGTGGTCACATAGACTACTGAAAGGGGGGTATGAGAAAGAAGGAAGCTTAATATTTGCTTTGCAAGTATAATTTCTATTCTATTTAGGGCTAAATTCAGGCCTGTCATTTCAAAAACAGTCACAATAATGGAACTGTATCCAATTGCAATGGATTTGGACATGGCATTAACAGAAATACACCTTACCACGAAGTAACATGTAGCTCTCGTCATGTGGGAGAAAAAGAACAACTTCTTTACGTATAAAATCTCTCAATTTCCATTTTCTTTCTTTCTTTACTCCTGGCTGGCTAAACGTGAAATGGATCAAAAAGGGTCAGCTGTTTTTTGGTTTCAGATTCTGCTTTAATGGAGTCAAGTCAATCTTCCCCTCCTGCTTTGGGTTGTGCTGTAGTCACTTTATGAACCTCTTTCCTTTTTCCCTCTTCTAAGAGTTATCTAGAAAATGTGATGATCTGAGAAAATCCCAAAGGCTAAATAAATGTATGAAATTGTTCTCTTTCTGACAGAAGTTGGATTTTACTAAATTCCAGCTAAACAAAGCATACGTTCTTTCCAAGATAGATTTAATTTGAAAAATAAATAAAAAATAAATCTTACATTAGGAAACTCCAGCTTTAACTATAGAACTGTCTCTAATACACTTTTGAAAAAAAAAATTAACACTTCACTATTTAGCAGCACATTATTCAATAATCAATAATTCTTCAACAATGCTGTTGTTTTAATTGTTGTCATTATTTTACTGCAAATAAGTCATTAGTAAAGATATTCCAATACAAACTCTTCATGGAAAATAAAGACGTGTCAATAACATGTTTTGAAAAATTGTGTAAGTAAGTCATAAAGAAGAGCACTAATTATGGCAGTGGGTCTATCTTCCACTAGGCATGAGTGAGGCATGGAGTAAGGATAGTAGTATTTTCTTCAGAGCTCTGCTCTGCTTAACTACAACCAATCTGTGTAACGTCTGGGCTTTGGATATCCCCACCATAACATGGACATAAGAATTTTAGGTCCATTTTATAGCTCCATAATCTTAAAGGCTTTGCACAGCTTGGTGTGAGGTATTACAGCACTACTTCCACAACAACTGAAACGCTGCCAACAGAATTGGAGTTGGAAGAGGCAAAAAGAAAGAGAGATTGAGTTAGAAATGGGAAAAATATATAGCAAAATGTGTCCTAGAATCTTAGTCATGCAAAAGATTCATTTAAGTTTTAAGGTGTTTCCCCCTCTCCCTCTCTCCTCATTTTGACTTGCTGTTCATGGAAAATCAGGGCTGGAAAAAAAAAGAAGGGAGGGAAAGCCTAATATTTGTATTTATGGTGTAAGAATAGAGAATTATGTTTATTCCATGTGAGTCTGAGGTCAGAAGCTCATTTTGGGCCATTCCAAAAGTTCTCTGTCCTGCCAGAGGATGAAAACCATTTGTTCCCCACAGCTTTTGCCGGACCGGTAAGCTGGGCTGTGCAGAGGCAGCAGTGGAGGGAGACATTAGGGGGCGACAGCCCCAGAGAAACTCTGGGCACCCCTCATTCCAAAGGGGGCTCCACGGGTGGTGGGGAAATCGCACAGGGTCAAGCATGGCAAGCTGGCAGCTGTTCAGCCACTCATCCAAAATACTGGTGGTTGGAAGCCATCCAGGTCGTAGACACGGGAAGCCATCACGTTAATGATTGGGAGGGCTATTCAGTCATTTCCTTCCTTTTTATCCTGATCTTTGTCTTCTATGGGCACTGCAATGTGTCTGACAGAGATCCAGCTTCCATGAACAAGTCCCTTCAGCCTTTCACATGCCCTCATTAACAAGGAGCATAGAGGAGGCCAAAAATCACACAATTTGAGAACAGAAACATCAAGATACTTTAAATGTATTGGAAACAAGCCAACACAATTGTAAAATCTGAATAGGCATATTTGAAACTGTTTTTTTCCAGTATATGTTTAAGGGCCTTCTAGAGTATGTTTGGGAGGCTCACAGCTTGGAAGGCAGATTGGGTGAAAAGATCACTTGTCATTAACTGGAGTGGACATAGTGAGATTCTGCTTTGGTAGAAATTGTTTAGTTTCAGGGTAAAACAGTCAGAGGGTGCACCTGGTGTGGTATACTCTACAATTCAAAGGTCTTGCATGACTGTTACAGTTAATATATCAGCAGGAAAGCTTACCCTAATTAAAAATGTAATAGAGAATGCAAAAGTATTTAGGGTTTACTAAACTAAGATTCAAAAAAAGAAAATGGTAAAAAGTCATCTTCATTGACTTGTTCTACACTACTTTTCTTGTTATGTGGCCATGTAGGCTTGCACAGAGTAGATGTTACTAGAAGGGCATGCTATTAAAGTCAGCATTTCACATCCACTTTTCCAGACACCAAGAACTTGTAAAACAAAGATGCAAATCCAAGGTGAGTCACAGCCTTGCACTCAGTCTGGGTAAACGGGCAAAGCCAGCAACATGCCAAAACACTGAACTCTCTCAGTACCTCAGCTGTCGACAGGGTTCACTTTCTTGTGCAGACAGGACAAACAGCCTAACAAGGGATTTAAAAAATCACAGGGATTATTGCTTGGATTTATTTAATGTGATCACTAAAATTTTCCCGAGTCAGCAGCCAAAAATAAGCTCATTTCTGTGCCCATCACAGTAATCAATTCTGTATCATATCAAAAAACACTTCTATTTCAAGGAAATGCTAATTTCTTTTAAAAGCAAAATGACTTCCTCATCGTTCAAAATTCTGCCTACTGTTTGCAGATGACCAAAGAATATCCCCAGAAAACAGGCGTACTTAATTGTAATTCAGAACTGCCACACAGCTTCCTGTGCTGAAAGAACGAGCAAACAGTCAGCTGAAATAAAAACAGGTGTTTCAAACCCAGCAAGAAGATATGAACATGAAAGCCCTGCTGTTAGAAAGCAAAAAGCTAATTTTCTCAGTGTTTAAACTTACTTTTTTGTGGTTGCTACGCTACTGTCTCTGCACCTACTTTATGGCACTTTGAACTGTAGCAAAAAAAAAAAAAAGCCTTTTTTTGAAAAACAAAACCAAAAACGAAAAACAGACCTGAACTGAAAACAAATGTGAGACCATCCTGTAAAGTTTTTATAGCATGTAAAACGTGAGATTCAGCAATATTTACATTAGTCAGTTTGAGGAATCATCTCACCATTTGCTTGCCAGCCCACTGGACCATTTCTATTTTTCCAATGCTTTTAAAGTATTATTATTTTATATATATATATATATATTTACTAAGCGTATACCATCAGTATTAGCATTACTTGTTTCAGGATATAAACAAGTTGCAGCTACTGATAACAGTAATAGCTGTCATGCACTTTAATATACATGAAAACAGATTTAACTCTCAGTAAAAATAAAATTTGCATAATAGGAAAAAATAGCCTGCATTCAGATGATATATCACAAGAGCGCTAGGCAAGTACTCTGGCATTCAGAAAGCGGGAAGTCAATGCTAGGCAAATGGTCTAAAGATATTCAAAAGCTTTAATAAGCATATTGGTGAGATAAGAAAGATGGGAAAGAAAAGAAAAGAACACCCTTTGGAAAACCAGGAAATAGAGTCAGCTATGAGCATGAAATTGTAATGATAGATTCCTTTCAAGGACACATTTCCAATAACCCATTTAGGGAAAATAAAACGAATATTAAAACAGAAGGAGGGGGAATTGCTTATGAGATGATGAATTGTAGATGTGGGGGCGAGGACAGCAACAGGCTGAGGTGCTGGGGCTGGCAAGGACTTAGAGTGCAGGGCACAAAGCTCACGTCCAGCCCTGGCGCATCTCTGTGCCCAGTTCAGCCGGGTCATGAAGCATGGCGCAGCTCCGGTGCTGGTGGCACTCTGATGGATCACGTCCACCTCCTCTCAGAGCACACCAGGACATAACCACGGGCTCAGGCCCTAACACAGGGGAGCAGAGGAAACCTTATTGTTTAATGCCTGTGCAGCTAAATAGAGAAAACATGAAGCATTACTATGCAATGCCAAATAGCAAAGAGGTAGTCCTCATATACCTTATTTCATCCCGGATTGATTGTTTCTGTGAAGAGAAAATAAAGCAAATTGCATACTGATAGATACGTCTTGCCTCTCTCAAACCGCCTTTAAAGAACCACTCTTCAGGGGGAAATTGTCATGCTGAAAATGCTTTCTCTTTTTTCTGCCTTTTTTACACACCTGTGTGTATACCACCCATGCTTGCACTTGGGATTGCTAATTCCTCTTTGTGCCTTTGCAAGTTGTCTTCCACATGACTCCTTGTTTTATCAAGTGAATTTACTATTTATCATATGGCTGTCAATTCCATACCCCCTTATTGAAGCAATAAGGAAAGGTTGTACTTGTCTATAAATATGTAACTCTACTAATGGTAAAGATAGCGAGGAATTATCGAGTACTTAAAAGGTGTAATGGACTGTAACTAGAAAAAATAAAATTCATCTTACGCATTAGGTAAAAAAGTTAAGGTCAGTCCTACAATGGAATAATTTATCTAGAGAAAGTTGTTGTGGAACCATAACTGCAGAGGTGGTCATGTGAATATTAGATATGTTACGTGACAAAGTAGAGAGGTATAGAAAAAGAAAGCTGTAGTAAATATTCTGTAGAGAACAATAATGCACTGATGAGCAGCCAGAGGGGAGAGCCCAGTATTTCTTTTCCATACTTGCTGTTTAAGATTCTGCTCCTGTGACACCAGCAGTTTTTAATAGCAATGGGAAGGGAGGCAGAACAAGATGATCTAGGAGGCCCTTTCAGCTTTAACATCTACAGGATTCATTCAGCTCACTCTTGGCACAGGAGTGAGCTCACCCTGCTCTGATTTATATAACCAAAGTTTTTATTTTCATACTCTTGCATGGAGGGGAAAAATATTACAGCCTGACAAGAACTTTCAAAAGTTACTTGCTACTTGAAGAAGTGCGTTCTTGCTGTTGTCACACGGTATTGCTTATTTTCTGCCCACTGGCCATGAGCGCATTAAACACTCTCTAATGGTAGCACCAGTAATAAATAATTATTGTAAGCTGTAATATATGCTGTGCACAGACTTTTAGCAATCATAAAGATTACTTTCTGTACTGTCAGATTTCTGTACGGTAGAATTACAAGGATTTATTGTACTGAAAAGAAAAAGCTGTCTGCTGATAAGATCACATATCAAAAATATGCAAAAAAGTTCCTGTTGCATTTGGCTAAGGCAGAGGCTGCGTTCATTTTCTGCATCCTAATCTGGAGACCCAAAAAGTGTAGCCTCACCAATCTGATTTTCTTGCCTTCAGTCACATAGGACCATCATCTACTTATTCCATTCATACAGTGCAAGGAGGCGAGGAGTAATTTTATGTAGGATCAGAGCGTGCTTTGAACTAAGATTGGTGTGCAGTCTTGGTCATTTGATCATCTCTGGAGAACCTTGAAAAAGTCAGGCAGAAATAAAAGCTGGCCTCTCTCTGTTACTCCCAATAAGTGAGCCAAATGAGGAAGGGAGTGGGAGGTGGAAAAAAGGGCAGTGCGTCCCTCAGCCTTTCCTTGCACAGCTTTGTGGAGTACGCACACTTCCCAAGGGTGAATCCTTTACCTAGATGTTCACAGGAAAAATTTTTCCTGGGGGGTAAAAAGCATATGTTCTAATCCAGACTTTAGCAAAATAAGTGGAGTGGACAGATTTCAGCAATATAAATGGAATGGATGATTTTCCTCCTCTTTTACTTTTAAGAGTGCCATATCTGGAAAAAGTAGAGGTTTGGTTACTAGGGGAGACATACCATCAGGTGATCTAAGTAGTCACTGCTTCATTGACTGTCCTTTATGAAAAGGGAGGGTATGCCCCAGGGATTTTGATCACCCCACGCTTTCCAGACTTTCCCTGAGAACACTGAACAGCAATTATGTGTCCAGTGCAGATAGACACATCCAAGATGTTCAATTTCCAGCAACTGCAAGGCAGCAGGTGTGGATAAATGTTGTTATTTTCTGTTTATTTCTTGATTTCAGCCTTTATTTTTCCCCAAAGAACTTTCTTTTGTGCTTTGTTTTCCTCAATGATGCACAGCATTTTGTAAGCTTTATCTGCACAGCACATACCAGACATACTGCTCCATTTTGTAACACCAAAATATTTCTCCCCTCTTTAAAGCATAGATAGTCAAGAACGCATACACCACAAAATTTGTGGGGTCCTTACATAGTGGCCTTTATATCTTCTCTCTTCCACTTCTCTCTACTCATTAAACTCTGTGCTGGTTTATTACTCTGTTATACATCCCTTTCAAGTTTATGCAGCTTTCTCAGATTTCTTCCCAAGCGTCCTGTAGAAAAACCCAGACAAATACATCTCAGACTTAATTTCTTCCATAGCTAACTAAACACCCATACTTGGAACTCCTTTTTCACATTTGCCTTTTCCCCTGTTCTCGACCCCAGGTTGTAAGGTTGCTGTTTTCCAGCTGACCTAACTGTCTTCTGACCTCTCCATTCCCACGTCCTCCCTCTCCCCAAACCTTTAGTGTTAATGAATGTGGGCAGGTGATCTCATGACAGCCTCTCTTTATAATTATACCTTGAGGTTTCTCTGGAAGCAAGACCACTACTTGTGTGCTGCTCTTGAAGAAAATGCCTTCCTGCCTAGAGCAATGTATAGGTAATGAATTAGCAGTGAAATGTTGCCACAGGGAGGGATGCTGGTGCGCTGGCCTGAGGAGGCTACATACGAGTCAATTCCTTCTCCCTGGAAGCCAGACTCCTCTCCTTTGGAGATGCTGGTGCTTAAGATTTAAGAAATTGAAGAACTGGTCAATCGTGCAACAAAGGAATACAAATGAGGGACAAATAGAGCAGCTGCCAAGTCTGCATTGCAACAGGATGCGTAAGCAGAGACGTTGTCAAGCCTTTTTGGGGAGATGAACATTTAAAGTCATGGCAGATTCAGTAAATTGCCTTTGTAATCTCTAATTTTACAAGGTTTTAAAAGTCTTATTTTCTGAAATAGTAAAATTTCAAATGGAGTATCATCTCTCCCATTTCGCCACTTTTCCTTTGAATTTGTTTTGAGGCCATAAGCTTTTCTCTCGTCATTGACTATTGTTAGGTACTTCGCTAAAGCTATCAACACAGCATCTCTGTGACAGAACAACCATGCCACCGGCTAAAACATTACCACAATTAGCTGCATTATACGCGATGCTACCATGCTACATAAAGTGGCAGCTGCCACTCAAAGCCCATCGCTGAGAAGAGCCTGAGGACTGGGCTGCAGTCTGCTGCTCTGCCCACTGGCCTCGGCTTCCAGAGTGCTCTTCCCTGGGCTGAAAGCCTGGCTGAGATTCTAGCGCATACGACAGCTGAACGCAGCCTACTCGTTCAGGCTCGGTGCAGGTCAGAAAACTTGCCAAAATGTCCACAGTGACATGACAAGGGAGTTGAAGGGGGCAGATATGACAGCTTACATGTGCGTGTTCCATAACTGCGGTCTCTGCAAGTAGGTGTAAATTGCCTACATTTTAAGAACACTTTCTTGTTTTCATTGACGTGCCAGTGAATTTCTGGCAGTTTTCTCAAACATGATAATTTTACAAAAAAAAAAAAAAAAGGCCCTTCAAGGGAACTCACACATCAAATGCAGCCTAATGCAGTGTTTAAAAATCCATTTGGCCTTTATCATCCTTTTTGTTCTGTGCCATGGTGCGTGTCCTGAGAACAATGGTCATATTTATGGAGCAGCAGTCCTGGCAAATGTAACTAATGCCTGATTTAATCATGTTACACATTGTGTCGTCCCCTCCACCCTTAATTCTGTATTGCATCCCTCTAGGCATGAAGCACAGCATCTTGTTTGCTGGTTCTGACTCAGTGCTGAAATGAGCTTGCAGTCCTCACAGGTTTTTCTTTCGCTGCTCCTCAGACCTCTTCCTCTGTCATCCTGCCTTCAACAGTAACACATATGGCGAGGGTTTGAGTTTTTGTTCCTAGGCCTATTTTACATTACTCCACACCACAGGAAATGTGCCCAGGCCAGGCCCATCAAGTTATGAAAATCCTTCTGAATCTCACGGTGTTGTTCCTATTTTTCTTCGTGATAACTCGGTCTAATTTTGAATTAAGTCAAAATCTTGTCTTCACTACAATCATCTCAGCAAGGAGCAGCAAATAAGGAATGAACAAGGCTCCAGGACTGTGGGGCATCCTGTACAACCTGAGACCCAAGCATCTAACCTTTTATAAACACAGAGCGAGTGTGAAGTACTAATGATACATTGGGCACAGAAAACAGGCACCAGCAGGGGAATTTTTTACCTGCATTATTCCGACAGAGCTTTTGAAAATAATTATGCCTTTTTTCTACCATTTCAATAGGCCCTCACGCCTACTGTATTATAGCTGTGCAATTCCATGTATGAAATCACTAATTAAAACGTACTCACGGCAAGGTTATTTATTGAAATGGAGTAGCTGGGGTGGACACAGACCACTCTCGAGGCTACATTAGCCTTTCAGCTATCAATAAAGCACAAAGGAGGGAGAGGAGAAAAAGAAAAAGAAAAGATCAGGATTCCAAATTATTCTGCTTTACTTGCATAGTTGAAGAATTATGGATGAGAGAATGGTGGTTTACTGCCATACCACAACGCTATTTGGTGGGATATTTCGCCTTTCTGTCAGCTACCCGCAATCGCGTGCATCCTGAAAGTTTCAAAATGGAAGGAAAGGTAGAAAGGAAAAAAGTAGAAACAACATTGAAAAACATTAATCTGGGAAGCTGCTGCTGTCCCAGATGTCAGAGGGAGCAGTCGCACTGAAAGCTGCCAGAGGACACATCAATTTGGTGTGTTCCTTCATCTGAGCACAGCATGTGCTCGCAAGTGGGAAACCAGTGTGAAAGAGAAAGGAGAGGATTACAGTTACAGGTGAATTGCCTCTCTGGGATGAACCTGTCCTTGCAGTTGTCAGATGTGATTTCCTGTGCCAGCCCTGGTGAATGTGACCCTTGCACTTTTCCTGTATAAACCTGTCTTCTAAATTGATGGAGGATATTTCATCTTCCTCGCCCTCCATCACCGAGCTGTTTCATATTTGGGCCAAATGAGTTAGTTCATCCTGTGGGAGTACGAGCTAGGCAATGAACATTAGTCAAAACAGAACCATTTTAAGCAACAATTGCAGAACTGTTACAGCAATTAAATTTGGGATTGTGAATGCGAGCATCAGCACTCTGATTTTCTGCATACAATCAGGAAGCAACCCATATTGAGAGCACCAAATGTTCAATCAAAATGTTCTTCATGTTGAGTACTGGTTGCTTATGAATAATCTGAAATCCAAGGAATTATACATTTTATCCGCAAATAATGCTGAATACCAACTATCTAACTTCAAATAGAGATCCCCACTGTCTTCTGCAAAGAGCCTGGAAATACTAAGATCCATAACGTGTTTTATCAGTTGTGTAACTTGCTGCTGTGCTTGGTACAGCTCACATATGAAGAAAGTCAAATTTGTTTGTTAGTTTTGCTAGTTTTTGTGTGTCACATGCTCCCCACAGGCAGGCTGAGCATATAAAAAAAAATTACTCCCAATATATCTGTGAAAAAAGGTACTTGTTAGTTAAGATTGCAAAACCTCATCTTTGTCATTCTCCATTAGAAATTAAGTAGCATAGAGATGCCTCAAGTTTCAAGACAATTACGGTTTTGATTCCTCAACTTAAAGCTCTTTCAAAGTAACAGGTTTTGTAGAAGCGGACGCTCAGCTTTTTGAAAGGCATCTACAACATTTCACAAATTAGGAATCACAACTTCTGGAACTCAGAAACATCACTTGCTGCAAACTGTCTCAGATTCTGTAAAACGAATGTGAACGTATCCTTGCAGTGAGGATAATGCTGAGTGTCACTGAGAAAGGTTATGTTTTCATTATAGGGGTCTCTTCTGTTACATTTGGCTTTCCTTGGGAAACTCATTACTGGACTGTTTATTTAGAGTAGTACACATTAAGATCTATTACCCCACTCAACCTATAGATATCATTGCCCTAGAGGGAATTTACTCATAAATTTTTCTAGCAGATAATGGGAGCAAAATAAAACTGTTTCTATATAAGGGCAACTCTAGCTTTAATTCCAGGCAGGGACACAGCTGCAACTCTGCTGATTTTGTAATTTAAGCTGCACTGGTATTTTTGACCAACCTTATACTTAGAGAATGAGGTGGAAGGGTTCCCTGATAGCTCACAGCTCCAGCATTTAGTCAAGCTGTTAATCCAAACCTTCAGTGCTTTCGCAGGACGCATTTTAACACCCTTTACAGCATAGTCTCCTTTGCATGTGTGTTTTCAGCTTCCATAATTACTCTCTTATATAAAGGTCTCTAAAAATGGATAAAAATTACTCTGTGGTCATATTGATTATCTCCTCTGGCCTCAAATACAATCCACTAAATATTGGCCTTCCATTTCATCTTGTTATGGCAAATAAATTTGTGACAGTCACTACAAAATTGTTTTGGAGACTTCAAACACATTTAACATAAGAATAATGTTTTTACAGTGCCTGACACTTGCCTTGGTTGAGTTCAAACAGGCAGTCACTTTTTTTACATTTTATATGATTGTTTCTTTAAAGTATTTTCGCAGGCACTTAAAATTTAACAAAATGTTTTTTTTCTTTTTTTTATTATTATTTTTTTTAACCTCTAAATTTCAAGTGATACAAAGATTGAACTGAAATCCTCTGGATTACATGCATGTCTAAAACATGGTATGTTGTACTTTTGAACAGGCTAAGAAAAGACTTGGAATCAAATATCAAATGTGTTTGTTCTTTATTTTCTGAGAAGTGATAGCACATTTCTTCTTCATAATTTTATATTTTGTTTTACCAAACATTAATAAATGCCTGTTCCAGCAGTCTGATCCCATGTTAACAAATCAATGCACCTGAATACAAAGATCTGTGGACATGAATAAAATCAAAGTCACCTAAAATGACACCTGAAAAGCTGTTCCTGGAGGATTTGTATCTACACTTAGGATTGTGCACATCCATTTAGCAGGTAAACAGGCATTTCCAGGGATACTTTAATACCCTATTATTCTGCAAAATCTAATGCTACAGCACTTTTATGGATGAAGTGCAGAGTACTTGTTAATTTTTTTCCTAGATGCTTATATAAAATTTTCAAAATGTCAGGGAATATATATATAATATTCAATCATGTGATATTAAAGTTGGTGCAATGCTTACAGGAAAGACTATAGGTATACATCTGAGAGTGTCATTTTCCACTCAACTTTATTTATTGGCACATAGCAAACTATTTTTTCCTCTCTGTTTCCTTTTCTCCCTCTTTTTCATTATTTTTTTTATTGGGTATTAATTTGCTCTCTCGTGCCTGAACACATTTGGTCTGTCTACCTATCCACTATTCTTGCTGTGAGTATGTTCTTAATTAGTGTTCAAAAATGTAGATTTTGCCATCTAATTATGATGTAGTAGGTGTAGAGGACTGAAGAAAAACCGTACTAAAGGGGCATAATTATATTCAAAGGAAACAAAAGAAAAAATGAAACTTCAAATGTTTTTGCTTCCCATTAGGTTTTACCATTGATTTCTGCATTAGCTCATTCACAGTATTTTTGAGTTTAAATTCTGTTGTCCATTATAACTAGGGAGCTTTAGACCTCAATTCAGCAAAACAAGTCTGCTTAAATGTTTAAATTTAAGCATGTGCTTAATTTTGCCCTTCAGCTAGAATTTTAATACTGTTTTAGAGCTTTATGAGAACAGAATATATGCCTTAGTTTCGATTCTCTCATTGCTTTTCCTGGACTGAATGAAATAATTTTGATAATGTCATCTCTAAAAAAAATAATAATAGTAATAAGAAAAGAAAAGAAAAGAAAAGAAAAGAAAAGAAAAGAAAAGAAAAGAAAAGAAAAGAAAAGAAAAGAAAAGAAAAGAAAAGAAAAGAAAAGAAAAGAAAAGAAAAGAAAAGAAAAGAAAAGAAAAGAAAAGAAAAAAAAAAAAGAAAAGAAAAGAAAAGAAAAAGAAAAGAAAAAAGAAAAGAAAAAAAAGAAAAGTAAAAAAAAAGAAAAGAAAGGAAAGGAAAGGAAAAGAAAAGAAAAGAAAAGAAAAGAAAAGAAAAGAAAAGAAAAGAAAAGAAAAGAAAAGAAAAGAAAAGAAAAGAAAAGAAAAGAAAAGAAAAGAAAAGAAAAGAAAAGAAAAGAAAAGAAAAGAAAAGAAAAGAAAAGAAAAGAAAAGAAAAGAAAAGAAAAGAAAAGAAAAAAAGAAAAGAAAAAAGAAAAGAAAAATACAACAGCAAACAAAAAAACCATATGTAGCAATATTTTGCTTTGGGAGTTGCTTTGGGAGTTTTCACACAACTGTGGTTAATAGTTGCGGTTATATCAGATAAAGGAGATAACTGCTCAAGCTGAAGAATGAATGGCATCTACAATGAATTAGAAATCTTGAATACAGACGAATAAAAATTAGTAATAGCTTATTGCAAAATGTATAAAATAGACCTCAGAAAGCTGTATTGGTATATATGGTACCTGGAGTTATTTTACTGAAGCTGAAACATACAACTTGGCAGATCAGTAATTTATGTTGAAAGGTACGCTACTTTTGTTAGCGTACCTTGAGTAGTCGGGTTAAATGGATTCCTTCTGTAACTCATCATCAGAAGAGTACTGAGGGTAAGAAAGAATGTCACTGGAATCTTACAGAAATCTAAAAAAAGAGATAAGGAAAACTTAATCCTGCCATAATGTTTTATCCACAGTCACCAGCATTATGTGCTGTTGGTAGATCTCCATTAGCAACACTGTTGCCTGACCTTTGCCAGCAAGCTGAGCAAAGCTAACACTGACATCCTTGGGTCATGCCTAATTGCAGACTAATTGCAGTGCAAGAAAGCCACTCACTTCAATTGTTTTTAGCATGAGATTTTAAAAGTCTGTAAATTAATATGATAATACTGGCTCAAATTTTCTGATGTCAAGAATTTCTCCAAGCACTTAAATGAAAAAGAGCTAGTAGTCTGAATTTCTAAAGCAGAAAACTGAAAGAGAGTGAACGAGGACACCTTTCTTTAGTCTACCACTCCCGTTTTCATGATTTTTATGGTATGGCCCAAGCAAATGCTAGAGACTTCTACTGTGTTAACACCAGTTGCCTCACACAAATGCAGATAACCAAAACGTGAATTGAGTAGACAATGCATTTCCTTTCATCATGACATTTTCTTCATAAAGCCCCCAAAGCAAAGCCCAAGTGTAACTAGTTACCCATAGAAAAAGAAGAAATCTGACCCCACCGTGTTCTTCAATAAAAGACACAAAGCCATAACAAGAACTGTGACTGGAATCTGGGGCTTGCAAAATTCAAATGCAAGGTATTGAATATATGTGTAAGATTCCAAACAATCATTCATTTGACTTGCTCACAGATGGATAAAGTAACTTCCCCACTGCTTAATGTCTGATTCAGATGATATTTGCAAGGGTGCACTTTACCGAAGCTATTGATCTCAGTGCCAAATTAATATGTTATACAGGAGCTAATACAATTTTGTCATAATGGTTCCTGTTGCTTGAAGATCCGTAGACCCATGACTGCACTCTAAAGGAAGATATGCAGTGTTTTTCAAAGTGATTAGGTGACACAGTTGCAATGTCATTCTATTTCAGCAGAAACCATGTTGCAGAAGAATTGCATTATTTACCAGACGAAAAAATAGTACCCTCCCCAAAATGCTGCTTGAGTTAGTTTTGTGATGTTTATGTTCTAGTTGTAGTAATGAAAAGTATGAAAAATAAGAACAGTCAGACCTTCTGAGTAAAATTAGAAATGAGACTCATTCTGAAGCATATGAATAATTTAAAATGAAAAAAATCTGTATTTCTGGAAGCGTGATTACTGACATCACTCATATCTAGAAGAGAAAGGATGTGGCACTGGTAGATGGATTACCCCTTCAATTTCCTCCCCAGGGAAGGAATGAACAAGGCAGTACTGAAAATTTCTTGGTAAGGAAGGTTCCTGTCTAGATTTCTGGAGAAAGTAAGCCCACTTATTATCTTAGACAGATCTAAATTTTTGAACACCTTTCTGCACAAACCATAGGGCTGCATCTAAATCTGGTCTGGCAGCTGAAGTTTAGTTTCAGGTTTGTAGAGCTGGCTGTATCCAAGTATATCCACAAAGGTTTGAGGGGCAGAGTTCAAGCATGAACCAGAGTCTGTTCCCTGAGGTGCCCAGAAAGCCACTTCATTTGTCCCTGGAATGAGGCCATAAGCCTGAACAGGAGCTGTATGGACACCTGGTGATTTAACCCTCAGCCAGAACTCTAGTCCCGAGTTCTCCAGACAGTAGACATGGAGATCCTATTCTGATCCTCTTGAAATGCATGTATCCATTTCTAAGTATTGCAGAACATCGAAAATAGCGCAGGAGGCTGCAGTAGCATTAGGGCATTGTAACCACGTAAAACAAGTGGAAATAAACTCTGCTTAAAGCAATACTAAAAGAGCATGGCCTATACCGAATTCTAATTTGGAGTAGGGGAATGTGCTCTAACACTGCAAGAAAGTAGAAAGATAGAAGCAAAAGGGGAAAGTGTCTGTGGTTTACTGGCTGCTATGCCTAAATATATATTTTGGTTAATTTTTAATTTGATATTTGGAGAAGAAATGTTCTGAGCATTTAACTAGGTAAACCCTACACGAATCCAGGTGGTAGCTGGATTTCAGTCTGGATGTGATGAAAGATGTATATTTAGTTTTCCAGAGTAGGCTGGAATGTGATTTCTTCCATAAAGAAACATATTTAATGTGGGTGCTGACAGAAACATAAGTACAATTGATGCTGCCAACTTACCACCCAACAAAAGCAGAAAGTTACCCACACAGAACAAGCCTGCTGCTTTGACTCATTTGAGAAAAATGAATCTTTTTATTACCCAGATACTAAGGCTAACAGAAAAAAATAACAAATGTGTTTTGTTTTGATTTTATCTGTCTGGGTCTAAAGCTGTTGTTTAAACAACATAACCTTCCACACAGTATGTCTGAGAAATGAAAATTTGGTTATTTAGTCACTGATGTAGAAGCATGCACAATGTAGAAAGTTTCCCTGTGCTTAGATGCAAGTGTTGAGTTACATTCACTTCAGAAGCACAGATGAGCCCTGGCTTAGACATCATAAACAAGGCATAATAATAGAGTTACACTGAGATGGAAAGATTATCATGTAGCATTTTTCATAAAGATTAGTCTATACTATGTGTGCAGCTAACAGCTTTGGTAATTTATAGATCTGTAACATTGAAGGCTATTGACTCAGCCTTTCTGTTGGCTGGTGTTTCTATTGCTGACTTGCCCTCAGAAATAAAAGTTCTGCCAAGTTTACATAGAAATGACTTGCTATATTGTTTAATTTGCAAATGTTATCTAATTTGCAAAGGTAATGCGGAGACTTTTTTGTTAGGATGGAGAAATGTCAAGTATTTTCTCTTAGAGGTTTAACGCTGGTTTAGTTTATTTGTGAAAATAGCTCGGTACTCTTAGGTGAGCTCAAAAGCAGTTGAAATACCTTCTAAATAACCCAATGGTCTTTTTGATTCCTGTAACAACCAGAACTGTAACCTTACTGCCTGGACCCACTGCCCCATCAGCCTGACTTCCAGGAGCTCTATTTTACTTACCCCAAGGTAGATATTTTAGCTTAAAATTCAGCTGCTCAGTTTAAAATCTTTATTTGTGGAGGATTCTTCCTTGGTTATCTCTTTATTTATTTGAATCAGAATCATGCTTCATTTGTGTAATTAATGAACGTTTAAGTTTCAGGAAAATGTAAACCCAAAATTACAGGAAAAATTACTTTATAAAACCTCAGACTACACAGCTTACTCTGCTCAGTTGGATGTCTTTTGAAAGGATGTCTTTCTGTCAGGATACTTGTCTGTTTGCTGAATTTATTGCTCAAAACTTAAAGTTTTCTCTGGGCATTAGAATGTTTTTCTCCTGCCTATTTCTGATTCGGGGCTTGGGCACCTCCCTCCATGCCAGGGGGTGGCTGTGGGGCTCAGGGCCAGCTCCATGCTGTGGGTAGTGTGGTTGACAGGGGGAGGAGTGAGCGAGTTGGTAACCTTCATTGCCTTGATAACTGGGCAGTGTCACCTCATTGCCAGGTGGAAGTCCTGGACTGACCAATATAGGCCATTTAAGCTGAAAACATTGGTCTTTTTAGCTTTTGAACATTTTAGAACAGCACTATCTTTGTTCATGAAGAGATGGAGCAATATGATACAATTCTTTGGTGATTTTCTTTTCAGCCATAGAAATGAATCACAACCACAAAAATAGATCATATAGACCTGGACATTGACTGTGAAAGTTGAAGGCAGCTGCAAGTGAAACATAATATATCAAATTCTATAGTTAAAAGATTCTTCATGAAAGTGAATTTAAACACTAAAGAGAACTAAGGTAAAGGAACATCTAGTCAAATCTGTGGATTTTGACTTCTCAGAAGGATTCAAAACTCTTCTTCCTATTCATTTACATGCTCACAGTGCTGTGTGGATGTGATGGAAGGTAGGTCTGATTTTAAATGTCTAAAATTTCATTGTTTGGAGAATGCCAGACTTTTTTCCTCAACATTTCACATTCCGTTTGTTGACTGGAAAAACAGATCTTGTGGAAAAAATCCTGTTGCTAGAAGGTCCTGAAGTGCACTAAAGTAACTCCACCTCCCTGCAAATCTTTAGCCAATTATAACTTACGTTTCAACAAATTTGATATTTCTGAACATTTCAAAGGCACAATTAAGGTTTAATTGCAGGAATACAAGCAGAGAAATTAGAGTTTAGGTTTACATTGTTTTAGGTACTGCCTGTATGAACACTGTTGCTCAGTGGCAAATGGGAAGTTGTGCATATCATTTAGGAGAATCTTATTGCTTTAGAGATCAAAACATAGAAGGTCTGATACATGCTTTCTTATATGAAAGCAAAATCATAGAATAAATACAAAACTTTTGTTAAAAACAGAACTTTAAACACTATATTTCCAAGTGTCATGATTATTAGTAATGGGAGTTCATGAGGAAAGGGTCAAGAATAGTTTCTGCTTATCCATGCATGTTATGTAAATCTTGGATCCTTCTTAATGCCAAAGGGGAAGATCTTATAGGATATTTAGAAGTATAGCTTTGCAGGAGAATCTGAAGTGACCTCTCTACTGCAGTGGAATCATACCCACAGACTAACAAAAAGCTGCCACCACTACATACTAGCTTCACGCTCTTTGTGCAGAAATTGTGTCCTTAATGCTAAAAGGAAACACAAAGAAGGGACCACTGATTGAAAGGAACAGATGAAGGGCAGGTAAATAATATAATACTTTCCAGGAAAGCACAAAGAGCTCAACTTCTTTTTTTTTTTTTTTTTTTTTCTTATCTAGATAGGTTGGCTCCAGATGTGGAAAACTCCTGAAAAACATTCTGTTGTTCAGGAAAATGTAGAACTGATATTGCTATAATTGGCAAGAACAACAGATTTTCTTAACTACAACTATTACTTCTTTTGGATCTGACTTGAACAAATAAAATAAAATAGAGGCACTTCAGATGAAGGTTGTCTTTAGAGCTGTTTAAAGTAACAAAAAGAGAAGTAATCTGTGATTACTAAAAGCAGCATTCTTCATATGGGCAATTTACTGCCTCAGTAAGCCCCTGGGAAAATAGATGGTTTTAAAACAAAAGTAAAAAGGCCAGGCATAATTCAAGTCAGCTTTTGATTCAGAAAAGCATGTGCTTTAATTTAAGCATGTGGAAAGTCTCGTGTGTTCAACAGTGTGAAGGCGAAGGACTTAAATGATTTGGCAGGTCACTGATTAACTTTCTCTTAGTTTGGACATTTTGGCCTGTTCATGAAAACAGCCTGACATCAGGTACTTTGCATACTTCCAGAGTAATTTAGAATAAAACTATTATTTAGAATAAAACTACTACTGGTCAAGCTAAAGTTAAGCAGGCTACATGGAGTGTATTGTTTTCATGCACTGACAAAAATATAGCCATGCAAAGCTCGGGCGCTACAGGTGCAAGAAAGCTGCTACCGTCCTCATGTATGCTACTAATTGTCTACAAACTTGTGGGGAAAAATAACATTCTTCTGAGTATTTGGGAAAGTCTCAGGCATATCATATCAGGCATAATCTGAGCTTACAGCACTTCTTCCGAGCTCAGGATCGGTGCATCCCTAAGAGTAGGAAATCGGGGAAGGGGGGCAGGAAACCTGTGGATGAGCAAGGAGCTAATCGATAAGATCAAAAGGAAGAGGAAGGTCCATGAAACGTAGAAAAAGGGCCTGTCCTCTTGGGAAGAGTATAGAAGTGTTGTCAGGGCCTGCAGGGACGCAACGAGGAAGGCTAAAGCCCACCTAGAGATGAGGTTTGCAAAAGAGATAAAAGATAATAAGAAGGGTTTTTTTTAAGTATGTAAAGAGTAAAAGGAAGACTAGGGATAATGTAGGTCCCTTGCTGTACGAGGAGGGTGTCCTGGTAATGGGAGATGCCAAGAAGGCGGAGATACTGAATGCTTTCTTTGCTTCAGTCTTTGCTTCAAGGACTCCCCCCCGGGACTCCTCGACCCTAGTGCGGGGAGAAAGGGGCTGGGAAATGGAGGGCTCTCCCGTGGTTGACCCGAGGGTAGTTGGGGAGCGCCTGAGTGGGCTCAATGCACACAAATCCATGGGTCCCGATGGGATGCATCCACGTGTGCTAAGGGAGTTGGCAGAGGTGATAGCCGAACCACTCTCTATCATCTTTGAAAGGTCCTGGAGAACAGGAGAGGTGCCTGAAGATTGGAGGTTAGCCAATGTCACTCCGGTCTTCAAGAAGGGCAAGAAGGAGGATCCAGAAAACTACAGGCCAGTCAGTCTCACCTCTGTCCCTGGAAAGGTGTTGGAACAGCTCGTTCTGGATGTCATCTCCAAGCAATTGGAAGAGAAGAATGTTATGAGGAGTAGTCAGCATGGATTTACCAAGGGGAAGTCGTGCTCGACCAACCTCGTTGCCTTCTATGATGACATCACCAGCTGGGTAGATGGGGGCAGATCAGTGGATGTCATCTACCTTGACTTTGAACAAGGCTTTCAATACTGTCTCCCATGACATCCTGATAGCAAAGCTGAGAAAGTGTGGAATAGAGGAGTGGACAGTTAGGTGGGTTGGGAAGTAGCTGACTGGCCGAGTTCAGAGGGTGGTGATCGGTGGCGCAGAGTCCAGCTGGAGACCTGTGACTAGCGGCGTTCCCCAGGGGTCGGTGCTTGGTCCAGTTTTGTTCAATGTCTTCATCGACGACCTTGATGAGGGAATAGTGTCTGCCCTCAGCAAGTATGCTGATGACACGAAGTTGGGAGGAGTGGCTGACACACCAGAAGGCTGTGCTGCCATTCAGTGAGACCTGGACCAGCTGGAGAGATGGGCAGGAATAAACCAAATGAGGTTTAATAAGAGCAAGTGTAGAGTCCTGCACCTGGGAAGGAACAACCGGATGTATCAGTACAGGCTGGGGGATGACTGCTGGAGAGGAGCTTTGAGGAGAAGGACCTGGGGGTCCTGGTGGACGACAGGTTGACCATGAGCCGGCAGTGTGCCCTCGTGGCCAAGAGGGCCAAAGGAATCCTGGCGTACATTAAAAGGAGTGTGGCCAGCAGGTCAAGGGAGGTGATCCTCCCCCTCTACTCCGCCCTGGTCAGGCCTCACCTGGAGTACTGTGTCCAGTTCTGGGCTCCCCGGTACAAAAAAGACAGGGAACTCCTGGAAAGAGTCCAGCGGAGGGCCACAAAGATGATACGGGGCCTGGAGCATCTTCCCTATGAGGAAAGGCTGAGAGACCTGGGTCTGTTCAGCCTGGAGAAGAGAAGACTGAGAGGGGATCTTATCAATGTGTATAAATACCTGAGGTGTGGGAGACAGAGGGATTTGGCCAACCTCTCCTCAGTGGTTTGTGGGGATAGGACAAGGGACAATGGCCACAAGATAGAGCACAGGAAGTTCCGCACCAACATGTGAAAGAACTTCTTCACGCTGAGGGTGACAGAGCACTGGAACAGGCTGCCCAGGGAGGTTGTGGAGTCTCCCTCTCTGGAGATATTCAAGGCACGTCTGGACGCCTACCTGGGCAGCCTGCTCTAAGGAGCCTGCTTTGGCAGGGGGTTGGACCTGATGATCTTTCGAGGTCCCTTCCAACCCCTTCAATTCTGTGATTCTGTGATTCTGTGATCTTAGTTATAGTCTAGGGAAGCCTTATGATATTTGGTAAGGAACACATGAGACTTTCCATATGCTCAAAGTAAAGCACATGCTTCTTCATTGCAAAAAGACGATCCATTCCTAACTCTGGGAAGCAAAATCTGTAAAATCGGTGGCTCTTTTGTTGTTGTGAGCTTTGTGACTTTTGTGAGATAAAGTAGTCCTTGTGACTACTTTTTATATCACGTTATTCTCTAGATAGAAGTCCTACTAATTACTTCTATATAGAATACAGGTTAACAGTCTAAATCTGATGTGGATAGTTATGCTTTGGTAGGAAAGAACCATTACCCGATTCTCTAGAGAATAGGAATCTTTCTCCATATTTTTTCACTAATGGAGATAATGTAAATCAGGTTTTCTGGTACCAGATGGGGTTTCCCAGATTCCTCTAAATTTTGAAGTGGTCTTTGGTTGTTAAAAAGGTGTTAGGCAGCATATCTGTCAGACAGGACAAGGGAAGAAAATATCTACTTATATAATATGTAATGATAAGCAGTAGTCTCAAAATTGACCTAGGTACAATCCGCAGCTATTATATTGGAAACTTTTGTCTGTGTATTAGCTGATGTAATTTTACACATTCCTATCAGAAAACAAAACAAAACAAACAAACAAACAAAAAAACAACTTTGGGCCTGTCAGTTTTCTACAGACTGTTATTTCAGTAACACCTCACATGTAGTTAATGTCCCTGAATGATTAGCTGTGAGAAGACTGTGGACATAAGACAAGTTTGAACAAAGTATTTGTTATCTTCGGCATCAAGTTAGGGGGGTTGTTTGCTGGATACGTTTGTGAGGTCATGCAATGCTCAAAATAAACCCTTCCTTCAGGTTTAAATATAACTTTTAATTATTATGTAGCTGATATTATATCCTAATCAGCATCTTATCTGGGGTTTATAGAAACGTTGTTATATGCACACAGCTTTAACCTTCATTGATTTCAAGGACTCTGTCATTATCCCATTTTCCAGGGCGAGGTGATTTGTAATTACTGAGCATTCTTGTGTTTAATTTCATGTGATAAGCCTGAAACTAATAAATAAATGGGCTCACTTCATTCTGAAACCAAAATCATTTGTCGAAAATAGAAAAGGTGGGGAAAAGGCATTTGAAAGTAACATCTGCAGGCAGTACCTAGAAACGTAGTTTGCTTTGTACCTGACTATTTGCTTTGAAAAAGACATGTGGGTTATAATTTCAAAACACCATTTCTTTCTCTCTAATAGTACTACACATGCTAATGTAAGCTACCCATACAGTTCCACAGTGAATCCTTGCTTCTTTTGAAAATGACGTCAAACATCATTACAATGCTTTTTATTGCAATGTTTTGCTAGGGTGTTTTAAGTACATGTTAAGTCATTTAATTACCCTGAATAGGTTAGACAGGGTTAAAGATACCTAAAGATAGCTATTCCTGAGTTATCAGTAGTGAGATGGGTGAGACCTTTGAACGTAAGCCTTCCTCCTACTTAAAACATGCACAAACTCTTACCCTTTCTATAGCCAACAAGATATTTTGAAGATTATTATTATTTTGCAACTCCCATTTTGTAACACATGCATAGAAAAAAAATGGTCTCTGTCAAATCAGGGTTTTTCTAGCCCAAGTCTATCCAATTCCCACCCAACACTGCCATTACAAAGGCAGTCAAGTGCACTTAGCTCATGCAGCACTTATTACTCCCAAGTACAGATTATCATCAGTGAAAAATAAAGCCAGATGAGCAACAATCAAATCGTTTTGCAGGAGTTAAAAAACTTCCTTTTTCTTTACCCTCTTAATGGCCCTTGAGCAGCTATGTTTGAAACAGCTGGTCAGCCTTTGCCTAAAGAGTCCTGGGGACTGTTTGTGTCATTGCTCTTCATTTTAAGTATTCAGCACTAGGTTTAAATTGGAAATTTGGGGATGCCAAAATAAAACTAATTTCCTGTCCTGACTTGATATTTCTGCAGATGTCAGCCCTTACAAACTGTGCTTTTACCTGGTCCACTCCTCAAATGCCTTGTAATCAAGAGAGTATTATTGTCCCATTTCAACACCTGCTGTATGGCATCGAGGAATGCATACTCTGTATGTGTGTATGTATGGCTCAATGTCAGTCAAAATGACAGAGACACACATAAGAAGAGAGTAAATGAGGAATTCTGGCCTATGTATTATACCTTCTATTGTACATGAAGTTAACATAAAAATAACGAGCCAGTCTTACAGGAAAATCTTTTGACAGTGCATCAGGCTAAATAATCTCTTTGCCTAAGAGAAATATTTTATTATAAGGGACTCTGGTTTTGTGCTCTCCCTCTCTTTCCCTTTCTTTCCCTGTATTCATCTGTAGTTTTTTGTAACTATCTTTATGAAGATGGTTTCATAGCATATTGCAATGGAATTCTGTAGGTACCTTGGAATTAGGGAACATCAGAAAGGAACTTCATCTCTGCATAAAAGAAACTCTAATTCCAGAAACATCAATATAGTAGGAACTCTTGAATGGTATATCAACATTTCACCATTTGGTGAAAATACACCAAATGGAAAAAGTCCATAGGTATAGTAGGTGTGCATATGCTTGAAATATCTAGAAGAACTGAAAACACGTTCAACTCCTTTAGTAAAAGCAATAATATACATTTTTCTGAAAAGAAAAATCCTTTGATGCAAATATTTTTATCCTTTCCCTCCTGTTGCTGCATCATAGACAGGGAGAACAGAAACTGAAGGCAGAGTTCTTAAATACCTCAGGTACCTCAGAGTGCTTTCCCCTCCCCCAACTATCTAATATTTCCTGAATTTTCTGTTAGTGGTGTGTGGCATAGAGTTTGTGATCAAGATCAGATGTTTTGCTTCAGAGGGAGAGGGGGGGCTTGTTAGTTCCTGGCAGCTGGTAGAGTTGCTGATGTAGCTCAAGGGTCTGAAAGACGGACAGATTTGTTCCTGTGTCTGTCCCATGATATTTCAGGTGTCTATAGAGAGTCCTGCAGTTCATTACAGAAAAAAGACACCACAGAAATCAAAGTGTTGCCAGTCCCAACTGTTCAAAAATAGCTCATCTGGCAAATTATGTAATGCTAGCAGTGTGTTGATAATAGTCTCCCACTGATGTATATAACCTGTGCCAACAAAGAACAGGAATGCCAGAAACTGATAGTTACGTGAGCTGGTCCCTTAGCTCAGATGTTGATAGCTGAATATTTTTGCTGAAAGTCAAGCAGGTGATTCCTGCTGGGCCTGATACAGGTATGCAGACAGTCAGAAGCAGCCCACTGTCCTTGGCTTAGACATGATTTTACCAGCTGTACTCCGCATATGTGCAGATAGTGTTACAGAAATGTAGATCCTTACAGCAGCAGGCAAGACCTGTTACTACATCTCAGTACAGGAGGATCAGGGACATATGTGTATCAGCAGAATCTCAAGCATGGCTTGGGTTTGCTATTAATCATTCATCTTTGCACTGAATCTTAAAAAGAGCTTGGACTCCACAATGCCTTGTGTTTGGGTAGTGGGCTCTTGCATTAGCATTCAGAGCCTATGCAGGTTGTCTAGGCTTCCTAGACAGTGCAAGGTTACAGTGAAGACTTGCCTGTGCTTTATATCTCAGAGAAATGTGAGCATGAGCTCAGCACTGCAGTAACATGGTGTTCTTCCCTCAGACAGGAATTCAGCACAGCCAGCATGCCGAGGAAGAAGTCTCCTGAGGTAAGACTGGCCAGTGCACAGCTACTGAGAGCTATCCAAAGTACAGGAGATAGTGAGTTTTGTCATATTCAAGGCACTCCTCAAGAAAGTGCCACTTCCATTCATGAAACTGAAGGACTGAGATGACTTCACTCCTTTCTTTGTAAGGCATAGCTGCCAAAGGAAGAGGAGAGGTTAGGGATCTATCTCTTTCCTTCTCACCCCTTTCCAATAACCCAGTAAATAAATCACTCAGGCACAGAAGACAATCATTTTCATTTTCTGCTCGAGATTCTTAAGACCTTCATTTTCCCCCACACTTTAAACACGAGTGAATGTGGAAGTCATGTCACCATAAAAAATGACCAAACAATCCCTTGAAGTTTTAATTCAAAATTATTATCCAAGTAAATGGACCAGAGGGAGGCTACAGGCAAAGAAAATGTGTTCTTTGTTTAGTGACTGGAATACATATGTGGGAGAGGAAAATCATAGCTTCTTGCCTTTTGCACCAAGAACTGAACATTGTATGTTATGGATTAAATAATGGCATTATGGATTAAATAATGACTTCTCAAAATTCTCTTCAGCAAAATGAAGTTCAGGCTGCATGTTAGATCAGGTTTGCTTTGTAGAGACAAGTGCTTAACTTCTGGATTAGATCTGAATTAGACAGCTGTTCCGTCTTGTCAGGACCGAAGGAACTGTAAGGATTGCACTTAGGTATTTTAGAGCCTTGGAGGTAACAAAGAGGGGCTTACATACCTCTGGGTTTAGACAGCAAAAATCAGAGGTGCTTCTGAATCATAGTTTTGATTGTCAGTGTCACAGTCTCACTTGAAGTTTCAAAAACCTTTAGAATTTGAGGATGAAATAATATCATGTGTCCTACTCTTTCTGCCTTTTGAAACTAGGCTGAGAAGATAGTAGTCTGTTGCGAACTGGGCATTCTGGCAGAATTATGCATGAATTATCCATGTAGTAGTTGGTTGAGAACCCTTACTGTTGTCTCTGCATTGTAATAAGCAGCCATAGATTCAGTAGTGAATCTATCATTTTAAATAACAAAGTGCATTGTTTCTGCAGATGTGTTTTTCTGTCTCTGTATGTATAGAAACCAAATGTTATATCTGGGTTTCTCTAATGATTGAAGCAATTCCTGTGTATAATAGTAGCATGCACATATTAGCATTCACAGGCATATGCATACAGACGGTAAAGTGCTTCAGGGTGTTTTGACATAAAATGTATGTTACTAATGTATTGCTAGTAATGACTTTGTCTCCTAATGACATTTGTAAAATGCTTGTATTTAAGCAATGCCTTCAGTTTAAACTAGGTGGCTATTTAACTTCAAAATGGCACAGTGTTAATGCTCAGCACCAATTATTATCAAAACATGCATATGCATGTTTAGTTGTAAGTGCTAAAGTACCGCATTTAATTCTTGTAATGTGCAACCCAGAATTTGATCAGAGCTAAAATCTTGAATGTGGACTCTGATTTTGATTAGTGGCACTTACACACTGAGGTAGAGACATTTCATATTATATTTTAACTCCGTTTGGCATAAAAGTAGCATATTTTTTCCTTGCATAAGAAAGCTGTAAATCAGATAAGAATTGATTATTTTTGTTGGTTTAATGAAGTAAGATAGTGGATTTCTGACTAATGCATTGGAAACTATTTATGTAATAGAGAGTCCTGCCATCATAAATCACTTTGCGGTGAATGCAACAAATTTTTTTATTGGAGGTCACCAGAGTCAGCAGCAAAATCAATTCAAATCAAATCTCACAGCTGCTGTATACATCAGAAGATTGCAAAGGATTAATACACTTACATATTTGCTAACCATACGTGCCTAAATTAAATATTAATGGTTTGCATGACGATGAAGTCACCTTGCATTACAGCCAGATAATATGCTTTTATGCCAGACAGTCCCAGTACTGGCTGGAGTTTACATTTGAAAATGTAAATTTTATCCCGTGGGCTGAGAATATATTGCTAGTTTTCGTGTCCCGCCCCCCCCCCTCCCCCCCCACTGTGGAGACCAGGATAATGTTTTGAAAATGTGTTGAATTACTCTCACAGGTAATATACTTTTGGCAAGAAAAGTTCAGTTCTGAACTTTTAAATGTTGCTTTTTCTTGTCATCTACATTAATACCCATAGAGCAGAATTGCTGTGTTGTGGAAGCCATTTCTGTTTCCTCTATAGCTGAAGTTCAGAGTTTACTATCTCATATCTGTGTTTTATTTATTTATTTATTTATTTATTTTTAGTAGAGCCTGACACTAGGATACATTGCTCAGAGACACAGAGTGGTGGCTCTCGAACTTCTTTTTTTTTTTTTTTTTTTCAGTAGAACAGTAGCAGTCCTCTGAAACTGAAATCTCCTCCTATGTAGTTCTGAGTGAAAAGGTAAAAAAAATCTGTTTTTTCTGATATCTTTTTCCTTTGGGAAAAATAAACATACACTTACTATTCTATTTGTCCAAGAAATAGGATCATCCTGTATATTTTCCTTTTATTCCCTCCTTTATCTTCTCTTAGGCGGTAGTAACTGATGCATATTCTTAAATAAGTAGGTTTGTTGGAAGATTTTACAGCTTCTGGTTTGAAATTACTTGAAGTTTCTTGTGCCTACCTGGACTCAGGAGTCCAAATGAGACAATCCCATTAGAAAAGCAGCAAGATAGAAGAGAAAAAGACCTGTGCAATTGATTTATATCCCCCGGGATGTCGTGGTTATTTCATACAACAAAGTATTGGTGAATGACAAAGGACATGGGATACAAAGTGGGAAACCTCTGAGCAAAACATCAATAAAAAAGCTAAAAGCACCATCGTTTCAGCAGCAGGAGTACCACTTAGCGTGATACTCTAATGGAGAATACTTTCTCTAATATTTATGAGCACCTTCTGTGTGGAGGATTCCCCTAGGTTCCTAGATGTGCAAGAGGGAGTCAATTTATGCAGTGCATCCTATTTACCACCAAGATACAATTTATCAGTGTTAAGGGTGAAAACTCCATCTCTGTTTTGCTGAGTTCAACAGCAAATGTGTATGCATTATCCGCATTGATCAACACTGGCACAAAATTAAAACCCTGATCACTTCCATGCCACTTTCCATTAACTTGTTGAAAATGAAGGTAAAGGGATAGTTTTACAAGGGTTATGTACTGAAAGGCATAGTATGCTGAGTGTGCAAGGCATTGTTTGACTGAAAGAAACCTGAGGAAAGAGCCAGCAGCCAGATCAAGCAGCTTCATGCTAAATCCTTCAGCATCTTCAGGAACACGGAAGTGATTTGTGGCTATGCCGTGCCACAGACTTATAGCTTGGCATACTTCTGTTGCCACTGCTAAAGCCAAGTCAGTGGCCTCCAGCGTGCCAAGACATGGCAGTACTTAATCAATGTAATATCATAGTAATATCATACTAATATCATAGTAATATCATAGACCTAAACTATATCCTTGGTTTACAAAAAGGTCTCTGAGTAGGTATCACTCTGACGTGCTCTGTTCAAAGTACAAGCTGTAAACTCAATGGCAGGCATAATTATCATGTCAAAGAGATTAACAGGCAGTCAGTTCCTGGACGTATGGAAAGGAATGTATTTAACAAGTCAGTGATCTAAATTTAAGAGCACAAAATCTGGTCAAACAGCCTAAATTTAAGTCATTTACCAGGTTCTGCAATTACAAAAAAAATTAATTGAACAATAGAGGAGCCACTTGGGAATTAAATGACAAGAACTCAGTCCGCTTTTTCTTACTGCTGTTTATGAGTTAAGCTTTGAGTCATGAAAAAGGGGCAAAATCCTCTATTTACATGCGTTTCACTACATTTTGTGCTCAGCCTGAAATGACATGAGCAAAACAGAACCACTTTTCATTGAGCTCAGTGACACAGTAAAATGGGAAGAAGCAATATAAAATTAGATGAAGAAAATCTTAAAGCCATACCTGAGACCTATAGACTTGTATAAATTTAACAAAATCACTTAAATCACTTTCACGTATGCTAGACCTCTCCTTGTATTTCAGAACAGAGGAGCCACATGTTGCCATCTATTAAAACTGTAAATAATTTGAGTCGAAGTTGATTAAGCAATTTACCTTAGTAAGAAGGCTAATTAAAAAATTTCTGAGGTACATAGTGATAATGTAAATCAACTCTTAAGATGCTGAAATTGTCACATCCTATAAATGAGGCACCTAAATGAGGTTTCAATGCCAACTATATGACAAATGTGGATTTCCATTTGGTGTACCTTTTCCACCGATTTTACTGTTATCCCCTAAACTCCTGTTGCACTTGCAGACTGTGGTGTTCTGAAGACCAAAAGAAAACTGTACTTAGAAATTTGCTGTTAAAAACACTATAACACAGGAATAAACAAGAGGCCTACTGGGAGCTGATTAATGGAGTGTTTCCTTGCATACATGAATACCCAATGCGGTGCAGGCTGAAATCTAACTCTTGCACATCATACCGACAAAAAGCTAGTTCTCAATGCTAGAATTAACTTGACTTATGTGAAACATTCATTGCGTGCAATCTTCTTTTCATGTTTTGCTGGAAAAGCCAAGTCTGATGTTTTCTGCTGTAACGCATTAAAATTAATGTAACTGAACTCGATTCTGCAAAGTGGGTAGGCAGTATTTCCTGAGCTAAATTTACCTCTAACAGAGGTTACTCAGTCTCAACTCATATAATTCATTATATGAAGCATTATTCAAAGTAGTGGATTTATTCTTAATCCCACCAGCTTTATCTCTAAAGAAATGGTCCGGTCCTTGTGACAAAAACTAATCTTAAAAATGTTCATAAAAACTATGCTGGTAATTGCCGTGAAAAGAATTGATTGAAAGTTTGGTAAATCTTTCCTGTAAAACTGGATCTAATTTTTCTTACCTTCACACAACACAGTTCTCTCAGGTTTTTTTTTTCCTATTTAATCCTTTTTATTCTTTCTATTATAGATTTTCAAGATGGAATTTACAGAATGAGGCAATAATTTTCCTTTTTGTCCGCGTGCAAAGCACTGCAAAACACAGAGTAGAAAACATGTCACAACTTGCCAAGTTCTGCAGGGTGCAAATACTGAAAATCTTTATTAAAGCTATGATGCTTTTTGCTGCATAAAGGCTTTTAGTGTTTCTCAGAGTGAATTACCAATCCTTTTGCAATCAGCTACTAGTTATTACACATTAATTAGAGATTATTGCTATTTTGAGCTTATATACATAAGATTGTAAGAGGTGAGATTTGAAATATTGTTATTACTAATGACATTATGATATAAAGATCTAAGAAATATAATTTTAAATCTATGGCTGGAATTTATTTAATGAATCTGAAACATTTTGAAAGGTGGTATTGCCTAAGATACAAGACTAAGTTCTCAAAGACTCAGCCAGTGTCAGTGTGCCCACAAAGCCAGATAATTCACAAAGATGGAGTGCTTGAAAGACGATTTGTATTACAGACAGGGCGAATTTGTAAATACCCTCGATATGGGGGAAGTCACAGAAAAAGAGGAACATTGTTGTAAGTAAAGGGAACCTGTGGGCTAGCGTGGGGCATCTTTCTGGCAAAGCTCTTCCCTCAGATTGAGATGCCAGGCCCTGACAGCCAGGTCATTTGGGGGTTTTGTCAAAACGGATCTGGCTCCCAGGTTCAGGTTGGGTCGGTGTCTTTGCACAAGTCCATAATGATGCTTGTGATGCTTGAGACACGGGTGACTGGACAAAGTCAGGTACACAGGTATGTACCCCACTCGGACAAATTCAAGACTAAAGTTTGTCATGACCAACAAAGGCAGTATAAAAATGCCTGGTTTTTAGGAGCTGGCAAGTAATTATGATAAAGTTTTAGGAGTGACAGAAAACTTACCTACAGAAAAATAATCAGGATAACCCGGGAAATGATGTTTCTAGCACTAAACATTTCAAAGAGAGGTATCAGTGGAAAAATTAGATTAAAAATTTACCTGCCCCATCAGAGGAGAAAGTGCACTTCTTATATACAATCTTCACAAAATAAACAAATCTAAACATTTCAGGAAGGATCTAGGGGATGATGAAAGTCACTTCAGTCTTTTGAGGACAACAGTAAATATAAACTTTGATGCTGTTTTTCAGAATACAAAGCATATTAAAGAGGGCTATAGATACCAAATAACTTTAAAGATTATATAGAAAAAAAATGGGTACCAGCAAACAGGTACAGGTCATCAGGATTTTGATTTGGGTATCAGAAAGTGCGAGATCAGATAAACGGTTCCTCAAGGTAGTCAGTATTCCTATCATCTTAAATAGCTTTTTTTTTTCTTTTCTTTCTTTTTTTTCCCTATCCCCATGTTGCTTCTCTTCGTATGTTATTGCCCTTTTTAGTTTTAAAACATTTTTATAAAGCTGGCCACACTACTGTATATTTACCAATAATTTTTGCAACTTTATCTTTACAGGCTCAAAATTTTTTGGCATCTGTTATGTCTGTAACATGATTCATGTTGGTAAACCCTTAACTTCAGGGACCAATTAAAATCCTTACATGCCACTAGTCCCTCCTTTTTGTGTGTGTGTGTGTGACAGTCATCTGAGCACTTATCTGATCCTCCCTTTCTTTCCTGTTTTAACCTAAATAAATGAATAAATCTGTGGAATTTTACCACACACAAAAATGGCAAGTTGCTTACAAAAACTGGAAGTTTTGTGACTTTGCACTACATCCTGAGTGAGCTCTCATAGAAGAACAAGTTGTGGCAGAGGGATTCTCTCTGTGATATTTATTCTTTCCTAGCAGCTAGAAATTTCTAATATTTGCATTCTGGTTTGGTCTTGTGAGTCAGTTCCTTTTTGTGCTGATGGACAGTTGAAGAATTTGTCAGTGTGACACTATGGAGCGTATTCTCATTTAGTGTTACAAGACTTATACACATTTACAGAGTGAGAAATATCCCCTTGTGACATCAAACATTTAGATGCAAGTCCTCAACTAGAGGATAGTGTGAGAATCGTTTTGACTATTTCATTCCTGTTAATATTTTATCAGAGTATTCTGCTCGTGCAGCTTAGGTGCTTTGCAGCACAGAGTCAGACACTCGGAGCTATACAGAAAAACAGGCTGAAAGGTGAGCTGGGTGGTCTGCACAAATCTTATCAGAGATAGTGCCTGGTGTGCAGAGACCAGATGAACTCAGCCCTGGCAATCCTCATGCAGCCATCAGCATTCAGCACCGGGGCTGTTAGTCCCTGCAAAATAGTCCTTCAGGGCAGGCACAGAGCAGCATTTATTGACATAAAAGATGTTGTAAAGATCAAGGTTCCACCTACACACTCACAGAAGACTTCACACATTGACTGTTCCAGATCAAATCATTTTGGAAGAGGGGAACCTAAGGTATTGTTTGAAATGCCAGTAGTGCAGCCCTTATCACACGCAGGTGGTGGGATTTTTTTCTCCCTGTAGAGGAGCAGTAGCGGCAACCTGGGCTGCTGAGGTGCCTTGCTACTTGTCCCAGCAGTCGGAGCTCATTAGCTGCCCCAGCTGTAGGATATCAGACAATTAGGAGCAGCTCTTACAAAAATCCAGGTGTTAGGTAGAATAGCTTTCTTAGAGGGAACGAGGTGTGAGATGATCGGAGGAGAAGCAAGGATGAAGCAGCCTGTTCCACAGTGCTAAAGGTATGGGTGTTTTGTTGGCCTAGCAGGTTAGAATTTTTGATAATTTGCCTGAAAGAGATGTTACGGATTGCTGTAGGGTGCTGTGGGTTCCCTCTCTGCTGCACACGCTGGGGTCGTGAGCTGGCTGGGTGCAGCCCTGTGCTGCTGCAGCTTAGGGGCTTTCAGAGCTGCCCAGGGACCTGGCAGAGGGGACAGCAAGTCAGCTTCTCTTGGAGATGTCTGCCCTGGTAGTGCCTCCTCTGTCTGTGAGCTTCCCTGTAAGCCAAAGCAGGTGCTGTGCTGAAGCCACAGGTTCCTCCTTTCTCAATGAGTCTCTTCAGAGTATTTGGTTATCTTAGAAATGCATCTAATGGAGTATGAGGTACTGAACTTATTGAGAGGGAGAGGTTAATTTGTATGTTTGGGCAGACTGCTTGCTTCTCCCTCTGTCCCCTGGTTAGTACAGGCTTCCTGTATAACCTCCAGTAATGGGGCAGATGGCCTTTTTTTTTTCCAAGATAACTACGGTCCCTGAAGTGCGTAACCAGTAGGTGTTTGAGTATGCTTGAAGGAGGTGCCTGAGAAGACTTCTGTGGGTTTTTGTTTATCTGAAGTGATTGAGGGTTACCTTATTCTGGTTTCTTTATTAGTGTCACCTCATTTGCTATCATGTAAACCTGAACGGTTATACTGAAATTTTTTTTAAAGTGATTTTCATACAAACAAAAACAAATGTGCATTAGAAAAAGGATAAGGCTTGTGATAAGAAATAACGTAGGAACCCTTAGTTACATTGCTTTTAAGCTTTTATGATTTTAGGTAATTCTGAAGCTGCTTGGGGCTGTATTTATTTTTTTTCCTGTGGTGTCTTCTAAATTACTCTGTATAAAACACCTGCTTGTGTGTTACCTGCATATGAACATCAAACTGCACCTGTCTCAACTGAGTAACTTCATATTTGCCTTCTGCCTGTCCATTGCTGTTTGGTGCATGTCTATCTTTAAGGCTAATATTTTTCGTAATTTACTTACAGGAGCTTGTGTTTTCTGTATATGGGCATATAAGTGTCTAAGTACTCCTGCTTATGAATACTTTGTTGTTGTTGTTGCCTCAGGCCTATCTTCTGAGAATTAGGTCAAATGCCATAACAGCAACCGGGGGGGGAAAAAGGAAGTGAGAACTAATCTCTGTAATCAGAGACGAAAATAGGCTTTGGTATTGCTAGTGAGGAAGAGCTTTTTGTTTTGTTTGGTGGCTATAACTATTTCTTTTTCTGAGAAAAGCTAATGTTACATAATTACACTACAGCGTAAATGTAATAGGCTGAGTCACTGGGTGTATGGTAGGGGAAAAAAATAATGCAAGAATGTACAGTGAGGTTTTAATGTTCTTTAGTACAAGAAACATTCATGTCAAAAAAACCTATCTGGGAGCCTTGAAGTGTTTGTGCCCTGCATTTTGTAGCGCAATCTCCTGTGATGTAAAGGCTTCCAACCTTCTTTGTACGTACGCGTTGGGGAGTCAGGCTTCTAAATCAGCTCAAAAGACACCGGGGAGAACCCTCTAAGATTTGGGCTGCACAGGCTTGCTTGCAGCCTCTTGAATTTACCAGGTCTCATTCAAAGCAGCTTTGCTTTCCCCTGGTCAGAGCCTATTACAAACCATGCTTTGTACTCTAAGATTTATGTACAGTTGGGACAAGGCCTCAGGTTTGATACAGCAAAATGAATCTTTAGATAAAGAAAACATATTTCTCCCTTTTGGATACAATTTTGAGAGCCAGAATATAAAGTATTGACTGAACTGACCCAATTATAGGTGGTGATAAAATGTTCAGAATCCCTGCCCGGGAAAACTGCTGGAAGAAACTTTTCTGCCTCCTCCTGGCCCCTGCTTTCTTTCTCCTGGTGAGAGGAGACCACTTGAGCAGACTGCAGCAGGCTGTTTCTCTCTAGAAAGGAAATAATCTACTGATGGGAGCTGACAGCTCTTTCACCACGTTGCCTGAATGATACCGGTGATGGAGAAAGGCATGTCATACAACTTCATGTGCTTCCCATCTTAAGTAAGGTTGAACCTAAAGATTTTCCTTGGTTGCCCTTGAGGAACAAAAAACACCTATTGTTTCTGTGCGCAGGGAGGCTTGCTTCATTGGCACCTAGTGAATTTGGCTAAAAACTCATGCATCAGTGATTTTCAATGGCTTAATATAAAAAATAAATGTACATGATGCTGTACAGAGTGTCTTTCATGAGTGCTCCCCTGTAACATGCAGTCTAAAAGCTATAGTAACTGAAAATTTAATGCGTAGAAAAATCTCCTTCAGTTAAATTAGGTGTAGGACTTGAGCAGTTGAAGAGAACTGTATTCTTCAAGACTTCTCTGCAAGTGTCTGAGCTACTTTGTATTCCTCTGTCTGGGAGCTAGTAGAAGTTCGCTTTATCTAAAGTATTCTATTTCCAAGCATGTTTGCTACATGATGTTTTTTTAAAGTTGCTTTGTCTTCAGAAAGCAAATTCTGGTCAGTGGTGGGCTAGTTAGCTCTGTCTGCACCTTTACCTGTTTTGTTATGTAAACTATTTGCTACGAGTTCCTCGTTTCCATTAATATTTGCCCAATAAATAGTATTTTAAATGTTGTGGCTAACACAACAGCAAATAATAAACTATTAAAGGACAAACACATTTTTAAAAAATGTCTAAAATGCCTGAAAAATCAAGTATATGCTGTGACAGGCTGAAGTGTATTGCCTGCTAATACTGGGCTGGTGTCAGAACCTGTACTTAAACAATCGGATAAAGGCCTCAGTTGTGGCAGTACTGTACTGCAAGGTCAGAGTCGGGCTGTGCAGTGTGTTTCTAGGGGGGAAATACTGAGCCCTGTACACCACGCAGAGAATAAAAGGTGTTTTTTTGTCCCTGGTATGCCTCCTTCTCAGTTCTGGCCAGCTTCAGGAGCCCTACCTGAGGCCAGAAGTGAAGCAGGAGAGGCTTCCAAGAACACCAAGCAGTTTGTTGCTGCATGTTGACACTGATGGGCTGTATGGTGCAGCTCTGTCGCCTCCCATGCTTATCTGCCTCAGAGCTGGAGGAACCCCCACAGCCCCTTCCAGAAGGAGACTGGGGGCTCCTCTTTCAAACCATGCATCTGGTACAGGAGAGCTGGGAGGAAGGTAGTGGAGGACTTGTTAGTCAGATTAAACAGATAATGCATCTGTTCCAGTGTTTGCAATAAACAGGGATAGCCTAGAGATTATTCTAAAATGCCTTCTTGATGAAATTTGTATTGTAACTTACCAGCTAGATTCCTCCAGCTTGTCATGTCTATAGAAGGTCTATGGTAATGCCTGACCAAATGCATTTTGATCAATCTGAAGGATGTATAGGATAGCCACCGGGTCTTGAACCCTTTATTTTCCCCTGCAGAACTGCTCCTGGCTATTCTAGCTGTAGTAGAGTCCGCAGCAGGACCAAACCTGGCTGTCTTTTTCTCAGTGGCAGGATAGCAGCTAACTCCTGCATTGCTGGCCCTCAGGTGAAGTCACCTGCTAGCCCTCCCATGTGCAAATGAATATATGTCTACATTAGTCTTAAGGGGACCTTTGTATCTTGTTTGTTACCAGCTAGATAAGAGGTAACAGCTTCCAGTGAGGCTAGCTGCATTAAATTATGAATAAAAGATGTTCCAGGCATGAATGTGTAGTGGTAGAAGGGGTTATCAAAGATAACTGTAAAACTACGGTATATGCATGACATGTGTTTTAAAAAAAAGTCAATAAAGAAGGCAAAAGCATTGGTTTTAGCCTTTCTGAAAACTGAAAAGCCAGATGCTTTGAGAAAGCTTAATCATGAAAGTAGGAAAGCTATTTCTTAGATAATTAATGAGCAAAGTACAGAAAAGCTATAAGGCTAATATCTGCCTCACAGACCTGGTGTGGAAACATTCAAAAACCAGTGCAATAAGAACCTCTGCAGAGGTTGTGTGCAAGTTCTAACCAGGGAAAAATGTTACTGGCAGTTTGATTTCTGACCTAGCTTCACCTTTGTTACTTTTAGAGACCATTAGGTTCAGAGATCTTGCCTATATGTTGTTCCAAACACCAAGTTCTTCATTTATTTTTTTCTTTAGGTAGCTATGATCAGTTAGCTTTTATCTTACTCTAGCTTCAGCGTGAACCAGAAGGAAAATCTACAGTAAACAATTGTGGGGAGTTTCTAAAGAAACTGGAAAGAGATTGTTCTAATCTTCAAGTTTATTCTCAGTTATTTGCCTAGATGGCTTCTTTCCTGAACACTTTCCAGTTCTAAAATGTGAGTTAAGATGAGGTATCCGCCTACGTGGGAAAGAAAGAAACATTTGGTTTATCCAGGGCTGTGTTCTACCTTGAAAAACTTTAGTCAAATGTAGCAAAAGATGTTTTGGCTTCAGAGTGATGGTATGTTTTCTTGGGAGTTCTTATGCTTTTTAAAATGTTGGTTCCTCTTCATTTTCTGAAAATGGAAGGAGACACTGAAGTGCTATATGGAGCCAGCATATTCCTCAACAAGAGTTAAGAGGTGTGGCTTGGCCTGTGCTTGACTTGGGTGGGATGAGTGGGGGTGTGAGGGCAGGGAAAGGGTGAGAGGAGAAAGCAGAAATGAGAAGAAAAGAGCAGTGAACTGTCAGTACCCATTGCTTTGCAGCTTTACTGCAATTGTGTTCCACACAACAAATTTTCTTTCAGGACTGATCACGTCCTGAAAAACTGGAACCCATATCTAGCTGGGAAGCATTAACTGGTATATAACCTGTTCAGCTTAAATGCAGCTCTGTCTGACAATGCTGATCACACAATTTTATTCTACTAGATCCTCATCTTTTCTCTGGGACGATCAATTGCAAATGATATTGATGTCATATGTTCTATGGAGATGGATTTTTTTGAAAAAGCTTAGTGTTCTGGGAAATTAATGGAAGTAGGCTTAAAGCCTCTAAAGGAAGAAACAGAAAAATCTCTCCGCTTTTCTGAATTTAGGTGAATGTTTGTAGACATAAAAACTAGTTTCATCTGTAGCCTTTATCACACACTGTCAGACTCCATTGCATGTGTATGGAAATCCAACTATAGCTGAACAAAAATAGGTATTTGATCTTCTGTATGGAAGAAACAAGCTCTTCTAGGGAGGGGGAGAAGAGGGAAGAAGATGAGGAGTAAAATGTAGTTAATCTTTCTTGAAAATGACAGGCTGTTCTAGCAGGAACTTCTAGGAGAAATACTGGCCTGAGGCATTTGTCTGGCATGGACTATTGCACTCCAACCAGCTTAGCTTTTGCAAAACTATCATCAACAGCAAGCACTGAGAAATGTCAGTTAACATTAGCCACAGGTGGTAGCAAGGGTTCAGGCTAAAACCCGAACACATTCGTTGTTATATACAGAAGGAAATATCTGTGAGAGGTAAGCAGCATGTGATGAGGGGAGCAGGAAGGGGTGCAAACAGACAAATTTCTTGGCAGCTCCGAACATAGGAGTGGGCAAATAAAAGCATCTTTGTTATTGCCTGTTTTGCTATCTTGCCCTGTAAGATTTGCTCTGGTTTTGCTGTTGATGTCCACCACTGCATACTAATGTAGCATTTGAAATTAAATTAGAATAGGATTAACATTTCCTTGTGCACAGCTCAGAAACTACAGTTGATTCAGTGTTTAGTGTCTGGTTGATTCAAACATGTGTATGTCATGACTTTGATGTAACCTTCAGAACAGAAAAACCTCTGTTCCCTTTCCCTGAGGTGAATGAGTGAAATTCTTTGAGCATATTGCTAAAGACACAATCATGTGTGTTTGTTAGGAGCACCTGAAGCTTTTTATTTTCTACAGAAACTACCCTACTTTGGCTTTACAAAAATTTGCTCACCAAACTAAACATCTGAGTTTAAATTCAAACCTGCTTGTCTCATTCTAAACTTTCTAACCCCCCTTTTTTGTTGGAAGTAGTTGTACTCCAAAGAAAATCAACAGATTACTTCATCATTGAAGAAAGCACGTTTCTATGCCAAAGTTGCAGTGTGCGTTGGGAGGGTGTCCTGCATTGCAGGAAGATTTTTTGAAGTTATTGTTCTGAGAGGTAAATCTTGCTGATTGAACACTACCAGCATTTTTTCAATAATGTGAAAAGCATAAAAGCATTGTTCAATGTTTCTTTGTGCTTGGCTTAGCAGAAAAATAATTTTGAACATCACATCAGCTTTGAGCATGTTCTAACCTACAAAATTTTTGAAAGCATTAAGAGTGTACAAAACTCTGTACAGCTACAGAAAGGTTTCCACACCTAAGAAATATACAGGAGGAGTCTTGATGATTTCAGAGCTCGCTATTAGTATTCACAATGCATGAGGACCATCTTTTTCCATAGACGGGGGTGGGAGGGGAAATGTGAGGAAGGAGAACCTAGACACCTGGGACAAGTATGCCAAAACTGAGATGGCAGAAGCAAAACAAAATCTAACAAAACCGTTGGACAAGATTAGAAGGCAGCAAATAGTTTATAGGCGTGTTTGTCAAAGGATTGAAGGATGAGCAACTGAGAAGAAGCATTATTTCAGAAACCTCTTTGACTCCCTAGTCACACTTCTCCACCAGTGCAGAACCAGCAGGTATCTACAGGCAGAACACTTGTTCTTAGGCAAATGTGCATACAGCACTGAGTATGAAGTATAGATTATTAAATGTTTAATACAATCAATACAATCATTTTCATAGATTTATATGGTGTTTAGTCTTTTATAAATAGACACTGACAAAACTTTCCAACAACTGTACTTAATATGAATTATTAACTCTTGGTGGTATGATTGCAGGATTATGTCTAATCCTGCTTATTTTGGGGAAAAGTTGTATTCCCTTGGAAGGAATAAGATTTCATTTTAACAGAGGAAAGCGTAGCTTCTATGTACCAAGGGAATCTGCAGTGCAGCATAACTATGAAAAAATAGTTCATAGAACATTAAATACTAAGTGAAGTTATTCTTCATTTATTTGCTCCTAAGTGAAGTAAATTTTCAGTTAAAAAAATCACTTCTGCACTTAACGTGCAGTTAACTTGTTGGAAAGCTTGCAAGTTATAAAAAGCTTTTGCCTTGGATGTTCTTTGTAATGAACATTTTCATACTGACTTAAGGCCTAATGCTATCAGGTGGAGAGCAGCCTCTAAATTTTCTTAAGGGTGGGAGTATGCCTGCTATGACAAACAGTAGCCCCCAAATTAAAACCCCCAGTGCTTGAGATCTTGCTGCTTTGAATGCTGAAGAAAAGTTGAAGGTAGAAACAGAGCCATAAATGCATTTGAGGATCTTAAACTATTGCAATTGGACACAAGGGTAGAAAGGTAGCCAAAGTTTTCTTACTGGCTATGACAGTAGTATCAGCCTGCAGAATAATTAAGAGCTCACCAGGGGATAAATGAGAAAAGGGTTATATGGGTTTTACTCTGCAGTGTTTTAAGGGATCTCTCTTTAACTGTAGAGGAGTTTTGCTCATAACTTAACAGAAATCAAAAGCAACAGGAAAACTTCACCTGAGGTGTTGCACAGTCACTTCCTTCCCCCCTCTCTCACACACTCTCTCCCTTACTCTCACCTTCGTTTAGTTCTAACACTCAGTTATTCTTCTATTGCTCACTCCATCTTCCCATCAGGGATGCTTATATCCGCTCTTCCACAAAGTTAAGGAACTACAGCAAGAGTTACTGTAACATGCAACTTCTTGCCTGTATGCTAGAAAACTGGTAGCCTGTCTGCAGGGAATGGAGAAAGGATTGAGTTTTGTTGCAGCAGCAGCTCTCCTGTGATGAGCGTAGAGGAGGTAGTGCATGAGGAAGACTGAAGGAGATGAAGTTCAGGAGAAGAAAACCAGCTTAGTGTTGTGCGCTGTAGGAAAAGATCTTCCCTGAGACTTCAGACAGTGCTGAGTTGTGCAAGCAGCAGTTTACATGTTATACAGACAGGTTTCATGGTTTTGTATGAAAGATGGGGGGAAGAAAAAACTACCTTGGAGCCCCTCTGATCTTCCCATCCCCAGCTCAGCAACCAGCTGAGCAGCCTGAATAGCAGTGGCTGCAATGTGCAGTGTAAGCTGCTTCCAAAGCAGCAGTAACATTGGAGGCTTACATTAAAGCTAGAGGAACTGCTGTAATGGGAGGGAATGTTTCAAGGTCAGTGATTCTTTCTTTGTTTCTTTTAAAAGAAAAAAGCTTGAACAACAAAGTTATGCTGGTAGAAAATCTTACTGTTTAAAGAAAAATAATCAGACTTGTTTATGCAGACATTCACGGATAGTTTGCTACAGAATCATCTTCCTTAGTAATAAGGGAAAGTTATCTAGCCATTATCAGTAATAATGCATCTTCAAAAATTTGATGCTTTCAGTGACATTTTAATCTTCGTATATCCCAGAAAGCATCATGATTTTCTCAAAGTATTAGTGAGATTTACTTTAAAACTGCACAACCAAGCCATGTAAACAGGTGTTCAGTCCTCTACTGATGGCTCAACACTTACAGAGCTATAAAGTAATGTTATTTTTTTCTGTCAAAATGGTTTTCATTCTATGCTAGGATTATACAAATTTCCATGTCTTATACAGGATTAAATTTTTAAGTGTCAAAGTTTTCTCTTCCCTGGAATGTTTTGCACTTTGTGTAGTCAGGTAAAGATTGTATCCCCCTACCAACTGTATGGTGTAGGACACATCTCTAAGCTAACTGAGAATTATGAATTGTCCTAATTGTAGCTGGGACAGTCTCTTCAGGCATGAGGATATTGAAAACCTCAGTTCTATTGTCTTCATTTCAGAGTACCTGCTTATACTGTAAGATTGCTATGCACGCCTTACAATATAAAGAGCAGAAACTTAACAACTCATGCAGTTAATCAGATGACTTCAAAGGCAGAAGTTGCTATAAAAATGTTAAATATTATCTATTGTATCATAGATTGGAAAGACTGATGAATTTTTGCTGCCCTGTGTAATAATGATAGGCATCTGTTTCTTCTGAGATTCAGACCCACTGCAGTCTCTTAGCTAGCTGTATTTCATTAACTTTTATAAACCTCTTGCCTTCAATAACAGCAAATGAAACTCAGGCACAATGTCTCCCTCTAGGCCACAGACAACTCCAAGTTCCAATAATTCAGTGTTGGAGTTGAATAAAAGACAAATTATTCTGTCATGTGTCAGTAGCTACAATACATCAACCAGTAATACAAGGTACTTACTGTGCAAGAAGCAGGGTTATTTTCAATTACTGTCAGCTACTTAATTATCCAAGGTGTGTGGTGCTGCGCAGCTCATTGTGTTGTACGACACTGCTTCCTGTTTGGCTCCAAAACGTGGGTTTCCTGTACCCAGGCACATGGGACCAGAAACAAAACTTGAGGTTTTGGTGGTTTTTTGTTAGTTGAAGTACAACATGTGATAAGCTAAACTGTTTTTTAAAAAAAAAGGTTATACCAAGGGGTAAAAAAAGTTACACACATGCACACAGCCCTTCTGGATAGCATGTGGTTGTGTACAGCAGAGTTGAAGCTGAGTGGAGCACAGCAACCGCAAGTGCTCTAAGGCTTTTGCTTTCTTATGAACAGACTTCAAACGATCTTGCTCAAAGCAAAACGTGTGACCCTTCCAGTCAATTTGATACAGCACTCTGGTATTCCAGACATGGTTTACTGGCATCTATAGGTAAATACATCCCAGTCTGTTTGATGATATCCTATTATCTGCTTCTGCATCCTAATGTAGCTATAATGCAACAATGTAAGCCCTTGAGTACATGATTTACAGATTTTTATTATGTAGTAGGATATGCAAAACTAGCCTGAGCTGCTTGTGACTAGCAAGTGCTGCCTTGGTGTGCTCAGCGGGACTCCCAGCCAGAAGGGGGCCCTTGGGTTTCTCCTCTCAGAAGTCTTTGGACCAGAGCATCCGTTCATCAGTCAAAATGGTTCTCAAAGGAGCAGGCTAAAACTTCCCTTTTAGTGAGAGTCTCTGATCATTTGGCACGTATGAATGTAGGAAAAAATTGTGGTAGTCTATCTGCAGCTTTCATTTATTCTAATTCTGATAGTCTAATGCATGAACTGTACGTACAGCAGATTTGTAAAAGCTGAGAATTGATTCTGGTGGCTTTTTTGTTGCAGCTTCTTTTCACCTAATCTTTCAGCGAACAAATCTGGTCTTGTTCTTGAGACTAACTTTATCAAAAGTATTAAGTTTGGAGCAGCTTCATTTGTACAAATATTTAACCCAATCAGTACAAGTTTTCCTCATCTTTAATAACTAAATAGTAAAAATAAAATTGGTCTTCCTTTATTAGGCTTTGAGTACATGTCCATGCATGACAGGTGTTTTAAGAGGCCTGACTTCAATAAAAGACCTTTATATTTGATGAGATTTTTCACATAACAGGCAACATTTTTAGAAAAAGCTGTGCCAAGTCATATTTTCTTCCACAGACTACAAAGCGTTACTTCTCCCCTGCCAGAAAATGAAAGTCACCCATTGCAAATACTGGTGATATTAGTGAGTGTATTTGCATATAAGGATTCAGCCAAAATGCCTGAGTAAAGGAGAGGCTGATTTTTTTTACAGCCTTTTATTCTCGGAGGTCCTTGGTTTCTCAATTTCAGAACTGAAGACACCTTGTCTGGTGTAGGTGTTGCCATTGTGCATGTGTGTAGGGTCAGGTCAGAAAAATTACATGACATTACCTGACTTAGTGCTGTCAATTCTTAACTCCTCTTTCACAGAATTAAATCGTTGCTGTGATTTATTGCACATCTGGTCATTGGGAGGAGACGTATATCATGTTTTTGCTAAGTAAAGTATGCAAGCATACAAAGACTATTTTGTCAATGTCACATTAATTATCCAATAATATTGAACTTAATTCTTGCAGTAAACTTATTACAATGCAAGTAAACACATCTAAATTATGAACTGTACTGTACCTATTATGCAACACTTCTAATTGGCAAGGATGAGCATTACTAGCTTAAAAATGAAAGACAAGATATTCCACTGTCCTCTATTACCTTATAAATTATAAATATTCTCCTTCAATTTATATAGACGGACTTTGCTTTTAATAAGCATCATTATATGGTGGTTATGTTGCAGAAATAGCAGTTAAGTTAGATTCAAATTTTCTATTCCTGGCCTAGACTTTGGTCAAGAAAAGAACTGTAGCCTTTGCACCCAGTTATGTTGGTCCTATGCCCTATAAACACTTCAATTCCTTATGATCTTTCTTCAGGATTCACTGCAGATGACCTTACAATAACTGTTTCAGTTTTGAAAGCCTATTTGTGCAAACGGATCATTCAGGTTATGTTCCTTGCTTTAAACAACCAACCACCACCAACAAAAAACCAACTCCAAAACAAAAAACAAAAACATGAATCAAGTGATCTGGGTGTTTAAGAACTCAGTGAGAGAATCATGATTTCATGTTGCTCCTTTGTAGGGAACTGAAAATTATCTTCATTATTGTTGGTCTTTTTTTATGCTTTGCAAATGAGAGAGGAGATGCAAAGAGACAAGTCTGTATTTTTGTATTTGAAAACTAGCAAATCTAGTTACTAGCCAAAACCCTTTAGATCTGTCAAAATATTACAGTACAAAATAAGATGGACAAATGATTTCATCTAAGGAACAGGAGCATGGAAAGGAAAATTGTCAGAAACAAAGATGGAAAACTGTTTCCTGGCAAATTCCTGCTGATATGACAGTCCAGAAATGGCTCCCAATAAATTTATTCCATGTGACAGTGATATGAAATCTTACAGCTTGTATCGTAAGCTATCCTTTTTCTTCAGACAATAGAAACCTCTGTTCCTGACAGCACTGAAAAGAAACCTAGAAGGAGATAGGACTTCAGTTCTAATCAGTGATTTCATTTCGTACTGGTGTTAGTGATGAATAACCCAAGGCTGTCATTAAAGAAGCTGTGACAGCTTCTCTTCTGCACTGTTTTCACTTTTTTTCAGTAGTGCTGGAGCAACCATTAGGGTACAATTCTTAGCACTGTCAAGCTCCCCAGTTGTTTAAAGCCATCCAAATAATTTCCTAATATCAGCAGGTACCATGTTTCGGGAGTTCATCAAATAACTCAGGATATACAACAGCATTAGGCAGTGTCTTCTGTCCCTGTGGCTTTAGATGCAATATCTCAGGAGTCAGGAAAGCCACAATTTTGCCCTTTTTTTTTTTAAACCAGAGGGATGACCCTCACTTAGCACGGACTGCTTTCTCTTTTTACTTTTTGGCTGCTTGGTGAAGCAGGATACTTGCCATATTTATCCAGTTCTTGCTGTTTTCTGTCTGAAATGCATGCCCATTGCTTTCAAAAGTCTTACCGGATTTTTTCAGGCACTGAATATCTGAACAAACTTAGATGCTTCTCCAGGTGTGGAGAAAGTAATTTGCTATATACAGTGAGATGCAAGTAAACTCAGGAGTCCAGTTCAGAGCTCAATTCAGTGAATGTTTATATATATATAAACATTTATATATATATATAAAGAAAAGATTCTTTTAAAGTACTTGAAGTACACTGCAGAACACCTGTTGAAAAATATTTTCTTGTGACCATTAGACTTTCACTCCTTGTTACAGAAATCCTACAAACTAAATAAATTCATGGCTGACCACAATCATCCTTCTTTACAAAGGAGAAACTGCACCTGAGAAAGCTTTTTTTTTCCCCCCTCAGGAAGTTCTTGAGGAGTGATGCTAAACTGTCTTCAGCTACTCTTTCCTATGTGAGACCACACGAAAGCGTGATCGGTAGGATATCTTGTGTCCAGAGTAGACTGTTCTCTTGCTGTTTGCAAGGATCATGAAAAGTAACTAATCAGACTAATGCAAGTATTTCTATGCTTTCTGTTCTTAGGTCAATTAACCTGGTATAAAGGTTATTGCATAATGTGCTTTGTTAATCCCCAGAGAACTGGTCTCTGGGGGTACATCTTTGGCAACTAAATTCCTGCCACCTGGGGAAATCAATGTAACTGAACCTATATAATTTATTTGACCACTTCTGTGGTGTTCACTTGTGCTTCTCTTCAAAATGGCATTTCCACAGCATAAGGCAGGATTTGATTAATGAGAAGATTTTTTTAAACTGAGATCTTTTATGTCCCCCAGATATAACAAAGAAATCATCACAGCAAATCTGGCAGGACATGCTTCATTCATCTCTTAAGGCTTATTACCTAAACAAGCTTACAGAAACATGTCAATGAATGTCTTAACTCTGACAGCTCATTAATCATGTACTACAATAAAAATAAACAAAATTCATCCATTATTTTTGAACAGTTGCATTTGTTCTTTCTAAGCTAATGCTGAATGAGAATGCTAACTAACTTCTCCATAAGTAACACTCATTTTACTTCACTTTTTTTTCCCTATATCAGTAACTTTTGGCAACTAGCAAACAGGAAAAACATCTTGAATAATGACTTAGTCATTGAAAGTTTTCTATCTTCAATGCCAGTTGAAGTATCTCACCGAAGACCAGCAAACAAATTTTATTAAAGATAGTAATGGGCTTGTTTGTTTAAAGATAATGCATTTTGTTCTGCTAAATTCTTTCTGTTTACAAGCATTGTAATTCTTATATCCATGCAAAGGCTAGTATCTTTCCTTGAAAATGCAGCCTTTTAAGATCATAAATATATCGACTACACCACTAGCCAGCACATGGCTTAAAAAGCCTTATGCGGAGGGACTGTGCTGTGATCTGATAAGGCATCAGAAATAAACAACTTTGCTTAAGTGTGGAGGGATTTTGGTGAATCAGTGGGGCAAAGCTTGGTGTAGCTTCTGCATATGGCCATGTATATTTATTGCATAAACTAGTCTGCAAATGTTCATCTCATGGAGGCAGTGGGACACCGGTCTCCCATGCAGTAATACTGTCTGTGGCTATTTAAGTATTTCTCTGAAGTCTGCTTATTGCAGATCCTAACACCTGTGTCCAACTACCAGAAAAAGTGCAGATAAACTTATTCTCGTTGGGGATGCTCACAGCACATATTAAGATCTGCTTTAATATATTGAAATATATCTGAGACCAACATTGTCCATTCTTCATGCTGGCAACAACACTGAGAGGGAAAAAATACCAAACTATGATAAGAAATTTTATTAGTTTTATTTAAGAATTTCCAGTAAGCGGTAGGTTTTTTCTGTAGTATCTTGGAATTTTTAATGTTACTTACTTAATGAGTATTTCTTAGCCTAGTTTAATGAGTATTTCTCAACTGAACTTTTAAAAATTGAGGTTTGCACTTAAAAAATCTGAGTAGATAATTTTACTTTGGTGTATATTTATTCTATACATTAATATGAATGATGAAAAAGTGTTTTAGAAGCATGGGGTTGAAGATGACATACAATCATCACTGTGTGTGTTAAACATAAATCCTCTGCTGTTCCTATTCTGCACAGACCTCACACTGATGAAGTTTGTAATTCTTTAGTCCCTAGCTTACATAAAATGTAGGATTCATTGTTTTGGCTTTTTCCTGTCTCCGTGGGATATTTTTTTCAGTAGCATATTCCATATTTAATGGAGTTCTGAACTGCAAAATTTATTGTGAAACCTGGTTCTCAAGCAAAATAATACCAAAGGTATGGCTTCGAAACTACTAGGACTTTACCCTTAGTATTTATTGGAATCAACCTGGAATTGAAGAATTGAATGAACAGTGATTTAGGCACAGGTTTGGCTTGAACTGCATCGGTGATTCTGCTGGTGCTCTATGAGAATGTTGGAGTCATCAGCTATGTTGGAGCTCGAAGTCTGACTTAGCAATCAACTTTGCATTGTTTACAAAGAAAGACACTATTCGAGACTACATATGAACAACTAAAAATGAGGAACAGCACATGAACAGTCTTCATAATGAAATGTGGACAAAAGTAATGAAATCCTGGCAAAATGCTGAAACTCAAAATTAATACAAATTTCCTACATATATTTTCTTATAAACCTAAAGAAACATTTCCCTTCATTTGCTGCTTTTGATGATTTATCAATTTTTTTCTAATACTGGTGTTCTGATAATACTTACCAAACTCTGAAATAGATGATCCTGGTTCCTGCCTGATAGGAGAATCTATTTATTGGTCTTTAGTAGAAATATTTATGATTTTAGTGACAGAAAAACAAAGCAAAATGTCAACATATTGATGTTTCCCCTCAGGTTTTTCTCTTGTATTCTATGAAAATAATATTTTCAGTGCTAGAACTGCAGAGTGGTCAAAATGACCAGGGGATTATTGACTATAAAACCAGAGAATGAATAAATAAAAATGAATTGAAATGAAGCGATTAAAAAATTAATCTGAGAGAGATTTTAAGTTGTCCAGCCTTGAAAGCTATATGATGAAATGTTTGACAAATTAAAAAAAAAAAACAAAGCAAGGACAAAGCGAGAAGTTAGCCCAGGCAGTAGTCCACATTATTTTCAGTGGGGCTTGTATAAATCTAGGTCAGGTATTTGTGCCTGGCACAGGATTGTGGTCTTCTGTGTCCACCACTGATTCTTTTCTTGCTGAGAATAAAGGGGAGTTATAGTCTATATGTCTGGCTACTAAGAGGAAGGGGGCAGGAGGTGGTTAATGAGGCACTTTGGTACCCATGTCATGCCCTGGGACAAGGACAGGTCCTATAGCTAGAATGCCTGGCCTGAGAGTGCTTTTAAGATAGCACCCCAGCATCAACATGCGCAGAGGAGACATGGGCATCTGTAACCTGGGCTCTTTGCTGTTTGAAAGTGTTTAGAAGAAGTGAAAATAGTTCAGATGGCTTGTCTGTCCTCTCTAGCACCCTCCAAATATCAATCAGTTTTATGAAAACCTTGCATAAGCATGTCCATAGCAACAGCACTGCACAGTACTGTTGCTACAATGCCCCCCATTTTCTTTTTGCAGTAGGACGTAACCAATTCAGACTACAAAAATGACTATGTATTAGTGCTGGTAGGAACAAATTTAGAGACTTACGGCACTTCTGTTAAATCAGTAAACTGTAGATGTATTCTCCTTACACAAAGGAATTTAATAAAAGCAGTAAATATCCTTTTTTATTTTTTGATTCAGGTGGTGTTGGACTTGACACAACTTTGCTATTTTTTTAACTGCAGATTTGATAACAATTTCTTCTCCATTCTGAAGTAGTGTCCTGTTTTTTTATGATAATATACTGAAAGCTGCTTTGAATCCCTCAAATGCTTGTAGATACTCAGTACTTTGCAGGTCTTCTCAATATGATATTATGAAAACACTGGAGACTGGATGAGGAATGTGTATAAGATAGTTATGCCTATAAACTCTCGCCTATTTTAAGATGACACTTGCTACTTTCACGCTGAGGTGAAAGTTTTCTATACTTTGATTAATACTTAATTTTCATAGACTCTGAATTCATGATAATTTCATTTTTGAAATAGGCATCCTGCAAGTTGAAAGAGACTTATTTATTTCTTTTACTATTTTTTTCTTGTGCAAAATGCAAAAAATTCTGAAAAGCGGAGATAATCACTGTACATTTGTATGTTAATGTTACCAGGTAATCATCTTGAAAGACTGAATATGATTAACACCTTGAATCATAAACTAGAGAAAATGTACAACGCTTGACAGGGAGTGAAACATCTAATACAGTGTGAAAACATCTGGCCAGGAAATTGTTTTCAAAACACTGAAAATTATAAGCAATTATCAAGTATTTTACCTGACTATACTCATAACTCTGTTTTAGTGACACTTTAACTGATATTATGCTCCATTTCTCAGCATTTTGATTTTTGGATAATCACCCTAGATCTATGATTTACACTTTCATCATCTTCCTTGATGTGCATAGCAAATATTTTGGTCATGTACTTTAAGGGGGGCAATCAAAGCTGGAGATGGAATAAGGTACTCCTGTGACAATTGAAGGGAAGAGCTTAATTCAGCAATTCTCATCAGTGAGGGATCTAACAGGAATTTCAGGTGCCCCCAGATCAACTTGAGCTAAAGTTCTAAGGAAGGAAGCCTGCATATGCTACTTTCTTAGCACAATGAAAGTGTTATTTTCAAGACCTTGTTGGGAAATAGACATATATGTGCACAACTTTGGGATGTTGTAAATTGCCAGGGTATGGCAGCAGGTATATTAGTTACTCTTAAGATGATACTCATGATGTAGATGTCTTTTAAAACCTTCTAAATGAACAGAAAGGGAAATGCATCCTTTGTGTACCCATTTACAGTCAAATATGTTTTTACTAATACGTTTTCCCAGAAGAGAAGGTAGTATACCAGTGACAAAGTCAAAAGATGCTAGGTTTCTTTTGGCTCCACAAATACTTTTAACTCCTAAGTCTGAATGCTGTTTATGGCTTTGGAATGTAGTTGTCAGCTATTTGTGATTTTTATTGTGCTAATAATGCTCTTCCTGTAGCTGGGCTGAGCCATTAAGTAGAAACTGCCTTTTCATCTCAGAAATGGAGCTTCCTATCTCAAATCATTCCAGGACCTGCCATCAAACTGGCATCCCTGGTGGTCATTTCTTCCACTCTTAGATGAAAGTGGCAGTAAGAAAAAAATCCCATGTTGTCCCTCAATGGGAAGGTTCAGAGGAGGTCAGATCCTGACATTCTTGCACAGCTCTAGCAAAACCAACAACAACAAATGTAAATCAGGCTGGTGTGTTAAAGGAAGTGAGGTGAGTTTTCACCACAGATGGTGATAGTGCTTCATTAAAGCAGTAAGCTATGTAAGGTCAAATCATTGGATTCTACAGGATAATATCTATTCTATAATATTACATCAAGAAGTGCTTTATAGATGAGTCTCTTAGCTTAATATAGTACAAGGAGTTACTTGGTATCAAAGCTAATATAAATGCAAGATATTGACTTTCATTTTAGTTTCAGCTAATGTGACTTTTGGATGTCTATACATCCCTAATCCAGTATTTTCACAATGCATATGGGTTCTGTTTTGAAATTGGTTCTTTCCAGACTGATTTTTCTTTACTCTTTGCAGGTTGAGGAAATGTTTCTGTTGCTTTTGTCAATGATAATTTTCTTGTTTTGTGAGTTGGAAAAATAAAAGGCAAAATTTCAAGCAATTTAGTGTTTTCAGTCTGAAGTATGCTGAGGAATCAATGTCTCAAAATATTTCAAGGAAAGGCTGAAGTAATAAAAACGAGCTTTGGAAAACATTTTTCACTGCTATTAAATAATTCATATCAATGCATACAAAAGTATTAGATAAATGAAACAAGGGAAATTGGAATGAGAAAATAGGAAAACTTAAAACGATATTTAAATCAGAGTTCTGCATCTTGAATTTTCATTTGAGTTATTAGTTGGAACGAGCATATTCCAAAACCATTTTGGAACTTGTATAACAGTGTTTTCGTAGATATGCTGGAAAAAAGTCTCACAACACTGAAGTATTTGCAGTACATCACTTCCTGCTTGAATTTTATTGCTTTTCCTTGATAGCAACAATTTTCAGACTTTACGTGACTTACTCAATCCACCTTTGCTTGCTTCTTTAAAAACAGTTCCAGGAGAAGAGTTCAAAGATTTTCAAGGCATGGGTGAACGCGTTTTAGACCCACCTGTCACTTTAGGCAGCAGTTATCTGGGGAGCGAAACAGACAGCACAAAGTGAAATTCATAATGGAGGTGGGCTCTATATGGGTACTGGTACCGTAGAGAAAAGTTTATGTAATGGTCCTGTATATGTTCCAACCTGGTGGTTCCATCAAGTTCATCAGCGTTAGCGTACTGGAGAGAGGTGACCTTCTCCCAAGTACACCAGCAGCCCTGTGGATGTTCTCAGGGTGAGCTGTTATTTCACTGCAGGAGCTGAAGTGCTATCCAGGCTCGGAGTCAGAAAATGCTTTAGTCTTGGTCAGTGGCCAACATGCTCAGTTTCTTGTAGAGATGTGTTTTGAACAGTGCAACTTTCATGCTGTTGAAGTCCTGTTACACACATAAGACTTGAAAACAAATTAAAACATTCCCCTCAAACTATTCCTAAACCGTGCATCAAAACAAATGAGTCATGAATCTGAAGGGAGAAGAGTATGTGTGTATTTAGAAATTTCAATTTAAGAAATTATGATGATCCTGTTCTATTTTTGTTTTTCTATTCTCCTATTCACAAGTTGTTAACTTTATAAAGGATGCTTATAACAAAGTTAATTCATAAGCAGTTCTATATGCAAGACGAAACTGTTAATTGAATTAAAATTTTGCAAGTGAGAAGGCTAGTTTTTAAATTCAAGCTGTGAATGAACAGTGAATGCTCTAAGGACATGGCCTGCTTATACTTTAAGTGGCATTTTCAGTCAGATTTGAAGAAGATCAAGATAAGTGCAGGGAACTGAAAAGGTATGTGCCTCTGAATATTCAAGACAAGTTATAGTAATTAAAAAAAAGTTGGTATTTGAAATGAAGATGTGAAATATTTTTAAGGGTATGCATTATTGTGCCTTGTTGAAACATAGATCAAATCTTCAGCTGAATCTATGTATAACTGAGTACAAACTCAGCATTTTCTGTATTTTTTTCTAATTGTAAGGGTTTAAAATCACTGCTCCTTATTACATGCTGATAATGTTTTTAAGTATTCCATTTAATTCATACGCTCCATTTAATCTGAAAATTACATGAATCAAAGATGACTCTTTTTATCTCTAAACCCACAGACATACTTTATGTATATCTGATGTATAAAATAGGTTGTAGGTAAAGCAGTCCATGGGACCTGTGAGACCTGATTTTGTACTAGGTGGCTCTGGAGAAGGCACATTGCTCTTCTATAACCTTGGCTTGTCTTTCAGGAAGAAAAAGATAATATCACTGACCTTTATACATCTTATAGGTTAAGTGACATTGCAGAATAGGTAATAGAAGTACTAGCTGACAGACGATTATCCAGGAGAATAGACAATTATCAAGGAGAATACTGCAAGCAGAATAAGTGGGGAAGATGTTAAGAACATCTGCATGTTTTACAAGAGGACTAATAAATACCTGGGCTTCAACTCCTGAATGTGATTGGGATTTCTCTGGATTACTTGGCTTCTCACTCAAGCTGTAATATTGCTGTTACTCTCTGTGGTTATTATATATGATAACTTAAAAACACCTAAGGGCTGTAACTGGACCAGCAGGGAGGTGTGGGGGAAATCCTCGCTTTTCAGGAAGTAGTTCCCTTGTATTGACCAGTGAGTTGAGTTCAAATGTGTACAATGCAGAAATCTTGGACTAAGAGAAAATGATGCATACTTATTTTTTTCCTTAGCTCAGAGAACCTGTGTGTGTAGGTTAGGGATACCTCTTGACCACCATTTTTTGATACAGTTGTTCAGATTCTCCACTATGTCGTACTTGGTGAATCTGAGTAATGAACCAATGAATCAATATTTAACTCAGAAAAATATGTTAAGTGCATCGAGTTTGGTGTCCTTTACTTGATTTAAACAAAGTTTGAGCAATTATATTTCTCTGATCAAGTTGTACTTGTTGAAGCCTGCTTGTTTGTAATAGTGAAGGGAGCATACTCTCTTCTCCATTATTCATAGATGAAATTACAGTTTAGTGTTCAATCAAAAACACATGATGGTTTGAGGAGGAGGTTGAAAGCAAAAGACAGCTGTGACCATTTTAAAAATACATTTCTGTTACTGTAGTGTTAGGTAAGCTTAGATCATTACATTGAATAATATACATTTCACAGAAAGATAAAATATCTTTAATTAGGCTTTCATTGAATTACAAATTTTTAAAAAGTAGCTTTAAAGGCTCTTCATCTTGACTTGATCTGACTGAATGTCTTGTACTCACATTGTATCTTGTGAAATCATTTACTAAGGAGACTTCAGGAGTTTTGATGCGTTTTATGGTACTGAATGCTTTGAGAGGATCAGTTATAAGATTCCTCTGAATTCCTTTTTAATGAGTTGGAGTAAGCATTGTCCGTATTTTTGAACAGTGTAGTCTCATTGCTCTTTTAAGCAGTGTGCTGAAAAAACAATTTCATTATAATGAAACGGCTCACTGCAAGTTCTCTAGAGAAAATGAGACTGAATTTGATGGCCTGCTTGTTACTGATGAGATTTTTTTATCATGAATACTGTTAAGTTTCACTTTTCTCATTAGGGTTAGAAACAGCAAAATATCTTAAATTCTAAAGTTGCTATATTTGTTTTCTAAGTTGATATAATGTGTTGGGGGCAGAAAGGGGAAAGCAAAAATGTGGCAAAACAAAACTGTTTCTTAACTTTTATTCTTGAAACTCTACCTCAGTTATCCCACAGCTCAATTCAAATCAAAATCAATCAAAATCAAAAAATCAAAATCAAAATTCAAATCAAAATGTGGATAAAATCTAGCAACAAAACCAACTTTAGTCTGTATTTATGGGCTTGTTTATATTGAATACTTGCATAAAAAAACACCTAGAAAATCTGGTTTGCATGTTCAGCTAAAGCATTTACCTTAAACACCTAAATTCATGTATTGGTATCTAATTAAATTACTTGGAAAAATTCTGACAACTCTTAATCAAATTTACTTAGAATCACTACCTTGAAAATGTGAATTTGAAGAACTGGAAAACAAACAAACAAAAAAAAACCACACCACAAACTTTTAAGCATTCTAAGAATTGCCTGATTATTCCTTCAGCTGTAGAGCTTGAATACTTGTCTGCTCGATACTTTTGAAGAGATCTGGGTCTTGTGTAGTCTTGTTGAGCAATACACTGGAGGAAAATAAGAAGGGAAACATATTTTATCTCAGATTGGAACAAAATCTTCTGAGAAAGAAATTATGGGTGCTCTTAATGAGGGAGAAAATAGACTTGTATGTTAGGTATGTGTTTTTTTAAGTTCAACACCGATAAATACTAGGAGGAAATGTTATTGTGGTTTACAATAGTTTCTGTCTATGGTTTGCTGTGCCTTGTTTTGATGGGAGTGTGTGGTTTTCTGGTGCTTTTGTAGAGCAAAGACGAATGAGATACTTGCCTTTTATATAAATATGGAAATAAATGAACAGTACATTCAACTGGCTGCATGTTTTGCCTAGCATTCACAGGTCTTCATAATTAGAAACCAAACACATTCGAGTTCACAGGCAAAGTTTGTGGAAGGGTTTCAGACTGCAGGAAACAAACAAACAAAAACACAGATCACCATAATCAACACTGTGGTTATCAGGATTCTTTGAGCTTATGAAAATACATCCTTGAGAATCTTTAGTTACTTGCTGCATGGAGAGTATGCTGCTTTGACGTCCCCATGAAAACAACTTCTGAGGTCAATGAATAGAATCATAGAATAGTTAAGGTTGGAAGAGACATTCAACATCATCTAGTCCAGCCATCCCCCTACCACCAATGTCACCCACTAAACCATGTCCTTGAACACCTTTCCTTGAATGCCCCAGGGATGGTGATAGCACCACTTCGCTGGGCAACCTGTTCCAGTGCCTGACTACTCTTTCTGAGTAAAATGTCTTTCAGATGAAATTGTGTCTACCACAGCTCATAGAATGTTTGGCATTTACTGAATTTGCGTAATGTGAGAAAAGATCTGGTGTCTTGGGGACTATATCTCTGGGGAGAGTACTTTATGCAGAGGGCCTAGAAATAAGACATCTGTGCCCTTGCTTCCTTATTTCTGTCTTAGCCAGAGGTAAGAGGGAGAGAACTGTCTGGAAGGGAAATGCAGAACTCAGGTCCTTTAGATCTCTTCAAACGTGATGTTTTCATAGACAGGTGTAGCTGCCTATCGAAGGAGTTGCAATCCACGGCTCTGGAAACCCTTGAAGAGTTGCTGTAAATGTATTCTTTACAAGCATGGGGCTGACCTCATTTGCCATTTTGGCCTTTTGCCAGCACTTAAGGCAGGGCTGGATCTTACTGCAAATATTTCAGAAATATTTGTGAATCACCCTAATGTGCTCATGAAATGTATGCTTGAAAAGCATGCGTTATTTGTTGTACATCTAATTGTCCTCTTGCAAACACACATTAGATATAGTTCTTTCAGAACTGTTGTCTTCTAAGATCCTGATCTATCCCACTGGCTGTCCCTTTGTTGTTAGCTCAAGCTCAAAATGACACAGATTACTCTGCCTCTGCCCTCTTTGTCTAAGGGACAGCTCCACTTGCTTTCTTCTCTTCAGCTGTTTGTGATTCAGGCATGTATAACATCAGTTGTCAAGTACTTTTCTATTGCTTTAACTTAGCTTCTGTAGGTATCTTTAACCATTACAGATTCTTTCTGCAGACTGTCTCTAAGATGTGTGCTCTGCCATATTGCTCCCTGAGCAGGCTTCCAAAACTTAATGTCCCTATTTTTGTAACAAATTTATGAATGACTGGAAAATACTGCCAGAATATTGTTTACTGTTGTTGTCTTTGACCGTTTTTGCATTCTTCTTGTATTCCTTTGTAGGTTTTCTTTCACATCAAATATTCTAACTTCACACAGAGATGACCTTTCCTGCCCTAGGTCTATTCTCTGCAAATATCCACTTCTGCATGTTTTACTTTTTCCCCATCTTGCTCAAAATTGCTAGATGAGACAAATTGCCAAAAACATTTGTAAGCCTCATTCTTTCAAACACTTACTTCAAGTTCCACAAATTCTGGTAGTGTCTCTTCCACGCACAACAGCTGTCCATCATGAGGATCAGTGTGTTGCTTTATTTTTCAGTTTGTCCCTATTGATCAGTTCTATCTGGTTTTGCTTTTCAATGATCACTCCTGCAAAGAGTTCATAATCTTTTATTTATTTATTTTGGGGAAGGTGTTACTACAGTCTGATTAGGGACAATGCTTTTGGATGTGTAGAAATGGTTCAAGATCTGGGGAATTCTGTTTGTCTCTTGACATTCTTTTATTTTAAATACTGTGACTGCTCAGTGATTTACTAGCATTCCAAAATCAGGAAGTTTTGCTCTCAGACTTATTCTGTACGCTCTTCCAAGACAATACATGAGCAATTCATAAAAAGTTCCAAAAAGGATTAAGTAATGGTTCATTGTTTCATTCAGAATTACTTCAACAGTTTGGGAACAGAACTTTGACTAGATAATTGAACTGAACTTATGTATGGAAACACAGGCCAAGCGTTTTATGACTTCTGCAGAATGTTGAAATCATACATCACACTGATTTTATATCATGGGTATTTACTCAAGGATGTGACGCTTCCTTGAGATATTATCATTGATTTAAATAAGATGAATAGAATATACTGAGGGGAAGAACTGCTGTATTGCATAAGTATTTTTCTTTATTGGTAGAATATAGATGATGAAAAGGTTTCCTGTATATTTAAATGTTTTAAAAGTTTTAAAAATATATATATATTTTTGCTTTGATTCATTAATGGGCATCGTTAGCAAAAAGTCTCATGGGATCTTTAAAAATTAAATGTAGAATCTACAGAAGTTGATAGGCATCGATTCACTTGAAAAGTTTTGAGACTGGGTCTAGGTTATGCTGTTTAAATTTTATCGCTTATTTTCATGCTTTTTTGAGTTTCTTGTCCATAGTTAGATTTTGTCCTTTAACAAATCCTATTTTATTTAACAAATCCTAAGCTATTAATATACAGAGGTACTCAGAAGCTGTATTTAAAACAAACAAACAAACTCTTAAGATAAATAGTCAAATGAATCTTTATTGAATTAATCCTTTCTTGAATAAATATTCCTCTAGTAAAGTCCAGGAATAGCAGTAATAAAACAAATTGCCGGTACATAAATCTGCTTGACATAACAGTTCACTCTTGGATTCCCCACCGGAATCATCTGACTTGGATGTGTCAGTATCACAATGGCAACTTTAGACCACAGTATCCCATTTAAACCTCAGAGGCAGGTGTTCTCTGTTTTCTCTGCTGGAGTCCCAGTGCTCTGGTTACCCAGTGGGTGCTCTAGTTTTCTTTGCACTAGAAACCAGGTTATGAAAGGAAATGATGAATCTCAGCAGGGAAAATAATCCTGATTGCAGCTTGCACACAGTTATTGTCATCTATATTGTGTGGCATACACTGGAGAGGTAAAACAAGAAGTTAGAGTAGTGCTTTAAATGTGCAAGGTACTTTGGAACGCTTTACCTTGCACATGTTACTTCTCCTGCAGTATAAACTTTAACAGCCTCTAACCTGATTTCTGATATTTTTTTTTCAAATCCATTTTTAGCAGTAGGCTCTTAAATATGCCCTGATGTTCTATGGGAGCAAGGATAAATGTAGTTTTGCTTCTGGTATGTTTTGCTTTGTCTTTTCTCAGAATATAATCTTAAAATGCATTAAGAATATTAATTCAGATGAGTAGCTTGTTATTCCATAACAGAAACGTTGATGATGAACTAAAACTAGAACTTTCCGAAATGTTGTAATCACCCTTATAGTATGCTGGTAGGGTATACAAAACGCTACTTTTTAAATTAAAATAAATCCAACTTCTGCCTAATGTGTGTGGTGGGCAATTTGCAATTATGATCTTTATGATGAGATTCCTCTGTGAAATGAGAGGTGTATTATAATTTAAATAGTTGTAGATCTGGTTGATTTTAATTTGTGACCCGGGGTCAGTAGTTATTGGGTGTAATAACCCTGTGGTAATGTGACTCTTCAAGACACGTTTGTATAATGAGTAATCATAACTAGTTATAGGAAGTATGATGACTCTTTTGCCTCTGCTATTCAAATATGCTGCTCTATCAGTCTCCATTTTATATGCTTAAGACTCCAGTTAGTATGCTGGCTTTTTGCTATGAAAAACTGAAGCTGTTAGCAGCATATGATTTACTGAAGCTCACGCATTTCTATTGTTCTCAGTATGCAGCCATATTCCACTGTTTACTCTTTCCTAGATATTCAGCCTGTGCTGTCAGTTGTATCGCTCAGAGCTGTGACTTTGGCACCAGTCAGCTTGCTGCCAATTCTACCTGTTCCTGTGACTTAGGCCATGAGCTGATGCCCGTTCTATTAACAGAAATGAAATCACAAAATGTGTGTGCTTTTGACAGGAGACAGTCCAAACCTTTGAGAAATAAAAGTGCTCATTGGTCTTCCCACATAACAGTTTAAATATGCCTTGAGCTGAAATATAACTATATTTATTTATAAAAATAAAAGAAAAAAGAAAATGACCTTAAAGGCAAAATTGCTGTCATAGATTTTCATCTGTCCAGTCATGACAGATAAAGTAATTCTGATTGCTATATTCTTTTCTTGACATAAACATTAATTAAATTTGCTTTTCTGAGATCTCTTCTTTATGCTGGACTTTTCAAAATCTAGCCCCGTGACCTCTGACTACACTACTTACTTTGGCTGCATATAAGCTATCACGTATAAATGCCAGGATCCAGATCCTCACTCACTATTCAGGTCAAGGACTGGGCTGAAAGTTTTGGCTTTAATTTGGTTACATGCCTACATTGCTGTTTTCTGGCAGGTCATGGGAAGAAGATTGGCTGGCTTGGGGGAGCTTATATACACATGGCTTTTAGGCTGCAGCCAAAGCGTTCCTCTAGATCTGGAAGTTTGAAGACGGTTGCAGTCTCCAAGCTCAGATACAAACACGTATTAGTCTGGCGCAACTGATTTTTGTGTTCCTTGCACTAGCTGTTCCTTCACCTCCTCTTCAGCTACAAGGGCACGCGTCTCTTTCACACACCATTAGTAAACAAGCCAGGATAGATTAAAGCCTCTTCCTTCAAGTCAGTAAGATACCTGCCTTTGGTTTCAGTGAAAATTCAGGCCCTAACAACTGGAGTTTCTTCTGTATGGAGTTTCTTCTGTATAGGATAACTTCATTTCCCTTTTGAAGACTTAAAAGGATGTAGTAACAAAAGCAAAGGCATAAAACAGTACCTGAGGCACAGACTACTTTTGAGCCTGCAGCAGACTATAGGTATGATATTATCATTTCAGACAAATATGATCTACGTAATGTGAAGTGTTCCAGCACTGTTCTGGCTGGCAGCAGGAAGATATAAGAAGCTTTGCAAACCTTGTTCTTCAAAATTTTGTTAGATTTAATACTGGAGGTGGAAATAACTATCAAATGAAAATTTCAAGTTACAAGATGCTTTAGCAGATGATGTGCATCTTAGTTGAGAATAAATATTCAAAATAGGCAAATGATGCATTTAGCCAGACATACCTGTAAGACATTTTTATGAGGAAGTATTTGTGGAGTCAGGTTTTATAGTAATGTTGGTTCTTATTTTTACCTTATTTTATCAATGATTAGAGTCAACAATCTCTTTAGTAATTCAGTCCAAATTCTTAAATTCTGCTTTCAACTGCAGTCAGCAGATGTAGAAATAAAACAAGTAACTCCCAAGTGTGTATAAGAAAATATTTTCCTGTTGAAGGAAGAAAAGAACTTTACTGAGTACACATTTTTTAAAAGAAAAACCTGACGTGACCAATAAATGTGTCTATCTTCTCTGGAAAAAAGTAGTCTTAATACTTTCTCCTCGTAATCAACTCTCACTTAATTCCTTGAACTTTTTTACTCTGTGGAAGAGGTATTTTGGCTATCTGCCATTCACCAAAGCTATATTTATTATGTAGATTAATATACTAGGACTCGCAGGAAAAAAAATTGCTGTACGAACAAAAATGCAATGACTTTCCCTGCATGTTTTATGATGCAAAAACAGTTGGATACTGTATGTTGATATGTTTGCAGATGAGTTGAGATCATGCTCTAATGAGGTTCTAAGACTAACTTCTGTTTGCACAACTTTCATAAGCCTAAGACACCACCTTCTCTCAAATCTCAATTCACATCAGAAGTTCGGTTCACATGCAGAAGGAAATGGCTCCTCAAAAAGTTGGGGTCTTGCATAGGTTTTTACCTGGAAACTACCATAGTAGAGATAAGCAGCTTATCCACATCTCTGTGAATTCTGCTGTTTGGTGAAATATGGATGGTCCTGGATGCACGTGTTCTGCCTGGATTTTACCTGTTAATTTCTTGGTTACACTAATGAGATAGCATCTTGTACAGAACATAAATGGAAATGACTCTAGTGAAACACGGCCTTTCCGAGGAATGTCTATCAAATGTTTTTGTTGCTCTTCAAAAAGCCAGGTTGGAATTCTGGAGTCTCTAGTCATATAAGTTAACAAGTCCCTGTGAAGAAATTAAACCTGAAATAATTTAGATATACTAGAGCAGGTAGAATTTGATTCTCAGCTCAATATGTTTGGAAATAATGGTTGATGGTCAGTGACTAATACCAAACAAAATAGACATTAAAACAAGACTGTCACAAAGCCCAGTGTAAGTCCATTAATAAGTTACTCTTTAAGCCACAAAAGATGCATTGATTTTTTAAATGTGGGATATTTGCTTTAATTTCTTGGTGGGTGGGGGAATACTCTGTACACTATGTTTTGAGAATGAGGAAGGGAGGTTGGGTGATGGCTGCTCCAGCCTGCTCTGGTCATATCTGTTAAGTGGGTTCCTGCAGGAGATGTACCACACCTCCTACCTTCACCAAAACCTGCTACCCCTCTGAGGAAAGCAGGCTGCAGTGGAAGAGCCTTGGGTGCTCTCTGCTGCAGTGGGGGTGATGAGAAGTGTGGGGTTTAATCCAGGACTGGGAAATGCTCCCAGTCCTGGGAATAAATTACATCTCCTGTAACAGCCGCTGTCGGGCACAAAAATGTGTGTGCAGACAGCAATGGGTGAAGGAAGGGGAAGTCACTGGACAGAGACTGAAGATGAAGAAGGGAACTGAGGGAAGGACCACTCCTGCCTCAAGTGGAAAAGCCCAGCGTCCTGTTAAGTATTTTCTCATCAGCCACTGACTCAAAAATCCACTTGCACATGTATAACCTCCATTTGTCAGCTTAATCTGACAAAAATCTCACCTCCTCTTTCCTTTTTTTTTGTGTGCTGGAATTTGTAGGCTGTGTAGCAGCCCCTCCTATTCTCTGCCTTTTCTGTCTTCCAAGGTCATCGAATATTTAGCATCACTACTAGCTGAATAGCTCCAGGTGCCATCTCAGATTTTCTGCCGAACTTTGACCAAAAAAGTAGCTGTGTGTATATCTTTCCCTAGTGTTGGAAGGAACTAAAATGGTACTGTTTGACCCTTTTTTGACTCCAAAAGATGATAGTTCTCTGCTAGAGTAGTCCTACACAGTGCTACAGGCAAGAGTGGCTAGCTTTACAATAGGAGAAAAAGTGAGATTGAGCTTGTATTTTTTTAAATGTCTCTTGGCCCTCAGCTCTCTGAATACTCCTGTGTTTTCCTCATTCTGGTACTCTCATAGTTTTTCCTTTCCATTACGTTGATGTTTTAAAATCATACTGCAAGTTTTTTTCTCACCTTTTTTTCCTGTCACGTTTAGTCTTATTTCTATTCCTGGTCACTGACTATTTCTGGTCACTTTTTTCCTCTGCTGAACATCCAAAGCATTATCCTTCAAATATCTGCATTTCTACAATATGGTTCTGAGACAGTATACTAGATGTAAAGGTACTGAGGGAGGGAACAGAAGTAGTTTAGAGGCACAGAATACTGAACCAATAGGACTGTTATGAGACATGAGACAGAGGAAGGATAATACCAATGGTGTAACCAAGAAAAGACAAATGAGTTAAAAAAAAAAAAAAGAAAAACAAAACAAAAACACAAAAAGCTTTAATGACCTATTTCCTGCTTTCAACACTGGAATAAAAATGATTTATAAACTTATACCAGGCTATTTTTATATCAAGGTACTCAAAGACTTAAATGAACTGAAGCTTGAACACTTGGTGAGGTCTACATAATTTTAGTTGAGTGTGTTCTAAGATTTTCAGTAGATGAACACTTGTGTTAATTTTGTATGTAATTTCCTTGCTTAAAGCAGATATATCATAGAAGCACTTGCTTCTATTAGCCAGTTTTATACACGTTTGGGGCCAGTTAATTGCTCCAAGTTTTCAGTGTGGCTATGAAACTGTGTGCACCAGTGTACTTGTTTACCAGCATCTTGAGGTTCTATTTTGGGTGATAGCTAGTTACACATCTCCATGCTGAAGTGTGACCTCTTGTCTGGGTTAGGTACATTTGAATAGAAGTGCCAACTGTAATGCTGCCCATGTGGCCAATGAGAACTGCTATGTCAAATTTCTTTCCTTCTCTAACCCAGAAAGCAAGCTTTTGTTTGGCCTTTGCCCACAGCTCTTTTTTCTCTGAATGAGAATGGCTTTGTGTCCTGATGTAAATGCTCAGCATGACACGAAGTGAATTTCTATACGATGCAATGCTGCTGTTCACTGGAGAGGTTCCTAAAGACACGGTTCCCTACATCTTCTTCCCAAGGCCAAACAACAACAAAACATCAACACCTCAATGTTTTAAAAACATATGAGCAGTGTAGAGAATAACAATACTTGAGTAAAATTTCCAAGGTATCATTGCAATGCATGGGCAGTAAGCGATTAGATTATTAGTACGTAGCAGCAGAGTGTGTGTGCTCCCCTGAGACTTCAGCATCACTGCTGTCAGGCAGCGATACAATGATTAGCTTCGTTTTGATTATGGCAGAGCTCTAAATCAGTGCTCCCTGCATTTCTGTTGCTCCTCATGCTTTTGCCAATTCTCCTGGGAGGCTGGGGGCGATGTCACTTCTTGTCTTTTGCCGTGTCTGCCAGCTTGGGAGACAGTTCTGTGGAGCTGTGACTGTCACCGTAACAATCTTCACAAACGGTCTTCGTGTTATAAGGGCAAAGATGCCCAATATTTTTTTCCTGAAGGATTGGCAGCTTCCTCAGTTTTACACTGAGGTCTTGTTTTGTCATAAACGGCTTATTTGTTTAAACATCTGCAAGTCATCTCTGGTGGGCAGGAGTTACGTCTGGTTCACCCTTGCTGTAAGGGGTGTGTGCGTGTGTGTGTGTGCTGTTCCTGGGTTGGCTGAACTGAGGCCTTCTCTTTCCTGTGCTGGGGCCCTCTTGAACTGTTTTTAATTCTCAGACATGTTCATGAGTGTTTGAGCATTTCTCACTGACTCCAATTAGTAGAGGGTGACTTGCACTTCATGTCAAATTCTGCTCGGGGTCTTTTAGCAGCTGTGATCAGGTATAAACTATTCCAATTGAAAAAAAAAAATCCTATGGTCATAAACTCTAGTTTCATTATCTTACCCTTTACGACAAAACCTTCACTTTCAGATTTTTTTTAGATGAAATACTTCATGTTATTGACAGTCATTACTTTCCAATAAAAGTAATGAAAAACTAGTGAGCGTCTCAGACAAATCTTTTTCCAAAGAAAAATATGTACCTTTCTTGTTAGCATCTGGTGTTCTTTACAGCGAACAAAGCGTGGTTTCTACACCTAAGGTGCTACAGTGCAAGCATGAAAGGGGGAAGGAGGAATGATGTACTGTTTGTACTAATCTAATTATTTTAGGGATCAGTGGGCAGCATCACAACAAAGAATAAATTTTAAGGTGTGCTTTTAAGGAATTACACAGTTCTGCAGGATTCTGCCATGAGGTTCAATTACAGGTCTCAGTGCAGTAGATGGCAGGAGCAAAAAAAAAAGCCTGTTTGGAAATCAGGGAAGTGATTTGCAGAGGCTATAGGTCTCAGGTGTGCCCTACATGGTTGCTGAAAGGTTTGTGTAGAAAAGGGAATACTTACTGAAAAGAAGCCATTGAAATTGGGTTGTAGGTTTGAGATGAAAATAAACTTCAGAATAAGAATTATGCCACAAAACGTACCAGGACCTCAAAGGAAAACTTAATTTTCCCCAACATTCAACAGCCTACAGCATTAGTTTCTTCCCTTACTGTTGCCAGTGAGATCAGATATTTCGCTCATAACATAGGTGAGATTTTACCTCTTGGGTGCTTCTTACCAAAACTGAAACTTCTTTTTCACGTTCTCTTCAAATCCTCATAAAGCTAAACATTGTTTACCTTCTTGGCATTCTTGCAGTATGGTTACAGCAACTTTTTTTATAGCCTTGTGAATTTGGAAGTATTCAAACTGCATTACCTTTAGACTCAAATGGATTAAAAAAAAGTTAGGGCTACACTGTTATAAGCCATAGCCAAGGCTTTTTGGGGCACTCCAATAGCGCATCAGAGCTACTTAGGCTGAATTGGTGAACAGAAAGGAAAACCAGCACAGACACATCCTGTATAATTTTGTGTAGCCTAATATGGTGCATCTTCATGTATCTTTACATGTATCACTGGGAAAAGAGATTCCAATCGAGCTGTAGTAAAGGCTATTTATACAACAAATATATGAAGTCTTAGTTCAAGAGACCTGCTTTTCCACTTCCTATGTCTGATCTTTCATAGCTTCATTCCTCTTCCCCAGTACCTTGTATTCATCCTCCTTAGTTTTGCTAGTTCTTCCCTTTATCTTCAGTCTGGACTTCCTGGCTTTGAGAGCCCATCCTTGAGATCTTCAGTTTTCAAGGGCTTTCACAGAAGTACAGGATACTCAAGCTGTGGGCTATACTCAGAAAACCATGGTATCTTCTCTGATATAAAAGCAAAATAATGCTTGCAAGTATGCTACAGTGGAGGAATGGTCTTTCCATATTTTGTACCCACTTAAAAATTGAGGAAACCACTCATTTTGTGGAAACTACTACTTGTACAGAGCAGTCAGCCTAGGAAGAATGGGGCAGGTGGTCTTCTGACCAGAAGCTTTCAATATGGTAAAGCCTGATTTTCATGTTTTAATTCAACATGCCATTAGTTAAAATAGCCAGAATAAATAAACAATACAGTTTAACAAGTGGAGAAAAAAAAAATCCCTCATCTTTGACAAACGACAGAAGTGTGATAACAGTAGCAGAACGGTAGCATGCAATAAATCTCTACAATTTTGACCTTGAAGCTTATATGTGAGAGAACTGTGTAACTATTACCTGATTTCACTCTGGATCAAGATCCAGGCGCACAAAAAGCTTCTGGAACTACCAGAAAATACAACATTCAGAAAGTGAGCACAATTGGATAAAATCTTTCTAGAGTTTCACACTGGAAGAAACGAAATGAAGAAATATTGTTTAAAGACCTCCTACAATCATATAGGGAGTTCTAGGCTCCAACAACACAGTATTGAGGAAGAACAGGTTTTTTTTACCACTAAGTTGTGGTACAGAGGATTAAAATGTCTCACCAACATTTGTCACGTGTATTGAAGTAGTATATATGGATTGTTTGAAAAGATTAAAAAATATAAGTTCTTCAAAACAGCTATATTCTACAGTGCTTAAAAAAAATAGCTTACCTATTCTATTAAATTTCATGTTTTCAAATATTTGCCCATTCCACTTCAGGAAAACAAAAGCTTAAAACTTCTATTAGTCAAAGCATTTTAAAAGAACTGAGAATATCAAAAGGTAAATGACTCAAAATAAGTAATAATAGAACTACAGCTTAAACCTGGGTTTTGTGGGCTCATTCTCCAAAAAACTGTTGTTACATGTCTAATCCTGAAGTGCTTTAGATAACAGTATTACTGACTTGGGGTACTGTTCCCAGGTGGCTGCTGGTGTCCCCCTATCCCCCCTGCCCCCCTGCTAATTTTATAGCCCCTGGGGTATTTATTACTTTCTCACACCAGCAGTAGTGAGGTCAAGGAGAGGCCCAGCCTCTGTTCTGCAGGCAAAGCTATGACACATTGTGCTCTTGGTTTGAAGAAACCCAAAGCTGAGTCAGCATATGAACTCGAATGTTGATTTGGATTTAAAAAAACAAAAAACTAGTACCCTGTTTTGTAAGATATCTGACCTGCTTTTGTGTGTGCCTCCATATTAGATAAGTACACGGCAGGCTTGAAGACTACATCTAAGCAGAAGTCCAGTTTCTTCTGGGAATGAGATATCGCTGTACTCTGCTGAAGATGAATCTTTTGGACAGAAAGAAGCAGGTGGTGAAAACGTGCTGAAATAGCATGTGCTACCTTGTGCTTCCTGTTGTCTCCTACAATGCAAACCAGCAGCAAGAAATGAAGTTGTGCCAGGGTAATGGTAACCTTCTCTTTAGAAACTGTATTTTTAGAAAGATTGGAAAAGATTCTGCAATCTACTGATTACTTTGTACAATTACTTCTTCGCTACAGCTTGTAAAGCAGGCTGAGGTCAGACACGTCTCATTTTGATTGCTCTTTAGCAATATCTCTTCCACATTTATTTTTGAATGTTGTTACTGCTGTTAAAGCTGACCTGGGTGTTAAGACACTTCAGCAGCAGCAAAATACATCACTTCTGAGAAATGGTTTCAAGTCTGAAAGTGTAGTTCAGATTTTATGCCAGTGTCTCAAACCTTTCTTTTGATTCAGCTAAGCTAATACAATTTGTGATGTGAAAATCCTTGATAGCACTTGCTTGAGCAAAATCTGAAGTTCAATCAAGTATTTTTCTCCTTTAGATATTCTTATTCTGTCATTTACATCTGTCACCAAAAGAAATAGTTTCTACGAACACCTTGACACCTTGTTAAGCATCCTTTTAGAAAGCTATCTACTAGGTCCTATTTCATCTTTATTACCAATTAACTTGAGCATCTCTGGAGAGGATCAGTGAGCAGTTTAATTTTTGTTGTTGCATATGTCCTGTTCCAAAGCTTTTTTGAATTTGAAGTTCAAAATATATAAGGTATTGCATAGCAGTAGATAAATGCTTCCTACGTATCTTCAGTGTCTATTTTCTGTGTTAAACAGAAATGTCCCAGTCTGTAAGGTGAGAATGTGAGATGAATGGCTGACTGTGAAACATTCTCTACTAATCAAAGGTTGTTTTAAATATTGGCATTTATGTAGGTAGCTCAAGGAACTGATTATCTTGTTAGCATAAGGCAAACTGGTAACTTCTGGTAGTAATTTTAAACATATATACACTTCTATTTTGTACCATACTCACAGTTTAGCAGCAGCATCTCTTTTCAAAGGTAGTGTATGTGGAAAGTCTGTAGCATTTGAGGGGACTTGTGGTCCGAACCAAGCAGCAGAAGGTGGCTGTGCAAGGAACAGCGCAGCTGTAGACAAGCTGTGAGAAGAACAGATGTGCTCCTCTGGGGCACGAGTCAACCTGCTGCCAGCAGCTTGCCAAAGGCTGATGCTGGGCTCCTAATGATGCTGGTGCAGAAAGGATGCTGTGCTGCAAAAAGTGGTTTCCACATCTTTGTGACGAATGGCTGGACAGACTGCTAAAAGTTGACACCAGGGATCTGGGGAGGTGATGAAATGGCCTCAGGTCCTCCTGCCTGGTACAGCAGGTCACTGGTGCAAGCTGCCCTGTAGCATGCTGGGGGGTGATGTGGTGCTGCTGATGGCGGATGCCACTGTGGGTAATGGTTGTTTTCTTTCCTTGTTGAAGTTAAATGGTCACGAGACGAGGCAGAAATGAAACTGGAGGAAAAAAACTGTAGGGGGAAAAAAGTTCCCAAATACTTCTCTACTCCTTATAACCATATACAGTTTTTGAAGCTATTTATAGTTTTAATGGGTCGCTATTAAAATTCATGTGTTTATAATAATTTTATACATGGATTTGTATAACGGTTTTCCCTCATGCAACATGAGCACACAATAGTTAAGCAGAAATTGCTGTCAACCAGAAAGTAAATGTGAGCTTACTAAGAAACCTAACAAAGCAGTTAATAACAAGCAGTTTATTGAAACTAGATTCTATATCTGTGGTAGATATGTTGGGGGGAAAAGTTTGTTTACGATAAGGGGCAAAGCATTCAGTTGCATCAGGATTGAAGCTGTAATTCACTTAATATAATTGTCCGTGGAGGATGATGAACCTATTTATCTTCAATTTCCTTCATCTTGAAGGGTGTAGTCTGCAGTCCTTGAAATGCATACAGATGCACTGAATATACATTCACTGCATGAAAAAGCAAACAACTTTGAAGCACTACCTATATATTATATATTTGGGCACACACAAAAAAATCTGTCTGTAGGTAAGAAGTTTTGTTTCTTATTCACAATAAAACAGTTAATAGTGCAGCCTTGTGGTTCCTATGGGATTCAGTATGCTGGTTCAAGTGTTGATATCATTGCAGCAGCTCACCTCTGCTGCACTTACAAAATCAGCAAACTTCCCCTGCCTCCCCTCCAGTCAGCCTGAGGTATTAATTCCATTATTTCCCAGGTTTGTAGCAGGTGGAGTGATGAACTCGTCTCTACAGCAGGAGGTCTTCAGAGGGTGAAGCTCCAACACGTGTTATATATCTGATCTGTCACTCCTCTACTATGCCATTCTCAAATGTGAGAGAGCAAGAAGGCATCTTGCTGCAGCTAAGGACAAGCCAAGTAATTGTTGTTTGGTGGAACATATGATGCTCCTCAATCTGGAGGCATCTGATGTTTAAAAAGGAGTCTGAGTGACTTTGAGGGGAGGGATGGTAAAGCCAAGAGGATACAAAACTTTCACTTATGGAATATTTAATCATGGGACAAATTTCTCATTTTTGCTGATCCTTTACTGGAAGCCTTAGTAAATAGAGGTGGCTTGTTTTGGTAACAGTGCTCTAATGAATAAACATAAGCACCATCAACATACATGTATTTAAATAACATATCTTCACAATAATTCCAGCACATCTCATAATTAATGCGAACTGTCTTGGAATGTTTTGTTTTTAATTTGTGTTTATTTGTCCTTTGAGAATGAAGCGCAAAATACTAGCGTGGCTGTTTCTCATTTTTTAGTAATGACGGCAGTATTTGTGGACAAGCTAACATACGATTAAAGCATACTGTCCATAGCTAGCGTGCTCATGGTAACATAATGGCAGCAGAAGAAAAAACATCTATGTCCCCTAAATGCCCTGAATGGGACAGGAGGAGGATTTTCTAGTGCTATGGTCTAAAAACCATTTTCATGGTTTCCAGAGATTCTGACTGCCTCTGTGGACCTAAAGACAGTCAAGAAATATTTCCCTACAAATTCCTCTTTGTGATGTCTGTCACATTGCTGTACTGATTGGGAATGCTGTAATGTCCTTAATTTTCAGAAGCAGAGGATAAAGGAGAAAGAATAAGAGGACAAAAGTCTAGTAGGTAATAGGAAAGGGGGGATTTTGTTTAGTTTTAGACCGTATGTTTCTGTTTGCATTCAAGGGTAGGTTTAAACCTAACACTTAAAACACCCCAAATACTCTATTATAAAGAAAACCCTAGAGGCAGTGAAGTGGATGCCAAGAGGACACTTGAAGAGTTAATGCCTGTTGGTAATCATTACTTAGCTGTACTTTGCAGTAAGGCCTGCCATTAGGAATGAATGTGTTGACTATCGTGTCCTTGCTGGTAGGGCTTTGCTGCAGGACCCCTATTCTCCGAGCAGCTGTCACTACATGGCTCCTGATTCACCAGCTCTCCAAGGTTAGTCACAGTTCTTCCACCAAAATAAACAGGGTGGAGGACAGACTGGGGAAGACTCAGCACTATGATCGCATTCACCATGACGGACCCATGCTTTTCAGCAAAATCATTAGAAAGCTAGGACAAATTCTATAGGTGTGCCTAAGCACGTGTATTTAGTGAACTTGAATTTTGAGAATAAATGATCTTGTTATTTTGAAGGAGGAAAAACCATTACTGCTCTGTTACTAACACTCATTTCTATCCTATCAGTAGATAAAGTTTTTTTCATAATTAACTCTTTTTAAAAGGTTTATCCAAATATCTCTGCTTTCCTGTCTTAAAGGGTCCTAAATAGAAACAGATAGCAGTTCTCCTCGGTTTTCTACTTCTTGATGTTTATCTAGCTAAAAGAAAAAGACAGCAGTGTGTAGAGGGACTCCCAGGGTGGGTAATAGATAGAAGATGACTTGGTGTTGCTGGGCAAGCTTTTTTTTAGGTATTAGGCTGTAAAACTTACTGCTTGAATGTTCAGTGTGTTTCTAAAGATGAGGAAAAGCTGGGAAACCTAAGTAAGGATTACTTTGGTTTTATGACCATTTCTCGGTTTGCTTTTCTCCAAATGACTAAAAATCCTGGTTAGTTCTGCCCTGTATGACAGATGAAGGGTGAATAAGCTTCAGGAGATGTAAAATATTTGGTTCTAAAGAG